>NC_142205.1:31695000-32895000 GCF_049639895.1 Pseudopodoces humilis
ATCCTGTAGGCTATTTCAGACCCAAACAGTGATTTTCAAACTCGGTGCTAGTTGTTCTCAGTATAAATCCTGTCTTTACCAAACAAGAGTATTTTCTACAAATATGAGTTTAATGCAAGCATGGTTAATTCCCTTCCTGAGCCAAGGTGGCCTGATCTGCACTGTAGTTGGTGAATATGATAGCTTATCCAATGTAAGTTTAATTTTGGAAGTTCTCTGGTCCACCAACCTTACCTGTAAAAGTGAAAATCATTTCCGTAAGTAGTGGTGAATGGCAAGTTGTGTATAAAGGAGAATTGATCTATAAGTGATATTAGATGCCTCTGTGCCAGGTTTTATTTCTATGCAGTATGTCCTTTGTATAAAGCATATCAACTTTATTAAATGTTCACAAGGTAACCCACCTAGTTATCAAGGGAAGCCAGTTGATGTTATCCTTTGGGATATCAGTAAAGTTTTTGATACTCTCACAGGATCCTTCTGGACAGTATCCTGGACAGCATACAGCTGGATAAACACATCATGCAATGGCTCACAGATTGGGCAAAAATGGTTATAGCAAACGGGGTGACATCAGATTGGCAACCTGTCACTAACGGAGTTCTGCAGGGCTCTATCCTTGCCCTGTGCTCTTTAGTGTCCCCATAAAAGGCTTCTATGCAGGACTCAAAGGTAGATCTAGTAAGTTTACTGATGACATCAAATTGGGAAGAGCTATTGACTCTCTCAAAGACACAGAGGCCCTGGAGAGAGACCTTGACAAATTAGAGGGTTGGGCAATCACCAACCACATGAAGTTTGAGACAAATGCTGGATTCTGCGCCTGGGATGAGGCAACCCAGGAAGTACATACAGACTGGGGAATGAAAGGCTGGAGAACAGCACTGTGGAAACAGATCTGAGAGTCCTGGTTGATGGCAAGTTGAGTCAGCAGAGACTGGGGTGCATCAGGCACAGAATCACCAGCCAGGCAAGGGAGGGAATTGTCCTGATCTACTCTGCACTGGGGCAGCCTCGCCTAAAATGCTGTGTGCAGTTTGGGGTACCACAATATAAGAAGGTTATAAAGCTGTTAGAGAGTGTCCAAGAGAGGGAAAGGAAGAAGTGATGAAAGGCCTTGAGGGGAAGCCATATGAGGAACAGCTGAGGTCACTTGGTCTGTTCTGGAAAACAGGAGATTGAAGTGGGGCCTCACTGCGGTCTTGAACATGAGGGGGAGAGGGGCTGGCACTGATCCCTTCTCTGTGGTGACCAGTGACAAGACCCAAGGGAATGTCATGAAGCTATGTTAGGGGAGGTTTACACTGAGTATTAGGAGAAGGTATGTCACCCAGAGGGTAGATGGGCTCTGGAGCAGGCTCCCCAGGGTAACAGTCATGGTACAAAACCTGTCTATGTTCAAGAAGCATTTGGACAACACTCAGGCACATGATGTGATTTTGGGGTTGTCCTGTGCAGAGTCAGGAGTTGGACTTTGATGATCGTTGTAGGTCCCTTTCATCTCAGGGTATTCTGTGATTCTATATCTTACTCAGTAATGACTTAATGACAGTAATGTATAACCAAACAGCTCTGTGAAAGGCATGGTCTTCAGCTCGTGTGGACAACCTCCTGAGACAACAAGTAATTGAAACCAAGAGACTTCAAGTAGCAGAAGTGTCCCAAATGCAGCACAACCCCAGGCATTAGCCTACTTATTTAGTGGCCCCTGGGGTTTTTCAATGCACATAAATTTACCCTCTGACTATTTATAAACTGACTATGGAGACCTTTGGCAGCTTTTTCATTTGCTAAAAACAAACCAGAAGTATGCTGGTGATGTTCATCACAGGACTGATTCTTGCAAGTTGTATGTGACTTGACAGGATATTTATTGCTATGGTAATTTGGGGTCTAATTTTGTCAGTTTTAATATTGTTATGGACCATTATGAGGAAAGGCATTATGCAAAGTAAGAAAATATGGCAAAATCTGAAGGCACTATGGGAGTATTTTTTGCCTTGAACATGTTGATGGGGTAGCATCAGGGAACAGCAATGGCACAGGAAGTCATGCTTGCTTAATTGGAACATGTAAAACTTGTAGTTTACATACTTACCACTTAAAGTGTCTCTTTGCAGTTTACAAAGGAACTAAAATAAAACCCCCATCCTGTATCACATAGCTCATGGATATCACGGCAAAACTTAGGGAAAAAAAAGGTTGCTGGATTTTGGGAAAAAATCTTTGAAGACCAAAGGAATAAAAAAAATCCAGAACATAGGATCCACAAGAAATCCGACTGCAGTTTTAGAACTTCTCTCCTGGGCTGTTCCTTTTCTCTCCCCTCACTTCTGGCAACATTTTAAAAGCTGACATTGGCTTTTTTATGATGTCAGGGTTGTCACCACTGTAATGGGATGAGCATGAAGCTGAAGTTAAAGCTGTATAAAGCAATATAGTAACTTTATCAGATTTTATTGATAAGGTTGGAGGGAAGCCAGCTTCAATGAAGAGAAACTCACAGCCAAATCCCTCACCAAGGCCAGTGTGATTTTATACACAGATCCTTCCTTAATTACCGTCTTTTTCTTCACTCATTTGATGATCCTCTACTCAGAAAAGAGGCCAGCACCCATCCATTATGAAAGGTCCATGTGTATTGCAGGACATTAGCCTATCCATGGATGCATTCTAAAATGCCTACTGCCTTTTTAGGTCACCTTAAAACATTGACATTTGAAAGAAATAAACATTCATTTTATGTTTCAAGGAAAGATCTCTGCAAGCTGCAAATCTCTGCAAGATTTAGCAGGTTTTGGTGGATTTAGTACATGCTTACCAAAAAAGTTCAGTCTGAAGATGTTGTTTATTTTATTGTACCCTTATCCTTTACTGTCTTAAAGTAATCAGTAATTTCTCGGGTTACTTCATGCACATATTTTTATAGACCATTTCAAGCATAAGGAGTAGGACAGGAGGGACAATGTGATCGATATTTCTGAGAGAAGCCCAGAGAGACCAGGAGAATCTTTAGAAAACATAAGGGGAATGGCAGTATGGCATGAATTCACATATTATGATGAAGGTATCATATTATGTCTACATCTATTGATGTCAACTTTTTCCCATCTTGAAATTTCAATAGAGGAGTTCCCTTTAGTCTTCCCAGCTTTATCTTTGCTGTTTTTCCCTAGGTTTTGCCCTCAGAATCAGCACATTAGTCACATTCCTATGCCATTCTAAATTTCTACACTCCTTCTAAACCTCAAGCAAGTTTCCAGTGGGACTTGAGCCATTTGTGGGCCTTGTGATGGTTTTTTATTAAATAGCTGGAATATTTCTTTCCTATTAAGATGAAAAAATTATAAAGGGGTGCTGTTGTGTATTTGACTTCACTTAAAAGTCATGAAGTCATGTTTGTTCTGCACATTCAAGATTTCTAGAAGGAAATTTCTTTTATTTTAATGACATTAGTAAAAAAATATGGTAAGATCACAGCATTAGGCATTTTTTACTGTGTTGTATGTAACTGAATGACCATTTCAAACACACTTCATATTTATTACCAAAGAAACCCCACCAAAAACAACAAAAAACCACAAACAAGCAAACAGAACAAAAAAGCCCACCAAAAAACCCCTTAAAGCAACAGCTAACAAGCAAGACAAAGTTATATTGAAGTTACTTTGTGCTCTCTGTCCTTGTGACCTTACTGTGCTGAGCCACTAGTATCCTAACCATTTTATTTACTACTGGAGGATAAAAAACCAAATCCCTTAATGTTCTTGGAATGGCTCCAAAACAGAGCACATATTGCTTCCTGAAGGTGACCTGTTTTAGGGGTGTTTACCCGTGCTAGATTCTGGTTTGCCATTATTAAAATGCCACAGTGAAGCATTTACTAGCTTTGTCCCTATATTTACAATACCTTTTGACAGAGATGTCTAAGAGCTTTAAACATATGCTTTAAACAGTGGATGGTTGGCTCTGACATTTGTTACAAATCTTTTCAGAGGGCCGTGTGGAACTGTTCTAATCCGGGAAGAGCCACTGACTCGTTGTGTGATCTGACAGAGTGACATATCACTTGACCTCGGTTAGAGCAGCTGTAAAATGGAGTGGAAATACAGGGAGAAAAACGGAGGATGCCTTTCGGCAGAGCTTTCTTGAGCAAATAGGGTTCAAACCTGTGGCTTGGCTTCTTTCTTATTCCTCCAAAAGTTTGTTGGATCAGAATTAGGTTTTACAACATTTATTTTTAATTCCTTTTGGCAGCGGCAGGATGCCTTGTGTAGTCAGCTCATCCTGGGTACTCGGGGTGGGAAGAGACGCTGAAGCCTGGGGTGTACAGATGGTCTCATAAAGGCCTGTCCCAGTCAGATAGTTTTGCGGGGCGGAAGCAGAAGCGTTTCGGACAACAGCGTTCCTCCCTTCCTGCCTCTCCCCGAGCCGGGGCACAGCGGCGGCTCGGGGCGCGGTGACCGCCGCCTCGGGACGGCAGCGCCGTGTGCCGGGGCCTGCAGGGGGCGCAGCGGCGCCGCTCGGCCCGGCCCAGCCCGGCCCTGCGGGGACAGCGGCGTGCCGCGCCCGGAGCCCCCAAAGCCCCGAAACCCCGGGACAGCCCAACCACAACCCCCGCGCTCTCGGGACCCCGGGACCACCGGCCCCCGCAATCCCCAATCCCCGACTCCCGCACCGCCGGGACCTCTCCCCTCTGCACCTCGGGGACCGAGGAGCCCGGGGAGGAAGGAAATCGTTTTGGTGACGATGATAAACTCTTGGTGAAATCAGAAAGAAACACTCCGGCTTTCCCCCTGCGTTTTGCCTGGGAAGATGGCGTTTGGTTTGGGGGGTTTTGTGTGTCTGTGGGAGTTGCTTTGTTTGTGGGAGTTACTGTTTGTTTGGGTTTTGGTTTGGTTCATGCTGTTGTTTTAATTTCATGTTTTTGTTAGTTAGTTATTGTGGGAGTGCTGAAAAAGTTTGAAAATGCTGCCAGATGCAGAAGGCCGTGTTTTCTGTGAAATAGCTGCGGTGCTTTAAACAGCAGCTGAAACTCGATCCCGTTCAGGCAACTCCAAGTACGAGCTCGGTAGAAATCCCCCACTTGGGGCAACAAGGCTTTCCCCTAGCCAACTTCGTGACCAGCATTCAGATCTCATCTAGCACATGTCTGAGGATAACCTTAAACCAGAGTCTATGTTGCTGCCTGTTCAGTACACTTACTCTTAAGCTTAGATTTGCTGCTATTTATTTATGTCAACTCTTCCCCACCATAGCTGTTCTTTGTACAGTTAGGTAGATCTTGAATTAACAAACATCTGGAAAGCTACTCTAGTTTGCAGCTGCATACCCCTCCCCTGCAAAGAAATTGTTGGGCAGAATGCTCGTGCAACTCTTCGCTTCCTAGGGGAAACTGGGCTGTAATGAGCCTTGTTTTGGAATGTGACCTGGCAAAGTTGGGAGGTGGAAAAGGAGGAGGGATAGCTTTTCCAGGTGATAAAACATTAAAACAGACTTAGGGCAGCTGTCAAATCTTTTAAACCCCAAGCTGGTTTAAATCCCATTGTAATGGGAGACTAAGGGGCAGGCAAAAATGTCCAGCCTCCATCCTCAGGCATGTTACATGCACAGATGATATGAGACAAGCTAAGCTGGAAATCAGTACACTAAAGGAGCCTCACTGCAGCTTATAGTACAGTTGCTGTAGCACAGCCTCTGCTGGAGCCGCTTGGCACAGTTCGCTGCTTGAACCGTTCTGTCCCACTTGCATTCCTGAGCCGTCAGACAACAGCACGTGGATGTGCAGGCAGTGGTCAGCAGTGCATGCCTGGCAAGTCTGTTACAAAAATAGGAACACAATAGATCTTTCCACTTGCCAGTGTGTCTTTCCCAGTCCTTACCATTTTTTACAGCCAGTGAAATATAGAAGTGTGTGAGGTGCTGTGTCCCAGCTGGACTTGACCTGTGCACCTCTTAGGGTGTTCTGATCTAGTTTTAGTCCAGGCAAAACCAAATAATTTTGGTTGGAGTCTACCCAAAGGTTTAAAACAGTCATATTGTAATTGGGATGTTGGAATGGGCTTTTTTCATAATTCTTCCATTCATAATTTGCTTCATCTTATTCTCATATAAGTCAGACTAGATCCATTTCAAAGGCTGAAGCAATTGCAAACCAAGGAACCTTAGCATGGGAAGATAAGGCTGCTACTTCACCCAGCCATCTTACTACTGCTCTCATTGCCATTAGTGACCTGGCACACTTGGGTGCCTGGTCTACTAATTTCACCTCCATCAGCAAGTGATGCATGATCACAAGAATCACCCTGGGCCAGGAGTATGTAGTGTACATCTCTTGTACAAGGGCATGTTTCCCTTGACCATGATTCCCTTGGGATGGTTGCACCAACTCATACAGTTTAAAATTTCATCTATAGGAAGTGCTTCAATTTCTCTGTGACTGGTAACAATTAGATGATTATTACTGGACATTTCATCAGCAAACTGTAATTTAATGTGCCTTGTATGCAGAAATAAACTAGTTAATTTCTGGTTTTGATTTTCAGACACCTGTATAAGAATTGCCAATAGACCAAGAGTAGCTGAGGTCTATAAAATCTATTTTTCACTTTTAGTTCATAATTTCATGCTGCTTTTTTAATGTGACTTCGAATTATCACTGTAACCTCCTGTGTTTCTGTAAAGAAGAAAGAACTGTTCTCTGTCCCAGGAATATGTGATGTCATACTTGCTATTTTCTTTTCCTTTTTTTTTCTTAGATCATCTAGATGGGATGTCTTACACACACGCACACACACACCAAAAAAAAAAAAAAAAAAAAAGAAAAAAAGGTGATGATAACAGTAGGAGAAACTCTTGAACCATTCAGTCCAGTTTTCTGAGTTAGACAAAGCACCTTGCTGTGTATTTACACTTGGCTTTTAATTAACTCTTGGATATTTGCAACATCTTGGCATTGAGGGAGACCTTGTGAAGCTATTTCCTTCCACTTAGTAGCCTCCTGTAAGGTTTAAAAAAAAAGCTCTGCAATTTTTTTGTGTTTTTTTTCCTCTGATAGCTTCTGATCAGTAAGAAATGTGAAAATGCCATTTCTTCAAAACAATAATATATTTGATTGTATATAAATTGTATTTTCATATGCTTATTCCAGATGAAAGTATAAAAACCAATATATGCATTGTCTCTGGAAGCAGTAGAATTTCTCTGGAATAATACTACTTCTGTCAGCTTTTTAAGGGGCTCTGTTCTGATGGTACCCAGCAAAATAATTTGCTTCTTTGATTTCTTTTCCTCCATGCCTTCCCTTTTAATTAAACTAAAGCAAATTTTAACAGACTGCTTCCCTTGAGAGGAAGGCAAAAATATGCATCTGTGCCAGCCAAACAGCTAATTCCTTGTTTCATTTCCTGAGAACACCTAAATAGGGCTGAGCTATTGGGTGTCTGGACTTCTCCCTGCTGTCTGTATTGTATATGTTATCTCAGACACTGCTCAGAAGACTATATAAAAAAGCAACAGCAGCTGTGACCAGTGACACAGTAAGTATATTAAAAGTTTGTTCTTCCCCCCACAAACATATTTAAGTTTGTTTAATATTATGGTATTTGAAAGAAGGCCAGTCTTCTTCAATATTTTAATATTTGAACGAAATCCCATCTGTATTTTTTTATGACTAAGCAGAGTTTGAAGGAATGGATATGTTGCTAGTTCAGAATGCTCCTAGGGTCTTGGAACCTTTGACTTTTGACGCCGGGGACTAACACGGTGTTTTAGTTTCAGAACTTGCACATTTTGAGTGGTAGAGAAAATATAAAGGGATCTTGAAAACACTTGTGTGGTAGCAGCCATCATCATAGACCCGATCCCAAAGGGCAGATTTGCATTGCAGTGGCCACCTTAGTCTTTGTGTTGCTGAATCAGTCTGATCAGCCAAGTCAAAGTTCCTATTCTCTAAGAAGGGTTCTTTGGGTCACTTACTGATGTATTTATTAATGCAAACTCTGTTTCACTCTGACAGGAATTTTATAGTAATGTCTTTCTTAACATTGTTCTACTTTTGCACATCTTCTTATGATCTTGTGCATTTTTGCTTCTTTATCTTTAGCCTTTACGCTGAAAAAATGCTAAAACAATAGTTATACATTTAAATGGCCTTTGTCTGCTTCTTATTAAGAAGAAATCTTCATTTTTCAGTAAAATCTGTGGATCTGTTTGGAAAAGTCTTTTTTCAAGGATACAAAATTTTCATTGGAAAATTAACATAATATTCTGGTTTGTCTCAGAAGTTACTCTTCTTTGAAGGCTAATCCAGCTGAGAAAATCTCTGGTACCATTCTCTGGTACCATTTCACAACACCCAGTGTTGTGAAAATGCAGGGGATTTCAATGCCTTGGCTACCTGACCTCGGATGGTGCTGAGAAGGTCTAGGCAGAATGGCTTTGTGGGTCCACATATTAAACCAATGGCAGAATAATAACAACAACAACAACAATAATAATAGTTGATACATCTTAAATACAAAAGCAATAGTTGCTCAGGTCTCTGATATACGTACATGAAAACAGAAGCAAAAACTGTGTCTGCACACATCCTTCAGTGCCATGAACAGATGGTACTAGAGCACAGCCTTATTAACTCTGAGCTTAACATTCCATACTTGTCTGCAGCATTTCTGAAGGAAAGAGTTCTTTTAAACACAAAATGTTAGAGAAGCAAGAGTTTAATAACAGTAAGCAATATATTTCTATACTTTCAAT
This sequence comes from Pseudopodoces humilis, assembly GCF_049639895.1. Lineage (NCBI taxonomy): Eukaryota > Metazoa > Chordata > Aves > Passeriformes > Paridae > Pseudopodoces > Pseudopodoces humilis. The sequence goes on from NC_142205.1 coordinate 31,703,758, forward strand.
TTTTTTTTATTTTTCACTTCAGTCTTATACTCTGCATGAAAGGCAATTAAAACCTCTGATAATTTTATAGCCTAAAATTTGCAACCACATCCGGTAGGTAGTGACAATGGCACTAGCTGATGGGATCCTAGTCAAGGCTAAGCTTCAGTGGTTCTTGAGGGATCTTCTTTTGGGGTTGGGTTGTGTGAATTCAGCTCCTTACCCATTTAACTGTGCAGAGCTCCAGAAGCAGCAAGGTGTCCCTGTTTTAGTTTGGTACTATACTTCATTTATTAGCCCTATGAATCTAGTGTCTTTGTAATCAACTGTACTGCAGCTCCATGAAGCAGTCTGGGCTACCAGCTACCAGAAAACACTAATGAATGGCAGCTGTGCATAGAGCAGGGACTAGATAGAGCAAAGGGGAAGGTTTCCTGGGCATCCCTGAGAAAAGTGTACTGGTGAGTGCTAGGACACTTTAAGTCACCTTTTCTTTTGTCCTCCCTCTGGTCCTGCTCAAGACTTGCCTGCAGAAGGTCATATTTCCATTCTGGCTTGAGGCAGCTCTTTCCACTTATGTAGGTAGCCAGCTTGTTTCTCCAGCAGAAGGAGGACTCACGGACAGTTTGACTCTTCTGTGTGAAACATCAGTAAAACATTAAGCAAAACATCTTAATTAGCAGCAAAAAAAGGAATTTTTATTTCATACAATTTGGGAAGTGAACACCACACTAAAGGTGGAAAAAATGGAACATAATGCTGGAAGTATTCTACTTCCAATATTAATAATACTCATGGAAATACTAATATTTTATCTAATGACTGTGGCACCTAAAGTAGGTAGGTAGCAATGAAGTTTACCTATGAGCTGAAGCTGTGGAACGTTGTCAATATAGCTGAAGTCAGAAAAACACAGAAAGTGAAATGGGTAGTCTTGGGGATAAGAATAACACTAGATCATGTCCTTGCATACTGATAGTATGAGCTGGGACACAATCCATTTGAAATGATGACCAAGAAGAGGCCTGGCCTGTGCTGCTTGTTCCTGACACAGCTGAACTCTCAGTGCTATTTTACCCTGCTTTTGGCTCTTGTTGTTTTAAAAGGCACCCTGACAGCTGATAGAGCATAGGTCAGCAGGCTCCCTGCTTACTGTGTGTCACAGCTCTCAGTGGGCTGCAGAAGACAAGTGCTAGTGTATTGGTGACCTACATTCATTGTCACTGAATTCATCCTCACACATTACGTTTAGGGGAGAAAGGAGGATTTCGTCACTCCAGGGAGGAAGCAGACTTTCTACATGGCCTATGTTTCTATTTTGCATGGCTTGAGAAATTGACTCATTGAACTTTTAATCCGAGGTAACGTTTTAAATTTAGTAATATTGAAGATATTTCTTCTTTAAAATGCCCTGTATTTTTTTCTTTAGTAGCCCCTTCTCCAGTGATGACATGATGAAGACTGGTTTTAAGAAGAGGGTCTATATATAGCCAAGAGGAGGGAAATACCACGTGCAAAGCAGAAGTGGATAAACCTACCTGTCTGATTCTAACATGTGTCTCATGGGGCACTTTTATGATCACTAGCATAGCTACTGCTACTTGTCCTGAAGAAAAATAATCTGTTATGATCTTTCCTGACCTAATATCTACAATCCATTTCTGGAGTTAGTAAAAAATCTTCCTTACCAGCCAACCTTCAAGTGTATCTGCAGAAGGACATAAACACCAGCAGGACACCCTTATCACATAGTATTAGCTGATGTGGCTCTGTCATTTTCGATATGTGCGACTTCTTGCCTCCAACCCCCATGCTGAGATCTCGTGTTCCTTTTTTTCCCCAGAGTCATGTTGTACACAGAGTCCCCACTGTGGCTTTGCTCTGCTGGGTCAAGAGAAACATGAGATGACAATTTACCCTTTCCTATAAATGGTTAATTGTAGAGAAGATAAAAATGAGAGGTATTTGTGGATTTCATCTTCAAGGCAGGATTTATAATCAGGGAAAAATGTAAAGACGGACCCTCTCCAGGGCTTTTGATGTCCTGTACCTTTAAGAGAGGAGTAGCAGGGTGGCATCTCACAGGCTCTGTAACTGTCCCAGACTTTATCTGCTTTCTTCTGAATAGCAAATGTGTGATTCAAAGAGTGAAAAATATTATTCTATTTTTCCAGTAGCAGCACTGGAAAAATGTCATGTATACATATAAGATGCAGCATCCATGTAGCTTGTTGGTGTTTTCTGCAACTTTTTGTAAGTTTGGGGAAAACTTAATAAGTACTATTTCTCTTTCTTTCTTTAAAAAAGACAGGGAGAGAAAGCCTGCATTTTCTGCCATTTCCCAAGAGGCTTTTTATCTGTTTAAACCAACTAGGGATTTTTCACATATTGACATAAGCATTCATTTGCTAATTTGCTGGACATTAAACTGCACAGCATTCTTGAATGAGACTGGAATACTTGGGTACTTAGTGCTGCTCAGACCCCGCATCATTCCCAGTACACATATGGTTTTCCTCCTCTATCTCCTAGATAAAAGTCACTGTTTGATCGCCTTAAGGAAAAGAATGAGTTAAATGGACCAATATTCTAGCCTTGGCTCTAAAACTGGGCCTTTTCAGAAACTCCTCAGCACCTGCAGCAGCTAGGTCATTTGCACATACATAAATAAATAAATTAACAATGAATAAATAATTTAATCCCACCACACAATGCCACCTTGCAGATCTGATCCTTTGCTCCCAGTGAATTTGTCCATTCCTAATTCTTTTTGATAAAGTCCTCAGATACTTGCTGACTGTCAGTCTAATTTTCTTATTGTTTTCGCTTGATTAGTTCTGTATGACCTAAGGTCGCCCTTAAAATCCACATCTCTCGTGAAGACTCCGAAAGGCCTTCTTTTTTTCAAAGGGATGGAAAGTGCCTGCCATTTCTCCGGACAAAAGCCTGGAAGGTTTTCAGTTATTAGCCTCCTGAAGCAGCCCTTTCGCTCACCCATGCGCAAAAAAAACTCATTAGGGGGCACCTTTCTTTCTGGCTTCTTTATCTGACGCATGTAGGGCTTACGTGTTTCGAGATTTGCAGGTCTTGGATGAATTTGGATAGCCTCGCTTTTAACCCTGCTGGACTGTGGTTATGCCCACCACAGACATTTGCCTCAGCCCCTCTGTGCCCTTAACCACCTGGAGGTGCTTCGTCTTTCTGAAAGCAGCTTAGCACCCGCTTTGTGGTGCTGCGGCACAGGGAAGGCACACTCGTGCAGGGCAGGCACGCCTGCCAACATATCTGGGCGTCTTGCCCTTCAGAGGCCATGTGCAAAGCTGCCAGCTCCTGCATTTGCTTGGGCTGCCAGAGGTTATAAATCAGAACAGCATCTGATCTGCCGTGCTTAAGCAGTGCTGCCCAGCAACACCACACCTGTGGTTACCTTTTAAGAATTAAAATCACTGGAAATCGTACTGGCAGGTATTACAGTGATGAGTGTTTCTCACTTGCCTAGGCTCTGGTATTGTGTTACCAGACAAAAGTGTCATGAGGAGAGACCTCATGACTGAAGAGTTAGGAGCAAACTGACTGTTTCTCTTTCATAAAAGGGCTACCTAGTGTCTTTGGTGAGAGACCTCAGTTCAGGCTGGGATCTGAGTCTAGAGAGAAGAATGATTTACAGAAATAGAAAGAAAATAAGCAAATCCAAAAAATGTAAATGCCAGGAAGATAAGCCAGTGCAGATATAGACGAACAGGTGTCTTGCTCCTGCAATGCTACTTCTTTTGGTCCTAAAGAACAGCTTGTCTTCCACTGGGTTAAAACTGACTGATCCCTCTGACTTAAAATTCAGTAGAAAAGCTCAGGGCTCCAGCTCAGGTCCTACTTCCAAGCATGCAGGGTGGCAGTTTTGTAGCTATTAATCTTTGTCCTGGCCATTTTCTGAGACAGAATCCTTGTTAGGTTGGAAGAATGTACCATTATGACCACTATTTTTTCCCAGACCTGCCAGCTCCTATGATACCTCTGCGGTATCAACACTTTACCTCAATCTAGTTTTCCTCTGCAATCTGTTTCCTCTGAAATCTGAATGAGGCAGCACTCAGTAAAATAAATGAAGTCATGTGCATGAGGCTGAGCTTATAAGCAAATCCTTGCAGGGGGTCAACACTGCATTATCAACAAGGCATAATATGCATTATTTTTTCCACTGGCATAAATTTTGAGCAGTGATTAGTTGGATATAGTGTCAAATGGCATGGAAACTATATGATCTACTTCATAGTACAAAGTAATAGTTACATTATGGTCTGAAGAATGGCAGAGAAGAATTTGGGATCTTGACTTGGAGTCCTCTGTCAGTAAGGTCCTGCTTGCTCTTTCTAATCTGTCAACTGGTTAATCTCATCTCCCAGAAAACTTCAGGATGATAGTGGGTCCTGGAAGACATAGTTGGGACCATATAGAAATTGTGATATTGTGATATATCGAATCTGTAGTGACCTCTGAAGGCACCAGAAGGCAACCCACCAGGAGAAATTGTATCAGCGTAATAACAGGGAGAGTCTTTTTTATAATCTTTTTGCACTAGTTTATTTTTCTGTCTCAAACTATGAGGAGCATTTTAAGCTTACAGAAGAAACACCATGCAGTGATAAAGAAGGAGATTGGAGATTGAGATGAAGTTAACTCTAAGTGTCTCCCTCAGGACACCATGTATCTTACACTGAAGAACTAAGCTAATGCAGCCTTGGAAAACATGGTGACAATAAGGCTGAACCATGATGAGTGGTGACATCCCTGGAGATCCATTATTATCCTTCATTCATGGGATCTGAGTAAACACCATTTAGCAATCTGGTGTCTATTAGCATGTTAGCTATGATCCTTAGAAAAACTTATGAAGTCATCAATGACTTTGCTGGGAGTTTGCTGGCTAAGCACACAGTTATTTGGCTAATAATTAGAATGACTTCATGTTTTTCTTCAAAATGGTCATTATCTATTGTTGGGGATGTCCTGTGCAGGGCCAGGACATGGATATTGATGATTCTTGTATGTCCCTTCCAATTAAGGATATTTTATGATTCTATAATTTAGTGTCCTTAGATTCTGTTTAAAGTCCGATTATAATCATGACACGTTCTTTTAGGGTATGGAGATAAGGTTTGACAACCAGTCCGAAATAGCTATGGAAATCCAGTTATAGAGACAACACATTGTGTTTTCAGGAGTTTGTGAGACATTTGGCTACTCCTTGAGACCATCATATTTTCCCAATGCCGGCATTATCCACTCTGAAAAGGAGCTAATAATTTAAGATTATGAAGAAGCTCAGATATGATTCTGACATGCTGATGGTCAGATGTGGGAAAATATAATTTCTTTTAATAGGGAAAAAATGGTGGTTGTGAAACTATGTTCTAACATGGTTCCAAAAATGGAAAGAAACTGGATAAGTAAGGGGTACGGTGCCAAAATAGCACCTTGTGTAAGCATAATCTTTTTTTAAAAGATGCACAAAGTACAAGCTTCAGCATCAAAACTGGTTGCTGAAGAATTCTAAATAATAAAAAATTCTCTTTTTAAAAATAGGTTTAAAGATTGGCTGTGCTATGATGTAGCTATTTGTAATGAAATGCCAGTTCCTAAGTACGCTTAGAGAACACAGCATTATTCACTTAATTCATGTTGGCAGCCAGAGCTGGTAAAATTTCAGTGACTGTAATGAAGGAAAGGAAAAGAGAAGAGAGGAGAAAATAATTGATTTCCATTTAAAGCAATGGAAAGCAAAATTCTCCCCTAGTATGCATATGGTTAATAATACAAATTTTCTTATTTTACATCTAGATGCTTTATACAAAGAGTCCTTAAAGCCCTTTGCTTCATGGTGGCATAGGTGGCAGGGGAATAACATGGCTGTAATTATGCAGACATTTCAGAGCTAAACTAGTGCTGTGGAGGGGCTCAAGCTTCTGAGCTTGACATTTTGACAATCAGATTATGGAGAAAGGACACTGGCCTTCAGTGGATGGCTAACAGTTTTGTCTGAAACAGTGCTTGCTGTAGGGAAATGGTAAATAATCCATTCTTCCCCACATAAAATTCTTTCCACCTGGTCTTTCCACCACATGGTAGCACATGCAATTACTATGTTAAAAGTATTTGTCAATGGCACAGCTGTTTCAGTTCAGTGGCTGCATTTGTTGCACCTTCTGACTGTGTAACAGGCACACAAAAAAACAGGATTTTTTTTTTTTTTTTAATTAAATGCAATATTTTAGCATGGAGATGTCTAGCTCCTTTAAAATATCTGAGCAGATAAATTAGGCTACTTGCCAGGCAACAATGAGGGCGGGACTCAGCTGCCTTGATTTTTTCCCCTGCTTGTATATCTGAACGTGACCTATTGATCCCACATTCTGCCAAAATTCAAAGGGGAAACATATATATTCCAAGGAAAATATACTTATTTTTTTAAGGGAGAAAATAAATTCAGTCTTATAAATTCTCCTTGGGAGCTGCCTGTTTATCCCTCTTAACTAGAAAGATTGCTTAGAATGATTAATTAATTCTCAGACCTTTTCCTTTGAGACAGCTAACAGTTTCATGTGAGGTAGTCATAAATTTCAGTACGTTCTTCTGTTATCACACCACTGAAACAATTTTTCCTTTGTGGTATGGTCTTGTTTTATAACAAAGTGATTTTTCCAAGTACGTGAATGAAAAAGTCCAGTTGGTCCCATCCCATCCTTCTATTCTTGTCAATGCTCAAAGGCATTCTGTGCCTTACCAAATTGTTGTCATTTTCCTGAAATGTAGAAATCTTTGGGGTTTTTCTGTTTGCAGTTACAATGCCTGGAAAACTTTTTGAAAGGCCTTTAGGAAGCTGGATGCTGGCAACAGGAATTACCTCTCTGTTCCAGAACTCTAGTCTCAAAATCCCTGTAACTTCCTGCTAAAACAGGAAGAAGTTTAGCATTCTCTCTCTCTATTTATCTTAATCTGAAAAGGCAAATTGATTATAAATCTTCTTTGGAAGAGTTTTGCAAAAAAGCTGGCCAAATACAGCCCCAAAACCCCTTTGCAAAACTGTGATAAATTAACATAGGATATTGCCATGACTAGCAGAAACAGCACTTGTGTTCTCCCAGTTTCCTGGGATACACCTCCTTTGCCTACTTATTGCTTGCCATATCCAATAGTGTAAGTTGCTTTGTGAAGGGATGGTAGAAGCTCTTTCTGGGAATATAAAGCAAAGCTGACTGTAACACGGTTGCTAACTGTATGTAGCATACAACAAACTACAAAAATCAAGGAAAAATCTGCCCTGCTCTGGTGAGACACCACCTGGAGTGCTGCATCCAGTTCTGGGGTCCTTAGCACAGGAAGGAGATGAACCAGTCCAGAGGTGGGACACCAAATTAGTTAGGGAAATGGAGCATCTTTCCTATGGGGAAAGGCTGAGAATTGGGATTTTTCAGCTTGGGAAAGAGAAGGCTTTGGGATGACCTAATTGTGGCCTTCTAATACCTGAAGGGAGCTTACAAAAAAGATGGAGAGAGACTATTTACAATGGCATGTGGTGACAGGACAAGGGGGAATGGCTTCAAACTGAGAGTAGGTTTAGACTGGATATTTATAAGAAATTCTTTACTGAGAGGGTGGTAAGGCACTGAAACATGTTTCCCAGAGAAGTTGTGGATGCCCCATCCCTGGAGACCTTCAACACCAGGCTGGCTGGAGGTATGAGAAGCCTGGTCTTCTAGTGGAAGGTGTCCCTGCTCATGACAGGGAGCTTGGAACTAGATGATCTTTAAGGTCCCTTCCAACTCAAATCATTCTATGATTCTATATTAATTTCCTGGAAAGACGATGCAAAGCTGCAGCATGGAGAGTTGCAACTAGCTTTGGAGAAAATGTAATATTTGGTGAAAAACAGCATGCCATGTTGCTGATTGGAATCTCCTCACCATGGAAAGATCATTTGACCTCACACAGTTGGATTAGCTCCTCCGTATGCACAAAGATGGAGGATGGCCTTTTCTTTAAGTATAGATTTTTGTGCCTAGTTGCAGCATTTTTTCTTGGAGGAATATTTTATGTACTGAGTACTAGAGGCAGAATGACTTGTTCTGTACATGACTTCACTTTCATGATCAGCTTAATTGTGTGTTTAAGACAAGATTAGGTTATTTTCTTCTCATACATCTTTATAAACATGTGACTGCGTGGTTGAATTAATAAAATGAGTGTGAGGAGCCACTGAAATATGTATCGCTAACCTATTTGGCAAGCTCTCTGTTGATGTGACTCCACCATTCCTTCTTCTTGTGGAAGCAGCTATAGCTTCATGGATGTCCAGGAAACTGCCACCTGCACTAGCTAAAGATATATGTACAGTATATGCATATAGGTAACAAGCATGTAGGAGTCTCTTGTTTGCTTTAACATACTCTTTTCTGCAGATGGTGCTTTGTAAAGAAGGTACCTTTATCATAATTGTACTAGTTTTACTAGATCTTTGCTGTCTAGCAGGTTTTGACATTATGCAGTGAATTATATACTATTGTTCATACTTTTTTTCCAACTACTTTATTGCCTTTTCCAGACGTCAAAGAGAATTTGCAGTAATAATTACAATTATGATTATTACAGCAATAATTATTACAATTATTTCAGTAATAAAACTCCAAGAGCAGTTTTTTTTCTCATTTCTTTAAGAGATGAGAAGGTACTGTATGAAAAGAAGTTTGTGGCATAGAAAAATTACTACTACATCCTGTGGTAAAAAGGCATTCTGTAATGGAATATGAAAGACTAAGGTTGTATTGATTATCTCAGAACATTCCAATATATAATTGTGTTGAATGGGATACGTACTGTCTCAGGTTTTCCTGAGGTTTTTGAAGTTTGGTTCAAAGAATCTGTTCCCAGTGAATGCCAGCCATCCCTGTTACACTTTTCTCAGTTTGAAGCCATGTGAGGTTCGTTCACTAGGTTTTGTTGTTATTGTTCCTTCTACAGACACCAGTCCTGAAAACACGTCAGCAATTTGATAGTAAGGGTAAATTATTTCCATACTACCACCTTTAGGAGAAAACTCTATATCCTAATCTTTACTTATGGCTGTAGAGGCGTCACCTCTTGGAGTGAGTAAGATTGCACAGGTGTATCAAAAACCTGTCAGGTGCATCAAACTTTGAGGTTGCCGTAGGATACATTAAAGGACATTTTAGTTTGGGGAAAAAGTAAAAAAATACCAATCCTATATCTTAATCATAAAAGACTGACCTTTAAAGGCTAGTCTCTGCGAATTCTTCTCCTGGAACAGCACTAATGCAGCATGCATGGGAAGCTATGAGGATTGAATAACGCCACGTTTAAACAAATAGCAGCCAAACCAGACTAGGAATTACTGAGAAAAACTAAACTGAATCCAGATGTACTATGGAAGAGGGTGTGTATATGCTTCCTATGGGTATAGTACACAATGGTATACATACAGTCAAGTGTGTCTCCACATAGTCTCCTCCAGAAGAGGAGAATGGAGGGAAGTGCAAAAGCTACAGTCTCCACTCCTCCCTTGCAGTGAGAAGGCACTCAAACCATGTCACAGCTTCCTGCTAGTGACTCTAAACTGAACATTTCCTTCAAGCTGATACTTTGAGATCCAACCCTCCCCTGGCAAACTACCATCTGATCTCTTCTTTGGGAGGTTGAACCAGCACATGGTGGTTCCTTCAAAGAACACAGAAATGGCTTTGTAGGGGCAGAGTGGTTATGGAAGGTGCCCCCAAAGAGGGACACAATTTTTAGGTTTCATCCTTGAGACTTCAGCTTCCTAGAAGAATGTCTAAGCCTCAGCCTAGGAACTCGGGAGAGATTGAGGTACAGGCTGTTGAATCACAATGAAGGCACTTTCTGCCATGATCCTGGTCTTTAGGGTTCCAGTTGGACTGTGGCCTACTCTAAATACCTGCACCCTTTATGGGACTGAAAACAGAATTTTGATGCTGGAATTCACAAGAGATAGAGATGAGCTCAGAGCTCAGGCACTGCCTGGTTTCCACAAAGCTACTAGGAGAACAAGATTCTCTAAACAAAGTACTGCGGAGTGAGCTAGTATAAATCCTTCTACATGCTCTGGGTTAAGTCCTTAGCAGGGGTAAAAATAACTTCATCATGTTCATCAAAAGCATAAGAATTGAGTCACAGACCCTATAATGAATTCTCTGTTGCCTTGAAGGACTCACTTGTTTGAAGGGACTCATTTTTTTGATTACACAATCATTACGTAGAGTAGGACTGCATTTGGAGGTGTTGTAGTCCTACAGTTATTAAAAATGAAATTGCCTTTAACTATGCAGAGCATACACACTAAAGTTTAGATTTCCTGTTAGCAAAAGTGGGTTTTTTCAGCCTAATTAATTGTATTACTTCTGATGAAGCATAATGCACACTTCAGTTACTGTAGCTTGAAGATGAATGTTAAACAATCTCTTTCCTAAGTTTAATCATATTTTTATTTAATAAATTTCCTAATTCAATATTCCAAGTTTGACTCTTACAAACTACTCCTCTTTCTTCTCATGTGAAGTTTCATCCAATAGTCTTCAATGTTGCTTTTTCAGATCTTTTAAATAAGAGTTTTGTTTGTTTTAATATGTCACTCTATATGCAGTATGTTATGTAGGTAGGTATCTGAGCTTTAACCTTATATACATATTAAAATTACTTTCTTGTACTTCTTTCTATAATCAGTTTTCTCTTCAAGAGAATTCAGTGTTCTTGTCCTAAAACAGCCTTTATGCACTATGAAGGAAAGTGCTAGAAATTGACATGATGATGTGAGACTCACCCAAGACAGGAGCCAAATCTGTGAGATTAGATGCTACATCTCAGCATATGTGAAACTGTTGGCTGGAGGGTTTATTTCCAAAAGTCTGCCTTTGCAAAAGGGTTGCTGGACAAGCTTGAAGCTGCTTCAGTAGCATGTGTCTAGTGCGCAGACTGTTCCCCACGAAAACAGAAGGTATCCTCCTCCTTATAATTGATTTAATTTAAAATGGAAAAACAATCCCCCTGGACTCCTAGGCACCATTTAATTCTCTCCAAGAATGTGGTAGAAAGGCAAGAAGCTGATCTGATTGGGGTGATAATTGGCACCTAGGACCCTCTGCTCTCCTAAGCACTTCTGGCATGATCCTGGTCAAATCATGCAGACTACCCTGGGATACCTTTGAGCTTGAGGAATGGCAGCAGCATTCTACGGAGCAGTGGGACCACAAGACTTATAAACTGGCAGGACCTTTGCCATGGGAAAGGGATCATATCCATACCACTAGGAAGCCAATTATTGTGTGCATCTCTACTGGAACAGGTCTGTAATTAGGAGCCTTTGGTGGTATAGTTCCTCCTCTTCCCCTCAGTTTCTTCTTTCAAATTCATGGTTCAATCCCTGTAGGTGTGCTGATGCAGCTCTTTGTGGTTTATGCACAGGCTATTTATGCCTCTTTAATCTAATTGGTGATGCTTTATTTAAATAATAATGCAAATTAATCCTTGGGATAAATTAGGGAGTTGGAGATGTTTTCAATAATGCAATATTACAAAGATCAACATAAAGTCTTCTACTGTCTGAGTAAATAGCAAGAGTCAGTATCAGATGCAGAACTGTAAACTTACATTTTGCTGTCCTTTGATCCCAACATGATTATTTGCTGTCAACATAAAGAAATTACTGAGGTGTGACCATGCTGTACAACTGTTTTCTGGGGTGAGAAGAATTGCAGTACATGTAGGACATGGAATGTGTAAGGAAAAGAGGAATTCAGACAGCAGGGAGAAGAGGTGGAAAAGAGAGCATGAAAGGCATGGGGAAGGAAGGCAAGGCAAACTGTGCCAAAAGAGATGTGAAAGACTAAGAAGGAGAAAGATGCTAGCTGAAGGAAAGGAATAGCACATAATGGAGCCAATCATTCACCATTAAGATTTTTAGCCAAGCAGGTGCATAACACAGAATCTAGTATTTTGGGGGCTTTGGGAATTAAAGTAGTTTATTTTCAGGAACAACCCCTCTCTCTATTCATTCCCTGTGCTAGCTGCTGTCAGACACCAATAAATGGCACTCCTATGCCAGATGATGAGCACTGCCAGCCCAGACAAACACCTCACCTGGGACCAGGTACAGCCCTTAACAGGCCCAGCACAGGTGTCATCCAGTGCCTACTGCTCCCATCAAAGTTGGAAGATGATGCTCATGGCAGAGCTAAATTGATTCCAAGGGGGAAAAAGGCCAAAAGTCTTTGTCCTACAGGCACAGAAATACAAAATTAAATTAAGACAAATGAGCTGAAGTTCTGTCAAAAGATGGGAGATGCCTGTCCTGAGGGAGCTGCCTATACACCATACCCCACTGCCTATACAGACCCACCTGTGTGCACAGAGCATGGTGCACAGTGTGGATCTGAGCTAGGAAGGCAGCTCAGCTCCCATGCCTGATACAGCTGATTTTAGTGAATTCCAAAATAATTTCAGGGCCAAAAGCGGGGGTTGAGCTTAGAGCCCTGAAAGAGAGGAGGGAAGGGAGACTTTTATCCTAAAGTCATTGTTGCGCCAAAGAGGGGTTTATCCTCCACAGCTAAATGAAAATGAAAAGAAAAAAAAAAATCCAGGATAGCAACATTGGAGAGACAAAGACTGTCATGGACCAGTGCGAGTTTGCAAAATTATATGCAAATGACCCCAGTTTTGACTGACTGACATGGTGGCCCTCTGCTAATCCCAGAGAGAAAATCTACTTAGTAAAGGAAAGGTTTTTTTTAATTTGGTTAACAGGGACCAAAATGCTGAATATATTTATATTTTCAGGAAATGCTATATTTTTAATGCTTCAGCAACAAAGTGGGACCACAAGAGCTTTTTAAGCACATGGAATAAATGTTACGTAGCATTTTGTCCATATTCTGTATCCAGTGCTGATAAAAATTAGTGTTGGACGTGTTTTCATAATAGGCACCAGCCATTCCTGCTGCTGACTGTGTTTGACTGAATCCATTCTGTTCTGTGTACGCTGACCAAAGAGAGATTCCCTCTGGATTTACCGTCCAAAAGGTGTCCCGAGGAAATGAGGGTATTTTTCTCCTTTCCCTAGCTGACTCATCATCATCCCGCCGTATGACCTTTCCCCACTAATCTGGGATAGGAGCTTTTCCTGTATTTGCAGGTTAAATGGAAGATACACATTCCACTTTTTACTCATTGTAATAAAGATCTTTTTGTCTGTCTCCGAATAAAGGGTCGGGTTGGTTTACAAATTGGGGGCAGCCCATTCCGCGACCTGGGCAAACAGCCCAGGTCAAACCTCCTCAAAGCCTCCCCACCCAACTGGAATAAGTTAATTTACCCCTCGACGGCTCCGGCCCCGCCGGGCATGCCCGGGCTACCCTACTTCCAGAGGTTATGGAGACACCCGGGACGCTTGGTTCAGGCGGGGCTGGAGTTGCGCCGTCGGGAGGGAACCACGCCGCAGTTCCGCGCCGGCGGCGGGGCTGTAAGGACTCGCTCCCGGAGCTTCCACTGGTTTTACTCTCGGCGCTCCGCAGCTCCGCAGCGGCCGCCTGCCCTCCCCGCCCCGTTCTGCGCCTTCGCCATTATTCATCCTCCTCCGAACAAGCTGCACCGCAGAGAAATTCGCTAGTAAAGCACAGGGGAGATGCCAATGCCGTTCGGACACATGCCCCTGGAGCACCCCTCCACGGGCGCGTGGGGGGCAGCATCCGCGGGGTTTGCGGGAGAGTGGGGCATCCACCACCTCCGGGATACCCCGGGACTCCCTCCCAGTCCCCGGTGACGACCTGGGAGCAGAAGCCGGGCGGCACCGACACCCGGCCCATCACGCCCTGCCCCGCCTGCCCGAAGCGGCAGCCACGGCCGGTGCGTGCAGCAAGCTCCCTGGCCCTCGCTGACCACTTCTCGCTCGTGGCTTTTTTGTCCTGAGTGGATGCGTGGGGAGACTCCCACCGCCACCCGAGGAAGCTCCCTCACGGAAACAAAAAGGAGCGGCGGGTATAAACGTTTATTCCAAGGCATCACTTGTACAGGCACTGCACCCGGAGGTGGGAAGACGAGCGGGTGGGGGCAGCTTCAGGCCCTTGGAGAGGGCAGGCGGGGACAGATCTGGGCCCCCGCGGGCTCCTTGCCCTCCGGGACCCTCGCGCATCTCCCTGCCCCCGGCAGCCTCCCCCTGAGCCCGGCTGTAACCCGCAGTGTCCGCGGTCATAAATAGGTGTTCTTTCAGGCGGGACGAGTCTCTATAGCATGGAGGGGTGCTGGCCCGGGGGCAGCCCGAAGGCGTTGGGGTGGGAATGGCCGAGAAGGTTGAGGTAGTGGCGGTCCAACCCCTGCACGGATGAGAGGAAGGTGCTGCGCTGCTGGCCGGGGCTGGCGAGGGGAACGGTGGCGCTGGGCAAGTGGTAGGGCAGGGAGGGGCTGCGGGCGGCGCCGTGCCAGGGGAACGGCCCCCCCGAGGGCGGCTGGAGCACGCCTTCGGTGGGACTGTGGACATGCCCGGGGCACTCGGGCCCAGGATGCAGCTGGTAGGAAAAGTCCGGCTCCGGGAGGGAGCCCAGGGAGGTGAAGAGAGGCTCAGTAACGAAGCGTGCTTTTGACTGGAGAAAGGCCAAGATACGGGCGTACTTGGTGTCTTTGGTCTCCATCCTCTCCACCGTTGTCAGGTAGTGGACCAGGTTCTTCATGCACTCGTGGTAGCCATAGTGGAAATAATTGGCGAACTCGGAGAGCAACTCTGCTGGAAGGGATAGGGAAGGGAATCGAGCTCCTCAGGGTCTGGCCGGGAGAGGAGCGGGGAAAGCCACCCCAACGCCGCGAGTGACCCGGCGGGGATCGCGGGAGGTCGCTCCCGCCCACCTACCCTTCTCCCGGCCGCGGGGAAAGTCCGCCGAGTGCAGGGCCCGCAGGTACTGCACCGTCATCTCCAGGATCTCCGCTTTCTCCAGCTTCCCCGAGCTCTGCAACGGGCAGGGCAGATGGGCATCACCTCTTCCCTGAGACCGCTCTCGGTTCCACTGGACAGCCCCCTAACCCCTCCGTATCGGAGGGGATATCGCGGCGCATCGGGGAGAAAAGGGCGTAGGGGCTGCTCTCCCCCGCCTACCTGCTTGGCCAAAGCCATGGGCACCGTCTTCCCCAGCTCGGTGAGGCAGCGGTTGATGCGGTCCCTCCTCCGCTTCTCAATGACTTTGTGGGAAACCGGCGTCCTCTGCAAAACATATGGGGTGCGTTAGTGAGGGAGGAGAAAGCAGATGGATCCTGTCTCGCCGTGACAGCCGCCCCCGGCCCCGGTCTCGACCCCTCTAGGGAAGCCAGTCCCCAACCCCGCTCCGAGCAGCGGTGCCGGGCGCGACTCGGCCTCGGGAGGGATGATGCTCCGGTGGCCGGTCGTCTCCGCGCGGCCCTGGTGGCTCCCCGACTGCGCGGACGGCCCTGGCAAGACAGGCTTGTTTTTGTGAGGGAGGTGTGGTTGTTTTTTGTAGGGGGGCTTTTCGAAGGGAAAGGCGGCGCAGGGTCCGGGACCAGGTCGGCTTGGCGACCCTTCAGACCCGTGCGCGCAAGGCGGGCGACGACTCACCCTCCGCTCCTTGAGCTTGGAGGCCATGGTGAGATATGCATCCCCTCTCCCTCCGGCCCCCTTATAAAGCCATCACTTCTTGGGGGGGACCCCGGGGGGCCTCCATGGGCCCGCTGATCCCATAGGATTAGGGGCGAGCGGCGCCGAGGGAATGTATGCATTAAAGATCAGGGTGGAAGGGGGCGAGGGGATGAGGGGCTTTTTTTCTTCTCTCTTCTTCCTTTCTCCCCCTCCTCGCCCCCGTCCACGCAGCCGGGGGCGGCCCAGCTGTGTCGCCCCACGTGGACCTCGGGGACACACGTGACTGTCCCACAATAGCGGCGGGGACGGGGCCGGGGATGCGGCGAGCGGGGCGCAGGGCGCGGTATCGCGCCCTGCGCCCCGCTCGCCGCGTCCCCGGCCCCGTCCCCACCGCCAGCCTTCAAATCCCCGGCACCCCCTACCCCTCCCCTTAGCCCCGGCGCTGACTGCATTTTAAAGCCTGTCCAGAGTCATTAAAGTAATTAAGTAAGCCCTTAATAGGCTGTTCCGCCCAGTTCAAGGGAGAACCCTTGGAGACGGAGTGGCCCCGTTTGTTCTCAGGCTTTTCTCACACGACTTGGTGACACGTCCATCTTTATAAGAGATGGCAGCGAGGATTTTTTTGTTTACACCGCTTTATGCGCCGGGGACACCCCGGCAGGTGTGGGACCGGGGGGCTGGCACACGATATCCCCCCCCATCACCCCCCTTTTTTTTTTTCCGTCGTCCCAGGGAGGCTCTTGCCAGCCTTTGGCACACGACGCTCCTTTTTTGTGTGGTGTGCGCGTCTGTGCGTTGTTGTTTTACCCCCCCTGCTCTCCCCCTCTCCTTTGGAGAGGCTCAATTTGTAGCCTATTATCCTATAGGAAAATGTCCCATTGAAAAGTATGAATAGTTTCATTGGGCCTAAATTTTAATAATGCGGGTCAAAGAAAAGAGGGGCAAATAAAGAGGGGATCGCAGCTGGTCCGAGAGTGCATTATTCGGTGTCACCTGCGAGAGGGATCGCCGACAGACCCCCTATTCATTTGCCTAATTTTGGTCAATTTAACAAACTTCAGGAGAAATTATTGTGGCATTGTTAAGGAGGGTAAAGCTTTCTGATCGAATTAACAGCATGTTTTGATCCGGTAAATGTCATTAAAAAGAAAGAAACAATCGCGTTTAAAGGGGGGCTCCGAGTTAAACGCGCCAAGTGGAGACGCCGGAGCGCAAAGCTCACAAAGGGAGCAAGTAACTGCCACAGGGGAACTTTTGTACGCTCACATTGCTGAGGTTTTTTACACAAAAAGGCATTATTTCATACTTGAATACGTTTAATCCAACAATTGTCTATTTTCTGCAAACATATTTTCACAGCATTGTTAGCTTTCCTCTCCGCGGCCCTCCGCCCGGGCAGCCGCGCTCCTCGCCTGGCGAGCGCACCGAGCCCCCGGCCCGCTCCGCACAGCCCCGCACCGCCCCGCACCGCCCCCGCCGGGGCCGCCCCGCCGCGCCGGGGGGGCCGCCCGCCCCCGCCGCCCGCCGCCCCCCCGACAGCGCGGCGGCGGGCGCGGGCCCCCCCGAGCCTCTCCACGGCCAGCGGTGCGCCTCCGAACCCGGCACAGCCCGCGGAGCCGCCCTCCCTTCTTCTTCCCCCCCGGCCCCGCCACCGCCCCCGGCCCCGGCGCTGCTGCGGGGCGCCGCCACCCCCGAGTGCGAGGGAAAACCCAAGAGCGACCGGGCCGGCGGCGGGGCCGCCCGGTGCTTGGCTCTGCTCTCCCGGGCGACGCTACCGAGCCCCGGGCAGGGCTGCGGAAACGGCGATATCCCCGCCATGTGAGCTCGGGCAGTTCTTCTCTCGGAAACTCCTACGTCCTCTCCCGTATCCCGCGTTTTTCCACCCTTTTCCCTTTGCTGTTTAAAATGGGGAAACCATTCCCACCGCATGTCCCAGGGTGAGCACTGCGAGTGGCACCGCCGCTCTCGCCCGTTCTTTTCCCCAGGAGCGGCCGGAGGACAGGCGCGGTGCCAGCCTGACACCAGCCACCGGCCCGGGCTGGTGCCCACCTCTCCGGGCCGGCCGGGAGCACCGAACCTCTCCGCGGGAGGAGGCGGCGGTGCCCCGGGGCGCGTCTGCCCCGGTCGGCAGGACGGAGTGGGCAAGGCCGCCTGCCCGCCTGGGCACCCCTGCGTGCCGTGCCGCCGGCCGTATTATTCTTCCAGGAGCCTTGTAGGTTTCGGTATATTCATTCTCGTACAATGGGATTAAACACTAACCGTTATCATCCAAATTAACTAAATTCTGAATAGCAAATGAGGAGGCTTTTATTTTTTTTCCTCCTCTTTTTGCTCCACTGGCGGAGATGGAGTTGATCCTCTTACTGTCTGTGTTAACCGCCAGCTGCAGGCACCTGCGAGGCAACTTCTTACACGAGGGAAGTTGTTTATTTGCTCGCTGGCTGTTCCCTCGTTGGTTTCCCCGCGGGCCGGGCTGCCCCGGTCAGCGGCGGGGGGCGCAGGGTGGCCATGGCATCCCCGCGTGTACCGCCTCCTCGTCCTCGGAGGGCTTCGGCGCGGCTGAAGCCAGAGAGAGATCACCCGACACTGCCGCGGTCGGACTGTCACCCATGTAAGGGAAGTCAGAAGTAGGCGGGTTTGAGTATTTTTTAGTTTTCAATTCCCCTCGAGCGAATGTTGGCTCTCCTTGCGGGACACGCATGCTCAGCTCTTTGGCTCTTTGGCAACCCACGGCGGACACCCGCGTCCCCATCACCCACCACCGGTTTTCGCCTCTCGCCCAGGAGCCCCGCGGGCCGCAGCCCTCTCCGCAGGCAAGGGGCTGGCTGGCGGCCGGGGCGCAGAGCCCTGTCCGCTACGCGCGCAGCGGGCTGAGCCCGCCCTCGCCCCGGCGGCTGCAGGGCGAGGGCTGCAGGGCGAGGGCTGCAGGGCGAGGGCTGCAGGGCAAGGGCAAGCAGCACCGCCCTGCCGCCCCTCGCCCTCTCCCCGCGGCCGGCTCGGTGGTCCCGGCCTGTCGGGGCCGTGCCCCGAGGGAGCGGCCTGGCTCGGCCCCGCGGTGCGCTGCCGGGATGCGCATGTGTGCCGCGTCTCAGTGGCGTGGGGGCCCTGTCCCGTGGGCACTGGCGCTGCCGACATCTGCCAGACATGGGCTCTGACAGGGAGGTGGAGATCCTCTGGGATATGCCAAGCTGCTTTGAATCGGCATCTAGGTTTGCCTTTCTGTGAAAACAGATCATCTTCTCTCTGTTTCTTCACCCCTTCTTTTCTTTTTTGACTCCTATATAACGTTCGGGTTACGCACAACTACTTCACCAAGTAATTGAAGCTGTGGATATTAGGCTTGAAAATAATTGTTACTGTGTACAAGCAAGAAATCAGCTAACCAGTCTCCAATGGAAAGAGAGAGTTGTCCATGCAACTGTGAATCAAATGCAAAGTGTTCCAGTGGCTAGGGCTGGGGTTGGCCCGGCCAGCGTGGTTCAGTCTCATACTGGAGGTCCTGCTGTGTGATGTGGAGAGGCATTCACACTTCTGGACGATATCGTGGCTGTTAGGGAATGGGAGAACTCACAACGTGCGAAAGGTCCTACTTGTAGCAGTGATAGCTTTACTACTTGGCGATCCTGCATCTGCAAAGAAGCAGTGATCTCTTCACTCAAGAGAAGGCATTTCGTTTAGGAGCTCAATCCTCAGCTGTAGATACAGCAGCTCATCACGTGGTGCCAGCTTTTGCTGTGAATTAGTTTACTCTTGCATTCTCAGTGAAGTTAGGCTAGGTTAGCAAGTTTCCAGTTTTTCAAAACTCCTAATGCATTCTGCCTCTGTGTATGAGGCTGCTTGGTGTACTGCTGCCACTGGACATGAAATAGGTCACACGAACACAGCTTAAGTTGTGGTGAAAGGAAGAGAGAACTTTATTTCTTCTCTCAGAATTTATAGGTTTCTGACCACGGCCAGGGATTGGATAGTCAGGGTAACACCTTCCCAACAGCACACGAGAGATGTCCATCACAAGACGTGTACCAGAAAGAATGTACACATATCTATGTTTACAGTTACTGTCCTGGGAATGTCTTTAGAAAACTATGTCAGCAAGCTCAGAAAACTGAATTTTCAGGGCGACAGTGCACATCTTGTTCCCCAGCTGCAGAGGTATTCCTTACCTCAATGCTACTGTTTATTCCAGCTGTAGTCCACTTTTGGGTCTTCCTTCCTAGTGGAAGGACCGTGCTCCTCTGTTTGCTCACCTGCCACAAGTAGTGTCCTCAGCAGGGGGGAAGTGATGATAGGTCTTGGGACTCTATGCCAATATGGGCCTTCGCATGCTTGTAACCATGAGTCTCTTGTATTGTTGGGTAGATTCAGAGTGCTCTCCTCAAATCCTAGAGTGCTCAAGGAGGTGCTGTTTGTGCTTCAGAACATGATATTCTTCTCATTCTGTGAGACACAGTAATGCCCATACGCTAAACTTTGATCCTAAAAACTCTATAACTTTTTTCTTTATCATAGGAAGTTATCAAGTACCTCTGTGGTGGAAGAAAGGACTTCCAGGTCAGTAGTGCTCCTGAGTGCTGCTATGTGCTTGTCAAATTCCCTGAGGAGGCACAGCTCGCTGTATGTTTTGTGGTGTAATTTCAATATAACATACTCTGTTCTTCATGATTAAAAGCTTTTCAGGATTGCACATTCCGATATGGATTACTTTTAGATTACTCTTTGTATGAACTTTTTGAGTACGGATTGCTTGAAAGTCATTCTCATATGTTCCTGTAATTTGTAGTATCTCCTTTTTGACTTTTTTCCCAGATATAAGATTTTAAGCTTATAGTTTAGATTTATATGTAGTATAGTTAAAGCGTTCAGAATTAAATAGGGTAAAATATTTCACTGATTAAAATCAGGTGCAGTTATATATGTTATAGCCATTTATAGGGGCTGATTTACATTGACAGAAGACCTGATACAGCTTTTGTCCATCAAATACATGTGTATACATGGCAAAACTTAAGACTGTCCACTGTGTGTTTGTACAAGGTGAGTCCCCAAAGATGGTGGATAGATGTTTGCAGCTTTCCCAATGACAGCTATCTTCTCAGCCACGTCACTATTGATACAGAATATGTTGCTCTTTAAATGACGGCCTGTCAAAATGACAACAGAGTGCTAAAATTGAATTCAGTGGGATTTAGGTAATCATGAATCATTGGGGTGGTGTACATCAGGTTGCTTGTGACTGAGGTGTTCTAAATAGCTAGATTAGTGACTGTCTGACATGAATAAAGGCTGAAAGGTTCAGAAGGTACGAGGGCTTTTTCTGCAATGACATGTCTAATGCTGAAAAATGTCTAGCCCCTCCTCTCCAGTCTTACTAAAAACTAAAACTAAACAAAAGTAAAAACTTTTGCTCAGTGTGGCTTCACAGAGGGGAAGTTTTGCTTAATCCATCCAATAATCTTCTATGATGAAGTGACTGGCTTGGTGGATAAGGAAAGAGCAGTGGATACTCTGAAGAGAAGAAGGCTTCAGGGTGACCATCACAGCTTTTCAGTACCTGAGAAGAACCTATCAGGAAACCGGAGAGGGACTTTTTACAAGGGCACATAGTGACAGTATGAGGGGTAGTGGCTTTAAAACAAATTAGTTATTTGAAAGAAATTCTTTACTGTGACAGTGGCACTGGAACAGGCTGCCTAGAGAATTTGTGGATGCCTCATCCCTGGAAGTGTTCAAGGTCTGGTTGGATGAAGCTCTGAGCAACCTGGTCTAGTGGGAGGTGCCTACAGCAGGAGGGTTGGAACGAGATGATCTTTAAGATCCCTTCTAATGCAAGCTATTCTATGATTTTGTGATACCATCTACTTGGCTTTTGATACTGTCTCCTGTAACATCCTTGTAGAGAAGCCGATGATGTACAGACTGGATGAGCAGAACTTGAAACTGGCTGAATTGCCCATTTCAGAGAGGGATGGTCTGTGGCACAAAATCTAGTGTCTAGTAACTGCTGGTGTACACTGGGGTTCAGTATTTGGTCTAGTCATGTTTAACATCCTCATTAATGAGCTGGAACATACCCTCAACAAGTTCAAGATAACACAAATGTGTGAGGAGCAGCTGATATACCAGAGAATCATTCTGCCATCCAGAAGGGTCTCAAGAGGCTAATTAAGTGGGCTGTCAGGAATGACATGAAATTCAGAAAAGGGAAACACAAAGTCCTGCACCTGGGAAGAAACAACCTGATGCACCAGTACATGCTGGGGGGCTGATTGACTGGAAATCTGCTCTGTGGAGAGAGGCCTGGGGGTCCTTGTGGACATCAAGTTGAACATGAGCCAGCAGTGTGCCCTTGTGGCCAAGAAGGCCAATGGTATCCTGGGGTGCATTAAGAGGATTATTGCCAGTGAGTGGTGGCAGGTGACCTTCCCCTCTACTCAGCACTGGAGGAGTCCACATCTGGAGTTCTGGGTCCAGTTCTGGGCTCTTTAGTACAAGACAGAGACAGCCACACTGAAGGGACTCCAGCAAAGGGCCATGAGGATGATTAGGATATTAGAGCACCTCATGGTGGATTGGAGAAGAGGCTGAAGGAGCTGACACTGCTCAGCATAAGGAAGAAAAGGCTCAGGAAAAGCTTACCACTGTGTTCAAATACCTGAAGGAAGGGTGTAAAGAAGTTGGAGCCGGACTGTTTTCGGTGGTTCTCAGTCATGGGAACAGAGGCAATGTGCACAAACAGATTGAGCTCTTTTACTCTGTTCTCAACAGGACAATTCATTTAAATTCAGGGTTTCTACACCTGTGTCAAGTAGAATAAATGGGAGGGAAGCACAGCCTTTCTGTTAATTGTACTTCACCACGTGTTGCATTGCAACTCGGTCCATTAAAGACTCGTTAACATCCATTATACTTATGACTGCTTTGTAAACAATGCTAATTCAGTAGGACTTCAGAGCTTAATTCCCCTCTAGAGTCCTTTGTAACTCCTAGCCATGACTTTCTTTCTAGCTGAAGTGGGAAAGAGGACCCCTGAGAGAGATTTATGGACTCTGCAAAACCTATTAATTTAGTAATGCCATTGTCCAAACATCTTACTTTTATGAACCCTCAGTACTGAGCTTATTGAGTGAACTGGGGACTTATAGAACTTCTCTTCAGCAAAGCTATATTCTTTGGTTCAGTCCAGCTTTGCTCTGATTTCTCAGAGACTGAGTGGACCAAACACTAGTCCCTGCTACACTGGCTTCCAGAGAATTATTTCTGAAATGTGCCCTTGATGCTAACTCAGAGTTAGGATGCTGCAGTGCCTTGGATGTGCCAAGATTTTAGGTTTAAGGTTCCCCTGTAGAAGGTGATATTGAGGTGATATCAATAGTCCTGCATGTTATACTGGTGGCTGGCTTTTGTGAGGTTAATCCAGTGTTAGCATATGGCAAGAAGCATAAGCCTAAAATCTCAGAGACTTTGTGAAGATAGTTTATACTTTGAAATAAAAAAGAGAGAGGGACTGATGCCTCAGAATTCCTGCAGAGTCTATCTGTCTTCTGGGAAACGACTGCAGCCCCAACCAGTTACCTTTTGCAGTTTAATTATTGCTGTGCAGGTGGGGTGGCCGGCCCTCCTGCTGGCTCTCTGTCCTTGGGTACTGAGTGGTCTCTGTTGCTGAAGGCTGAGTCATCACTTGTTTCTCTGTATCCCATACTAGCTTGAGTTGTCTGGTGGTTTGCTTGTGTACTTTGTTATCTAGTATCTAGTGGTTTGCTTGTCAAAGAGAGGAGAGATGGATTCAACCAGGAAGGGAAGAGCATGCAGCTGGGAGGCACTATCCTGTCTGCTGCTGGGTAAAGGGTTGTTTCAAGAGTTAAAGTCTTTCCATTGCTATCTTTTTGTTTTGTGAAAGTCTCCCTTTCTGTGAAAGTCTTACCCTTCTGACTGAGCACTGAAATGTGTTCTTCTTCTGGAAAGTTTCGGTTGTTGTTCTTCTTCAAGTTGAGTTCTTTGTCTTGCGCACTGCCAATGGCCCTTGCTGGTTTCTGAACTCATAGATCAAAACGTTATGATAACATGTGAAGATTCCACAAATTCCTCAAAAATAAGTATGAAATTTGCTTGCATGTGCTGGCTTTAAAATGATCACTTCTTGCATAACTACACCTTTGGTGATAGCAAAGTGAGATCTCTTCTGCTAGACAAACAAAACATGACTATTAAATACAAACACTTTCTTTAAAAGCTGTCAAAGTATTCTGGGTAAGCATCATCCCCTGCTTGCCCTGTTCTTTGACTCTTTCTTAGTGCTTGTCTATCTAATGTCAGAAACAGAATAACGGAGCCTTAACCATACCTTGTAAGGATGTTCTTCTGCCAAAACTGTGTATATCTGACACAGAGATAGCAGATGGTGACCAAATATTTCTGCAACAACTCTCCCTTTCTGGGTAAAATTAAGAGCATATTGAAATCCCTGCATTCATAAGTCATGAGCCAAGCCCCCAAACTCTTAAGTGAAAAGTCAGGAACTTAAAGTTGTCAGCAATAATAACAAGCCAACAGAAGGTAGGTTATTTCAGTGGTTTTTCCTTCCTCAACTTTTATGACTCAGGTTCTCAAGCATTCTGCATAACCATTAGAATAGAAAAGTAATTTTTATGAAATCCTTAATCCTGAAGCAGAAGTGTAAACCACCAAATACAGTTAGATTTTCTAAATGAAAACATAATGGCTTTAGGAACACTAGAAAGTGCTAGATATTATGCCACTCATTTTTAATTTCATCTGGCTCATTTTTAAAACTAACTATAGTATGCAGAGAAGAAATCCCCATGTCCCTTCTGCCTTCAATGCCATGTCCATTTTGATGGAAAGCTATTTCACATGTCATGAACATACATAACTACTTTGTGCATGGTCTGAAATCCCATTCTTCCTTCACATCCATATCCCATCCTCTTGATGGCACAGATAGGAGTGTGTCTGGGCACCCGGCCTATTGTGGTGCTTTGAACATTAATTACTTCTTTTTCTAATAAATTTGGTTATGGGATAGGGAAAATACAATATGAAAGTGTCAGTGCTAGAAAGGAAAGCTGGGAAGAGTTTCTCAGTGAAAAGCATTGGAATCACTCCATTCTACTGATCTGGCATTGTTTCACCTAATATATGTATGTACATGAAAAGAATATATAAATGGCAGCGAAATAAAAAGCACTAACTTCTGCACTGTTATCTTATATGCATATGTGAAGATTCATATAAAATGCAGATTGGAATGTGACTGTGCCCCATGGTACATGTGGCTGGCAAGACAAGAGGGAGTGGAGAGTAAGTCCCACAGCTTGGTCCCGGCATTTGCAAGGTGGAAACATCCAAATTATTCTTCCACAGCTCACCGGTGGTGCTGAAGACCGGCACCATAAGATAAAGAAACAACATTGCCTGTATTACTTGTCACCACGAACGTTAAAAAATAGCTTAATGTCAGTGAACAATGCTAACACTCGTGGCAAACAGGCAGGATTTTCTTCCTACACGTGAGCGTCGTCGCCCGGCAGGCTGCTCAGCTCCTTCTTCCCGTGTGCGTGCCTACAAAGCTTTGTGGAAAACTGTGGGAACATTAGGGGTTGGCTACTGCCCTCTAGTGATCGTCACCAGCGCCTGAGGTTTCTAACTCGCCTTTTATTTTCTAATCAAATTGCTAAAAATAAACTTTATGTGTGATCAGATGCAGGAAATTCAGTATTAGGAAACGGTGCCTGATTCATCAGATCTCAGAATTTACACCAGATGGTGAAATATTCCTAGTATGGACACCAGATGATACGGCTCCAAAGATTACAGTTAATGCAATCCAAGCATGCTCTTAGGCATTTATATTTATCACCTAAGTTAATATTTCCCAGTTCTTAAGAAATTGATATATCTTGTTTTGACTAAGCTTATTGATAGAATTTTTGCCTAAAAAAAACATTGCTGCAATTTAAATATAGCCTTTCAATAATAATCAAGTCACCCTTCTTACAAAAAACCCCTTAACATAACAAAACAATGTCTGTGGGAAGCTTTATAGAATATAAATTATTGAGAAACAGAATATTTGGTCCAAGTCATAATTTAGCTGAATCTGTGAGTAGCACTAGACACCTCTCTCCCTTTTTATTTTTTTTCCCCCTCTGTGCTAAAATGATCAAATCTCTGCTAGTTAAGAAGTAGGATGTGTGTTTTTTTGCTCTAGCATTGATGCAAAGTGATCAGCTCCCCAATTAAGTTCTCATCAAATGTTACCTGATGGAAGGGCTCTTTGAGCAGAATTCTTCTGCTGGCATTAGAGGGCAGCCTTGAGGGTTTATTAGAATTTATTTATTTATTTATTTAATATCCGTCTGGCTAGGATCTAAAAGCAGCTTAAGGCTATTCTGGCTCTAAACGCAGTACAGTCATGTAAAACCCCCTGTCTCAATTAAGTCCAGCACCCAGCTGTGTTGCTCACTGATGAGCATCAACGGCCGCGGGTTAGGGACAGGCGGATTGCTCTGCAGGTAGAACAGCTGCAATTATGAGATCCTCAGAGCGACAAGTGTGCTGATCTAATTGGCCTGTGTATGAAACACACCAGGCAAGGGAGACACCTTTACTTTTATCCTGCAAGAGTAATTGAGCGGTTCGCAGCTCTGACTTGTTTTCAGCAACACAACTTAGTGAAATGAATGTGCCTAAGTTCTCTCCAGAGTCACACAGACTGCTCCACGATTTGAGTCTTTACACGTATATACAGTGCAGCCTTTTTGTTCTGCCATGTCTTTTATGCTCTTGCTTCTAGGCCCATGAACACTGCTTACCATCATCTGCAGGTACCATGTCTTCTCATTTCATCACTTAGCCTTCAGACTTATATAGGGCAAAGGTTACAAAAGTTCTTGGCATCTGCCACATCATGTAGGAGGAAAGCAGCATCAGCAGAAAGTCTCTTGTGTAATCTACTGATATTTTTGGAGATATGTTTGGGTAATAAAATGTTCGCTTTGTCTGCTGATCAGACTGCCTCCTATACAGTAAAAACTGTCAGTTGTAGAAAAACGTCTTCAAGGCAGCTCTATAAAATGAAAACTTACAAAGGCATGAGAATAATTTACAAAGCCCAGATTTATATTACTTATAAGGAAAGGTTCTGGAACAAATAGAAAGCAAATGATCTTTAATTAACATTGGATTGTCAGAGGATAATGATTCATCCATCAGCTGAGGGCAGAGGAAGGTTAAAAAAAAAGTGTGGAAAAAATTATGATCTAGAGGCGAATGTGTTTCAGATCCTGAATCACCTCTGCATAAACCATGTTGACAGCTACTCTGTTTCTTGATGATTGTTCTAAATTCAGCAATCATTTGTCTTGAAATGATCTTGAATGGTCCTAAAAATAGCTTGATCCTGGAGATGCCAGTTTTCCCAGTAATTTCCCTAAAATGTCAGCAGAATTATTGGCTATGAGAAAAAATGCTCTATCTTCATCTCCATGGGAAGATGATGTTTGTCTGCTGCAATACAGTACTTTCCAAAACAGCATCATCTCAATTCCTGTGGTTTTCAATATGTCCTAGATACCTTTGAAGATTACCCAGTTTATGGCTGACAGCTGCAGAGGTAGGAAGGTCTCATGTCCCCTAAGCTGGAAGTTGGGCCATTCAGAAAGGTGAACAGGGATCTCGCCAGGTGCTTTGCTAACAGAGCAGATTTTTCCAGTTAGTGAGGTAAACCAGAAACTTTTTAGGGTAGCTTCAGGTTTTCTAAAAACTGGCTAAACCTGAGTCAGGCTGGTTTTTTCCCCCTTGGTCTCCTGAAAACCTCTTTCGTCTGCTGCTACAAACATCTGTGCAGAAGAAACTTGCTAGGAGGTTTTCCCACTCTTATCAGAGTCATACTGATTCCAGCAAAAGCCAGGAATCTGGAAATACTTGATTGCCCCTAAAATCAGCCCACAGCTATGCCTTTTGATATTAGGTATAGAGAAATCTCTTAAGTATCATTAGTGCAGCATTTGAGATGTGAAAATCCTGATCATCTCGTATGGTTTGTTGCTCCAGGTGCATCAGTCAGCCCACAGTAAGCGTGCTCTGAAAACAACCAAAAAGTCCATAGGAGGATGGTCCCAAATATTTGAAAACCTAATAAACAGCATTGCAGCCCAATGAAGCAATAGACTCTGCTGCTGCTGCTTGAGAAGATCCTACATTGTTGTTTCTGTGGAGGCACTTGCAGATGTCTGGCATACTAGTCAAATTTACATGAATAACATACTACAGCATAGAAGCACAGAATATCCTGAATTGGAAGGGACCCATGAGGATCATCAGGTCCAGCTCCTGTTATTGAACAGGACACTGCTAGAGTCACACCAGGTGCCTCTTGAGAGGCACTGAGAGTGCTGGTACAAACAGTACTTGAGCTCTGTCAAGTGGTGCTGAGACCACGTCCCTGGGAAGCCTGTGCCAGTGCCCAACTACCTTTTGGGTAAAGACTGTTTTCCTCATATCCAACCAAAATCTCCCTTGACACAGTTTCAGGCCATTCACTTGGATCCTGTCACTGGTCACCACAGAGAAGACAGCAGTGCCTGCACCTCCTCTTCCCCCCATGAGGATGTTGAAGACCACAATGAGGCCTCCCCTCAGTCTCCTCCAAGCTGAACAGACCAAGCAACCTCAGCTGCTCCTCACAGGGCTTCCCCTCAAGGCCCTTCACCATCTTCCTTGCCCTCCCTTGGATGCTTTCTAATAGCTTTATATGGATGCTAACTGTGAAGCAGAGAGCACGGTGCCTGTGGAAATTGCAGGCCACATAGCTTTCTCAGTCTTGCCTGAGAAAGTGGCCTGGGAATTCATAAGGAGGAATTAAAACAATCCTCAGAGATAGAAGACAGCCTTGCAGGTGCTGTTCGTCTGTTCCTTGTTTTCTTGCAAGAGAAAGTCAAAGGGTGGTGAACCCCATTGACCAATGATGGTGATGTGTTAGTTTACTAGCCAATAAGAGTTTTCTTTTCTGTACTTTTCACGTATTGGTCTATAAAAAAGACCTGAAGTAATAAACCAGGGAGAAAATTATCCAGTTCGACTCCACAAGAGAGTCTGTGTCATTCTTTTCACCATTCCCAATAGAGTGACAGCTTTATACATTGTGGTGTCCAGAACTGCACACAGCATTCAGTGAGGCCACCCCAGTGCAGAGCAGGGCAGGACAATCTTCTCCCTTGCCCGGCTGGTGATTCTGTGCCCAATGTACCCTGGGACATGGATGGCCCTCCTGGCTGTGTCAGGGCACTGCTGACTCATGTTCAACTTGCCATCGACCAGGACACACAGGTCCCTTCCTACAGCACTGCTTTCCAGCATTCTCATTCCCCAGTCTATATGTTCAGGATTTCCCTGTCCCAGGTGCAGAATCCAGAACTTTTCCATGTTGAACTTCATGCACTTGGTGATTTCCCAGCTCTCTAATTGGTCAAGGTCTCTTTGCAGGGCCTCTCTACCTTTGAGGGAGTCAACAGCTCCCCAGTTTAGTATTATCAGCAAATTTAGACTACCTTTCTATCTTGTATTCAAGTTGTTTATGAAGATAGTGAAGAGAACTGGCCCTAAAATGGAGCCCTGTGGAACCCCACTACTGACTGATCATCAGCCAGAATATGTGCTGTCACCTAAAACCACACAGTGGAAGAAGAAAAATAATTCATCCCAGGGAACAGCATCTTAGTAGCTTTCTCCAGTGTTATAACTGGCCTCCTCCCTTTGGAGATGGTGATCTGCAGACTCCCATCTTTTTTCAGGCTGTCCTAAGATGGTCTTCCCTCTGCCCTGCTCCTGGTTGTCAACATGCACCTCTTGGGAAGAGAGAACCCTATACATATTAACAAGTGATAATAATTTACTTTAGTCCCTGTACCTGAATTGTCACAAGTTATTCTGTCTAGCTTGATAACAGGCAATGCCATGTGAAAAAGCTAATGTGGGGATGGAGTCCTGTCACAGCAGATCTGACTTATGGGGCTGGGCTGGGTTGCACAAGGGAGGCCCAGGGAAGCTGCCAGCAGCCTACCCCACTGATGTGCTCAGCTAACTGAATAACAAGGGAGGAGGATGATGAAAGATGAAAATTAAAGCTGGGGAGTAACTGGTGCTTAAACATGGAAAGTTTTTCTCCAGTGTCTGCTGCTCAGGCCTGCATAAAGCTGTTTATATGCAAATGGTGAACTTGCCCATGCTAACTGCTGCTCACGTTCTCTTAGCACAAAGCCCCAATCTAAGGAAACTACCAAAACACTGCAGACCAGCAGGAAGGAAATACAGCATTTTGTTAATGAGACATCCAGGAGAATTTTGACAACTATTTTATTGATGGAGTAAATAATGTTTAGCACCACTGACATACACATAGGATACTCGGTGGCAGTTGGATAAGAGGCAGACTTGGAGGAGAGATCACCAAATTTCTCGTAAAGAGTATTTTCCCAGAATTTTTCTGTCATCTTCTATTCCTTTTTTGTTCTCTCTTTTGTGATTTGGAATCCCTTCCTCCACTATCCATCCACTTATGTGTGGCCGGAATATACATGGCCAGTCTTCTGCATATTGCTATTTCCTCTTGCTAGCATTTTTGTGGAAGTGGAAGCCACAGCCTCCCCCATTTGTGTTGGACCTGTGATCAAAAACCTATAGGAAACATGTATCTGCTTGACAATTTGGGATGAAGATTGTCCAAAGATAATCTCATAGAAATGGGTTATTAATTCAGCACCTATGCAGGCTGTTTTTAGAGTATGTTATGCTGTATCTGTCTGAAAGAAGTTGGTTTGAAATAATGACAGGAAAAAAGTGGCCTGCTATGATGGTACTCAAAATCAAATGTGCAGTGAGGAGCACTGGCAAGCAGCACACACAGCACTACAAGAGATGCATTTCAGTGCATTTGTCATATAAAACACAGGCAGCACTTGTGGCTTTAATCCTGTTCTTAATATTGCTAAACTAAAAAGATTTACATAAAATCAGAAGGTGAAGTCATGTTGATATGTGCTACCTTTTTGAGATATTTCTGTGGCATGCATTAGCAAATTGCTCTTGTAACACTTCACACTGGCTTGAAAGCTAAAAGCACTAATGAAACTGGAAGTGAAATCAGGACAGCACAGGGCCCTTTTTTTTAAGTATCTTTATTTAAAATATCATATTAGCCATAGATGAGTTTGTTCTGCAGGATGGGAAGGAAATTGTCAAGAAATTGTTGATGAACTAATAGAGTGATGAACACTAAGGGGCTGTTTTAATTTTAATTTTAGATTACTGCCAAGGTAACAAGTCTGAGCAGTCCTCTTAACCATCATGACACAAATGGGGGACAGGAGAAGTTGGTCAAGGATGTACATGAGAAGCTGGATGGACATAACTGTGCCTGATGACACCTGGAACAGGATTGTTTAATTCTAACTTAGAAGTATGCTATTTTTATAAAGCAATGATTTTCATCCACAGTTTTATAAGTCCTCACATTGCAAGTTCTGTTACTTGGATCCTCACCTAACCTTGGCCTACAAATATTTTCCTTTTCGTATGATAAACACAAATGATAGCATTTCATTGTACCATATGTATAGACTACTTATGCTGACAAAGTCATGCTGCTATTGTTGTCAGCACTCGAGCCTTTAGGTGTAGTTTCTAGTCTTTATTTATGGTCTTTCCTCCTCTTTCCATGTGAGCTGGCCTTGCTACTGCTTGCATTTCAAACCATTCCCATTCCGTTGCAGAGGAGGTCTTGGAAGTCACACTATTCATGGCAATGTAAGTGTTTGTGGTATTATATTATTTTAGACTTTCTCCATTTGGTGGTGTTGCCTGGGTGCCTCTCAGCTGTCTGCAGAGGAGTGCTGAGGCTCAGCAGCTGATACTGCAGGCACTGACTGCACGGTGCAGGGCAATGAGTGGGAGCAAAGGGGCTATTGCTACTGTCACTCTTGGTCTTGGGTTTTCTCTCTCAGACCAAAACTAATTTTATTTCACAGCTATTGGACCTCTTGACTCCAGAACAGTTCATGTGAAACTATTGGAGTAGTTCCATTAACACCAGAGGACATTAAATTATGTCTCTGATGACACTGGAAACTTCTATTTTCACTTGTTAACAGTTTCAGCCTACTTAATATTTTTCTTTAAACTTGCATGTTCATCTTGATAATTTTCTAAACATTGAGTTAAAACACTGAAGTGTCAGTACATACTTTCTGTGGTATTGATACGACTGATTTTTGCACTGAATATTTATTTCCATGAAAAATGCAACTTTATTTTTTAAGGCAGGGAATGTCTGAAGAAGCCTGTGGTTTTTCAGATATGTGTGGAATCAAAAGATTTAATTCACCTCTGCTGTATTGCTTCTGAACTCAGTGAATTTACATTAGTGTTAAATTTGAGCAAACCTTTCCTGTCAATCTGCTCTGGTCTTTAACCTCACTGTTAAAAAAACTCTAAAATCATTTTTGGAGATCTGTTTGGTTAAGAGAGAGAGATTTCTTATTTATTCACAAATACTGAATACATAAAAGAGCACTTGAGCTGCAAAAATGTCATGTAATGCTGATGTTCAAGCACAAACAATTACCATATGGCTGCCAGGAAAAGAAAGATCTGTAAGGAAATTAAAAGCCCCAAAATGTATCCCATGCAGCAGGACATGATATAGGGAGCCCACAACTAGCACTAACTAAACGAATGGGAGTCCAGAAAAAAAGAAAAAAAGCAGCTTCCATTCATAATTTTTATACAGACCCTCTTTACTGGAAGTTGGGACACACCTTCTTTTTCGTTCAAAGCACTTTTTTATGTGCCACTGTTGTGTTATCAAAGTGATAGATTTTGGCCTCAGGCAAAACAGTTAAAGGGAAAAGGAGGACAACATTAAAAAAAATTTAGGAAGAAAACCAGACTAATTTTCTTGATTTGATGTATTATACTGAGGCATAATCTTTCAAAGTTGCATTAGCAGTAATCTTTAAATGTCCTGGGCAGAAAGCTCAGGGGAGCACTGTAGAGAATTTTCCAACCTTAGTAAAATGGAGAAATAAATTGCTTAATAAGCTATTCTCCATTTGAAATTCATATTACATTTCACCCTAATCACTGAATGTTAACAGCAGTGGCTGTGATAGCAGAAGTCGTACATTTTTTCAGATCAGATGGTTTTCCCTCTTTTTCTGAGAACTTAATTTTCCAGTACTATTTTGGGATTTTGGAGACCTTTATTTAGCAGCATAAATTTTAGTTTCCAGAAACACAGGAGCAGATTTTGTAATAAACTTGCTGAAGGCCAACTGCTGGTGTTCAGTATCAATGAGATACTGAATATGTTTTCAAGAAGTTTAAGATTTTTAGAAATTTAAAGGGCGAGATAAGCTCATGTACTTTAAGTATTTTGCTAAATAAGATTGTATTTAAGACTCCTTTTCCAGTGGAATTTGTAATCTTCAATCAGTGTGAAAGGTTTGTCAATGGAGGGCTTAACCCCATAAGCAAACAGTCAAATACCTAAATAAACTCTTACTAAGGGGGTGTTGTTTTCCTGTGATTCTTGGAAAACAACATACATGAAAGGTCATACAATTTGACCTCTAAAGATGAAGATTGGTAAACAATCCAGGGCATCTCTCACAGAGGAAAGCTCTTCCAACAGATAAACATTTGTTGCAGCCACACTAGGTTTAGATTAAACAGTGGATTTGATATTTTTCTACTATTTGACCTAATTTTTCTTGTAGTTTTTGTAGAAAGTAGTCTTTTCTCTATCTGATCTTTTTGACATTTCTGAGCTGCATTTGTAAATGAGCCTTGAGCCTCACCCCAGGTATCACACTGGAGAAATGGAGACCTGACCCTTCAGTTAATCTCAGGGATTCCTGTGCAATGCTTGAGATAACATACATCCCTCAAACAAGCACCCAGAGTTGAGGTACTTCTGTACCATAGCCTGGTGCTTTCTCTTGCCAGGCACATAGGAGACAGTGGATACCTTCCTTCTGTCACCAATGTGCCCATGCCTGCTTTCCCTTGGGAGGCTTTTGCCATGTTTTTCTTTTGTTTTCTCTGTTGGGTATGTTCGCTACTACAGCACCATCAATGTAGTTTTCCAGATGAGACATTTAATTGAGGTTTTGTAAGTTCTGCACAGTTGTCATTCATCTTTTTTCTATGCAAGGAATTATCTTCCTGATGCCTTCAAATGGAACTTGGATTAAGTCTGAGGGTTCTTCTTTAGATCCATAATAAGGCCACAAAAATACTGGTCTGGCTATCCCATGATAGGACATTGGAACAGTTTTCTTCAGGATTTGGTCCATGATACAGCTGCAGTTCATAGTCCATGAGAGACCAAACAATGTGTATTTGACTTGGACTGACATGTCAGCTCAGGTCCAGATTTTGCTCTTCACCTGTCTTTCATTCTGCAGGTTATAAAATTTTGCAGTCTAAACCACAAATCATCTATTTGGGGATTTAAAAAGTCAGTGTTTTTCAAAGGAGCAGGGGAAGAGGGGGACCCTTTCAGCAGCAGGTTGGCATGATAAGAGCAGAGCAATGCTGACATATGTCTCCTCTGGACATATGTAAAGTGCACATGGATGTGATCCTGTGCAGCCTGCTCTGAGTGAGCATTGGCAAAGGGGTTGGACTAAAAGTTCTCCAGAGGTCCCTCCTAATTGCAACCATTGTGTGATTCTGTGATGAAGTATAGGAAAACTGGCACTGGACATCTTTCCAGAGTATTTTCTGATTTCATGTGAACTTTGCCACTGATATCCTTCATGGCTCTGATTCACATTTGCAATTCTTTTTGCTTTGGCCCAGGTTAATTCTGAATCTCCTTGTATTTTACTAAACACTTCTTGTCCAAAATATGAATTATGTCTCTTGTTAGAAGTTCACCAAACTTCTTAGTCACAGATCTGCTTGCTGTTTCCCCTTTCTTTTTGTACTTTAAGCTATACGTTATACATGTCTAACTTTATGAGGCACCTTACTCTTCATTATTTTTTAAAATGTTTCACAGTTGACTCAATTTTCTTTGTTCAGCTGGGAGCTCCTACAAAGTAGTTTTGAGCTGCCTGTTACTAGAAATTAGGCTGATTTCTGATTGTTTTCCTTTTTGCTGAGACTCAGGGCTTTTGAGTAAAACATAGGTTGATTTCTCCAAGGTGATTCTCCTGGTTTCTTTTCCTCGGTTCAGTATACAGTAGAACTTGTGACACTGTTGAAGATCTGTGTCTTTTGGTGTCTGAGCTCTACCTGTGCAGCACTAGGACTAACTTCACAACAGCAGTTTTATAAAGGTCTGTTTCCCTGCAAGCATGACTTGCTGTTACCCTCCCACTCTGCACATGAATATGATGGGCAGCTCAGTGAGGACTGGAGAAAAGACAAGAGGTGTGATGGCTTAAGGGGAATTGAGCTATGGGGGAGGTGTGGCTGGACTGATGCATTTTGTTTGGTAACAAGGTGAGCTGACCAGCCCCTGGAAGACATTGATGGAACCGGAAGATGCTTTTAGTGAGACAGCATATTTTATCCAGGAGGACTCCAAGGAGCAAAGCTGTATTATTTTGACAAGTCAGTATTGAAAAATAATATTGATCCACCTACCAATCATACCTCTGTATTCTGTTTCTCTTATACTTCAGATAGTTTTTTCCTTTTGTGGGTGTGATAGGGAAGAGTACTAACCTAGAATGTAGTGTAAATGTAACATCTTAGGAACTACTTGAGGTGGGATGCATAGAAGTATTCCCACTGAATTTTCTGACAGGTGTTTCTTTTGCATGATGCCTTTCAGATGGAGACTCCTTGGTAAGAAAGGTGTGGTGAACCTCAGACTGGTTTGTTTACTTGATTTGAAAGTAGCTTTTAAGCTAGGTACTTAATCCTCTCCTGTTACTCAAGAAACTGTCACTGAGACCAGGAGTTTCAGCTGAATCATTGCCATGATTGAGTCTGTCTGCACTTTGTATTTTATTCAAAATAGAAACATCTTAAGGTGAAGTTTTTACTAATAAGTCTTTAAATGTAATAAGGTATTTTAAAAACAAATGAGTATTTGTAAACCTTAAATATGTGTAAGAAAAAAGTTATTTAAAAATTATTTTAAAATGCCATCATGATATGGTGCTAGAACAGCTTTGGGGCACCTCTGCCTCCATATTCTCCTGCAAAAGTGTGAATCTCTGTTCTATATGGAACGGCAGCATTACTTACAGAATTTTTACAAATAATAGAAGACAAATTATCTTTACAAGCAGTAGACATGTATGATGTATTTCAAAAGGATAATTGAGTTAAAATTGTATAAAGTGAGACAATGTGCACAGCTTTCATCAGCAATACATTGAGAACATTTTGTGACTTGGGAAAAAGGGTCTTAGAAGGATTTGAGTGGAACCAAAGAGTCACTTTGGCTGCCAGAAAGTTATGCAGGGGCTCTTTCAGTCTTGGGCCAGGTTGTGCAAATCCAGTCTAATCTGGTTAGTCTTTAGATATACAGGTCCACCTATAAAATATACATAATCATGTTTATGTTTATGTGGGCTCTAGGCCAAGAGTGAGAAGCATGGGTGAAGTAGCATGTTGAAATGCACAGATGTGAATATTAATATGCAAGATCATTCATGTTTTTTTTGAGTTTATCTCATTAAAAGCTGTGCTCACTGTATTTTGTGAGACTGAAGGGTTTTTGTTTGTTGTCTGTTTTCTTTAATGTAGAATCACTTGATGAGCATATTGTGCAGGTTATACAATTATTGTGAAAATGAGTCACCTTTTGTAACCTCCTCCCTTCTTTATTAGGTTATCTGTTGCCTCAGTGATCCTCTCCCTAATGAATTCTAATTCTCTGTACCAATGGGAGCAATTCAATCCTATTTTGTCCCCTCAGGGCACCTCAGCATATGTGAATAGTTAACTCTGATCTCAGATAACTGGTTGCATTCTTTCGGGAAGCCCAAGCCAGTGACATTATTTTAACCTTTTACCTACTTAACTTTTCCCTAACAACTACAGTTCCTTCTGCTCTACCTACCTTGCGTGCCCAGCAAAAAGCTCAGGTATTCACAGCAAATACATAACACATAGTACATAACACATGCAAAGGACATATGCTTTTAACTTGCAAAATATGATAATTCTCCTTCATGTTATTTTTCCAGTCTTTGCTGCTGAAGGAACTGCAGAAACAACCATTTTAAATAGTTTTGCAGTTGAAATCGTGCATGTTTCTCCAACATGCAGTGTCACAACGGGGTTGGCAAAGACAGCCTGAGAGCGAGCATGGGCCCAATTGCTACAAGGCTGATGAAATGCTGTGGAAAAAGTGTTGCAAGTCAGGCAGAGGTGAGCAACAGACATGGGGGCTGGGAGTGTGGAGAGTCCAGACTCCGGGAAACCCAGTCAGCTGAAGCCTCAGAAGGTGCAGAGGTCATACAAGTCACCCTCTGGTGTAGGAAGCTGCCTCTTGCCCAAGGGTCACCGTGGTGCTGGTGACCCTGAGGAAGGAGCCCGGCTCAGCCTAGCTGTGCAGATGTAATGTGATCTACAGGGTCAGGATGCACCTTAGATGTCTTCTGCTGTTTGGTGTGTTTAAAATACAGCTTGCATCCATGCCAAGGTTCATGGACCTGACCTTGTTGGCTCACAGAAACTCTACATGGGAAGGGCACCTGGAAGGAATATCTTGGCTGCAGCAAGCACACATAGATCATAAGGATGTGGCCGTAGGGTTTGCAGGGATGTTCCCCAAAAAATCTGCCTGCACACCTCTGTGCAGGAACAGTTCTTGGGTAAATAGCCTAAGGCTGTGCTTTGATGGAGTGCCCTGTCACTAAGGTGTGCTTGCATGGGTGGAGGACCTGGAGAGGTGGAAGGCCATTCAGTTATCTGCAATCGTGTTCTTGTGGCAATGGCATCAGGAATGTTTGTGGAAAGTAACATTAAAATCTGACCTTTTTTTTCAACACTGGAAACCAGGAGAAGATAATGTACTATCCAGACTAAGGCAGTTGCTTGCAAACTACAGTTTTACTAATAAAAATATTTGGGTTGGTAAGAATGGGAAAAAAATGGAGATACAGAAGTAATTTTGGCTTCTTTTATTTTTCCCCCCCTTTTCTCTCTTTTTTTTTTTTTTTTTTCTTCCCCATGAAACATCCCACAAATCTCCACAGGTTTTGAAAAAAAATCTCCAAACAAACATTCCTTTTTGTTTTCTGTTTATTTTAAAATTAAATTTGGGTTGAAAGAACAATTTGAAATGACAGGCTGAACTTTTGTACCAAAAATGTCAAAAGGAAAAAATAAAATACAGTGGTGAGTTAATGGTGAAGTGGAAGCCAGAAACTGGCTGATATATATTTATGACTAGTTTTGAGCTGCAGGGAAAAACACAGTGACCCACAGATCATTGAAATCTTTGTGTACTGGGCCAGGGATTAAAACAATAATTATTCAGACACAACTATTTCCAGCATGAAGGCAGTTGCCTTCAAGGAATGCTGTCATTCTGCTTATTCATCTTGAGATTTCTGTGCAGTGTCCTCCTTTTCCCCCACTTTGCCTGAGGAACAGTAAGACAGCTGAGTAAAACAGATATTTGTAAACAAAATAGGAGGGAAATATCTCCTTAAATAAAGTTGTCAAGCATGGAAATGTTCTGCCATAGGTGTCTCAATTATTGTTATTAATTACTAGAGCATAGAGGATTGCTTTTGGACTGAGTGCTAATAGATTCTGAGCAAACAAATATTTCCACCCTGAGAAGCTTGGTCTGGGTCAAAGCCCACCCTGAGGAACTTAGTCTGGGTCAAAGGCAAAAGGCATTTTGGCTGGATAGGAGGAAACTGAGAATCTACACTACAGCCTGATAGATGATGATGCCAGCAGACCTCTTCTAATGGTCTTCCTGAAGGCCTTCTTAGTGAAGTAGGGCTTAATAAAAGCATTAAGATGGAAGGAAAGCATGGAAGCACTTTGGGAAGACAGCGACTAAGGGTGGACATCAGTAGCTGGGAGAGGCTTTTAGCTTTGCACTGGAGGGAAGAATGGCAGGTTAGGTCCAGGGAGAGGGGAGGGGATGGGCGCAGGTGTGAGCTACATCCATTTCTCAGGTGGGGTCACCAGTGCACTGAGGAGTTAAAGAGCAGTGTAATAGGGAGAAAATGCTTTTAAGGATATAGGGAAGCATCTGGGTCTGTTCCAAACAGGTGTTGGAAGTAAGCCCAAGAGTATGATCCCTAGTTGATATATTGGGCCCCAGTACAAGAGGAGCAGGTAGGATTTGAAGTTCTTCTTAGAACTGCTTGCTTGCCCAAGAAAGAGCTCTGGAGAAGAATTGCACTTGTAGCTAATGGTTCACCTCCGGATTATTTTGAGGGAAGCACTGATGCTTGCTTGGAAAGGATGCTGAGTTATTTTGTTCAGGAACTGAATGCTCTTTATACTCTCTTGCTTATGAAATAAACTCTGACTGATAGATTTTTTTTCTGCTTGGTTTCTTTAGGGGGTGGTGGTCGTTGTGGGAATGTTGGAGTTTTTTTGTTTGTTTTGTTCTGTTGTAGTAGCAGTGACATTTGTTGTCCTAGGCTGAAAGCAAGATCAGCCCATATGAACATGAATAATTTCTAATCTGGTGTTATGGAACAATAAAATGAGTTGTGGGAAAATGAATATGGTCCATTTTTCCATAGATTAAATCAGCAACAACTTGTGCAAAGAGAACTGGTGGAAGGGTATAATGTGAGAGGTGGGAGCCAAACTGTGACGAGGGGATGGTGTTTCTGGAAGAGGACAGAAAACTGTTGTGATAAGGAAGACTATCCTTTCTACAGGATTTCTCTCAGAGATGATTTATAGTATCAATCCAGGTGACAGGTGTTGATGAACTAGTAGGAGAAGTTGTAATGGATGACAGTGGGAATAAAACATAGAAGAAGATATGTAATGGTGAGAAATGGTACTGTGCTAATAGATAAGGAAGGTGAAGCCAAGAAGGAAGGGACAAACTATAACAATTCTTTGCAAACCACTTACAGGATGGAGTGTCTTCAGGAAAAGTTTAGGAAGCTGGTGACCAAAGAATAGCTATACATTAAATGAGGAATTGGAGGTGAACTGTTTGAAAAAACATCTTAATTCAAGATCCTCTTTTGAATGGAAATAAAAAGGGCTGTGAATTGCATGAAGTTGCTATGATGATAAAACATACAGCTGAGGGATGGAATGGTTCCTTGAGCAGAAAATGGAATTACTGTGGATGAATGTGATAAATTGAGGAAATAGAGGAAGAAAAGTCTTGAATCAGAAGGCTGATGGAAAATAGCTAGATGAAGTTCAATTAATAACATGGCAGAGACTATACAGGGTTGCATGAGAAAGATAGAGATAGTGGAAATTGCAAGCAACAGCAATACAGCAGGGACTCCCCATCTCCTTAAGTCTGTTCTCCTCCCTTTCTTGGGTTTGATCAAAGACGAGAAGGATGAGAAAAATTAGATACTGCACTGGATTGTCAGGTCAGGGTATATTTGCCTTTGTAAGTCTATCTGCAGTGCTTGAAGGCAGAAGCCTGGAGCTTGATTAAGCATCCCTTTCTTGACTCATTTTCAAATACAGTAATTGTCTTTCAGCCAAAGTGGGTGGGGTTTTGGCATTATTTGGTATCACTTTGAATTTTAACTGCAAACAAAACTATGTCTGGTTACCATTGACCTCACAATTCATAGGATAGTTTTACTTAATCTGAAGTTTTTCCTGTGCATTTTGAAAAATAAAAAGAACAGATATTTTCTCTTTATCTCTTTGAAACCATTGTCTTGTGATTGTTTGGGGAATAAAATAAGAATCTAGATGCTAGCTGTGAGATAAAGCATATCTGTGGTGACATGTAAGAGAGCCCTAGTGTTGAGAACACATACAATGGTATGTTACACTCAGCTTCTTTGGAACCGAAGTAAACAAATAAGATCGTGCAGTGAATTAGAATTAGTTTTGCAAGCATACCTATATAATCATTCCATAAACCAACTTAACAATGCAAAAAAGATGCAGAGAATGATAATAGCTAGCGTTCCCTTGTCCTTCTCTTACCCAATTTCTCTTGAGATGAAGTCTGATTTAATAAAGTAATATCTGCAAATCCATAACAGCTCAACAAGAGGTCTTCCTCTGAGCAAATACTCTGCTGTTGATGTATGGGATGCCAGCCTAAGTATTCTTAAACTTTTAGAAATATCCCCACAGGAAGGTTGTACACATTTGTCAAATGAAACCAAGTTGAAAACTATTGTGGTCTAATTAATTTGAATTCGTAGTGCAGACAAACTCTCAGTTTTCATGCAGTGACATGTCTGCACCATACTCTGTCAACATGCTCTGAGAGTGCTGAGTACAAATACATGTAAGCATAAAATGAATGTCATACCCAATCAACTAAAAAGCCAATCAATGAATCAGGGAACATGATCCCTTTTGAAGGTCAGACAAAATACAGGGTATTTCTGTGGACTCTGATAGTTTAAAGGGTTTAACCTTTAAAGTTTAAAGGGGTTTTAAAGGGACTACCTCATCACTATTAGGTAGTATGAGCACTGTAGCCTGCAAAGGAGAACTTGCTTGTTACATGAATTTAGAGTAGGGGAAACCTGGCTGTCTCAGAGTCAGGAGTCTGGAGTTCTGAGATATGGCTGGGTCTCAAAGTCATACCCAAAATTCTGTGTCTTCACAGGATGTTCAACTACTTGGTAGCATCTAAATCTGACATAAGATGCAAGCAAAGTTGACAGTTGTCCAAGAGTAGACAGATATGAGCAGAAAAGTGATGTCCTGACAAAGGAGTTGGGGTGGAAATAACACATCAAGTAGTTTTCTACTACCCTCTTCCCCCTAGGTCAGCAGTACCAAATATATGTATTTTGAAGGTGATGGGGGGCAGAACAGAAATAAGCTGAATATTGCATACATTTATGTATGCAAAGAACTGAGCTAGACTTCTTGTTATACAATCAGGGAGCTCCCTTAGCTCTAGTACTGTGAACTTCTCTGAGGCAGTCGTGTCTGTCAGAGCCCTTTTGCCACCACTGTTCAGTCGAATTTTGACTTCTGCAAAGGCAAGAGCAAAGTGTGCCATTCTGCTTCATCCTCAGAGCAAACATGGTTCAGCTTTGCCTAGACTGCTGAGAAGTGCTGAGCACGCAGATCCAACCCTGTGCCATTGGTACAATAAGGCTGCCAGAGCAAAGTCAAATCTCTGGCTACATAGAAGAAGGAAACAGAACCCTTTGGACTTGCAACAGTGGACTTCAGCACTGCTACTTTGGCGTAATAGACTACAGACCTAACCTGGCAGAAAATCCAGTACAAGCTTAGTTAGTAGAGCTTAGAGGAAATAAACCATGCTTTGATAGGCATTGCATTTGAGAATGTTTGCAATGCTTTATTCTGCATATTTCAAAAGACAGTCAAAGCATTTAAATGAAATATTTGTTTTCTGAAAATATTCAGGATCAAAAAGGAGTAACAAAGCAGTAAAATATCTTCATAAACAAAATAGTCCTAGGAGGTATGCAACGTAATATAAAAACATAAGGCCCTGTATAACATGTAGGTTTTCAATAGCTGACCATCTTCAGAAATTTAGCATTCTTTTTGCAACAAAAAAATCCCTCTCAACACAAACAGATTTCAGGACAATGTAAACAAATTTCATGACCACAATAGATCAGGAATAGAGGAAATTTCATCTATTCCTCTAAGAATGTTATAACAGTGTACCCAGGATGAGAAAGTTCATGTCTTTGGAAGTGGTCCATGCTTCATTTTATCTACCATTAGCTGATCACTGCCATCCATTGATAAACCTGTGATACCCTAATGCAGAGTGGATCAGGAGAACCAGGTATCCCATGGTAGCTGAACTCTGCTAGACTACAGAGTGGTGTGGCCAGCCCACCCTTTTCACTCCTTTCCTGGAGCTAAAGGCTGAAGAATTTGAAAAATTTGCACAAAGGATTTCATGACCTGGATGGAGTATAGATGCATAAGAACCTGGATTCTGACGATTCTGTAACAAGAGAAAATGGCTTACAGGTAAAACATATAGCCAAATAAGAAGTGTGCTGGAGGGGTTCCATCAAGAAGTCTCCTCAAAGCCTGTAAGATGGTTCTCTGAGATCAGAGCTACATGTAGGTAAGGGTACTCTGCCTGGGTAGCAGCAGAAGCATTACTGAGGGGCTTCAGGTCTTGGAGGCATAACTTGTTCCTCATCCAGCTCTTTTAGAGCTGTCCTGTCCTTTCTGCAGACTCTCTTCTTCGTGATAGCTGAGGGGACAAGGTGAGATCCGAGTTGACAGCTGTAAACTGTCAAATTTGGCTTCTGTGAGCCAAATTTGTCAGACTTTGACTGCCATAGTTTAACATGCAGATGTTCAGTTGCTGTGAAGTAACTACATTTGGGGGTGTAATGGACTCTCTTCAGTACTCAAAAGCCATGAGGGCCTGCGTGATCACTTTTTCTGTAGTAGCTGCAAGTGATCCAAGAGACAGCTGGGTAAAACTGTAATAATGAAATTGCCCATGAGTTGCTAAGTACAGACTGGCACAGACAAAAGGCTTCAATGCAATTCATAAATATCTCTTGGTCATGTTTAAACTTCAGTGAGTAAAACTGCCATGTTCCCTACCAATTTTCAGAGCCTTCAAGCTTGGAAGAAGAATAACTTAAAGGCAAATGGTCTCTCCATGTTAATTTGAAATTATTTGCTTTACACCTGTTAGTCTAAGAGTTGTATCCTTTGTATATAAGTAGATATACTTAATCTTTCAATTAAGTAAATTTTCTAGAAGAAATGGGTATTAGAACACTTGTGAGGAGTTAGGGAAAGAGCAGCTTACTTAAAATTCAGACTTAAGATTCAGTTCAAATTGTTGATGGTTCTGTGGGAGGGAGAAAGGGAAAGGGTGTGTGTGAGACGGGCTTGATCA
Organism: Pseudopodoces humilis; assembly: GCF_049639895.1. NCBI lineage: Eukaryota > Metazoa > Chordata > Aves > Passeriformes > Paridae > Pseudopodoces > Pseudopodoces humilis. The sequence continues at coordinate 31,747,446 of NC_142205.1, forward strand.
GATTTGTATTCAAATCAGATAACAGCCCTGGTGGCAGCGCCCTGTGCCAGTGACCATGGCTTTCCACAGGCTATGGGGAAGGCATGAACACTGGTTCAGCGCGGTTCAGGCAGACTAAAGCTGCTGTGCCAGGAACAGCAGAGCACGGATCAGCTGAGGATAGGCAGCTGCATTTTTATCCACTGCACTGGAGCAGTTGACACGGAGTCCCTGACATCCATGCTGTGATGCCAGTGTGACAGAGGTGACCTGAGCTAGCCCAAAACCTGCCAGCACAGTGTTAACTTCTCACAATTCCTCAGAGAGATTTGAGCTAACAAACTTGAGGCTTCTACCATCTGATATGAGATAATTTTTAATTGAATAGCAGGAGTTGTGAAACAGTTTATTTGTTGTGAAACCACTACAATATCTATACAGTCTAATATCTAGGGTGGCGACAAGCTGGTCTTACGAAAACCTTTTGAATACTCTGTATGGAAACAAATATGAGATCAGTGCAGAGCAAGTGTTCTTGCAAATGCTGGGGCTGCTTCTCCAGTCTTGCTGGGCACAAACGGCAGATGCCCAGCTACATGCAGGCCTGGGTAGGAATGAAGGGCTCTCCTTGTGTGTCCCAGAAACCAAGATGGTTAAATATTCTTCAGGGAGTGTTTTACAGCTGTGCAGGCTCTGCTTTTTAATTGTCTGTGATTTCCAGGATTAGATCCTGTGTTCTTGCTGGCTTCAGTGAGAGCATGACCACAGTAATTCACCAAGAGCAGCAGCCCTGGAGAGCTCCCTGTGCTACAGCCACAATAGCAGTAGAGCTCTACATGTCACCTGAGTTTTAAATAAGTATCTGTGCTGCACTGACTATAGAGAAACCTACGTGTCAGATTAAGAGTATGTGATGATTGAAAGGCTGCAATGCAGGCAGGCAGAGGAAAAAGCAGGTAGGCCCTCTTTGTTACACCTGAACTTACTCTCTCTTTAGGAGTCAGGAGGTTTAAATTATATCTAATACTGGCAAATAACTTATTTTAAATGGCAGTCATCTCTGTAGTATGTGAAAGAAGCATAGCTCACTCAAATGGCAAAGTATAATTTAGAATTAAATATTGACCAATTTTATCAAAAATAAAGTCCAAAAACATGTAAAATTTGTGTGGAGTGTATGTGGTGTGTGGAGTGCGCTCCTATGCATGGACGTTCCTGTGCTGGGGATGGAGAGGACAGCAAGGAGCAGGGAGGGGTAGGCTTGATTGGATGTGAATAATGGGCTTGATTTCCAGGCTTTTCATCATGAAGCCTCTTCCAGACTGAAAACTTTCCTGTTCTTCCTGTCTTAAAGCAGATTTCATGGCAAAACAATTCCAAGACTTTGGCTGTCATCCAAACATACTTGGAGCTGTAGTATTTTAACTGATCAGCAGGATCCTTAAATTTTTTCTGTCATGCTGCCAAGATGTTGCTGTATAAAGATAATCCCCAGTTCAGCTTTACCATCTGAAATTACTTACTAATTAGGAAGCAGTGTTGTAAGAAAAGCATTGTTTGGCCTTAGTGAATCTGGGATATTACAGAACACAATTCAAATTTTTCATACATTTCAACTATATTTATGTATGACTCTTAATAAGGATTTAACAAATTGATAATAAGTTCTGCCTAAAAATAGTGAGTGACTGATATTAACATAAATTTCTGTAGGAAGTGGGTAGAGAGACTCTTCCTTGTATTTTTAAAAAGTCTTGTTTATTAAAACATAGATTATTATGCACCTTCATTGTAGGCAATGTTAATGTTTGTTTGTGGAAAGAAAAGTCATATGATGCCAAACTATGTGAAATGAAGTTGCAAATTGTACTGTCACTATTTAACTTTTTAATTCAGACTGTGTGAATCTTGAATTGCTTTCTGTTTAAGGGCTGTTCTGTTTAAGATCCTGAAGCCTTTATTCATAAAAAGTAACCTGATTGCAGGCAACAACATTGCTGCCCATAAACTGTAGTACCTGCAAGGGCATGATGCACATATCCTGAAATTACAGCAGATTAGTCGGATGTTAGTGTAATGGAGAGTAAATTTTGAAGTTATGCAGGTCTTCTTAACTTGTTTTTGGATTCATTAAGCTCAGTTCCCTTGTTCTTCATCATTAAAAGCCAGGGAGGAGACAGCATGGTGAGCACAGCCTGGCAGGGCGGGCTGCTGGGGGCTGTGCCTATGGGCTGTACGAGCTTGGACCACCCTGACAGTGCTGGGCAAATGTTAGATACTTGCAGAGAAAACAGAAGACTTCCAGTCTTTTTCTTTTCTTTTTTTTTTGGATGGGTGATGGTGGGAGGGGAGCTCATGTCACTAAAACAAACAATAGTATAAAAGGATTTGAAATCACTTGATGCATGCCTTTTTCTGGGTGTGGATTTTACCCCCTCCTCTAACTACACTGCTCAGAATCTCAGTGAGCTTTTGTATCCGTTTTGCTCACTGTTATTTTGCAAGGCCTTGGGCTTTGGTTGTCAATGCATGTTGCAGAAAAAAACAATAATTGAGCAGTTGCAGTGATCTTTATTACAGGCATCTACATTTTGACAACTACTCTGTTGTATAAGTCCCTACATAATTTCTGTCCTTTTCAATGACTGGCTATGAGGAGACTACATTGCCTTCAATGGGGTGGCTATATTTTTTGCAGAGCAGTAAAATTGAATTATATCCATGTCCAAAATTCCTTTGGGTTATCTTTTATTACAGTCCTAGGAAAATTGTGTGCTTGCACTAATGTTTCCTGATGGATTGTCCCAAAATGGCCTTATAAATGGCATTTGGACATTTGGAAGGTACAGCTTTGGGGTTTTTTTGGTGTGTTGTTTTTTTGTTGTTGTTCGTTGGTTGTTTTTTTTCTTTTTTCTTTCCTTCATTTGGCCTTAACTGTGTCACATCCAAAAGAGGACTGCTGGCTTTCCAATAACAGCAAGTTTCCCACTATGCATACTTAACAGGGTGACATTTCAGTGCTTACTTTTTAGCAGTCTTGTTTCTTTGCAGATTTTTTAAACAGTGAACATCAAGCATATGAGGAGATGCCAACAGTGGCATTGTAGTAACTTGGGGGAATTTTTACCACCTCTGAAGAATAGAGATTTTCAGTTCATGATCTTTTTAGTCATCAGAAAATTTCTATGCTTTTAGAAAAATACTACTTCTGCTCAAACTGAACATGACTCCTATTCTGCTAGTGAGAAAACTGGCTCAGGAGGCATCACTGTGTGTATAAAATAAGTTTACTTTTGCTTACTTTTACTTCACATCCTTTGGGCAGTGTTTGGCCTCCTTCCCATTTTCTTGCCCATCCTCCCCCAGTGTTTTTCAGGTAAATCTCAAATCTGACACATTTTTCCCAGAATCCTGTTGTTACACTGATAATCTCTGCTGTTCCTACAGTGTGCAGCTCAATAAAGTCTCAGGCCGGTTCCTGCTTTTAAGGAATCCTCAGCAAAGTAGTTGAACAAATGTTCAGGGAATGCCATGTAAGATTTGGAGAACCTCTTATCATTCCAGTGATACCTGAGTTTTTACCCAAATCTTGCATCTGTGAGTCCTTTTGCTACTGTTTTTGTCTTTATATGGTTTCCACTACATCTTCTTGCAGCACTCTGTTGTTTTAGTGGATCACTAAAGGAAAATCACACTGCTTATTTAACTCTGACTCCTTCTATAATTTACTTTCCTTCAAACTCCAAAAAGTCTTTATGCTGACTGAGAGGTTTGTCCATAGTGGATCAGTATACCCTGGAAAGAGACTAATTTGAACAAATTTCCAATATATCTCAAAGTATTCAAATGACCTTGTATTTCCTAAAAAACAAATCAGCACAAGTGACATGCCTTCATTTACCATAAAAGTAGTTTATGGAAGGACAAAAATACATGCCAATTCTGAAAGTCCAGATTTCTGTTCATCAGTTTGAAGAAATAATATTTCTTGGAGTTTAGTGCTATTATCCAGCAGGTTTGTAGTCGCAAGGGGTAATCTGAATATGAACTTCAAAGTGTGCATCTCATCACTCAATTTTCATTACTTCTGGAGAGTTTTTCTGTATTTATGCCAGTGCATCTGACCAATCCTAACACTAGCTCTTATTTTTACAACTTGAAGGAGTCCCTGATTTTCTCTTCCCCAGCAGTGTGCATGCAGAAAGCAGAAAAGAGAGTTTCCTCCCACCTCTAACAAACTCTGACCCAATTTGGGCTGATCTTGGGAAGGGCAAGTGCTGCCAAAAGCTGCTGGAGAGCTTCAAGAGGAAGAGGACACAGAAGATCTTTGCATGACAGTCCAATGTCAAAAAAGCTTAGTCACATATTAGCCCAGCATTGATGTATTAGCCACTCTACATTCAGCCTCAGCCTCATTTCTTCAGATGTTTTGTTGTTATTGAAGGCTTTTTAATGGAGAAAGATATGACAAAACATCAGCTTCAGCACATAATCATGCTTAAAGTAGCCAAAAATATTCAGAGCATAAATTTCTGTCCTACCATAGCTTTTGTCTGAGCAGGGATATTGTAGACCTTTTTTTTAACAGTTAGAAGAATGAATCTCTTTTTATTTCCTTTTGTTATGATTATCATATGGAGGTGAATGAGCATGTTTTGTGTTCTGACTCCAGATATATGGAGGGGAATCCTAGAAGATTACAGAGGGCACAAAGCACCAAAAATTATTTTAGAAATAAGATGGAAATAATTTGGTCTCAATGCTGATTTATTTCCCTACTTACTAAAGTAGGGAAAACCCAAGGGTTAAGTTCATGACGTTGCTTTGTATTTGAATGTGAGATCGGCTAGCTTTGATGCTGTCAACAGTGTGATTCAAGTTGTGGTGTTCCTGCATAATCTCTGAGGATGTCTGCAAGAAGAGAAATTCAGGAATTTGCCAAGCTGTGAGCAAGAAGAGCCTAAAAAAAAGTGAGTGCTATGGTTGGAACAGGAAGAACTAGTTTTTATTGACTCCTATTGCAATCATCTTAGATACTGAATACATCCTATGCAATTAAAAAGCTCAAAATTGACAATTGCAAAGTAAACTAGAGTACTGACATTCTGATTTGAAAAATGCTTTATCACTTTTTATGTTCTTTAAGACAAATACTTGATACTGAGAAATGTGTAAAAGAGAACATACATAGAATGGGTGGGGTTTTTTTTTTTTTTTTAGCTACTACTCAAGAAGTGACTTTAGCACTAAAGGGAGTTACGAAAACTTCAGCTGCAGCAGTTCCATTCTGAGTGGTGCAACACAGCCAAGTCTGGTGAAGGAGTGTGTTGCCAGGGCACTTAATAACCAGGGCAGACATAGCAAGACTCCCTATTTTTCTGGATGAAATAAACCATGGCAGTTCTTTCGAATCATTATGTTGTCACCAGGGGCCTTTACCAAACTTTGTTGATATGAGATTTTATCTTTTGCCACCTTTCCCTGAATTACATCGGAGAAGTTTTGCAACTTGTATGAGACCTGTTTAATTCAAAATAGTAGTAGTAGAATTAATAGAAATAAAGATCTTTGTTTTTTCAGGTTTACTCTCTAATGACTACGCAGCAGAGTAACAGTGAACAAGCACATACTTTTATCTTGCTACTTTTCATTAAAGTCTTAGTAGTAGGCATAGAGGGAGAAACATTTTTGGGGCCAGCTCTTATTCTTGATATTCATTTTGCTGTGTGGGCAAATCAGGGCACTTCTCTTTGCCCTTCTTTCTCAATCTCTGAAATGGAGATACTTCTGCTCTGAGATTTGAGATGTCTGGGCAGTTCCATTGTGGTCTAAATCCCAGAGCAGTTTCAGAAACCTGAAGGAATCACCATCACTGTGACTTAGTTGGGAACGGTCCTGCTTTGGTCTAGGTATGTGTCAGCAGAAAAATTGACCTCAGGAGGGTAAAACTGAAACTGCGACTTTTCTACTAGTGATGATAATGCTATGAATTGCAAGGAAAGATCTGCACTGTTGAAGGAGACGTGCTTTTGGTATAATCAAAGATGTGTCTTGTGGTTGCTCCTGTGGTAGCTGTAGATCTGGAAGGAAATTAGGAAATGTGGTTGTGAAAGAAAAAAATATCATGACCAGAGCACTAGGAGACAATTACCCTCTCTGCTATAGGATAACAGGAATTGACTGTTCTATTTTATGATTGGAAATAAGATATATTCTATTCCAAAGAGACTTCTTGGAAGGCTGACTCCATTAGTTACAGCAACCTCTCCTCAGTCAGACTCCAGCTTGCCCTCTGGGCAGTCTTGTTTGTCTCACCACCTCCTATTTAAGGCTTGGAGGATATGCTCAGAGGAAAAATGGCAGGCAGTAACTGCACTGTGGGAAATTGTCTTCCTGCCACATTGGAGGCTCTTAAGCCCTTGTGCTGTTGCTCTTTTTCCTTTCTGCTTTGAAGGGAACAGAATGACTCCAGGTTACAATGCTGATTGTATTTTGTTGTTTGGTTATTTTTTTCCCAAAACTACCCTAGCAGCAAAAAGAGATCACCCAAAATCCCTACAGAGGAGATTTAATGTAATGTAGAGCTCTTGTCTAATTTGAGATGTTACCTGAAAAGTAAAATCCCAGAGAACACTGATTGGAGTGACAGGAGAGTGGTGTCCTCACAAGTCCTTGTTTCTATCTCTCCATTCCCCATGCAGCCCCTGCAGTGACTCTGTGCCAAAGCTTTTACTGCATTACTGCTGACTGATGTAGCTGCTATACTCTTATTTCTCTCTGAGTGGTGTTTGAGGTAGGAAGGACTCATCAGAGAACTGATGCATAGAAAGAGTAAAATCATAGTGGAAAATGGTCACCTTTCAATTTTACGCCATTAGGATTTGCAGGATCCCATTAATCACAGTTGTCTGGCTGCTCAGCCCCCAGGAAGTTTCTTAACATGCCAGAAACTTGTGCTGACACAAAATGGGTCAGGACTTCCTCTTCTCTCTGACTGCATCACATGCGTAAGAGGCTGATGATCCATTGCACCATGCAGTGGAAGCAGGTGGCTTTCCTGGAAGTGGCTGTTGCTGATCTGTCTCTGGAAGTTAGTCCCAGAGATACTCCTGTGTTGTACCTCTGTGCTGATCTGGAGTGGGAAGGGAACTAGGGGTCATTTTTTTGGATGTTACTCCTCACCTCTCTATGTTTGGACTTCTGCTTAGAACAGGGGAAAAAAGTGGGATGCCAATTTTGTGGGTTGTCTTCTTGAGACTGGGGAGTGTTGACCATGCTGATGCTGTGCCTGTAAGAAGAGTTGGGTGTGGGAAGGAAGGCTGGGGTATGTGCTGGGGTGAGCTAACTGCCATTTCTGAGGAAGAGGAAGAAAACTACTGCCAGGAGAGAGGAAGTCTATGCCTTGGGATTAATGACAAGGAAGAGGGAATACTTAGCAAGAGAGGAGACTGGAATAGGGAGCCCTTGGCATAGAAACAGTATTTATGATCACTGATCAATCACAGCACCTTGGAGCAAGGGAGCAAAAAGCTCTCTGTTGACAAAGAGCTGGACTGGAAAAATCTGTGCAAACTCCACAGTCAGGTGGTTTGTGCTCACAAGCATGGTGGGACTCAGGGGAAAGCCAGACTATTTCTCTGCTTCTATCTGACCATTGGCCAAACTACATATTTAGAACAAATAATATTTAAGTCAGCACCAAGTTTTATAGCCTAGATTTGTGCAAGGGTCAAGTACTACCCTATCTCCCAGATTGCTGATTTCTATATCAGGTGTTATTTCTGTTCCTGTTTCAAAACTATGATCAATACTTTAAGAAAGAGAGTCTGTGCAATTGTTTTCCAGATGTGTCCAAACTTTTCTGACCTTACTGTAGCTCATAGGTGTTTTTTGCTTCTTACTCTGTTTGTCCTTCCCTGATGATATTGGAAGTTTTCTCCCTTCCTCCCCCACTCATGTAAATTAACTGTGCTTATGAGAGTGCTTGAAGCACAGGCAGGGTGGTTTGGGTTCAGGATTGCAGTAGCACCACTTAATCCAGTCAGACTTCTGATTCCCCCCAGCTTGCACCACAAGAGCTCCCTGAAGCAAAAGGAGTTCCTCCTTAAAGGCAGCTGCAGTATTAGGATATCTTTGTGTCAACAGAGGACTGCTCAGGATTTCTTGTTTCTTTAACACGTCCTTGAACAAATATGCCAGTGCATGTATAAACCTGAGTAAATACTATTTTTCTTGGACTTTCATAGGGAGAATGAGGCTCAAGCACTCACTATCAGACTGTTCTGGTATAAAGTGCTTCCCAGCAGCATGGTCATAAAGCAGCAAAGCTATAAAACATCACTGCAGAGAGAGGTGGTGAGTTCATAACTCAGCTGCTCCATCCTTTCTGAAGAGGTGTCAGCTCTCTAAGTGAACTTTTCAGTGCTAAATTCCTCTCTTCAGACAGGAAAAGCAGGGAATAGCCCACCTGGAAACAAATTAACCCTAAGAACTTTCCCTTCTCAACTTATTAACATATAAAATCCTTGAACTGACCCTAGGGTAGGTTTTAACCCAGAAGCGAGGGCAGGTACCAAGGGATTAGTGGACTTTTACCACTTTGGTAAAAGTAGTTGGATTAATGTGGAAAATGATCTGGTTTTGATGGCAGTTATCTGTAGTGCAGAAATAGGAGAGAGCTGCTTTTTGCATATAATGGTGTGGAGTCATGGGCTGGTTCAGCTCCATGTGCACCTTTGTTAGGGAGAAAGGAAGCAAGACGTATGTACTTATCAAAGAGTCTGCAGTTATAAACAGAAAATAATTTCCAGCCCATCCATCATCTTTAAATTACTTTGCAAGCTTCACAAGTTCCCAACTCTGCTGTCTGTAGACACCACACCTGTGCAGTGTAGATGTGAGTGGATAGCCATACTAATGAAGAATTAGCAATCCACATTGAATAAGAGGATAAATCCAAGGAAGCAGAAGCTATTTGAATACCTTATTTCAAGATATTACTGTAGCTAACATGTGTTTTTGGGTAGTCAGGGAGTTTTTGCTCCTAGCTGAGCTAGTCAGAAGGTAAGAGACAGTGTACTGTGTACTATGTGAGAAGGTAAGTCAGAGTTGTGCTTACTACCTATGAAGACCAATGGCTTGCTTAGAGATGTAGTTATGACTGTCTTCACTGTTGTGCTCCTCTCCTGTTGTGGCCTGACCAATTGTATGTGGTAGGCTATGTTACAGATCTTAAAACATTTCTTTCCATCTTGTTGTGGTTATTCTCTCTTTTGTTATCCATTTGCAGTGGTATGTACCTCAGTGGGTAATGATCAAGCTCTCTGCCACTGTTGAAGTGCCACAACTGGCTGAAAAATCAGTCTTGCTTTTTATTTTATCCATCTCACCCAAGCCTCAAGTGCCCTTCCTGTGGGCTGGAGACTTTTGCCTGTTTTGTTTAAAGTGATAAAGACTTTGTAACAAAATCCAGGCTTGCATTTTGACCTACCATGGAAAGGAGGTCCTAAATAACTGTTAAGATTTTTGATGGTTTGCTTAAATATAACATTACTAGATCAGCCCTTCTTATCAGTCAGAAGTGTCTGGGACCATCTGTGTTCAGGTCCAGCCTAGCACTGTATTACCCACTCCTGTCTTGTTGAGGGCTTATTGCTGATGCTTGTAAACAGCTCTGATGGTAAAAGACTAGATGTTTGAGATACGGATATCAATATTGTACTCAGAATTCATCAATCAACCTATCTGTCGATGCTTTGTACTAGTTATCTCCTAATGAAAATGGAAGTGCAACTTCTGGAAAATGGTAGGGGACTTGAAAAGAAATAAGGAAGCTTGCCAGCAATCCTTGTGAGTCCAGGGTTGTTGAGCCTTGCATTATGTAATGGAAGTTGATGCTGGTTTTGGATGTGCAAATGAACATGGCATTTCACTGGAGATGTGAGAAGCACAAGGTAGCAAAATAAAAATATTCAGGTAAGCTACTATTACAGCAATTCCACCGAAGTAACACTCAGATGCTTGGTCTTTCAATAGGTGATGGGTGCAAGCAGTGCAGTGCACCTGTGTGAGGTTTCAAAATTAAGTTGCTGTGTAAGTGAAGCTGGGTTGGAGGCTGGAGAAGAGTAGCCTGTTACAGCAAAGGCTCAGTGTGATTGCATATGTCTTTGGAAACCTGGAGGTGATTAAGCTTTGCTTTGGGCTCAGCTCATAAAGAGCAATTATTGATCTCAATTTCTTCTAGAACTTTAAGGTTAAAGGAGAAGTTTAGTCTGTCTTCACATAAATGAAGCTTGCAAGCTTTTTAAGGAGAAAATGGTGTGCGTTCTTGAAGGGATTGTGGAGAAGTCAAATGTATTGACACACAATATTTGGCATTTGACTATTCCTGAAGTCACTGCACAGTGTGGGATGCTGCAGAAGGCAGACAAAGTTGGAAGAATTCCCTGGAATTAGAAACACTTCTGCATTTCCCTTCCTGCAAGACAGTAGGGTAACCAACTTCTCATCTTCTAATGGCCACAAAACATAATGAACAGCCCTCTATGGCTGTGCAGTGGCACTGGCTTGGAACTCAAGGTGTTCCTTCTGTTGCTGCTGTTGTTCCCTTGAAAATGATCCATGCTAAGTTTTGTGCAACCTGCTATGAGGAGTTTTGGATCTTCTGTAATGGAAGGGAATAAAGCTAAAGCACAGACTGGGGCACAGGTACTGTATGGAGAGCTGCACTGCACTGTTTTCTTCTGTAACAATGAGATTAATGTCCACCGAAGGCTGAGCCTCTCTAACTCCTAGTGACTGCAGAGAGGGAGCTGCATTTGTTGCACTTCTCAGGTTTTGCTTGCTCTATGCAACTATGACAGATAATGAGCTATTCAAAGCCATTTGGACTCATTTGTCTAAGTAGAGTGTCAGCTCCAGGCTAATCTTGTGAATTATTTAAACATCTTGTACCCCTGAGAGCAAAAATGTGGAGAAGTTTCTGGAGCACTTAATCATTTGAGTGGTGTTTACTCGTTTGTACCTATGCTTCCATTATATTGTACTATATGAAGATGCACATGAGCTGCCTGCAGGGCCTGAGTGAACTGAAGGAAAAGGTTCTGGAAGATTTCATTGCACCGGGGTTTTGCACCCACGGCATGGGGTGGAGGCTTCATCACGAGAATGATGATTTTCCTCTAGCTTGAGAAAAGCTTCTTGGTTTTCTTTACTTGCAACCATGCTTAACCAATCAGCTGCTCATGAAGGTTTTAATTCCTGATTTGTGTGTCTCACAGTCATGCTCCTGAAAACCAAATTGGGGCTGATTCCCACTCCAGATGTATTAGTAGCTCTCTGGAGAGAGAGAAACAAAATGTATGGATGGTTCTAAGTAACCCAGTGATGTTGGTTTCAGAAGTCCTCGCTGGCTTGCTCTTTTATTTAAGCCTGGGGTTTGGATTACCTAACAGTGTATGTGTCAGCTCAACCCTGTTACTGGTTACATATGAGGGTTCCCAACAGGAGCCTCAAATAAATGCTGTTTTAAACACTGCATCTTTCAACTTGGTCCACAATCTACCAACGTGATACACAGCCTGTGTAAAACTGTTCATTTCTAATCCTTTAAAATAATTTTTGATGCCTAGAGTGACCTGTTGTCCTGGTGTGGGACTTGTGGAATAACTGTGCTGGGGTAGCAGTGTAGTGGAGGAAAGAAAAATGAGTTCATGGTGTGACAACAGCATGCAGACTCAATCCAGAGATTTGCAACTGAACAAATACATTTGGAAGTAATGATTAAGGTATTAAAACAAATTTTCGTCAAGTAACAGGCTTGCCCTGATGATTTGTTCTTCCTAACCATGACCCAAAGATTTTGCTGTTGCTATTGATTTTACCTAGAAAGCACTGTCAGTATTATCAGGACAATTAGAATGCTGAAATTTAAGATGGATATACCATTCTATGCCTGGTGCTTTAGTTAGTGAATACTTACTACATCCTGTACTTATCTGCAAGCCCATTCACTCAAGGTAACATGTGAATTGCATGCTTCTCATTGGGCAGAGATCTTTTGATTAGTCATCTCTCCATAATCTTTTTGAATTTCACTCTCACTAGGTATTTTCAGATGCTGTACATACAAATGAGACTATTTCCCGTTTTGTTGGTCCCTCAACAAATGTGGATATTGGCTGAACAATTCTTTTTCTTTCCACTTAACCCAAGTATTCTTGTAGCTTGTGAAATTTGTAGCAAGTCTAATATCATGATATACATGTAGTTTTCTGAATAAGTCTACTTCAACTGTATGCACACAAACTGTGTATGAATAAAACAGATAAAGGAAACTGAAAGTCTACCAAATCACATCATGTTGAAAATGAATGTTTCATAACCATCCTGAAACAAAGCATATGAGTTTTCCTGATACTTGCAAAGTGGAAAGAGAATAACTAATCCTGACTAATGTCCCCAGGCAAGTGCTTTTCAGTGACCTAAAGGATTGAAATAAAATCCTTTTTTTTGCTTGCTTTGGAAAAGAATCAATTTTTCTGCATGGAAGGAAGCAGGACAGAAATGTGGCTCCTGGGGAAGAAAGGGGAATTTTTCAGAGGTCAAATCCCTTTGGTTCTTCCCACTGATCACATATTCTCACTCTTGATCCTCTTCCTGCTTATCAAGCAAAAAAAACCCAGGTCCTAATACAAGGTTTTTTAACAGAACCTTCACACTTCCCCTAACTGAGAAGCTGAAACACTTTTATGCCAGGAGGTTACTGAAAAAGCAAGTGTACACTGAGTTGAGCAAGAATGTCTGAGGAAGAGTGAGCTCTTTTTACGTTTTCTTTTATTAGGGATTTAGGTCTGAATCTGGAGTTGCTGATTTAAAGAGGAAACATTAGGTAAATTGGTGATGACCTTCTTTTTACCAGACTATACCATGTGAAAAGCCAGGGGAATCTTGTCCTAGATTTCAATGGAAGTAGGGCTGAGAGTCCCTCAGCATCAATGGTAACTTGTTTCTGTTGAATTGGGAGTTATTTGAAAGAATTTTGATGCACAAAAAAAAATCACATAAATCTTTAAACTGGAGTATTATCTGAAAGATACTAGTAGCTTCTCATTAATGAAAACAGTACCTTTGACCTTCCACTTTGAATTTGTTTCATGTTTTTATTTCTTAAGGATAAGGATACTTTTACAGTTGTTGTCTCAAAAGGCTAAAAAAAAATATTGCCTCCAAAAAAAGATACCTTGAGTTCTGCTTCTGCAAATTTAGATTGCTCTTTTTCAAACCAGAATCTGTGGTTGTGCATCTACACAACTGCAGTTTGGTGAGGAGACCCATCCATATTTTCATGTCCTGCAGTAAAGGCCCTGCTTGGTGGGAGGGTGCTGCTGCTCTGTCAACATGCAACATGCCGTATCAGTGGAAAAGCTCAGTAAAGGTTCTTTCTTCAGAAATACTTTGGATAGCATGAAGTGTTTAGATACTTAAAATTTTCAAATTTTCAGAGACACTTTGGTCAAAGCCATTTGCATTGGGACTGTGATACTCTTTGGGAATCCTTTGTGGAGGCTCAAGGGAATTTTCTACTTGCTGCAGAACTTGCACTGCAAGACATACAGATTTCTAAATTATATGTGTATTTAAAATCTGACTGTACCAAGGGTAAATAAAACTGTGGAAAACCAGTGCCATTTTACTATAGATAAAAGCTCACTAAGCATCAATAGATCTTCTAGGCAGTACACTCTGTATAATTAATATCCTAATCTAGCTTCTGCTGAAAGATTTTCATCAGCTCCAGAAGAAGTTAAATAAGGTTATTAGCTGACCACAGTGTTCATGTGCGCATGTAATAACGCTAAAGGACTTCAAAAAATTCAGTGCTGCCTTATTTGTTACTATAGTGATAAGGAGGAGACATTACTGTATATGGCCCATTTGGACTGGTTGAAAAAATGTTGAAGAAGATCTCTGCATTCCTCCTGCTCCCTTTGTATTTCTGTTTCACAATTCTTATTGAATTAACCTGTCAGAAATGTCCCTGTGGTTCACCACCCTATGCTACATAGGTGATAACATGTCAGGAAACATCTGTTGATGTGCTTCAGCTGGGTAGCTTTTCCTGAAGTTTAGAATTATATAGCTTTCACTCTGTGTTCTGAAGGATTGCACCACCCAGCTGGACACCAACATACCATCATGGCATTCCAGGCAAGCTCAGACCATGCTCTCGTGGGAGGGATAACTCCTTCTGCATGGGGCAAAGCCATGCCCTCTGCTGCTTTCTGGGAATATGATGAAGGTCCTTTCATCCCTTTGAAAGCAAGATCTCTGATAACTCAGCGTAATTTGGGACTGTGGCTGCTCTAGGGTTTATAGTGTGAGTTTTGAAAGTTGTTTTTCTGTGCTTGGTGGGGTAGAAAACAGTTGAGACAAAGTTGCATTCAACAAGCATTTGAAGGCAAAAATGAGAATACTGAGTGTATTGACGGAAACTGAATGAAACTGCATCTTTACAAAACTAAAAGCTACTTTCAGCTTCATCAGTTACCATCAACAATCCAAGACTGGTCTTTGCTTACTAAGAAGGACATGCTACTGAACACACCTGGTGTAATATTGCTTTCTTTGTTTTCTTTCTGAAGGGAGTACAGAATATGGGGATCATGCACCCTGCAGCCTTGTCCAAGGAGGCCACAGGTTAGCTGCAGGCAGAGTAGTGCCATTATGGACAATAAAGCACTTGCCATGGAGGTGAAAATATGATCCCACTTTCTGGAAAGGTTATTAGCTATTGGAAATATTTTCAGTTTGTTTTGTTTTGGTTTTTTTTTTTTTGTTAACAGTTTATTTTAAATTTTTAATTTCTCTAATTTGTTACCAGCTAATCTGTAAATTGTTATTGAAAAGTTACCTCTGTTTTATGTTGCTGGTTCAGGTGTGTTAGCCAAAGAGAGCAGAGGGCAGTTTGCATTTACCCTCTTGGAATGGGAAAGAGCCTATTCTTTCCTAACTCTTTTAATGTCAAAAGCCGAAGGGAATTATGGAGTATGGAACTTTTTATCACATTTGAGATTTGCTAAGGAATTCTGGAGTTTTTGCTTTCATTCTAGGACATCCTAGGCTGCATTTAACCTTGTAGGCATGCAGTTAACAACCTAAGAACAAAAACAAGTAAGCAAAGGATTCCTTGTATGGGTTTATGATATAATTTGCAGCTTTTCATTAACTCTGTCAAGCCAAACTGATAACTGTTGCAATCTTCAGTGATTTGTGCCAAATCATATGTATCAACCCTTAGTAATTTCATCTACCAGTGTGTTTTAATCTTACTTTGGGTTTTGTTGTTTGTTTTTTTTTTTTAATGCATTCAGTGCTCAAAACTAATATCCTTAGGTCATCATTCTCCATAGGCACATCAGGAAATTAAAATTAAAAAAACCAAACTGCCCAAAACGTGTGGGGATTTTAAAGTTCTGTCAGCAAATGCTTATGTAATGGAAACTGCATGTGTAACTACAGCAGTACCTGCTGCCATGCAGGTGAACTGGGAATGTGAAGGCTGTTTTCCTTCCTGGGCAGCTGGAAGGCACAGGCTTCTCCATGACCTTGGGATGAGCCTTGCCACCTGTTGCCCTTTTTTTACAAAAGTAGCCTGTGCCAGCCAGCAAGAGCAAGCACTGACCTCTCCGGGGAGAAGCAAGCAGAGCTCAGGAGGGCAGTGAAGCAGCTTGGCAGAGCAGTCTGGTTTGGAGCACGTGAAATGCTTGTGAGTGGGACAAGAGCCCCAGGCCTCACACACTGCCAGCACTGCTCCTGCCTGCTGGCACTGCCAGCACCTGCACATGGTACTGCCATTACCACGGCCGGATACACCAGGCACTGCTGGCTGCTGCTGCAGGGAGCCCAGGTTAAAACTGCTCCTTCAAAATGATTGAGTGCATGTTTTCTCTTTAACCATCTTTGTAATACTAATTAACTTCAAAAAACAAATAACGAATGGAGGATCAAATAGGAAAAGAAATGGTAAAAAGTGTAAATAACTTGAAGTGAAGTAAAATAATTGCCTTTAGTTTAGCTAATCTAAAGTTTGGCTATACCAACTTATTTTTTATTTAAAATTATATAAAATTAATTTTTATTTTTATTTAAAATTAAGCTTTAAGTCTGAACTTAAAATCTTTGCTCTCTTCACCTATCATATTCACCTATTAACTTCTTAGCTTCTAACTCTGTTTACAGTTCTCCTGCATATATATATGCTGTCTTTGCCTTGTGGAGAAAAAGAGTCATTGTCTAAATAGTGACCCAACAGCTGGGTTTTCTGCCTGTATATCAGCATTCAGGCTGGTAGTGATTCAAGGCTCAGAAATACACATGAGACTTAGATAAAATTTGCATTATCACAGAGGTTAAACAACCTTGCAGTAGGTTCTGTCACTGTTTCATAGAAGAAAATATAAGGAAGAAATTATGTATTAATTTTTGAGGCAGATAAAGTTTGCAGATTTTCTGTCTAGTAAATTTTTGTTGTTTATAGATATTTCTAGACAGCAATTTTGAAAAATCAGTTTTCTAAAATACCAATATATAGGTGTACATGAATGTTATGTAAAAATAAAGGAAAGCACTTCAAATAATAATTTTTAGTACTATTCGGTGGTTTGTTACAAAAAGTAGTAGTTGACTATTCCTACAGGGCCATCTCCATATAAAGAAATGGGAATTTCATTACCAGGATGCATAATAAAAGATATATTTCCAAAGAGAAAAAAATTCCTTCTCATCTCCCAAGGAGTTCTGCTTCTTAAAATATAAGAAAACAAAATTTGGAACAAACTCTGCTGCAGCTGGGCTGTGGTGTTACATGAGGCAATGGAGGGTAGCATAGATGGCAGGCCATGGCTGGAACAAGGACAGATCAAGGATATGATAAAGTGAGATCTGTCCAGTAGGTAATTGGAGTAATTTTAAGTGGGATGTGCTGGGGAAGCAGAAGTGATGGCCTGAAACAACTCATGCTGTTCAGGAATGGAATAGGGAAGCTTCATTTCCAAGAAATACTTGGTATCCCAGCTCTAAAAGTTTCTTGGGTCCGGGCATAATGGCAGCTCATGCTAGCCAACTCACCTGCAGGGAAACAGTGACAATACCTGGTACCTATTTTGTGTAGACAACTGGATACGTGCACTAACAGATAACTTGATTAATGGTGGCTCCTTATAACATCAACATGGCCAAAAAATGTTTATTTTCATCTTGTAATCAATGTTTTACCAAAGAGAGGCATATTTAACCTGGTTTTCATGTCTATTTCCCATAAACACAAGTTTGTGTAGGCACGTTTTTTATTCACAAGCCAGACCTATTTTTCTCCTGCTCAGCAACTCTGAATCACCCCACTGCAGTGGAGGAAGCAGGGTGGAATTGTTTCCACACACTTTCAGAGACAATGCAGCTGATTAATGATGAAGGGCCTTGACAGGCTGTTCAGTTAATCCCTAGATTGGCTTTTATCCCAAATGAAGATGTAGTTTACTGATTTACCTTGCTGTGGAATACTTCCATGGGCTGTATGATGATCTTATCAATATCCTTCAAGCCTTTTATTAAAAGTATTCCCAGGACTCTTCATCACCACAACATTAACTTGTGAATTGGCTCTATCTCTCTCCCTGTCAGTGCTTTGCACTGAAGCAGGAAGGAGCATGCAACCTCAGTTTTGTAGGTAAGAAGGAGCATTAACTAATACCTGAGCTACTCCAGCTGCCAATCTGAGTTCCCTGCAATACCTGAGCTACTCCAGCTGCCAATCTGAGCTCCCTGCAATACCTGAGCTACTCCAGCTGCCAATCTGAGCTCCCTGCACTTAGTCCCTTGTTCTCACAGAAGCTAAGCACTGGAATGGGGCTTGCCACACATGGGAACTGCAAGTTTTTTCCAGAAGCCTGTGATCTGGCATGTGTTGGTGCTTACAGGGGTGGCTCCTGGGGATCCTCTCCATTTGTTTAAGGCAGGCAGCTGATAACTTCCAATGCCTGCTTGTCCATTGTTTTCGTCTGGCATCTGAAAACTTGATTTGTTTGGCATTTGATGGCCTAGGGCAGATGAGATGTGGGGCCAACTTTTCAAAAGCAGAGCTCTGTTTACACACATGGTTCAAGTATTGTGACATAAGTGTTATATGAAAATGCAAGGGACAGGATTAATGTACATGTTTCAGTCTGCAGATGTGTTTTGTAAGAAATAAGAGGCTTTTAAATGCTAGGCACTAATTTAAAATCAGAGCCTCAGAATTACTGTGTACAAGTTATTTGGCATTGGGAGAAAGCTTTGTGCTCGTTAATTCTTTCTGTTTTCCCTTTCTGATTCCTGTAGGCACTAGCACTGAGTTGGAGGAGCCCAAATGAATCCTGGCAATGGTGAAACATGCTTTTTAGCTGACAGCTTGGAAAGGTGAGCACAGTCATATTGAGATATCCTTGAAAAGGAGATGTTCCTTGCCATGACATCTGGACTGCTCCTGGGGCTGAACTTGGCTTGTGCATCAATTCTCATTAGAAATAGTTGCAAGGAGGTGTGGGTATGTGAAGAATGTGAGAACATGCTGTGTATTTAGAGGTCATTGCTGATGAGAGATGTTCAATATACTGTAGTCTGGCACTGTCTCCTGTGCATAGGGGTTCTCCTGTTTTGTTTTGTGTTAAACATCTGCCAATGAACTAAATTCATTTAAAAAATTCAATAAAGTAAATTCAACTGAATAGAGCAACTTAATCCTTTTGTCAGTCAGAAAAGACTGTGATCACGATATGGTTCAGCAGAAGAGATAGTATTTTACTTTTTTCATGACTTTGTTTCTTAGTTGGAGTCTAAACATAATAAATATTTAACTTCTGAGCTTTCTTGCTCTGATTATTTCTGTGTAATATTTTACTTGATATTCAGTTAAGCAGATGGAACATTATTGTTGGTTCGTGTATTTCAGCAATATAGCTTTATACATTTCAGCATCTGTTCTCAAGTAGCTGTTAGAAATAAAGAACATAAACTTTATCTCTTTTGTGTGATGCCTTTAATCCTCAAAAAGATTGACATACAGTGGAATAGTGATTGGGGAAAATTTTTACAACAGAAAAAGTCAACAAGTTGGCTTGTTCATATTGCATTGGCATAAGCAACCAGCAGAACATTCTTTTTATATTTGTAGTTGCACTTAAATAACTTTCAAATTTGAAAAGCTTTATGTTGGTAATTTTGATGAAATAAGTAGTAAACTTGATAGTAAACTTGCATACGTGTACATCTTAGAGGAGGAAAGGGGTGTAAATATAGCCTGTGAACCAAAGTTCAGAGAAAGAAGGACTGGTGGTAAATGAACTGGCACAATTTAGTCTATTGCTGTTTTAAGCTGACTTTTCCAGTCCTGTGTCATTACATAGGCACCTTGTCATTTGAGGAAATAACATTTTTGTTAGCCTGACATAAGCAAGCTGAATCAATTATGACCAGATTGTCTTGTTTTTTACTGGACAGAATACTGTTTCCATAGGACTCCTCCGTCTCTTTCATATCTTCTGGGATTCAAACTGACACCTTAATGCTGTGCGGAGGGCAGTTCCTGTGTGCTGAGTGTGAACTAAACAGAGACATTTTCCAGTTCATTCAGAAGTTCCTCAGAAGATCCCAAACCATAAGATATACATTTATCCTATAGGGGATTGGGAGCAAGAGAAGGAGAAATATTTGATAAACAGAGACAGTAATAGAAAGTGGAAGGAGTAGTAAACATCGCTGAAAAATCCTTCCTATATTAAAAAAAAAACCACAAAATCCTCAAAACACAACAAAGTCATTACGTGCTTAAAAACATGGAATTGATATTTAAATTTGCTTTCTAGTTTCTTTATTTTTTTCTGAAAAATCTCTCTGGATATGTTTTTGTATGTATGTATCTGTGTGTATACATATATCATGCCTCCTTTCTGGTGTGCCATAGAAATGTCACAATTTTTTTATTTGTGCCTTTATACAGAGGATTTTGTAAACATTTTATTTTCCTGGTTAGGTATCTCAATCAATGTTCAGAAGACCTGCATTTTATGGGACTCAATACACTCATGACTTCCTTACTTCTGTCTTTCTAAGTTGAAGAACTATTTAAGGCAACATACTGAGGGTGACTGAAGCAAGCTTTAGACTGGCTCTGTGCAGATCTTCATCTAGAGCCCTGCCAGTACAGCTCATTCATTAACTCAGCTTGTCTGAATTTGTTTTCATGCATGTGAAAGGTAGGCAGATGAGTGTAGTCTGCAGGAATTCCCATACATATATTTTTTCATCTCTGACCTACAACAGTAGGTTTCCTACTTCTGGGCCTCTCTTACCTTTGGGATATTTGCTGCAGTGCCCAATATGATGTTTTTTTCTTGGGTGAAAATGCACTTGTATGATGATGATGACATAGATTGGGGGAAAAAAAAGGCATAGAGATAACCAAATTCAGCTATCCTCAACAAACCAGTTCATCTGTTGCAAGCCTGCAATATCTTATTCTAATATCTTCTTCACACACCACCCTTTAATCCTAGCTCTGGTTGTTATAGAATCATGGAATCTATTTAGTTTGGAAAAGACCTCTGATGTTAAATCCAACCATTATGTAACTGTCATATAACCTCAGACTTGGGTCCCCATGCAACCACTGTCTTTTGATATGTGGCAGGAATATGTGCACTTGCAGCCCAGGAAGCTGACCACATCCTGGGCTGCATCAAAAGAAGAGTGGCCGGTAGGTCAAGGGAAGAGATGTATGTCCTAGCTTTGTCCTCCGTCCTAGTGCTGGCTCCGGCTGTTCCCCACTGGGCCTCCACATGGACCTGTCACTACAAATTGCCCAAGGCTGTTGGTTAAACCACTTGGTAGCACCTGTGTGGGAGCCTTGGGGGACAGCAGAGCTCCTGGGGAAAAGCATCGCTTCTGCTGGAGTTGTCCTCAGATCCTGCTGGTTCCCAGCTATGGAGGGACCCCACCCCTCCTTCCTGCTCTCTGGCATTTCCTGTCAGTGCTGACATTCCATTTCTCAAGTGTATGAAATGTACAAATGCAAAATTAACATCATTCCATTTTTCACTAGGAAGAGGGTTGTCAAGACATAAGTAACTATTCCTGTTCCATGGACCCACTAGTTCATGGGTTTTAACTGCTATATGTGTTAGACATTTTGAAGTGCTTATTTAGATAAGATTTCTTTGTTTTTCTTCTACTGAGATTGCACACAAGTGTTAGCAGATGAAGATACAATATGGTAGAAGGCTAAACAGTCTGTTTTGTGTAAAAATGAGACACTTGGGATGGTTCTGAGATGATACACTTAGGATTACCCAATTCAGTAGAGTGATGTGCATATCCTGTAAAGAAAAAGAGCACAATTAAATAAAAACAGCAATGACAACCAGTGCATATATATAAGAACAGTACTCTGATATCAATATTACAGGGAAAACAAAATACCAAGCTGAAAATTCAATAATGTTCATATGCTGAAATGGAAATTCTTTGTTTTGGGTAATCTCTTTACAGGATAATTGCCCTGTTAACATCATGGTCCTGGAGAGAGGAGGAGTCCAAGGAAACGGATTGAGTTTTTAAGGATCACCTTCTCCAAGCTCAAGAGTGGTCCATCCCCACATGCAGTCAAGCAGAGATGATCATATCCCTCTACTCAGCACTGCGGAGGCCACAGCTGGAGCACTATGTCCACTCGGGTCACCTCCACACAAAAGAGACGTGGGCATGCTGGAAAGAGTCCAGTGAAGGGCCATGAATATGGTAAAGACACTGGGGTTTTTCATATGACGTGACGCTAAGCCTTAAGAAGGGAAAACTTGGGGCTGGGGAAGGATCTTGCTGGTGTGTAAATACCTATTTTTGCAGGGAAAGATGGAGGCAGACCCTTCTTGATAGAAGGACAAGAGGCTGTGGACACAGACTGGAATACAGGGAACTCTCTTTAAATAGGAAAGCCAGAATCTCCTTTTTGCGTCTTTATTTACTTATTTGGTTTATCTGATGTACTTAATGAGCAGATTTCCTTAATGAAAAGGGTTTTCATTAGAAAAAACTGAGTCTGTTTGCCCTGTACACCAATAAAAAGAGTTGGTGAAACCTCAAATATAGTTAAAATGTGTATGTAGCTGGTGAAGAGTCCTAGATCCATCCTGATCCAAAGGAACAACAGGTTTCTTTGTTTCCCTGTGTAAGACAGTCCAATATTATCACTGTAGATTTTGTTTATACTCCTACTTCTGTCTTGCCTGTGTATGTTTCCCTACACAGTTTGGTTGAGACTGGGTCCCTATCTTTTCTGATCAGCTGGCAAAAAGTCAAAGAGTAATGTAGTCCCTGGATGTATAATGTGGTGAGCATCAGTGAGCATCAGAGGAGTGATACCTGGCACTACTGAAATACCTATTTAAATATTGTGTAGCTGGGACTTTGGCAATTTCATGTTGCAGACAGAATTAGTGAAAAGGTATGAGACACAGAGAGAGAGAGAGATTTTTTAAAGACTCTCTTTCCAGTGAAAGACAAGAGAAAAATAATTCACTGAAGTTCTTGGAGAAACCACCAAAATGTGGTTTATGGCCTTTAGAAGCCCAGATGTGGAAAAATATGTGCTAATAAAGGATTAATTAGCATAGTAGATAAAATAATAATAAGCTTTGGTGTTTTGGCAGATGGAACATAAATACATACAGGACAAAGCAGGAAATCATCAGTACCTGAGATGGTGTATGCAATTCTACCTCACTTGTTTCTTTCATCCAAAATCCAGGACAAAATGCAAAAACATTTGTCAGAGTCTGGCTGTGTCTACATGAGCACAAAGTGTGGTGCAATAGGAGCGAAGCAGGACAGCCCACCCATGGCAGAGCTGCTGATGCTCTTGTACTTGCTTCTTGTACTCCGGGGCTTTACTCAAGTAGCTTTAGTGTGGTGCTAGAGACTCTGTACCCATTAGCAGCAGCAGTCAGTGAGATGTACTCCTGGATTATATGCTTCCAATTCCTTTCCTGAGAAAGGAATTTATGTTGCATTTCTGAGCCACTCCACAGTGTGAACCCAGCTGCAGTTATATGGGGACCAGCAGCTTCACAATTGCTCTCCTCCTTTGTGCTAAAAAGTGAATATAGACTTCTTTCTTTCTTAAATCACTTTCTGTAGGAAATACTTTGCCTGATATACTCTGGTATAAACTGAAGCATTAGGAGACAGTAGTTGCCTTTATGTAAAATAAAAGTACCTCTAGTAATTTATAGAATACTATATATATATGTGTGTGTATATATGAAAGTGTACAGCCTTAACACCCCAACACACACTTAAAATAAATAATACCCGAGAAACACAGGGAAATTATGGCAATGCAGAATGTGCAACATAGTGGGACTTTGACATGTGAGTTGATGATTTACAGGTCTAACGGACTGACGCAGCACACAGCCAAACCAAAACCATTTGAGGTAACTTAACTGCCATCCAGAGGGGCCTGGACAGACTTGAGAAGTGGAGCCATGAAACTCAATAGAGCTCAGCAAGGACAAGTGCAAAGTCCTGCACCTGGGTTGGGGCAATCCTAAGCATGAATACAGGCTGGGCAGAGAACAGATTGAGATGTAGCCCTGGGGAGAAGGACTTGGGGGTGTTGCTGGATGAGCTGGTAAATGTACACTTGCAGCCTAGAAAGTCAAAAGTGTCCTGGGCTGCATCAAAAGCAACATGGCCAGAAGGGTGTGGGACAGGATTCTGTTCCTGCACTGCTGTCATGAGACACCATCTGGAATACTATATCCAGCTCTGGGGTCCACAGCAGAAGGACATGGACCTCCTCAAGCAGGTCCCGAGGAGGGCCATGAAGATGATCAGGAGCATTTCTCCTGTGAAGACAGTCTGTAGGACCTGGGGGTGCTTAGCCTAGAGAGGGCTCTGGAGAAACATTACAGCAGCCTTCCAGTATCTGAAGGGAGGGTATAGGGTCTGCAGGACAGCTGGAGAAGGACTTTTTACAAGGACATTTAGTGATAGGAAAAGAGGTTATGGCTTTTAAAATGAAAGAGGGTGGGTTTAGATTAGATCTGAGCAAGAAATTCTTTGCTGTGAGAGTTGTGAGGCAATAGAACAGGTTTCCTGGTGAAGCTGTGGATTCCATGTCCCTGGAAATACTCAAGGCCAGGTTGGATGAGGCTTTGAGCAACCTGGTGTAGTGAAAGGTGTCCCTGCCCATGGCAGAAGCATTGGAACTAGACTATCATTAAGGTTTCTTCTGACCCAAACAATTCTATGATTCTGTGATAACTATCAGGGGTCCTGATAAAGCCCAAGCCACCTCAACATGCCCTTCAAATTCACAGCACGTCACAAAAGAAAAAGTTTGGCAGAGCTAAGCAACAAATTGCAACAAGGTCGTTGTCCCCTTCCAACACTTTCATACTGCAATATATGTCCTTTTAGCATATTTATACCGGGCGAATATGTCCTTTCAGAAGCCGTAAGAAAGCCCTTCCTTTGCAAGCTGTCACCTTAGACCTGTAAGGTGTTCAGCGGCAGCAGTGCCAGTGCTCCCCTCAGCCCCCTGTGCATCTCTGTCATTTGCGCCCGCACACCACGAAACATCCACCGCCCTCCTCGCGGGTTTGTGCGAGCTACTGCAGGCAGGGGCAGGGACAAGGGAGGGAGCAGGGAAACGGGCAAGGAAAGGGGCAGGGACGCGAAACAGACACGGACGAGGCCGACTCCCAGCGCCCGCCGGGCGACGCGGACTGGCGGAGGCGGGGGCGGGGACGGAGGAGGAGACGGAGGAGGAGGAGGCGGAGGCGGGTTCGGCACACGCACACGCCGCTCCCGCCGTGCTCGGCTTAAATAGGGCGGCGCCGGGGAGGCGCGTACAGCCGTGGTCGCTGCTGCTGCCGGGAGGTGAGCGGGGTTTGGGGCGCTGCTGCTGTCGGGGCCGTCAGGGACACGCTGCCGAGGGAGGCGGCTGGGCCTGCGGGAGCGGCCGCCACGGGGCTGGGGTGGGCTGCGCGGCCGCTGTCACCGCGGGGCCAGGCGGTCCCGTCCCATCCTGCCGCCGAGCCCTGTGGGCTGTCTCTGCGGGGCCGCGGGGCTTTCCTTTCCGCCCAGCAGTGGGATCGGCGTCCCCCGGAGCCGGCTCGGCTTCCCTTCACACAAAAGCCATCAGGAAAGAGTAGCTGTCTGTCTCCGGCCTCTCCCCGGCGCTGCGGCAGCTCGGGCTGGCCGGGCATTGTTCGGCGCCGGCGCTGCCCTCCAGCCCGGCTCGGCCTGGCGCGGGGTGAGCAGCTCGGTCGGGCCGAGCAGCAGGTAGCGGGCTGGGCAGCGCCGTGCTGCCTCCTGATCTCGAGGCTTCGCGTTCGTCTAGCTGCCGGACTTTGCCTTCAAGTGGGTTGTTCTTTCGGGCATGAATGCAGCATGTACTTGATGCAGCTTTTTCTTCTTTTAAAGCAGTTTGGAGTGTGTATGGAAATGCAGCGTGAGCCAAACTGGCCTAAAATGGAAGGTTGAGTGGCTTTGACTTTGTAGGCCTCCTCTGCTACTAGGTAGGACTTGCAGTGCTACAGCGTAGAGATTTAGCTTGGTTACACGACGCTTTTGTTCTAGGATGCATACATTTCTTGGTCCTGTTGAACAGGAATTGCAACACTTGAAGCCTTCAAAATTTCTAAAGGGCATGTCTGTGAGCTGTCTGGAGTATTATGGACACCCTCTTGGACTATATAATCTAAACATATGCCTCTCTTGTGTTAGCAAACGAGATACGATGGTCAGGTTCTGTGATAGGAAAGAACAGACCTCATCCGTGTGGTGTTAATAGATTTTCTGTTTTCATCCCCATTGCCTTACAGGGAATCATGCACTCTCCTGAGCCTGATCAGGAGAGTTTATTATTGCCTTTTTGCCTTGGAACGTGCTCTCAAACTTACAAGCTGAGATTCCTCAGCTTGAGGAAGATTTGGATCAGGTTTCTTGGATCAAGAAATTGAGTATAAGGAGGCATTGAGTTTACTGAAAAATACCTATCTCTTCCTCTTGCAACAATAGCAGTATTAATAATGCAAAAATTGATACACAGAGTTCCTCATGGACCCTTGCTGTTACTGCCTTTTTAAAGTTTAAGGGTATGTAGCTTGCTTGTATTGGGATGGGGAAGTGTTTGAAAGATAGCTGATGGGAAAGAGCTAAAGCTTGTCATTACAAGAAGCTGTTGTGTGTAGTATTATCAATTCAAGATCTCGAGCAAACAGCCTTAGCCTAGTCTGAGGACTGCATGATTACAGTGAATTTGCAAGGGGTAGCTTCTAAATTTGGTGAATGTTGTTTTACAACTTGGCCAACATGAGGTTGGAAGCAAGTCTTTAGTTTTTGAGAAGGAAACCCCCAGGTAGCCTTTTGCTTCTAGGACAAGGCTAGTATTGGTAGAAAAACAAAACCAGCAGTTTAAAATGGAGGGAAAGACAACTTTGAAATACTTTTGTGGGTAAGTGACTTGCCTGTTTCTTGAGCAAAGTCTGTGTAGCTGGTTCTCCTGTCTCATTGCTTCACTACAAAATACTTAATGGGATTTTTGGGAGGCGGCAGAGGTGGGTTTTACCTTCCCTGTTCCCTTGTTTTGTGTGTGTTGCTCTCCATTGCAGAGTAAAAGGTTCCTTTTCTCTTTATAATCACTCCAAGAAAACAACACTTTTACTAATGTGGACAACAGAAGGTAATAATAGGTTCTTGTGTTTTGTTTTTCTTGATAATGTGGTTGATGGAATTAGGTAGATTGAAGGAAATTAATGGCATGAAAATTTTTGAATGTGCAGCAGAGACAGGAGAGATGTTCTGGCCCAAGAGATGCATTGCTTGATAAATTTGGCTTCTGGTGGTCTAATGAACAGACTGCCTGGTATATCCTACTACCCTGCTATGCTAAATTATGAGTTCAGATATGTTAAATATTTCACTGTGGTAAATATAACCACTGGTAACCTCCTAGAAATCCTCACAAGTAAGATGGTTTATTCATTGGTGAATGGTTTTGTGGGGGAGTTAGCAATGCTGTGTGGCTCAGGGTAGCTCTGCTGTACAGCGTTGACCTTTACAGGCTGTAGGCTGAACCCTATCTGTGGATGTGGGGCTTGCATTTCTACAGATCCCACCTGACTCCTGAAACAAGGACACTTGATAGCATAAGGCTGCTGTTCTTTTGCTGCCTTTCACGTTGAGAGTTACTCATCTACACAGAGTAAAGTATGATTCCCCGTCCCTGGCAGGAAGTTTGGAACTGGATAATCTTTAAGGTATTTTTCAACCCAAACCATTCTATGGTAGTAAAATACTTCTTTTTTTGGTTAGGATTTGAATCTTAGTGGTGTGGTAGTTTGCTCAAAACTGATTGAAAACAGCTTGCATTATTTTATAGAGATGTAGAGGAAAAATGGATTTTGCTTTTGTAGTTGAACCATTGAAATGCTATAGCAGAAGTGCATGATGTCCTATTTCTAGAAGCGAGTTTCTCCCTTAATTTTTTTTTAATAATTACTGTTCTTGAACCCAGAACTGCCTTTTGCAGTTGGACTGCAATAATAGCCTGGTAAGGTTAAGTAGTTTCCTAGGAAAGTGGGAAGAAAATGCTTACTATCACTGACTCAGAGTAGATGCAGGCATACTTTAATACTTGAGGTCAAAAGGTTGCTCTGTTTGTCATGCTGTTTTTTGGGCTGCTGGTCTTGGGAGGTCACTCAGTGAACCAGTTGGTTCACATGGGTACTTGCTGATCTTCCAGTCTCAAGAGTGTTAAGGGTTATATTTTTTGTAACAACCTGCTGGATGTAAACACTATCTAGTGTGATGCAGTGGGGTTTAGTGTGCCTGACCCAAGTTGTCTTCTGTGACAGTTCAGCTATCAGAAGTCTGAGTGAGAAACTCCTTCTCAGAGTGTCTTAAGTAAGCAATTAAACCAGCTTGATATTGTTAGCTTGATATTGCATACTGGGCTTTCTGAATAGTAGCCTTTTCCTGGGGGGAGTAGAATGAATAAGTTGGTATGATCTACTCAAGCTGAGTAGATCATACCGCAAGAAAGCTGTTGGGTTCTGTAGGGTGCTTTTCATCTAAATGGTGTTTGGAATGAGGACACTAGACTGACAGAGTAGTGCCATGATGTACTTGCAAATTAGAGTTGCAGGGATGCATTTTTAATAGATAGCAGTCTAGGCTGAAAAATAAATATTTGTAGGCATCTTATCTGGTTTTTGGAGATGAGAAACTGGTAAGACTGCTTAGTGCCATGTTGTGTATGTATAGGCATGGATTGAAGGTAACTTAATCATTCTCTGAAAGGTTTTAGAGGTAGGTGTTGATTTCCTTTTATACACAGGGTTACCAAATGTTGGAGGACAGCAATTGCACAAAAGGCATTGAACAGCTTCTTGTCATGTGTTTCAACTCCTGAACTTGAATAAACTCTAGTGACCTCACCAGTGTGCACTCAGATTACTTACTGGACATCACTGAGAGGCAAGAATCCAGGTGGAGTTCCACTTGATTGCAAGGGGACTGAGGCCAAGTATCTGAGGACAAGCCTGTGACTTTCCTTGATGATGTGAACAGAACCTTGACACGCCAGTTTCAGATTTAGTGTACCTTAAAGGTTGCAGCAGAAGCCTTAAATTTGATTGCAGTTTATGAAGTAAGTCACTGTGGCCTTACTGATGGGTCTGAATCCAGCTTGTAGGTTGTTCCCCTCCAGCTCTGCCTTGCCCCAAATTCAGGAACAGAAACTGAACCAGTAGAGGCAACCTACACCCCAATGCATAATGGCACATGGTTCTGGGAGCTGAAGAGGAGTTGGATGTCAGGTGTGAATATTAAGGACTTGGTGGTTCTTCCTGCCTGGGGTATGTTCCTTATTAACAGTTCTCTAGTTCTTTCCTCTTTACTCTTGCAGGAAGGTAAATATGGCAGTTACTGCTTTAAAAGAAAGGTTTTATAGCTCTCATGCTTGGCTGGTGAACTAGGTTTTTTCTGGGTAAGATAATTCATTTTTTTTAAGTTGGGGAAGGGCCAGGCGATGAGGCAGAGTTCATGGAGGAGGAGGAGGTCATAGTAGTGGATTAGACAGTTCAATGTATTTGTTTCATTCATACAAATCTTCTCTGGCTGAGGTGTTATGTATGACATGACAGGCTGCACCAGAGTAGGCATCTTGCTGTCCTGTTTGTTATACAGGGCTTAAACTGGGATTTCTCCTTCAGGTCTCAAATACCAAAGCTCCTTTGCTGTATCTTGAAGGTGACTGTGATTTGCTTGCTGGTTAGTTCGGCTATGTTGCAGGTGTTTGCAAGACCACAGTCCCTCTGACTGTGGGACAGGCAGAAAATCTTGTGAGGACTTGCATGCAGTTTTGTGCCTGATGTGTAGTATTACAGTAGTCCACCCTCTTCCCCAGATGTGCTCCTGTGTTTCCTTCTGGGAGCTAATGGCTATCTGGTCATTGAGCCAAGAGTTGATCTAGTTGAGAATTTGCATCACAAATAATGTAGAAATATGGTGCTTGCCAGATCACCTCCCTTGTGACTGCCTGGCCAGTGTGGACAGGGTTGAGAGTGCATGTATCTAGGACAGGTTGGACTGACTCAAATTTAAGGTGATTATAAATGCACTCTGAGATTAGGATTATGTATTCTATTCTGACAAAAGGATTTCTCAGGTTAATAGCCAAAGCTATTTGTTCTGCCTGTTTTTTTATACATAATAAAGGGGCTATAACATGATTCTGCACTTGTTCTTTCAAAGGCTGAATGGAGAAAGGCTTAAGTAAAAAATGAGATCCATGGGAGCTGTGCAGTGTAACCTGTAAGAGTAAGAAAAAAACAGACTGCAGTGGCAGGTAGCTGTCAGGACAACTCAAAGATATGTGGGTGGCTGGTTCCCTGTTTCAGCATATCATAATGAAAACATCTTAGTGCTATATTGCTCATAATAAGAGATGGGCAACTTGTCTTGTAGATTTCTTCTCCCTGGAAAAGGCTGTAGAAATAACACAGCCTATTCTTTTACACCATGTGATGGATCTGCCTTTATGGCAGTGCTGGTGTGTTGTTTATCTAAATATTAGAATAGAGAGAAAGAAAGGCCATTGGTTCTTGGGGCTGTTTTCTTTGCAATACAGAAGCTGAGGCTGCTCTCCTGTTCTCTTCCGTTGCACTCGAACGATGTCTGGCTATGGATAGACAATAGGCAGACTGCTGCCCACTGTAAATAGACCATTGTACGCCGAGAGTAGGAGCAGCAAAGAACGGCAGAGCCCTGCCAACTTGGGTCGTTGCCTTGAGATACTGGCTGTGCTGTAAAGAATGAGTCTTGGGTGCGGCAGGGGGTGTGTGTGTGTGTGAGCAGAGAGAGCTGGCTTTGTCTGAAACTTACAGCGCTCCTTAGCCAAATTGATATGGTGAGTTCAGAGGGGTGCCTTTTTGGGCTGCACTGAGGGAACTGTTTCTCTGGAGGTGGTCAAGACAGTTTTCTCTGAAGCAGTTTTAACTCATTACCCACACTGCTTTCCCTCTGGTCTTTTAGAAAAAAGACCAAGGTCTACTGATTACATTGAGAAAGAAGTGCTTTTGACCTCAAATGTCAATTCTGCTCTTTGCCCCCTACACGTAGCAATCTGAGTATTACAGACTGGTACTTTTCACTTGGCATCTCCTTCCTTTTGGTCTTCAGCTGTGTCTCACTTAGTTTGAGTCTGTTCCTTGTGTTCCAGATACTGCTTGCCAAGAAGGAATTGCAGGACTAGAATTTGTGAAGAGCGTGGCTTTTTGTACTTGTTTTGAGTGAGCGCAAACTTAGCAGGACTGTTCCTTGAGGAGAACAACTGAAAGCCAGATGCGAACTCCACTGTGAAGATCTTTGTATCTCAGTGTGAAGGCTCTAAACCATTCTCCTTGGTCATGATAAAAACCCAGGGTATCTGATGTTGGAGCGTAAGCCAGGTAAATACTGAGAAAACTTGAAGGCTGGAAGGCATTGAAGCCTCTTTTATTGATGGGGTATATTTGGATGCATATGTTAAGAATGTGAATTTATTGTCTTGGTTACACGGCTTTGCCCTAGATGCAGAAGACAAGAGTTCATATGACTTAACGGGTAGTGTTAAAGCTTGGAATTGCTTAGTCTTGCAGAAAACTGTGTCTTCACCTTGTTTTTTATGTGGATGAGGAAGAGGGTATACTAAGATATCTCAATATAATCATAAGCAGCAGAATGTATCGTATGCCTGATAACTTGTGGTATCACTGCTCAAGAAAAGTTTTATGTTGCAGGCTTCCCTAGAAACAGCTGTTCAAGGAAATGAAAAGCAGAGGTGTGCACCTCTTCATGCAGGCTGAAATCATAGCTGATCCTTGACTATAATGGGACTGTTGTGTGAATTAAAGGATGATGTTTACTTCACTCTTGTTACCTCTAAAGGCATCACAGCCTTTTGAGTAATTCAAGTTACATTGCATTCCTAAATCATAGTGTGTGTGCAGGACACTTCATGACTAATGCAGACAGGAAAGCAGTTTTAAAAGTCAAAGGTGCTCATCGGGGAGCTTGAGGAAAGAGCTAAGCTTGCTTTTAGCCATTACACACATCACAGACCCCCTTATCTAGTTTCATAACTCGGTGTCTATGATGAAGTATATGTGAAATTAACTTTTAAGTCCAGACTTCTTTGTTGGTGTATGAGGGGTTTTTTTATTCTTACTGTTCAGCTGTGTATAGTAAAACTTAAGAAGTAGTTTTTGCACCTGCAATGTTAATGAACATGTTTAGGTGCATAAAAAGCAACCACATGGTGATCCTAGCTATTAAGTCAATAACTTACTCCTTTTTTAAAAAAGGAAGATGATGAGCTTGTTTATATATTCAGATCATCTCAACCTTCTATTACTACAGTCTGATGTGTTGTGGGTTTTGATTATAGTCTGCTGTATATCACTGTGCAAATAACAAAAAGGCATTTCTGTAGTGGCCCTGTGCTGCCAGTCAAGGTGATACAGCCCTGTGCCCGAAGGTTATGCCAGAAAATAAAAGTGTGGGGAAGAGAGAGCAGTGCTTGCTGGCTGGGGATTACTCCATGGGTCCAGGACCGTTCCAGAGATGGAACTTGATTCCAGTCCTGACACTGCCCCCACCCATGACCTTGCTTCAGCCTGTCCTGTTAACATTGTGAAAGCATGGGCCCTTTGAACTACTTTTATTACTATTTTGCTGTCTCTAGCAAATCTTGTCCAAATACTAGTTAGACTTTTTGTGAACTAGGCCACGTTTCTGTTGTCTGGCTGAATAACTGATTGCAACAGTAAAGATTTCAAGGTCAGAATGTGAAGTAGAGATTTTCCTGTAGAAATATAAAATGTTAACTGAGTAGTGTTGTTATTAAAACTTGTAAATGTAATTCTGCCCATTGAGGTTTCAGAGTCTTATATGCCACCATCCTTCAGCGGTGGCTCCTTACACAGGATGCTTTAGCTGTTAATTACCTTTTTTGACATTCTCTAGGACTTTCGTTTAATCCTGTTTTCCATAGGAAACAGCTAGGACCTAAATGACCTAAGTAAATCCATCTCTTTGTTCTTCAAGCGAGCGGGACAGCGTTGCCAGCCGTCGCTGTGTGTGTGGCGGCCGTGGCGGTGTCGGGGCCCGCGGGCGCCCTTGAGCGCGGTGGGGTGAGCGCTGCGGGCCGAGCGCTGCCGGCTGCCATTGGCCCCGCGCGGGCCGGCTGCTCCCGCTCACCTCTCACCTAGTGGGCATCGCCCGGGGGCTCTGCCATGTGACACGCGTCCCGGGAGACCTTGGCTGTGGCGGAGAGCACCAGCTGAGCTGACTGCCATACCGCTTTTTTCTACAGCTGGTTCTTGCTGTGGAATATCCGTGTCAGTGAGTGCTGGCAGGGAGCAGCCTCTTCCAGCTCTTCCTTCTGTGTGAACGTGACAAATCAAATGTGCTTCCTGTGCTTGATTGTATTGCTGCGTGCCGCTGCCTTGGGCCTCATTTGCCACTGCTTTAGTCTGCCTTATGACCAGCGATAAATTACTGGCATGGTGCTGGGAGAAATAGGAAACTTGCTAAGTACCGTGGAGGAGCTATTGGAGGATATTGGTTATGAAAGCAGCTTGCTGTACTGATCTTTCTGGGCATGTATGAAGGGAAAGTAGAAAAGAGTTTATTTTACTGGACTTGGGAAAGGAAAAATTGTGCTCCTGCTATGCTCCTATAGGATTGGGATGTTCTGTTACATGTAGGCAAGGTAACATATGTCCCTGCCCTTCATTTCCCAGACTTCCCTGCTTGATGATTAACTGTTTAAACAGTCATAGAGTACATCTGCTCTACAAATAACTATTTTACATTTATGCAATTCTCTCCTTTAACAAAAGGTCTTCCTTTTTTTTAAAATATGAGTGCA
This sequence comes from Pseudopodoces humilis, assembly GCF_049639895.1. NCBI lineage: Eukaryota > Metazoa > Chordata > Aves > Passeriformes > Paridae > Pseudopodoces > Pseudopodoces humilis. The sequence continues at coordinate 31,780,936 of NC_142205.1, forward strand.
GTCTCTGTTGAAAGCAATACTAAAACCGTGAATAAATTCCTTCTTCTCAGCTCTACCTGTTTTTCTAGAGTATGAACTAATAATTGCTTGTTTACTTAATTGCAGCACAGATATCTAAAGATATTGCCTGCCTAGCAGCAGAACAAGTTATTTTGATAGTGGGAAGCCAGTAGACAAAATATACAGTGGTGCCCTACAGCAACAGTGAATCAAAAGTGGATTTCAGATTTTTTTGTGCAACTTTTTTTTTCATACCAACAGATTCCAGCATTGGAACAACTGCACTGAACTGAAATGCAAGCACATGAGTTGTTTAGATACCTACGAATGCCAGAACTTGGGGATGTCCGACAGTATGTGCGCACCCTTCCGACAAATACGCTGATGGGCTTCGGTGCTTTTGCAGCTCTCACGACCTACTGGTATGCAACAAGACCAAAAGCACTAAAACCACCATGTGATTTAGCAATGCAGTCTGTGGAAGTAGAGGTAAGTGCCACTTGATGGATGCTGTAGTTCACTGAAATTTGAACCCTAAATGCAGCATTGACAGAGACCAAACACTTGATCAAATCACCCTTGATTTACAATAGGGAGTTTCTAAACCGGTAGTGGGGGGAGTATGCATTTCTGAAATGTGGCTTGAACTCACTATTTTGGCTTTCTGAATTTGGAAACCAACTTGAGGGCTGAGGAAATAACTATCACAGGAGAAAAAGACTCCGCAGAGACAACTGAGCTTCTGATCTCACTACTGACAAGACTTGTTCATGTTAGAATTGGCACAGTATAGTTTTCAATTCCTGGCCATGTGATGACCTATTAAATTAGTTCTTGAGGTCAGAATGAGTATGCTGGTATATACTGATTAGACTAGACTCTTCTGTTATTTTTAGTGTATAATAGCTGACACATGAGACTTTATATTGTGTTACAAGCATGAAGAGGGTACTAATTGTCCTCAGATGATCTGTGGAAAGAAATATTAGTCTGCCAAGAGATCCCAGCCATAGAGTAAGTTGAAATTAAACCAGCCACCTGCTAAACTCTAGATATGCTAACTTTTGTTTTACACTTTTTAGAGGCACAGTTACTTTTAGGTAGTGGCTTTTTAAAAATGAAGTTAAATACAGAAAGGGTCTGACTGGGAGAAACTGTTGCTTTGTGAGCAAATATAGACTACTGATTGTAAGGCTGGTGTTTTTGGGAGTTGTGGTTTTATTGATTTTCCTGCTCACTACAGAGTCAAATATTTATTCTTTCAAGAGTGTTCTTTCTTCAGGATAGACAAGTTGTTTTCTCCTTTTAAAGGAAGGAGAGTTTTAGAAGGTTGTGATCTTTAAGGGAGAGACTTAGAAAATGTAGAATTGGAAAGCTGACAAGCTTCTTGCCTCACAATAGTCAGAAACTACCTCTCTTTATATATATATATCTATACTTGGAACTGAAGTCTCCTTGTACACCACATTCTTCTGCATGGATAGACTGCATCTAGTTGTCATTTATCAAATGAATTAACAGGACTCTTGCGCCTAAGAGCAGATGTGACTACAAACTGCTGTAAACAAATGTGGCAGCATTTGAAATTTATAGTAGGTCAATTTCATGGATTTTTGGTGCTTTTTTAATGTTTCATACTATTTTTGAGATTGAAGAATGATACACTAGTTGGCACTTCCCTTCACAGTTTATTTCCTAATCTCAGTGGAGCATACAACAAGCTTACTGACACATCATGTTACTGTAGCAAATAGTGATGTGCTACTAAAAGTACACAAAAGGGAAACAAAAATATGCACTTGCAATGTGATAATTGGCAAAAAACCACCTATGTTCAAGCAACATGTCTAGAGTAAGGATCTAGAAGTTAGATCTCACTTCTCTGGGTGAGCTTTTCCAATTCTGACAGCAGACATGTAGACAATGGGTAGAATAGCCTTGTAAACAGGACATTTTGGTTGCTGGAATGAGGTAGCAGTGCAAGTTTTCCAGCTGTGGAGTGCCTCATTAGGTAGTGTAAACTTCAGCAGATTTTTGGGGGACATTGCATTATAAGATGGTAAGACAGTAGCTCTTAGCTGTCCATAAATCCCATGATGAATACTTATTTGCTTGAGACTCTTGACAGTAGTCTCAGTTCACTGCCTTTATTTCTTCAAATAGCATTACTTGTCATTGCTGGATTCTGAGATTTGAAATCATTGTTTGGTGGTATGAGACTTCACTAAGTGACTTAATGCATCATTGATCCAATTACACTAATTGGCTCTCTGATCAGAGCAAGATAAGTGTAACAGCATTATTTTTCAGTGCCTCTTTAGAAAATATGTTTTAATGGGAAGGCTGAATGGTAGTAAGACTTAAATGAAAAACACCTGGGTGTTAGCATGTTGCAGTGATGAGATCTCAAACTTAGAGGACATTTTAAATGAGTAAGATCTCTCCAGTATTGTTTTCATTAAGGGCTGTATCTGAACTACTAATAATGTTTAAAATGGTAGTCAAATGAGAATGTATGTTTTGGATCAAGTTTCAAGTGTCTGTTGGAATTTCTGCTCTTATAACAGTGACAAGTTTTTAATACAGTGCCTGGTATTCAGGTTCTCACAAAATTTTGCTTAAAATTTAACTTCATCCATTTTCTTATATATATGTTGAGTTGTTACTTCTGCAGGGGAAAAAATCAAATACTGCTCTGAAATTGTCTTAACTTTTTTTTTTTCTGCCTAAACAATATGATATTAAAAGGCCTGAGCAGTTGCTCCAAAAAAGACATGGCAGAAGGCAATGCCTCTTTGCTACCATTTTACTGGTAATCTAATCTACTGGCTACCTAATCTACCTGTTCATTTACAGTAAGAAATTTGAACTAGAAATAAACTTCTACGTAATTCTTACTTTTGACTTAGCTTTGTTACATGCCAAGGGAATAAGTGAGGTCATTGACTGGAATAAGGTTTCTACGTGTTCTCATAACGTATTTTAATAACTTCATATGGGAGAAGAAAGATCCCATTTACAGTTTTTCCAGGTCACTTCCCATCTCTCGAAAGTTCTGTTTTGGTAGACCAACACCCAGTGACCTGTTTGAACCATCCCTGGATGAACATAAAGATTGCACACATAGTTGAAAATGAGTGCGAAGAATTACTCAAGTGGCAGAGACACATTGCACTAGACCAGGCTGCTCAGAACCCATATCAGCCTGACCTTGAACACTTCCAGGGATGTGTCATCCACATCTGTATCTGTCTGCCTGTATATTGCTCTTTCTTTCCACTGGTGACTAACAGCTGAATAACTTGGGCTGTTGATTTTGTGTGGAGGTGTATGGCAATCAAATATATTAAATCTTGCTTTAAAAACTTTTATTTGTCCCAACTTATGCTATACAGAAGAACAGAATAGAAATAAATATTAGGATGTCAGTATTTTCTAGGAGTAAGACTGGATTTGACTACCTTTTTTGTTCCCTTAAGAAAAGTTATTCAAATATGGAGAGAAGTATTCAACTCATGAAAACTTTTTAAGTCTTCTGATATTCTTCTGATACACTACCAGAATTCCAGCATGCCTTGCCTTTCAAGAATCACTTGATTACATATGTGCTTATCTCCCTATGAATGATGAGTTTCAGGTGCTGTATGGTTACTTAATTTATAATTAATACTTATATGCTTTAAATTATATGGGTGGTTTGAAAACTCTGGCTTATACTACTTGCTGCTCAGAATAAGTATGTTGGTGACCTAAGCACCACTTGCTAGTATACTTTCCCTCTCAGGTAAAGAAAAATTTCTCATGTCTCTGAGGCATGTTGGAGCCCACAGTGTCTTTTCACATTACTGCTAATCCTGAGAAGCCTGTGTCAACAAGAAGCAAACCCATGGCTTGAACAAAAGCAGATACTTTGTGACCTGAATAGGCCTTGATAGAGGCCTAATATGCTCTGCTGTAGAATAAATCTGTTTCCTTCAAATGCTATTTTTAACCAATGCCAAGGTTTTTCTTATTGACTAGCACTTGATATGCAGTAGGTTAATTTCCTGCAAGTCGCTGAGCTGCTTCAAGGGCTGCTTTACACAAGTAACTAGAATCTGTTCTCAAATTAATCTGATTTTATTGCCTGGCTACTTTTAAGAATACCTATTAAAACTGACAACCCTTTTGATTGCTTATAGTTTTACTGGACAGATCTATTAGATGCCATTCAACTAACCTGTGTGAAGTCAGCCAAACATTCCAGTTCTGGGATTCAGATACCTGGTGGTAATGTGAATTTTAAGCAAGTTTGCTGCAAACAGAACTTTCCCTGATATTGCACAAACATTCTGGATAAAGTCCATTTAGATTAGGTCTTAAAATAGTAGTTTTTGTTGCTTTCAAGCAAAATATGTGTGAGTTCTATTGCTTAGTAGATGACTTAGTTTTGCATTATGCTCCTGGTTTGACCTTCAGTATATCTGGGAGTTATTGCTGCATCAATAACACTGAACTTATGGCCTTCACACAAGGAGGTGGGTGTTTTTCAGAAAAGCTTTTATGCTAAGACTGTTGAAAATCTAGTTAATTCTACTTTACTAGGGAAAAAAGAACAAAGTAAGCAAAACTGAAAGCTGTTTGTTTCCCCTTACCAAAAACCCGTACGAACTGCTGGGAACTTTTCAACAGTAGTCTGTTATAGTGTCTCTTTTTTCAGAAGGATTGTGCTATCAGTCTTGTATCTAAGCAGTGTACTGTCTGATAACTCATCTTCTAATTTGGTTAGTGCCTCAGGCCCTAAAAAAATGCTTTTGTGGTGCTGTGTAATAGGGCATGTAAACAAAATAGTAGTAGCCCACATGAGGAGAAACAAATACTTCTTGACTCTTGCTGAGGAATGGCTTAGGCTATTGTATTTCAGCTGATGTAGGAATTACAGGACATCAGACATGCTACATGTGATACATTGCACTTGTTGATGTTGCCTGTGGCCATGGTAACAAACTACATTGTGTGATCTTTCTTAGGTTAGCTCCAGAGTGGCAACATTGGGAAAATCTATAAGATGACCTTGATTATCCAAGATCAGAGAAACCAGTGAAATAAAGCAAGCAGTCTTGCTTTTCTTTCCAGGCAGAGACATGTGCTAGTGATCTGTTAATTTCCTGTAGAGTAGGTTGCTGTGAGAGCAAGTACACTCTTGAATTTCTAATGTTATAAATTTTTAGAGGTAAGCCACTCATTAACTTGTTCTGGGTCATGTTCACAGTGTACGTTTCTGCTGTCAAAGGAGTGGCAAGCACTGCATTACTCATATGTTTTGCTAAAACAAGTTTGGCTTGTTTTAGTGTAAAAATATTTTTTCCTCGCTGTGCCTTTAATGTGCTAACTGTTTTCTGTAGACATGGGTAATACGACATCTTCTGTACATAAGCCTGTATTTATGTAGCTTATACATGGAACAGGTAATGTCTGGTCCTCCAGAATACTTTGAAAACAGAAAAAGAACCTATGACTATGTATGAACAGATTTTAATTATGGGTGCTAGACTAACTAAATCTGTGCCTGAATTGTCTAGGGTTTGACTTTCTGAAAGAGCCAGAAATTGATTATGCTGGTAGAGAAAATCTTACGCAGTGTTTACTCAAGACCCTCTTTTTAACCAGCTGGGCTGTTCTTGATAAGAACTTGCTTGTAGGTGTCTGTCATCATAACAGGACTAAGTAACAAGTGTGGCCTAATAGTAACTGCATAACTGTAGTTTGTGAAACTTGATTGCTCTCTATAAAATGAGATTATTTAATCAGTCACTTTAAAAAAGGATAGTGTTAAAATTGAACTATTAAATTCTTGTACTGTCTTCTACTTGTATCTTATCTAAGTGCTCAACAGCTCAAAAATGTTAATTTTCATTTTTAACATAGTATTGTCTTTTTTTAAATAAATCAGGCGGAAACCCTTTTTTGTAAGATGTAACTTTTAATTGGATCAAAGGACTCTATGTGGGACAGAATATTTTGATTATTAGAACACTTGTTTAGGGTGTTGGTGATCATGCTTAAAATCATTTAGGGTTTGAAACCACGTACTGAAGTGTGATTATGTTCTGTAATCTTAACTAGAAAAATAGATTTGTATTGAACCACTAATATTCTGCCTAGACAGCTCTGAGACTGGATTTAGAAAGCTTGATGAAATTAATTATGGTCTATGCTTCACTAATAGAGTAAAATATATATTAAGAAAAGGGGTTTTTTTTACAAAATGTCCTTTGTTAGTCTTTATTAGTCTCATTTATTCTGTGTTATCATAGGTAGCTGGGGAATAAGATTTTGCCTGGCAGATTTTTTGTGATGTAGGGAGCAGTTTGACTCTTGAAACAATGTCCTGGAAACCCTTGCATAGCTCTCAAGTTCTCTCAAGAAGAATATTCCTTCAAGCAATTCCCATTCACTTATGGCCAACAAGGGTGTCTAACCTTTCTAATTGCTTTTCCTTAGGGCAGTGAGCATGCTCGAAGGTCCTCTCTTCTCAACAGCGATGAACTCTTGTTGTACTACTATGATGATGTGAGAACAGTTTATGACATTTTCCAAAGGGGTTTACAAGTATCAAGTAAGTCTAAAATTAGAGATACTATCTTAAATATGTCAAAAACTACATATTTGAACTCTTCTAAAATGCAACTGGGCATAGGGGATCTCTATCTAGCAATATGATCAATGCACTGGATGTGAATTTTCTTGGGGACAAGTTAAACAGGTATTTTGTGAAACAGAGTTCTGTAAATAAAGTCAGTGCTGTATTCCTTGGCCTAAACCAACTTTGTTGCCTCTATCCTTTGTCAGCTTCCTTCCCTGCACCCCTGGAAAAACCCCATTTGTCATCTGAAAGTGTCTGATGAGAATCTAGGGGCTTACCACCAAGAGTGGTGTCAGGACAGAGGAGTTTGGGTTAAATTTTGAGTAACTTTTATCATTTTTTTTAGATAATGGTCCATGTCTAGGTTTTAGAAAACCAAACCAGCCATATGAATGGATCTCCTATAAAGAGGTAAGTAACCTCTCTTAGTGCTAGACTTGCTTTTGCTTGCTGAGACTATTGATACAACGTCTAGTAATGTGATATAACAAATCTGAATTATTTATGTTTTAAAGTAGTAGCAGAATATTGCAGAAAGGTTCTAGTTCCTATTACAGTATCTTAAAGGAGCAGCCTTAAATGTGTGCAAGGGAAAGAAAAAAGAGCATCTCCTGCGCTTGGTTTGTGAACCCCCAAAAATTCTGAAATAAAACTGTTATCTTGGCATCTCAGTGCTGAATTGTTTAGAGCTTGGGCACAGCAGCAGCTTTGAAGTAGTGTTCAGGGGCTCGGACTGTGCTTGCTTCCAAGAGGCTCACTTTACAGTAGGAGAAGTTCTATCTGCAGGTGTTGTTTGGGCTTCCTGACACCTTGTCTCCATAGTGCTGAATGACGATTGTATAGGGTGCTAGCAGATCTGCTTCTAACTAGCAGCATGCTGCTTCTTGATCCCTGAAAATATCTATATGCAAATCTCCATTTACAGCTGTGCACACTTAGGTTGTTCCTGATTTAATCAGTTGGTCTTCAAATTTGCATAAACCTTGTCTATTGCATACTGTTAAGGTCATTAAACACCTTCTGTGTGTAACAGACCTCACCTTTTTCCCAAGGTGACTTTGCTGGGAATTTGTTGGGTGCTACCTCTTTTATTAAAGCTTTGCTTTTGGGGTCATGTGACTAACATGGTTTCAAGTCATGTGCTATGTAGAAAGAATTTAGAAAATTGCCTTCCTAAGCTTTGTTAATAGAACTAAGTGGGTTTTGCCTCCTTGTTCTGATTTTTGAAGGGAGAAATGCTATTCTATAGGCACTGAATGAAGTAAAAGGATAATGTTTGTATGTAATGCTTGTGATTAAGCAGAAATACTATTTTTAATCATTCTAGGGTCGCTTCTTGGGTTTAACACAGATACAGCAAAACAGCCTTTTCTGTGTATGTGTGCTGAACTTCTAAATTTAATTCTTAACTGCTAAGTTACAGACTTAACACTTTCAAGTCTGACTGAATCAAGTGTTACTTCTGCTGTATATTGAGTGCAAGTGTAATAATTACAATCAGTGCAGTGTAATGACACTGCAGTGTTTAGTTTATCAAAGTCATAGAGGGCATCCAGAATAGCCTAAAAAACTTCTCTCTTATTCATACCAATTAATAATTGTTAAGGGGAGTTTGCAGTTATGAGCTTGCTCTTATTTTTTTGTCCTTCCTCTTTTTTTTTTGCCCTTCCAGGTTTCAGACAGAGCTGAGTATGTGGGCTCTGCATTACTCCACCGAGGCTTCAAACCATCTCATGTTCAGTACATAGGAATCTTTTCACAAAACAGACCTGAGGTAATTTAACTAAAATTTTAATCTGTGGTCTGGCCATTACTAAAATGGCCTACTCTTTTTTCTCTTGGCAGTGTACCCTCCCCACTGAGAGCCCATTTGAAAAGCCTAAAGACTAATATTATAGACCTGTGAGCCATTGACATGGCACCTTTTAGCTAAGAACCAATACTGGTAGTTGACACAATGGTAAATGCTATGTATTGTTGTGTTTTGGTTGGGGTTTTTTTTCTGTGTTTTGCCCCCAGAGCTAAATGCAGAAGGCTGGAGGGAGAGCAGAAAAAAAATCAGGGAATTCAGGAGAACTTTACTAATTATCTTCTGTTTCCAGGTTATAGCAGTGGCTTTTTTAATAGGAAGTGAATGTAGTTCTTAGTGAATGTAAACACAACTTGGTTTCTCTTAAAAAGTAACATTGAAGAACCTAAATAGTTGAAAGTGACAGGAAATCACAAGGAGGTGTTTAAACTTTTAAAACACAGAGAAACACTTAGTGATTAAATATTTGGACAAAAATGTGTTAAGGTGATAATTCTGTTTCTGCTGGAGGCCCTGGGCACAAAGATTCTGAAAAGGGAAAACTACTGCTGAAGGCAAAAATTGGAAATTAATTTAATAAAAATGGATAGAAAGACTAAAAGTGGCACAATTAAAGATCATGTGAGACAGCTACGGGGATATTCAGGTTGATAGTGCCATATTCTTTTTAACCCAGAAGTGGCTCTAGATTTCCCTTTCTAAAAACATGCAATATTCAGTAAGTATATAGTCTCTACACTTGTTTATTAGATCTGTTTGATGGGACTGAATTTCTCTAACCTAGGTTTGTGTTTAGTAGTTGTGTTTGAGCTTGTACTTGCTGCATTAAGCTAGTTCAGTGTAAACCTATATAAAGACAGGGGACTGCTTCTTACCGTTTATCAAAAGGATGCTGCCCCTCTTGATTCAACACTGCCATTTGTGTTTGCAATTATCAAAGGACATCCACAATTCTGACAGGGTTGGAAGTTCTACCAGTGTCTTGGTCTCTTGTCACTGAAATGCAAGCTGTATGACAAGTGACTTTGACTTCCTTCTTTCTCTCTCAACCTACACCCTAAAAAACTCCCAAGCGCTTGGGTTTTCCTGATGGTTTTCTGTTTCTAACAGCTTTAGTTCCATTTCTGTAATAAACAAGGCTGGGATATATTCAGTTAGGAAGCTGTAAAATACCATGGAGCTATAGACCATACAGTTCAGTTTCCTGTGCATATGACATAATGAACCAGAAGTAAAAATGGGACACAGATGTTTTTGTTGCACCAATTTGAATTGTTTCTCTGTAGATCTTTGTGTGCAGGGTTAGTGATTTTCTGGAGGAGAAAATGGAATTTTGCTCATGGATCACTGAGATAAAATGCTTAAGTTGCATTGCTTTGGGTTGGGTCAGGAATGAGCTGAAAAGGTTTGTTTAAACCAGCAATTTTAAATCTGGGATTTTCCCTGCACAAAACTACTGGATGGGTGTTGTGACATTCCAATTATGGCCACTAATCCAGACAGGAGAATATGTGAAGGGTTTTTTTTTTGTGTGTGTGTGAAATGATTCACATTTGTTATTTCAGGGAACAACTTCTGGGGAAATCCCCTAATGGGGAAAATCCTAGCAAAACCAAAACTTGGATTTGTAAATAAAAGTCTTACTTTCTCTTTGAGTTCTTGGAAAACAGACATCTCTTCTGGAAGTGGGGAGGTTTTGTTTTGGATTGAGAAAAATCACAACAATGAAGTATGATTTCCCCTAACAGAAGATCAGAGCCATGTCAGAAAAGAAACTGAAAGTCTGACTGCTGTCTATATTTAGTACAAGTTGCTTGCTTGGGCTTTGAGAGAACTTGAGTGTCAGGGTTTAATATTTATATTTACTCATAATTTTAGAAGGAAAATGGAAAAAAGTGTCTTGGTAGCCCAGAAAATAAAGATGCTGGTTGTACCATTGAGAATGATGATGTGCAAAAGCTGTTGGAGACTGCAACAGGAAGCTTTTATTGCTGTGTGCAGTTTCTGAAGTCTTTTTGTAGTAGACCCCCATCTTAATAAAATAACTTCTAAATGTCTGGCTGCTGAACCGCAGCACAGCTGCCCATTGGTACAAGTCCTGGAGGCTGCTGTATAGCAGGAACTATTCAGTGCACCCTTTCATGGCTATTATAAATGTGCCTGCTTAGACTTACCAGTATGTGTAATGTCTTCATGAAACTCTAGTTAGCTGTTAGCTGGCCTTGTACTAGTTTTATAAGGAGTCTTTTTGGACAAGAGGTGTACAACTTATCCATTGCATGAATGCTGTCAGAAAAATTTCCTGTGTTTAAGGCTGCTGAATCAATTGAGTACTTTGGGAAACTGGCCCCTAATAAACAATTTGTAAAACTGAGATTGGGCAACTTTGACATAATCTCTCTTAGATATTTTATTGAATAATTAGCTGAATCATGTTTAAACTTGTCATCATGTGGCGGTGAGGTAGCTGGCTGGTCCTGCAAAAACACTGGAAATTGTAACAGCTTGGGGGAGGGGAAAGGAAACACCTCTGTTAGTGCAAAGCTTGTTGAATTTTAAGTTCTGTTAGGTTTTAAGAGGCATGCTGTTTTGTTCCTGTCATTTGGACAGACTAAAGGTACTGAGAATTTTTGTCAGTCTTGATTGGAAAATCAGAAATGTTCTAGTCTCACTGCCCTCCTCTGTGTCTGGAGGCTCTTATTTGAGGAGTTGCATGCTATTCTGTATTTTGGTCTAGCTAGTTGGTTACAAAATACACCCAAGAGTTACTATCAGAAAAAAGAATTGCATTACTGTCTTACCTTGATGGTACTTTGGCTGAAAATAGGCTGGCTGTAAAGCATAACTCATATAGCACATCATAAGGCTGAAATATTCATTATGGTTATTGTTATACTTGTTAGCATGTAAATCCTTCTTACTGCAGCTTGCAGGGATGTAATTGCATTTTTTTAATAGAAGTCTTCATATTAGATTTCTATAAAGAGGAATGGTTAGTGGTGAGAAATGCTAAGGCACATTCTGGGGCTGACTCTCCAAAGGACTTTTACTTTAATTGCATGTGTTGTATGCCTGACCATCAAATGAGATGCACATAATATAGGGGTAAGAATACTGTGTGTATATAAATTTAACATGTGGTCAGGATATAAGTGAGTGTTTCACTGATTCATGGTAATATGGAATATTGAAAGCTTTGCCAACCTCAATAACATAAAACCAATAAAAAATACTGTATTCTTGCTCAAAGCCTTTCTGTTAGTAGGTAAACTAAGGAGACAGTTTGTTAACTGATTTTTTCAAAAGTACTTAGTATTACTTTTAGGGATAGGGTTGAATTTTATTGGATTCTTTCCTATAGCTCCTTATTATTTGGGCATTTTTTCCTTCCTCCCACATAAAATTTGAGTAGGTCTTCAAAGTGAAAAAGCAATACAAACTGCCACTTACTTTTTAGAAAGACTTGTCCACATGAGCTGTGTCCTATTAGCTTCCTTGTTAGAAGGAAGCTAAATTTTAAATATGAATCTTGGAGGCTTGTTACAGTAAGCAAAACATAGTGACTTTCATCACTTCTCTTTGTGCAGTGGGTCATCATTGAACAGGCATGCTATGCATTCTCCATGGTGGTGGTGCCACTCTATGATACACTGGGAGCTGAAGCTATTACGTACATTGTGAACAAAGGTAGGACACCTTCAGTAGCTCAGCAAATGGATGTGTGATGACAGTGATGAGTGAGGGCAGAACTGTAGCCTTCTTCAGAAAAGCCTTCCATTGTGACATACAATGTATGTATGGATCTAGTCAAAACTGAACTTGTCATGTTGATAATACAGTTCTTTTTCATCAGCTGACTTGTCATTGGTTTTCTGTGACAAACCTGACAAGGCCAAACTTCTGCTAACCAGTGTGGAAAAGGGAGAAACTCCAATACTCAACACCATTGTTATTATGGATTCTTTTGGTGTGGATCTTGTGGAACGTGGCAAAAAGTGTGGTGTGGAAGTCTTCAGTATGAGAGAAATAGAGGTAAGAATGCTTAACTGCTGTCATCCCATTTACTTGCCATGGATTAGTTTCAAAATACTTAACTATCTCTTGGATTGAAGTGTATACAAAAATATGAAAAATAATAGGAGGAAAACAACTTGCTAATAGTATTTCACAATGCCCAAAGTATAAAAGTGGATATGCCAAGATGACAGAATGAAAGCTTATTAACATAAAAGACTGAACACTAGATGAGAGTGTTAAGGCTTGCCCATGTGAAGCATAATGTGATAATTATATACTGTGATTAATATTTGAGAAGTTCTTATTTCAAGAAGAACCTGTGTAGGTTTTGGTCTTGTAGAAAATGGTGCTTACCCCTGTTTATTACTGAATCTACAAAGTGTTTTCTGGGGGAGAAGGAAATTGTCAGTCAGCTTCTCACAGGATAAGGTTATGGTGATATAGAGGAATGAGCTTCTGGGTTTTGGAAGTATAAATCTTTTTAATTAACCACCTGATATCAAGTCTTGGTTTTGCTTGTAGTTTTTGTCTGCATAGATCTCTTATGCAAGTTTATTTCATAACTTCACTCATTTGGAGAACCCTCTTCCAGGATCAAATTGCATGAAGTACATCTTTACTGTAAGATTGTGAAACTGGGTTTAGCCTGGTTTCAGCTGTTGTTTTGATGAAGGCTTGGCTCACTAGACTTTGAGTATCTCCAGATAAATGTGCTTGTCTTGTGCAGGTGTCAGTAACTGGTGTGAAATGCCTCATTTCACTGAACTCGTTTTCATATCAGTTAAGACAACTATGTTAATAGGGCCACCTTCTGGTAAAGATACAAAAATGTCAGCATGCCTTCTTTCAAAAGGTGACTGACTGGCAAACTAGCGTCCATAAAAGTGCCAGGTTAAAATGGAGCTAAAAACATGAAATAAGGCTAAAGTTCAGTGACTTATAGTTCACTGGCCAAAGGGCTAGGTTAAACTTGGAAAAAGTGGCCCAACTGTAAGTTGTTAGGCTAAAATGAACTTCTTTCCTTGAGTTGAACTGCAGTTTTTGACAGAGGGTGATGCTTTCCACTGGATCTTCTAGCTGTGGAAAAACCAAACTGAGGGTAAATGTTTTACATGAGATGTTTGTATGCTTAAGTAGTGATGTTCAGTAGTACTATATAGCTCTTACTTCATTAATGCAAACATCAAGTGTTAAGTAATAGGTGTTCCAAGAGCCTTTTGGAGAAGTATAGAGGCAAGCTTAAATAATTCTAATAGTCCTTCAGTGAACAGGAAGGTTTTGTCACTTCTTTTTTAAGGGGATAGAGACTTGTAGTGTCTCCTGAAAGGTAACTATGAGCTGTTTAGGAGCTTAGATTAGACTAGAATACTATTTCTAGTTTTGAGTGGTTGTTTTCTGGATTTCTGGCTTGAGCTTATTGCTCAGCTGTGCATGGGTTAAGTGAACCGTTTCTGTGTATCCCCTATCAGCTTAGTTTCTGATGCCCAGTATCTATATGTATCATGTGGTTACTTGTAGCTGAGTAACTCTGAATAAATGGCTCTTTAACAGGAAGAGGTGGTGGAGTTCTGTTCTAAGAGATCAAAACAAATGTCTGGTGATCATAGCTGTATGTTCAGTAAATCCCAGATTTTACTCAAAGCAGGTTATAGGGAGGTACTGAGCTTCTGGTGGTACTTGAAATGGAGGTGCTGTTTTGATCAGACAGCTGTGTTGCCATAGTGGTAAATCTTTGCATAATGCACCCTTTCAAAAAGGCAAGCTTACAGGTATGGGGATGTTAACTGTGTTTCCAGACATTCCCTTTGTCTTAAACCTCTTTGGGTAAATCCAAGAGGTACATGATACTAAAGAAGTCTAGGGCTCAAAGGAATGCATATGCTGTTATTGTTACCTGGAATGTAAAGGCAGTGGTGAAGTTGATGTCTGCCCTCAAAGGGTGCTTCCAAAGATATGCTTAACAGAAGGTCCTCTTTAATTTGCATAAGCCCTTAAGCTAGTATTGTTTCTAATTTTATATAGGCATGACAGTATTAAGTCTTGGTTTGAAACTTTAAAGCTCATAGATACTCAATATCGGCTTGCAAATATTTCCTCTTACTTGCTCTATCCTTGGTTTTCATATCCTTTCTCTTCTGTCTAAAGAACCTTAACATTAGTGGTCAGGTCTGAGTAACTAAGGAGGAAGAAGGGCTCTGGATGAGAGTTTCTCTTGTGTAAAAGGAGTTCAAACCAGCAATGAAACTCAGTCTTCCTTGGAGGTGCTTGCTGAGATGAATTTCCTTTCACTTATTCAATAATTGTTGGTGGCGCATCTTCTGCTTGAGGTATAGGATTGATTGTTGCCTTACCATAACCTTGAACTTCCCTAGTGAGTGACTTCTAGTTTATTAGCTGCAGAAAAGCCCTGTGAGTTTTAGCTAAGTTATCACTTTTGTATTTGTAGAACATGGTAGTTATTCTATGTATTTTTGAAATGTGCTTTAAAGCTTTTGTTACTCTTACATTCACTAGAGAATCACAGAATGGTTTGGTTGAAAGGAACCTTTAAGATCATCTAATACCCATCCACCCTGCAGCCATGGGCAGGGATTACTGCACTGGATTGCTAAACAAGTTAAAATGCCTTGAGAGAGTCTACGTTATGAAGTATTATGGTGTTTAGTTATGTTTGATAAATTTAAATCAAGAAAGCTACATTCTTATGTCTACACTTTCTCTCTCTTTTCTCCTTTCTGTAGGAACTGGGAAGAGCACACAGGCAAAAACCTATGGTAAGTGTGAAATTGGTTCAAGTGACAATGTGAAGCTGGTTAGCATTCTTTAGATCAAACTAGCAAATTTCCCTATCTCCCATAGCTCAGAAATAACACTAGTATCCTGATATTTTGTCCAGGAAAATATTTTTCCTTGCTGTCTTAACCATGCTAATACTTTTTTAACTCTCACAGCCTCCGAAGCCAGAAGATCTAGCAGTCATCTGTTTCACCAGTGGAACAACAGGTACACCTCATTACATTATGTAGAATTTATTATTATGTATGTGCAAAATTAATTCAGAAGCCCTTCTACTACTGGTTTTTGGTTTTTTCCCCAATATTTCCCCCTGCTGTTGCACATTTTTGGCAAATAGTAGCTGGGGTAGTGTTATGATAAAGTTGCCTTGGATTTTTAATTTTTTTCCCATTTATTAATGCTAAAATTCTAGTGTCCCCTGCCCCTCTGTTACCACTGTCTGCCCCGCAGCAGCCAGGGGGGCAGGGGAGGTAGATTAGCTTGCCAAGAAGACCCTAAAAACAAGCTCTTTCCCTTTGCTGAGATGAAGTTACAGCTTTATTTCTTGGGATCCTTTGGGGTGAGATGCAGGAGGGAAAGAGCAAGAGGTATGGATAAAAAGTCCTTTTTCAAGGCTGGGGAAAGGGGTGTGGGGGATTTACACAACCAACAAGGGGAACTGGGGAGAACAAGATAAGGGAAAGAACTTACAAGTCTACGTTAAGGGCTCTGCATCAGACTTCAGACTATCAATTCTTCCATAGTATTTTTTTTACTTTATCAGCAAAGTTGTTCCATAGGTCTAAGCAACCTTGCTGTAAGACCAAAACAGACTGTCTAGATGCCACTTGCTTGACATTTGTGAAATTCATATCCACTAGAATGGAGCATAAGGAAAGAATACAGCAGCAAGCAACATCTTTTAAAACAGATGTGAGAACAGAAATTAATCTGAATTTGGTAGCTGCATCTTTGGGTTCCTTAAAAAGTTATAAGACTTTATCACAAACTGATTACTTAACTGTTGCCAGCTGTTCTTGACAGAATTTTAATTGATACACAAATAAGTGTATTAATATCAAAGAACGCTATCACATTAGTTTTGCCTCTGCTACCTTAATTTCAAGGATCTAAATTTCACTGTTGAATCCTGATGTCTTTCTTCCTTAGGAAACCCTAAAGGAGCTATGATCACTCATCAAAACATAGTCAGCAATGCTTCAGCTTTTGTGAAAACTACAGAGGTAAACTGAAAAGATAAACATTGTGTTCTTGCTTGGGGAGAAATAATCTCATGATCAAAACAAATACTGAAATCTCTAACTTTGATCTTAAGCTTTACTAAGATCCAAGTGAAAATGTAACTTGACAGTGCCCTGTGCCCACTAGTCAGAAGTCAGTGTTTACTGGTTATTCTGTCAGGGTCAAGAGCCCAACAGATTTCCAGTCTGTTCTGATGTAAGCAAAGTGATATAATGATCCTGATGTGAATGTACATTACATTCTGCCATGGGCTTATAGTGTTTTTCATTAGTGCAAGGAGTACTGTTTTTAAATTAAACAACTGTCTCACAATTAGCTCATGTGAGGTACTTTTGATATTAACCTTAGGGTAAATGGGATAAACAAACTTACTAATCTAAGATGAAAGTGCATTTTTTCAAACCAATAGTATTTTAATCTCTATTGCTCCCCTACTCTCCCAATATATGTAATGGAATTCTGTGATTTCTATCAGAATTTCTCTTCAGAATTCTATGTATGACAAGTTGTAATAATCTAGTCACTGTACTCAATTCAAAAAGATTGTTTCTGCTGTGTGTCTTTACTCATGCTAGTAAGTCATTGCTGGTAATTTTTTAATGAAAGAAAGACAAAGAAGCTTCATTACAAACAAAACTGAAGCAGGGGCTGTGCTCTAGAGTTCAGATGCTAGATTTTATGGTTTAACTTGGGCAAAATAGAGACTCAATGAGAATTAAACTTTTGCTAACACTTCCAGAAATCATTCACACCTTCCACTGATGATGTTCTGATATCATTCCTGCCCCTGGCTCATATGTTTGAGAGAATTGTTGAGGTAAGCATCTGTTTGTTGTACTAAATTATTGAGAAGCTTACTTTTCTTACAGAATGCATGCAGGTGAAACATGGTCTTCTTTCTTGACTCTTGCAAATGTGTGTCAAAGCTTGAAATAAGGCTCAGGAAAGCAGTATCCCATAAACAGTCCATAGTGAACACTAGACTACTGGTTTTCATGCCAAAATATAAACATTAACCTTAGAGCAAGGGTTAATAAGAAATTGGTTTACTAGAACATGAGGCAATTAGCACATGTACACTAGAAATTCCTCCAATATAGTTAGTGCATTATTAAAAATCCATGCCATTTTTTAGTCTGCAAACTTCAAAAATTTGTTTTATAAGGAGATACCTTGTTTGCTTACATAAAACTAATTTGAAGTCACCATTGCTTTCAAGAAATTTCAGCAAAGAGGAAGGGATTTTGTTTCAGTGGAATTTTCTTCCAGGAAATGGAAGTGGCTTTTAAAGCCATTTCAATGACAAACTTAGAAGTTCTCTTGGATCACTTGTTTTACCATATAGCAAAATCTGAGGCTTAATTTTTAAGAATGAGGGCTGCGGTTGTATTAATGCTGGCAGTCTTGAAGACCTCTGGGCCCATTTTGGGTGCTATGCATTATTGAATGGATGCAATTTCCTTGTGCCTCTACAATATGTAAGAAGTTCATGTATTAATTACTTCACTTGTTGAAGTTGAATTAACACCTTTTCCTCGGGTGAGATTGCAAATACATATGTTGAAGGTTTATAGAGGGAGCGGAGCATCCATGCAAGCATGAAAAGGCATATGAAGCCAGAAATTGTTCTATGACTTCCATGAGGAATCCTTACTTTTCTACTGAAAGTGTGTGTGTGTATATATATATACACAAAAATGTATATATTCATATGTGTGTGTATATATATATATGCTAGAGAGATTTGGAATAGTACACAACTGAGGTCTACAGGTGCCCCTGGGCATTCAGTACTTTTTCTTCCTGGTCACCTTGACATCAGTTGTACCTCAGTGTCTATTTTAACTCCCCTGTCTTGCACCAGAACATACAAGCTCTGTAGATGACAGCTCTGCTCTTGATTATGCAGCAGAAACAAGATAGGAACTTGGATTTTAAAATAAACAATGAAAAGACTGTTTGGATTGCAGAATTGCTCTGCTGGTTGAGGCCTGTACAAAATAAGCGGTGTAGCTGCCTGCATAAGAAAATTAACCAAGACATTACTGGTGGAAAGGAGAAAAGATTTCTTGCTGTTTGGGGTAGATATGAACACAGGCTTTGTGAGAACCAGTCTTTACAGTTGTGTTTTAAAGCTGATGTTTCCTTGGATTTAGCATCATATGCAAGTTAGAGGATCAATGAACTTGACTTGACAAACATGTTCCCACCTAGTAAAGGCAGTTGCTGCTTAGTCCATATGGACTGATATATTTGCTGCTTTTAGCAGATGGTGGCAAAATATAGGTGGATGGGGAAAGTGACACTTTAGAATGTCTCATGCAGCAAATAAGAGGATGGGTAGTAGGGAATGAAGGGGTAGGTGTTACAGAGGAAGCAGAATAAATAAAAGCAGGTAGTTGTAAACACAAGAAGAGAAATGTTAAGAAGTAAAAAAAAAAAATAGGAAAATAAAGGGAGGGGTATAAGGTTGGTGGTGAAGCTTCTAGACAGAAAATATACAACACAACAGGATTAAGTCTGCCTAACTTTGTGTCTGAAGTGATGCAGAAATAAGCTCTGGTTCTTATAGAATCTTCTAAATAGCATCTTGATCACTTAAGAACCTCTGCTCACATCAGTCCTGTGAATTGAGAAGGAAAACCAGAGTGCAAGGAGGGGAAATGAAGTAGCGCAAGACAGAAATCCTCACTGGCCTAGTAAATAGCATGTGCTGACTATAAACACAGAATTTCTAGGTATTAAGCAGGGGAAAAACAAGTCTAATATTTTTAAATAAGTTTGCCAAATATTTCAAAGGGAAAAGCTCTCTTTTCAAGTTTTTTGCTACCTCTTGACTCAGTGGTATTGCCTTATTTGACCAACTGCCCTTTTTTGGATCAAGGCTTTTAGTCTAAGCTTGAAAGTCTGGTTTGTGTACACCAGATATGTCTTGCTACTTAGTCTTTTTAGTGCCATCTTAAGAGTGTGAGAATGGTGCAAAACTAGTCCAGAAGTTGAGAGGATTTAAGGCTGATCTACACTGCATGGGACTGTCATCCATACAGAGCTGGAACACATTGTACCTTCTGCGTTTTCAGAGTGTTTACTTTTTTTCTAACAGTGTGTGGTTCTGTGCCATGGAGCCCGGATAGGATTCTTTCAAGGGGATATCAGGCTACTCATGGATGATCTAAAAACACTTCAGCCAACTGTATTTCCTGTAGTACCAAGACTGTTGAATAGAATGTTTGACAAGGTAAGTTTACAGGCATGAGTGCAGACTTTCAAGAGACTCCATAAAGTTTGTGCTGCCTGAGTAGGAGTAACTACTGTGCCCTGGGATATCAAATTGGCATGCTAACAAATGTGTATATTGCTTTCTAAAAGAGAGCTTAAAGTACTGAGAATAGTACTGGTTGCATTAAAACACTTTCAGGCAGCAAATACCAGTGTTGAAAAAACTGACTAGGGGACTTGATTCTCTCTATCTTGATTAATGACTTAGTGTTTTGCTCTGAGCAAGTTATTTAAGTCTAGTCTACAACACAAAAATGAGGCTTGGCATCTGCATGCCACGCTTTTAGCATCTGACTCATAGAGTGGAATTTGCAAAGCAAGGTCAGGTGTTTGCCTGTGTTAGCACGGACACATACAAATTTCCTACATGGCTGCCAGTGTGCCCTAGCTGGGAGAACTGTAAACCAGCCAATTAGGAGTGCTGCAGAGAAGGTGTGTCTGTAGCCCCATTCTCCTGTGTGTGCTGCTTGCCTGCTCAGGGTCATCTGAGATAGGAATTTGGAAGTAGATTCTTTCTTGAACTTCTTATTTTAACTGGCCTTTTGTATATATGTGTAGATATGTATATCCTTCTAGGATACAGCCAGGGGAGCTAAAGGATATAATAAATCCTATGACTGTTAAAGAAATGGCAGAGCTGTCTATGCTGTCTTAGCCAGGACATTTCTCTGACCATGAGGCTAGTGGAGCACCAAGTAACACAAGGTCCTGTTTGGCTCAATAACAAATAGTGCAGCTGGAATCCATTTGAAGGGGAAGAAAACCTGAGACCAGCTTTTAGTACTTAAAATGTAGCTCCTTATTCTGCTCACACATTCTCTGAGTTTGAGAAGCAAAGTTAAGGCTTGGGACTTGTTCTCATGATTTCCTCTTGCTTGTTTAGTCTGATGCCCTGAGGCTTGCCACCATTTCAACCTCACCCACCCTTGCAGTAAGGTAGCATATGAAGCCAGCAAGCTGGGGAATTGGCATGGCAGGGTGGCATAATGCTGCTGTCTGCATGCTTTCAGTCATAATGCTGAGTCTTCCTCTTTCAAAATGAATATACTAATGTGTGGGTTGCTGTTGAGTCTGCTCTCTGGCTTCCTGAGAACAACTAGAAGGAGCCTTTGAAAATTGATCTAAAGTGCAAATTTGTATATGCAAGACAGAACTCCATTTGGTGTTTCTGAAGTGACCTGCAGCTCCTCACAACACCCTGTGCTACATGATGTATTATGATAGGGTTCTTTTCAAAAAATGCTGAGGATTATGCTCAATTTGAATTTTGATGATACTAGAATAGAGAAGTAAACCATCCATTTTGATTCATACATTTTAATGAAGAAATTACTCATTGAAAGAACATCACACAGTTTGATGGATATCAAGAGTTAGTTAAGTGCTGATTTCAACTCTTGAATTGAGGTCAAAATAAAAATGCACAAGTATTTCTTACTAAAATTAAGATGCCTGTCAATAAAGGTTGTTTTAATTTATTTGGTTCTCACTGTTAAGAGTCTATGCATGCATATGTAAGAAAAAGGGAATGGTAGTCTATGAGGATTCTAACCATAGTTCATCTTTCTTAATAGATTTTTGGGCAGGCAGATACTTCATTAAAGAGGTGGCTGCTGGATTTTGCTTCCAAGAGGAAAGAAGCAGAACTCAGAAGTGGTATAATTAGAAATAACAGTTTCTGGGATAAAGTCATCTTCCGTAAAATACAGGTATGCTTGAAAACCTTGGAGTTGAACATTGAAGTTGTTGAATTTCATACGAAGAGTTATAATCTGGTATGGCTTTTTCACTGAATTAAGACTATCTGGCTACTCAGAGCAAAAATCAGAGCTGTCTTTCTGTTTCCAAGCTGATTTTTTTTCAATTCCTTTAGTTCTCATAGTATCAGCTAACTATTAAGGAAGTCACTCTGAAACAGTTTGGTGCTTCCTTCTTACCACTTTGAAAGCAAACATTGTCCTTCTGAAGGAAGAATGCTAAGTATGAGACAGCACCACCTGTAGCCCCCACTGTCTTCTCCTGGTTGGTCACCAGTAAGTCATGCCTGCTATTATATCTGACGCTCACTTGCTATGGCCTTAACCTTGGCTGTACAACATGCCTGTGTGGCTGCTTTTTATAGCATTCAGGATGTATGAGAAACTGATACAAGGCAGTTAAAAATAAAGCCATTGCTGTAAGGCCATGGCTTAAGCTCTTTTTTGCAGAGTCTGCATTGCAGTGACACCATGTGCAGATACTATATGTTTGAGATTCTGTATCTTCCAGCCATTAGTGAGACTAAAAACACTGCAAGAAAGACACCTTGCCATAGCAGACTAAACTTCTATTCTTGAACATGTGTGGGTGGCACTGTATGTGAGCAGTGGCTAAGGTTGTCATAGAAGATGACTCTGGAAGTTTTTCTAGAATGCTTTTGGTGTCCACAGTATCTTGTGTCTGTTGTAGGCAAGTTTGGGAGGAAGAGTGAAGCTGATGGTTACAGGAGCAGCACCTGTGTCTGCAAGTGTACTGACCTTCCTGAGAACAGCTCTTGGCTGTCAGGTGAGTTGCCTGGCCTTAGTCCTAAACCATAAATATTTTAGCACCTGGCTCCAGCTTTGTTAGAGCTTTTCTAGCAGTCTGATTATATGGATAACTCTTCCTAGTATTCTTGGAGACTATACAAGTGCATGCTTTTTTTCTGAGTTTCTTTCAGTCCCCTGAAATTTTTGTATTCATCCCAAAGTCTTAACTGGAGCAACCTGCTGACCTGTCTTAGAGGGAAGATTTTTTTTTTTTTTGTTGGGCTGCAGTAAGCAATAAATTACCTACTTTATTTAAGTTTCTGGAGTTTGCCTTGCTTACAGAAGTATTTGTAACTACTGTAGAAAATTTAATAATCAATGTGGTAATATTGAGGTGTTACTGTTTTGAAGATGAGGCTGGGGTGAATGCACACATTGAATTTATCTTCAGAGCCTCTTCAAAGTATGTGCTTTTGAAGGTAAAATTTGAACAAGAATGGCATAGAATAGAACAAATGTGTTGAAATTAAATAAATTTCAAGGATAGAAAACTAATACTGTAAAATATCAGGCTTCTATAATTTCTTGAAGTTTTTAGTAGTGTGCTGGTGTAACAATGTGTTTTGCACAGAAAAGGGAAGCCTGTCTTGTGTATAGCGATCACAGAGTGATGGGGCATAGGGATTCCATTTCTGGCTGTCTCAGACAAACCTATTTTTAAATTATGTGAATGAAGTCACTGCTAGTGCTATGGTTCTTCATTTCTTTCTTGCTTCCTCTGCTGTTTTCTGTTTTGATCTAAACAGGTGTCACATGCTGTGTGAAACTGAGTGAAACTTTTGAGTAAATATTGGAACTGAAGGTGAATATTAGCACTTAAAATTGCATATTGTGATAAAACTAATATTTCAAGTTTTTTTTAGAAGGTGCTGCTGAGAGTTTTAGTGCACTCAAATTTAAACAGTTAGAAGAAACAAAATAGTAATTGCATTTAAATGAAGAAACTGTGTTGAAAAGTAGTGGTCTTAGAATATATTTTGATTTCACCTTCTAGTTCTATGAAGGTTATGGACAGACTGAATGCACAGCTGGATGCTCCCTGTCATTGCCTGGTGACTGGACAGCAGGTATGATGTTCAGCTGTCTACTGGTCAGTTAAATTTTAGGATTACTGAAATTTTTAGAGGTCCCCAATTGCATCATTTAATCTTCAGTAACACCTATCACAACGGATATAGGTTTTCTTCAAGAGAAAATAAAAAAAAATGAAGGGATCCCTTGATGTTTTGACCCCTAAATAGCTATGTATGTTCAGTAATTCAAACTTCTAATAGGATTTGTTCTTGTAAGTTGAAGTAGCTTTAGAAGGGAGGTCATAGTATTAACCTTTGTAGTTTCTAGCAAACACGAATCTTCTGTGTAGAGCTGGAAATACAAATGGCATCTTTTGGTGGTGGAATCTAGAGTCTGCACTTCCCTCAGCTGTTAGCTCCCTAAATGAAGAGACGCTCCCTAGCATCTCTAGCTCCCTAAATGAAATAATCTTGCTAATGGAAACTATAGTGGCACTTCAGCTACTTAAATATGTCTGTAGAGTGAGGATCCTGATTGTAAGAAAAATCAAGTCTGAGTACATGGTTCAGCTTGTAAAATTCTTAGGATAGCTGAGTCCTGGCAAATTTAAGCTACCTGAAATCAGTTTTCCATCTTTCTTCAGTGTGTAAACTGAAGATTTTTTTTTTTCAGAATTTGACTAAAAAGCATCAGGCTATTGAAATTTTACTCTGTATAATAGGTCATGTTGGAGCACCGATGCCATGCAATATCATCAAGCTTGTTGATGTACAAGAAATGAATTACTTGGCTGCCAAAGGAGAGGGTGAGGTAAGTAATTTCAGAAAGTCAATATGAGCCTCTTGGAAATTTTGGAAAATGTTTATTTTTTTTGTTCCTGAAGTAACTGAGTTTTGTAGAAGTGCTAAACATGGCCTGCTACCTAAAATCTAAGATGCCTGCATGCAATACCAGTTAATGGTTCACAGATGGAAATCAGGAAATATGTGGGAGGGGAGAGGAAAGAGTTTATGTGGTAATCTGTTATCCCACAGGTTAACACATGGTTATGTGACCATACATAAGGTTGTATGATCAAGGCAACATCTTCCAGCTGTGGAATAGCTGGGAAGTATGGCCACCTACCTCATACTGCAGCTACCCTTCAGCAGAATGCTGGCAGAGGGCTTCCTTCACACTCCACTGCCAAGGGCCAGAGAACAGATGATGCCTATAGTCAGTCACCTAGCTTGTGATGTGTGAGATGAGGTAATTTAAAGTGTTTGGAAACTTCTAAGAGAAATTGAGATCAAGTGCCGTGAAGGTTGCTGATGATTTGTGATACCTGCCTGCACATTTTTCTGAACCTTTTATGCAGTCTGCACAAATAGAACTTGTATATTTTATAAAGTGCCTTTTGAGGGCTCAGCTTTATATGTGATGCTATATGCTTTCTTTTAAAGTATTTTTTCAAAATAAAGTACAAACAGTTTTAACTTTGCATGTACTTCAAACAGGTGTTCATATAGTAATTTATTTTCCCCGAGCTTCGAAAGCAGATTAACTATGGTGTCTTTAATACGCTTTCAAGAGGCTGTGGGGGCAGCTGAGGGAGTGAAAACTTAAAAATAGTTTAAGCAAGTAACTAATTTGTAGCTACAAAGGATTTATAATCTTTATTTGTTTTGGTTGTAATTTCTATGAGACTAGAGACAAATCATTTGCTTTAACTCCCAGAAATACTCAAGGATGTACTTAGTCTTGGTGGTGGGAAACTGCTTGCAAGTGAAGAACAATGTCAAAATTCTAATGTCTTGTGTATAATTCCATATTTAGTCTTCATCAGCAATTTTTGCTCCACTTTCAGTATATTCTTAAAGCTTGGTCTGCTAGAGAAGCTAAGTATAAATTCTTACAATAAGAAATAGTTAAATAGTTTAAAAAACCCTCCTAAAAGTGTTTTGCACTTAATGTGAGTTTGCTGCATTAGGAGTTACTTTAGACTTGAATAGAAATTGTAGCCCCTTAATATATCAGGTGCTATCTTAGTCTTTCAGGCCTACCTTCCTCAGTACAAACTATTCTAAATATAACAGAGTATTGTAACTTGCTTCAAAAAGTCCATGGCCATGGAATTGGCTCTTTATCTATTGGCCTAAAATAAATATTCTTATTTTCTGCTTTTCATCTGGTTTAAATATTTCTAGTCCCCTTCTCTGAGAGTAACCTTGCAATATTCCCTGCTCTGTTAGCCTTGCTTTTCACTTTTGCCAGTCAAGAAGAATAAATTTGTGAATAGAATTATATATGAGCATATGCAGATGAGGTCTTGTGCCAGCTAGCAGGATACAGATAAATGGTTGGCTGTGTCTACTGGGAAAAGCTGTCATCTACTGCCTTCCTGTGATCTTAGGAGCTGTGAAAAATTAACATTTGATTGGTCAGTCTTTGACTTGACTGGGACATGTAGAGTTCTGTTTTATTCATATCCTTCCAGACAAGGTCTGTTTTAGAACAGAAATGGCTTGCTTTGTAAAACATTACTTTGGTTTGGTCCCAAGTTTGGTACTTTCTCCATAAGGTCCTCAGAACCCTCACTAATATTCTGATCTCGCTCCTACTGACATCTCATGTTCATTGTATTGCAGTTCACCAGCGTGCTGGATAGGCACTGAAAGTTTTTCAAGAATCAATTGCTGAACTAGTAATTCCTTCTAGCCTAACTTTTGGACAACAGAAGTGCTTTTTGCTTGATACACAACTTCTTTTTTTTCTCCACTAGTTTTTAGCACAATGCCCCTGCTGTTTACCAAAGCTGAAATTAATGTGTTGCCAGGCTGAGAGATAGTATTTCTGGATCTAGCAGAACTTTTTCACATAAAGAAATAAAACCAAATTTTTTGATAGGTTCCAATTATTCAACTAGTGGGTAGGAGCACTGCTGCTAGACTGGAAGAGAATAGATCCTTCCAATTGCTTATTATTATATTTCATACCAATGGAAAACTTTAGGTCTCCAAAAACCATGAGTAGAATTTCTTGTACAAACACAAACTTCCTCTTGCCTTTTTTAATGGGGGTTGAGAACTATTGGAGGAAGCATTTGTTGATAGTAGTGATTGCTAACTTTCCTTCACTGTAGCATATATTAACAGATGGCTCTTTTCAGGTGTGTATTAAAGGGCTAAATGTATTTCGTGGCTATTTGAAAGATCCAGAAAAAACAGCAGAGGCTCTGGACAAAGATGGCTGGCTTCACACAGGAGATATTGGGAAATGGCTACCAGTAAGTTAACTTACATTACTGGAATGATGCTTTTATAGTTATTAACAGAAATTTGATAAATATATTAGAAAACACTTGGTATTGAACAGAATTAGTTAGGTGAAAGACAAGAATTTGTGGATAATCACTGTTGTAGCTGAATCTGTGTGCCTGGGCCTAAAAAAGTATTGACAGTGCCATTCCTGAGGCTTTCCCCAGTTTAGATTAGATGGAAACATAACCTGTTTTCTTCTAACATTAGTTTGACAGTTCTCTGGCTCTAGCATAGTTCTACTGTGCCAGTGTGGCATGCCTAAGGTATGTAGGTATGTAAGGTATACTTGAAGTATCTCCTCTGAGTGAAAGTTATTTCTGTCAACAGAATGGTACATTGAAGATCATTGACCGGAAAAAACACATATTTAAGCTAGCCCAGGGAGAGTACATAGCACCAGAGAAAATAGAGAATGTGTATCTGAGATGTGAAGCTGTTGCACAGGTGTTTGTTCATGGAGAGAGCTTGCAGGTAAGCATTTTTCAGGTAATTTTAAAAATGAATGCAAAAGGAGACTGCAGAAAAGTCTTCCTTTTCCCCAAGCTTTGGGACTGAAATTTAAATTTGTCCCATAAACTTTTATAATTATGCATTTTAGTTCTGATTGGATTCCAGCAGTCAGGTAGCTTATTTCTGGATTTAGTTTTACACCAGGTAGTGGAGCTGAACTAATTTGCATATTAATGACTGTATATAAATTGCTAACAGTGTCCTGTGGGAAAATCCAAAAAAACAAACAAAACCAGAAAAACCCCCACACACCAAGAAAGAACCTGAATACCTTGGGGGTTTTGTAAAGAGAAATGTGGGTCTTAATTCTTTCAGTTCAGTTCTAAATGTGCTTCCTATGTTCAGGTAGCAGAAAGCTGCTGACTTTACATCAGGATCAGAAATGCTCCCCAAAGAAATGTGTAGGAGCTAAAGTGTTGACTTAGGAATTTTTGTCAAGCTTTTTTTCTTTTTTTTAGGCCTTCTTAGTAGCTGTTGTGGTACCCGATCCTGATACTCTGCACAACTGGGCCAAGAAGAAGGGATTTGAAGGCTCCTATAAAGACCTATGCAGAAACAAGGCAAGGCATATCTAATTGAACAGTTAGCTGTTCTGCGTCAACTTTTTCAAGTTGCTCCTTATGCAAGCATGAAGCTGTACAATGTATTTCTGTATCCACAGGATGTAAAAAAATACATTCTGGAAGACATGGTGAGAATTGGGAAAGAATCTGGTTTGAAGTCATTTGAACAGGTATGATGCTTGTGAGAACCAAATACCTAATTCTTTGAACTTCTCAACACTAATATTATCTGATTCTTCAGAAACTGCTTTTAATTTGTCTGGAAAACTTCTCAAGCAATGGGCTTTGTCATGATGTCTGGGCAAGTTTTTAATAGTCTTGTCTATTTCAAGGAATACAGTTTAGCTAATGCCTTTTTATTTTCCAGGTGAAAGACATTGTCCTGCACACTGAAATGTTTTCTATTGAAAACGGCCTGTTGACACCAACACTGAAGGCAAAGAGACCAGAACTGCGAAAATACTTCCAGTCACAGATAGATGAACTCTATGCTAATACCAAAATGTAACTGCAAATGGAATGAGGAAAGTGGCACATGTCTGTCTACTGTTGGCCTTCATATCTGTATTTTGACTACAGCAAAAATAGGGAAGGAAACTGTGCAATCATTAACTTGTACAAAAATGGGTACTTGCCATAGGAACATTGAAGAAATGGAACACTGCCTTACTGTCAAGTCGTGTTGCATACTGTTTTTATGGTGACCTACAATTTCCAAAAAGAGCCTTAACTATAAATGGTAACTATATGTAAGTTATTAAATATTTCCTTGGTTGAAAATGGGACTCACCTTCACCAAGGAGCTAAGGTTTTATTGCCAGCATGTTTGCTGTCTGCAGTGTGTTTTGCAGTTGTCAATTCCACAAAGGATTTGGCAACTTTGAAAATGCCTCTAAGTATCTTGCATCCTCAGAAAAATTACTTAATCTGTTCAAAAAACCCCACCACCCAACCACTAAAAAACCCAAACCCTTACAGTTTGCATAGCTGGTATCACATCTTTTGTTAGTCCCAGTATTAACTGGGGCAAGGCATCTGAGCTGTATCTCCCTTCTACATCTGCAGCCGGTTATGGGATGTACTTCTATAAGGTAGAAGTCAGCACTCCACACAAAGAAGACTGATGAGTAGAAGTTCCTCAAAGTCTGCATATGGTGGTTCTGCACTGTGTGGATGCAGTTCATTCAGCAAGTATAGCCTTTGCTACATTAGCATGATTCAGGAGTGGCACCAGCCCTGTAACTCTGGCGAGAACACTAGAGACCTAAAAACCAAATCAGGAGGCTGGGCTATGGTAACAGTCAGGGTAAACACTGCACCTGTACCAGACACTTGTTTCCCTGTAATGAACTTGTATTTAAAATGCATTTTATAAAAATGTGCCAGGCCCTCTGTAAGTGGAAGAGCTTCTGACATAACCTCTGTTTTCTGTGCTTTATGTATGAGCCACTGAGTACTCTTCACCGAATAACAAAATAGGTCAGGTAGAATGTTTTTGCCTGATGCTTTGCAGCAATTGGAACTATTTATACATGCCAACAGAACTGTGTGTTGGCCCAGGATAGGCATTTGTTCAGGGATAAAAACCTAATTCCCAGATAAATTGCAAAATAATAACTAGTTATCGTTTGTTTGAAAAATCAGCAGAAATAAGCCTTATTACAGCATCAGTCTTTTGCTATCCTTAACAGAGTTGGTTTTGCATTAACATTCATTGCTGTTTTTTGAAAACGTGGATCTGTGTAAAATACAAGCACAACAAGGTTTGCACTAAGATTTGTGTGATTGTAATGCACTACTCTGTAGCATAATTTCATGTGTATGCAATTCAGGTACACAAATCCAAGTCAACTGTTAGAGCAGTAGTTTGTTACATTGAAATTCAAATGTTTGCTTAGTGTTGGCTATTTCTATGTTTTTTAAAACCAAAACAATTTTCAAAACCAATGAAGGAAACCAAAATAAATATTTCTTCATTTCAATGGTGTGATGTGTTTGTTTATCAAGAAAAATGCTGCTGAATAACAAGCCTGAGTGTAATATTCTAATTGACAACCTGTAAAACTCTGCTGCTACAGACATACTAAATATAGTACAAGTTGTATACACTTGTATTTTTTGTTTACACTTTTACTTTTGGAAAGTGACTTTTTATGTTTAAGGTGTTGGTCAATATTTGTAAGGAAAGGGTGCTGTTGTATGTAACTTGCTCTTTCAGTACACTACAAAGATGCAAATCTTCAATTTTTTTTTTTCCTTTTTCCTGACACTTGTGTTCTTACTATTATCTCAAATTACTTAATTGAAAGGTAGTTTTCTGAAACTCTACCTGGGTGGTAGTGGATTTCCTTATTCCATGCATTTATTAAATCCAAACATCCTCGGGGTACAGCTGGAGAGATTTCAGGGATAGTTTTACCAAACCAGGGTGGAGAAAGCACCACCACCCAGACACTATTTAAAATTCCATGTGACTACAGATGTCAGTGCAAGATACTAAGCAAACTTCTGTTCCTAGTCACTGTAGAGTTTCCCCTCTTAAGTAATTTTGTATGTTCCTTTATTCCATAGTGAAGGAAACCTAAACCAAATTTGTCAATTAATTAAATAACACACTCAAATCAGTGTGTGTATGCTGCCTGGAAAGGCAGGGAAGTGTCACTCTGTCTCATACTGGAGAGAGAGCTGAGAGATTGATGAGAACGGGATCTAAGGTTTATGTTCTTAACAACATTCTATTTGAGAAACCTTTCTGGAGAAGCCCTCTATCACTACAGAAACAAATTTGTTTGTCTTATTTGTGGCTCAGGGGGCTGGGTGCTATAGCCAGAAAAATACTCTAAAAAAGAACTTACCACCTCATAACCTGAAGTGATTATTTCACTGTTTTAGTATATTTTTCTGGCTAAAGCCAGAGAATATCACCACTACCAGTGTATAAAGAGGTGTGATATCAAAATGGCCCCTCCAGCTGACAAGACAAATATTTGAATCTCCTCTATCAATTTAATTGCCAGAGATGAAACTTAAAATTTTCGAGCTAAAGAGCCTACTTCTTTTGTTTGTTTGGTACGCTATTAAAGCAAGTTTTATTTTGTGCTGTTCAAATCAATTTGCTGTTAAATGTGCTGTCTCTGACCACAGCTTGTACTTTATCTTTGCAGAAGCGATCTCTTTCGCTTGCTTTTCCAGCTGCACAGCATTAGTTAAAGGGAAAGGGAGGGGAGAAGAAAAGGGGACGTTCTTGTGGTTTGTTTTTTGTATTTAATCAGAGCCATTCACAGAAAACTACGGAGGAGAGCGCTGGTTCGGTGAATTCTTCGGACGCTGAACTGACTCCAGCAGGACGAGCCCGCCGCTGGCCCGCCGCTGGCCCGCCGCTGGCCCGCCGCTGGCCCGCCGCTGGCCCGCCGCTGGCCCGCCGCTGGCCCGCCGCTGGCCCGCCGCTGGCCCGCCGCTGGCCCGCCGCTGGCCCGCCGCTGGCCCGCCGCTGGCCCGCCGCTGGCCCGCCGCTGGCCCGCCGCTGGCCCGCCGCTGGCCCGCCGCTGGCCCGCTTCCCGTTCCGGCCGGCGGCTCCTCCCCGCCCCTCCCCTTCCTTCCCGCCGGCGGCGCGCGCGGTTCCAAAGGCGGCGGGAAGCGGGAGGATCCCTGAGGGGCCGGGCCGGAGCAGACGGGGTCCTGCGGCAGCGGAGCCGCGGTACAGGCGTGAGCTACAGCGTCGCGCTTTATCTTCTTCATATGCCCGGCTCACTGATACGTGCTGCATACATCCGTCATCCGTACATAAATAACCTCTACGTCGGTCTGGGCTGAGGAAGTGGGCTTTACCGCTTTTGGAGTGAGCTGGCCATAACAGTATGAAGTAACAAAAATAGTTTGAACAAAGATTTCCCGTTCTCTCCCAAGTACAGACGTTAAGAAAGGCGATTGGTATCTTTTTCACTAACTTCGTCCTCGGTTTTGTATTCTGCAGCATATACTAAACAGCAAAATGTCCTCAAAGAAGAAAATAAAGAAGAATCATACCAGCTACAAGCTAGAGGTAAGTTTCGCTAGGTTGGGCAGAATCCAAACAGCCAGTATTTTGGTTTTGTAGAGAGAGTGTTCAAAGGAGGGCAAGGTGAAGGGCCTTGAGCGGAAGCCGTGTGAGGAGCGGCTGAGGTCCCTTGGTCTCTTCAGCTGGAGGCTGAGGGGAAACCTCATCGTGGTCTCAGCTTCCTCACCGAGGGGATTCCTGGAGCAGACACTGGCCTCTTCTCTCGGTGACCAGTGAGGGGGCCAAGGGGAGTGCCTGAAAGGTTGAGGTTGGATATTAGAAGTTCTTCACCCAGTGGGTGGTTGGGCACTGGACCAGGCTCCCCAGGGAAGTGGTCGCAGCAGCAGCCTGACAGAGCTCAAGGACTGTTCGGACAGTACTCTGTGACTCTTGGGGTGTCCTGTGCAGAGCCTTGTGGATCCCTTCCAGTGCAGGATATGCGGTGATGCTGTGTTGTGCTACTGTGCAGTCGAGGCATTGTCTCTGGAGATGGATGCATAGGGGTTAATGCAGGACTTGCTTGGCACTGGGAACTGCTGTGCAGTCCCTGCTGGGACAGGCTTGGGGTGCTGGTGTGGGGTTTTCTTTTTCATTTTCGGAGTAGTGCAAAATGGAACATTGACTTTCAAACAGGCAAAAGTTTAAAAACAATCTCATAAAAGACAATTTGTAGAAAAAGTACTTTATGTGTATATTTGATCCTATAATAGAAATGCTGGGGCACTGCTAAGCACTGATAAAATTAAAAAGCCACAGAGGTCAGTCTTTTCTGGTTACAATTCACCCTACAAGTACACACAGAAATTAGTGAGGAAAGTCACTTGTACATTTTGTGAATGGCACACAACTTTTTCCACAACTGTTTCATAAACTTGTGTCATTCTCCCTTACCCTTCTGCTTTACAGAAGTGTCTCTGTAATCCTTGATTTATAAATTCCACTTTAGTTTTTCAGTTTCTTAAGATGAAAGTAGTTAAGTTGGAAAAGGGAGGAAATTTCTGGGATATAGAGATGAAAGAAGAAATATTTTAACGCTTGAAAAGAAAAAGACTACAGATCATAGAAAGCAGGTATTGGAAGGTTGTAATATTTCTAAGCTTGTACACTTTTATGAAATAAGACAAACTTGCAGTAGAACACAGTATCAAATAGCAGAACATACACATTTTATACCATCACTTCTCTTAGGGGAAAAACCCCATAGCCTGAGACAAAAATATGCTTCAAATCCTTATGCTATAGCTTAGGAGTCAATATGGTTCTGGTTAAGTGTATTTCTAGCCAAATGATCTTGAAATTCATTGTCATTTAATCTCAAAAAGCTGCATAAACTGGCTGTTAATTTCATACCTATCCAGAAGCACAAAGCCAGCTCCAATCTTCGTGGGAAATCACTTTCACTTGAGGAGCCAGATGTCTCAAGGATATTGAAGGTAGCAGAAACAAATCAACTTGAGGACCTTAATGATTCCTTTGGTTAGTATTATCTTGAATGTCATTTAATGTATGATTTTCACAAACCAACCACATGGGCAGAATACTTCAGGTGCTTACCTAGGAAAAGGTTTTGGTTCTTTGCAAGAGAAAGTAATGGAGAGGACAGACAGATGGGATTTTTGTGTTATTTTCTATAATTTAGGAAGTAACAGGAATAATACTGTAGTATGTGCAAATAAAAGTCAGTGGAAAAATGCCAGCTATTCCACGTTTATAGTTTGAATGTAGAATTTCACATATCATAATATTGCAGTTGTGCAATAACATACAGTTAAAAAACAAAGTTCAATATCTTAATTTATTCTTTATTACATTACACAAATTATGAAGTGACATTTTTGCCATTGTAAGAGTATGCATGGCAGGAAAGTTGGACATTTGCAGTTGTTCTGCCACTTTCAGATGTTACTTAAAAAAATAACATTAAGCCATACAATTTTTGGTGAAGGATTAAAACCTCTTCCATGCTTTATATTTGACTTGTGTAATGAGGCCTCAATACACAGGAAAAGAATCACTATAGATGGCGTAGGTGCTCCTCTGTGTGGAGTCCTCTGCTATATCTTACCTGTACATTTTTTATTATTTTTAAACCAGTGTAATTAGAAGCTGTAGAGAAAATGTTAAGAGCTGTTTCTCAACTGTAATAGTTATTACTCTGAGAAAATTATGGAAATATAAATGTAACTTGGGAATAGCATTGACAATGAGCTATAAAAAACAATTTAGCAAAATGAAAAGTTCTTTTCCTTATTTCTGTGGTTTGTGTTTAGACTGCAAAAAGGATTCCCGTTGACACTAATGTAACACAAAAGTTTTGTGGCAGTGTGCTTGAAAAAAGAAACTTATACTGTGGAAGGCATACTAAAACCATCAATTTCTCAGAGTTCCAATCTATTTTGGTAGCTGCCTTCAAGAATTCTACATTTACAAATATTCTGTAGCAGCAGTAATTGCCTTCTCATAGTATCCACTAAGGCAGCTTAAAATCTATATTAAAAAAAAAAAAAAGAAAGTAGTTGTTTAATTGTGTAGAAGGTTAACGTATGCCATAGCGAAGAGAGACTTGAAAGAAACTGTATCAAGTATTCTGCTTGCTCTATGCCATGTGTACATGCTGAGCTACCTTTGGTTTGGGTTCATAAAGAAGTAGCAGGTGGATGAGTACAGAAACTATGAAACCTTTCATTATATGTTTTTTCATAATCCTCAAAAAATACTTGTAATGAGAACTTATTTTATTAGTTATCAAACGACAAATAGTCTAGCTAAATGTTTAATGGCTGGCAGAGCACTCTCTTTGCCTTAAAGGATGGGAGCAGTGTTCATACAGTTTATTTCTTTGTTCTTTATAGATCACCCTTTGCACAGTACTGCTGTGGATGCTTATGGAGAGGAACAGTCACAAAACGAGGCACTCAGTCAAGTTTCGGCACCACAAAGGCAAAACACAGACAGACGGTCTGGTGGAAAAAAAATAAAATGGTCAGAATTTAATTTAATCTTTAGATTTTTAGATTTAAAGGGAAAAGTGTTCTAGTTAAATTATATGTAACAAAGGAAATTATTTTTAAATATTATTATTTTTAAATTTTAGTATATTTCTTGTGTTAAATCAAATTTGGTTTAAATCTGAAATTGTCTTGCTATTTAATTCGAGCTAGAACTTTAATAGTACTTGTATGAAATATAGCTGTACAAAATGTTCCTCAAAACACAAGGTTTTGTGTATGTGGTTGAAGATCATCCTTCCTCAGAGGGTATCAGTGTATGTATTTTCTTTTCCCAGTAAAAAACCACATAGCTCAAAGCCCTCCGATGGTGATGTTCAGAAATTCAACACAGCTGATTCTGAAGAGGAAGCCTTTAAGGAGACTGTGGTACTGAAAAAGTTTCATGAGTGTTATCAGTCAATTTAATTTTAGTTTACTTCATGCCATGCCTGCATTAGAGGGTGTCTTAGTACTTAACTGTATCCGAAATAATCAGTCCTCAGAGTATTCCTGTGATGTGGCCAAGTGAAATGCTTAAAGCTACAAGTCATCACATCAACAAGGAATATTATTAGCCAGGTGTTCCTGGATCCTGTAGTCTCTTCTCTTGCTTGTTTGGGAGTATATTCTTATTTTTTTCAATTATCTTCCTCGAATCTAGAATATATGTTCTTGAGGAATGGCATACTAGATGTAATATGAATCCTTGGTACTTGTTTGGTATTGAAGCAAAACAAGTTTATGGGAAAATAATATTGATAAAATTAATTTTGAATATGTGTTAGAATTAAAAGCCATTCAGTTCTGAATTAGTGTTTTTGAACACTTACTCCACAATTAGTGTAATATGGTTTTGGCCCACTTAGCTGCCAGACATACACCAGGAGTCAACTGCAGGCTCAAGAAAGTAGCCTATGATAAAAGAGGTTGTGAAGTAGTTGGAACAAGTTTCTTATGTATTGAAATTTATTGGAATTGTACACTCAGTACAGTGTTAGTCTTCCATCAGCAGGCAGGATGCATGCAGAACCCTTGTACAAGTGCTGTTGTGGTTGTCACAAGGTCATCAAAGTGAAGAAAGGATTGGGAGAATGTGGGTGAAAAGGAATGTAAGCAGGCACTGTTGATAAGAGAAATGTTAATCCTGGGCAATGACTGTGCGGAGCTGAGGGTCCTTAAGCTCCTTAGCATGTCTCCAGCCCTGCCGCATGGCCAGTGGCTGATGGGTCAGTGGCCAGTGCAGTCAGGCAGTCACTGTCCTGCAGCAGTGACCACTGGGCTGGGAATGCTGGAACAGGCCAAAGGAAACGTTACTGAAGCTTCAGTCAGGAAATGCTTTCTGCATTCTGCCTAATTGTCATCTCGCAGGAGTTTAGATGAGTAAACCTAGGGTTTATTCTGGAAGTTAATCTGCTTTTTGTGTCACAGAAGACTCCAAAAACTACTCAATTCCAAGCAGAAGAGAGGCAGTCTTCAGAGGAGAATACATCAGATTCTTCTGGTAAAGTACACTTTTCAGAACCCTCATATAGCTTTTCTTCATCCAAGATCAAAGTTTTTCAATGGTTTTCATTTCTGGAATGTAGCAACACAGTGCTTCTAGAAATGGGAAGTTTCAGCTTCAGTTTTGGTATAAACCGCCCCTGCTTTGATCTCCATGGTTTGCATCCCTGGACTTGCCTGTTCTTCCCCTGAAGAGGTAAAGCATAGGTGTGCATTTTACCTCTAAGGAAGCCTGGTTTCCTTTGGAGGGAAGCCTGGAGTCATGGCTATGAAGCTGTAGGAGGTGTCAGTACATTCCTTGGTCTGGAAGCCTGGAGCAGCAGCTGTGGGGCAGAACTTGGAGTGCCCCTGACTGCACAGGACAGCAGTCAGTGTAAAGACCCTTGAGGCAGGGAGCTTCAAGACAGTGGCACTTGTCAGTAGGAAGAAACTGTTCCTTGTGTCATCTTGCTTCCTTTGAACAGAACCCCATCACATTTTAGTACTAGATTTACATTGGGGAGTGTGTGAAGAAATGTGGTTTAGCTTTTTGTGGAATTGGTTTATAATAATAATGCAAAATTTAAAGAAGTGTATTTGTGTACAGTGGGTTTTTGAGGCATATATGGTATTAATAAAAGAATGTGTACAAATATAAAAGCTCGTGATTCTTTGAGTAATGCAAGTTGCAGATTCAGGCTAATAGTTCTTTAACACAAAAAATCATGTCTATAGTACACTGTGTAGTTTAATACTTAGTTTACAGATGTGTTTCAGGGCTTGCTTGAATCCATAAAGAATAAGAATTAAGTAACATATCACTGATCATCCCAGTTCTAAGGTGTTCCCAGGTAAACCTATCACAGTAGCTCAGGCAAAGACAGATTAAATAATTCAAATATTCCTCTTCTCAAATTTCATGTTGAAATACTCATAACTTTTAGATGGTTATTTTGATGGTGGGCACAAGAGTTTTTCTATTGTTTTACAATGTGTACCTGAATTGTGCAGTGCTTATGTTCATTTTGTTGTTCCAGTGGATAGCCCACATTCTGTACAGGTTTGGTGTCCCAAAGAGCTGAAGAGATCTCCTAAAGATATTACAGAACTGGATGTTGTTCTGGCCAAAGTTGAGAAGATAGCAGCAAATTACAGGTAAATATTCTGCTTTCCCATGATTGGATATTCAAAGTTTTAAAAATAAATGCCTGTGGTTTTGCTAATGGGCTGTCCTTTAGGAATCAGTATTGCACGGTTACATTCTAATGTTAATGATTATTAAGTATCTGATACAAATATTTCTTCACATGTGATCTTGTCATGGTTTCCAGGGAATTGATATTTTTCCAAAAATGAACAGCACATCTCAACTGATATTTTTCAAGGTAGAAGTGAAGTTATTGCTAGTATATGAAAGATCTGCAGTTGTCTATCTGCTTAACTTGAGGTTTTATTTGTTACTCAAAAGAAGGGTTTTGGATGAGATTTCCCCTTTACTAAACCAAATGTGTTTTGTCCCTCTGACTTCTCCAGACAAAGCATAGAATCAAACACTGGCAGAAAGGCTATCAATGACTTCTGTTCTGCTTTCAAGGACCAAATCACTGATCTTGTAAGTACACCAGGAATAAAATCAACTTCGTGGTCAAAATACCTATGGTTTTATATTGCCCTTTACACATTAATTTTACAAGCTGTAAAAGTTTCCTATCTCTTGTCAGTATAAGTAATAGGAAAACACAATTTGTTGTGTGCAGGCTTTCACAAGAATTGCCTCTAGAGACAACACTGCTGTCACGCAAGTACTTTGCCAAATTGTCACCTTTTGAGAATAGGGAAGCATCCAATAATCTTGAAGTGTTTGTCATATCTAAATCATTATGTAGTAAAACTGGTGAGCTGCATAATTTAAATGAGCATACAGGTATATCAAACAGTTTTAAAATCTTATTGACTAGAATTTTAAAAGGTTGATTTAATTTTTGTGCTGTCTCAGTGCCTTCAGAGTAAGGCCTCTAACATATTCCAGGGAAAATCATCCTTTTTTAATTAACATTTTGAACATAACTGTAAGATATTCAAGTACCATCTGGACACAGTCCTGTGCCATCCTCTAGGATGACCCTGCTTGAGCAGGGAGGCTGGACCAGAAGACCCCTTGTGGTCCCTTCCAACCTGAGCCTTTCTGTGATTTATTGGCTGGAAAGATTAAGGTGATTATGATGAGTAAAATGAACTCAAAACTCTGCAGAAGTTGTGCCAAGTACTTAATGGCTGAGTACTAAAGCTGTAGTTCTGAGTGGTTCATTAGAAATAACAAGTGTTGGAATTACCAATTTTATACATCTATATGAAGGTATAGAAAAATTAAGGTAGGTATTATTACAGGAATTGGTACAAGAAGTATTACTTGCACTAACTCCTTTTGTGCAAGTGATTTTCCTCTGGAAGGAGAGAGGAAAGAATACACAACCGGTGATGTCCCTTTGAACCAGGGTTGTTTTTTTTTTTAATAAAAAAACAACTTTTTACATTATTCCAAAGTAATTCTTGCAGCCACGTTTTTAGGAGGAGAGTGATGAACTCAACCTGTAATTCTTCTTCTCTCTAGATAGCAGGAGTCCAGGAATTAAAGAACATAAAGAAAAAAAACGCTAAGGTAAATACATACATCCATATTAGCTAGATTGTACAGCATACAGTTGTGGGCATTGGAGTGTCAAGAACTTGACTGGAAGAGATAAAATAATTGACAAAAAGGTGTACTGCACTCAGAATCAACTGCACAAACAGAACTTAGGGAACCACCAGAGGTTTTTTGGAAAAGATCTGAGTAAATGTGATAGATAGCAAACTCCAGATGTATATTGCTATATGGTGTAAAAAGTATGAATGCACATTAGGATGGGTAAGATCTATGCATATCAATTACTC
This sequence comes from Pseudopodoces humilis, assembly GCF_049639895.1. NCBI lineage: Eukaryota > Metazoa > Chordata > Aves > Passeriformes > Paridae > Pseudopodoces > Pseudopodoces humilis. Next base: position 31,820,100 of record NC_142205.1, read on the forward strand.
TCCTGGCTTATTGGTTTATTTTTTTTAATGAGTAATGGTGAGGCTTCTGGAGAGCCAGTTAAATGATGACAGCTAACATTAAAGAAACATAAATGAATATAAAATCTAGGAGAGCAGCAAAGATAGCAGCCTGTGAGGATAGAATTGGATTGCTTAATTTAAAAAAGGGAAGTCTCAGGCAGCTGCATTCCCTAAACAGAATTTTTCTTCAGAGGAAGACAGTTCCTCTCTTCATTTACAGTGAGTAATAGCCGAAAATGCAATGGGAATGTTGACAGAAGGAGGCACTAGTGTAAGGGCAGAAAAACATTGTAGTGGGTTCATCAGGGAGATGTGAATGCCTACAGAAGAGAGATTTAAGAGAAGCTTTGGCACTGTCTGGATTTCTGCCCAAATTAACATCTTCTGCAAAGTTTTCAATGGCAAAATAGCTTTAACAAATAGAGTCAACATAAAGCTTATCCTGGGAAGTAGCAATTAATATGCTGAAGTCTGGTTGACGTGAGGTGATACAGTAAACTGCTCCGTATGTAAAATGAAAATTCACAGCCACTCAGATTTATCCTTCTGTTTGATTGTAAATCCAATGTTTAAGAACAATTGTGGATGGAGATCAGAGTTTGACATTTTAAACAGCTTTAAATTGTTTAAAATACAGATGTAAAATATAGCATTTTATCAGGTCTGGTATCTTAGAATCTTCCACAATGACAACCAGCATAAAACCTCAGAGAAGAAAAGGGCAATGAGATTTGAGTTGCTTGCCTTTGAAGTTTTAGAAACTGTTTCACAGACTTTGCTCACTTTTTTTTTTTCAGGCAATAACAAACATCAAAAAGAAAAGGCAGCAACTGGTGCAACTCAGAGAAGAGCTAATTGGGTATGTTTCTAATGATGTACAATAATAGCCTGAAGAACTTAAGGAGTTTGGTATTTTGTAATTTGGAAGGGAAAGTAATTTTTTTTGTTCTCTCATTTTATTTTGATGAAATTACCACTGTCTTGCTTTTTGTTTTTACAAAAGCTCATGATAATCACTTCGTTACTTTTTTCAGTTTCCTAGACAGTCCTTCTTTCAAGTTCTCCTAGCTAACTAGTTACTGGGAGGGTGTTTCACACCATATGTTCTTAGGAACAACACCAGTGTTATGATTTGAATTTCAAAAGTGCTGGATCATAAATAACAAAGATGATAGAGGACTTGTTTGGTTTTGAGGTGGGAGATTGTATTTTACCTCTGCAGGTCAGCGGGTTTGTTTCCTTCTCATATGGCCACAAAATTCCCCTTCTCTAACTTGGCATTAATCTTAAGTGTCATTTATATACACAACACAGGAATCATGTGGTTGGAAGAAGGGTTGGAAGAACCATTAGACTTCCCCAAATCCCTTGAGCTGCTAGAGACAAGCTTTATGCTGAAGCTGCATTTAACATACACCCTGTAAGGTAACTGTAGGGAACCATGGGCTTGGATTCACAAAAACAGAGCCAAAACCTTTTCTCTATGGCCATGAGAGGTGCTTTTCTTTGTAGTACTGTGGACAAACTTTGCTCAGAGAACTATTTGAAGCCCCTGACAGCTGTCTTCACATTTTTATATGTTGTGTTTTAATCCTTTGATCATTTTAAGAAAGCTTTTCTTCTGCAACCCTGTTGGATGAAAACCACTGTTGGTGCTCATTTTTGGAGTGTTATTTTAATGGATCAAGCACTCCAGTTTATTTAGCAGAGGTGTAGGTAGTTTGTAGATCCTGAATATGCTTCAGCATAAGAACTGAACTGAGCTTGCAGGCAGGGGTGTGCAGAAGCAGAACACCTTGTATTTAAGAAACTACACTTAAAAACCTTAAATGCTTGAGAGTGGCTACATTGTCAGACTCAAAAGAGGGGTTTGGTTCTTTTTGGTGGATTTGATCTCATGCCTCTATTTAAGTAATATGCTTGTTCTACCTAAGCACTATTCCATAGTAACCTATGTTTCGTATTTCTGACCAGCCTTTTAAGAATTCCTTCAGAGGAAATAAGGTCACAGCTATTCATGCAAGAAATATGCAGATCTTGCAAAGTCCTGATCTTTTTTCAGAGCTGAACCACAACTGACACAACTACAAAGAGAATATGCTGAGGTACAGGAAAGGAAATCTTCCTTGAGGCAAACAATTGAATTAATTACTGATTTAAAGGAGATACAGCAAGACTGTTTGGACTACAGAGAAGAAAACCCTAAAGAAAAAGTGGAAGTAAGTACATATTCTGCCTGTGTTTCAGTTTTCTAAGTGTTTCTTATTTTAATTTATTAAATTTATTTATTTACATCTCTTAAGTTGCAGTATTCTGTTCATTGTCTTTGCGGGAACAACTTGAGAATCACTGCTGAACTGTAGTTTTTCTTTTGTGTTTTTGGTCTCATGTTAGAAACTGAACTATTGCAGAGAAGATTCTGTGGTGTTGCTCTCAGTATCCAGGAATTCAAAGGACATAGAAATGAAACAGTTGTCCTTAGTTGTAACTTCTTTATAGAAATTAAAGATTAACAGTGGGACAGAAGTAATTAATTTTTTGTGTTGTTATTGTTCAAAAGCAGGGAAAGCTCTGGCACTTCCATGTAAGATATTTAATGCTGAGAACAGTGCTGGTATTTCATGACCAGAGTAACATCTCATGTAGCCTTAGAACCTGTTCCTGTTTCCCAGGTATTTTCTATGGACAAGGCTTACACACCAGCCATGTGTAAGGGAAATCCTCACATTTTTAGAAGACTCTGATTTTGGCTGTTGTTCACTTTTAAAGGTCATGTTGCACCATTTTAGACAGAGGAAAAATAAATACTGATATGTAAGTGATCTTTCAAAGAGTTTAAAAATGTTGCCTTGTAATTTTATTTCCTTATCAACAGTATGGAATTTCCAGCCTCCCTGCTCTTCTGGTGGAGTCTCAGAGAATTCTAGGAGCAGAAAGGCACTTTGAGAGTATCAATATGAAACTGGAAGAAGCGCTGGCTGCAGAAAAAGAGCAGAGATCAAAGAAAAATTAAGTGTCTTTTTAAGACTTTCAGACATTCAGAAAGAACAGGTATTAGAATTGTCAGTGCTTAAAGCTTGTTTAATCATTGTTACTCTATTTTGTTTCAGTGTTTAAAAGCAGTCAACAACTTAGAGATTGTATCTTACTGTCAAATAGTCTCAGAATACCAATGAAAGGAAAAGACAACCACAGTTAATAAAACTTTCCTGTACTCTGAACAATGTTGGGTGTTAATCTTGTGCTATTAAAATAATCTTGAGCAGAATATATTTGTAAAGAGACTCTGGTTGAACAAAGATGAATAAACAAATCTTTTTATTGAATCTCCATTTGAAATATATTACTTCATCTCATATATGGAAATAAGAAGTCTGTTTTGTTGGCTTCTCAATAAAACTTGGACATAAAACTAATAGAAACTGTACAGCAAAGAGTGCTAAAAGTGCTAAGCTTGGAGCAGCATTCATGATGAGTTTTTAGTCTAGTTCTCTTCAGCCCCCCACGTAATCTTCTATGATCTCCTCAGGCCTGCTGAAGTTCACCCAGGCACTCCATTCTTCATCCTACAGCTCTGGAGTGGTGCTTGTGAACTACCCTGCAGGACCTTTCACACCAGCGCCACACAAGTGTCATTCATTGCTGGCCAGGCCTGTGCTTAGCTGCCTTCTTTAGTGTAGAGATCTTCTTTCCTTAAAGCTTCCAGAAGAACTTCATCTGGGATTTCTTCCATGGCATGATTCAGACTATCATCTGCAGCTTCAGCTAGTTCCACATCTTCAGCAGCTTCTTGGAAACAGGCATCATCACTTGTGTTTTCCCACTCACTCTCTGAAAACAGGAAGTCTTGAGACCAGCTGTTCTCTGGAGATACTGAGCTTTTTGACAAGTCTGATGCACTAGAATGTGGATTTACTTTTCCTTCTGTGTTCCTCCTGTCATCCATTAGCATGGACTCTTCTTCCTTTGTGAAACAAGAAAATTACTTACTCCATGTGCAAATACTCTTCACACCTTTAACTGCTCTGCAAGTTGAAAGTTTGTGCTGTCACATAGAATGGATACTTCAGAAAGCTGCCCATCACAACAAGATTTTCCAGCATGTTCATGTATAGCCACATTAACCTGTGGAAGCTATTTTAATAGGAGTAGAAATGTGCCTTTTTCTAGCACCCAACAAGTAACCTGTTGAATACAGCTTCATAAAATACAAGGTTAAAACTAACTTAAGTGTCTGTTCAGAGATACTGTCAGGACCTGAAAATACAGTTAAATGACACTTTCTGTGAAATAACACCAATAGTTATTGATGAGGTGCTTGACTAGCACTTAATGTGCCATTCTGCTGTATTATATTTAGAGCTGTACAGTTAAATTTAAAAGTTAAAAAAATGCCAATTCTTATTGCCTAAGCAGTGGAAAAGCTTGTATGTTCAGGGCATAGCACTATCAGGTCTGTTTAAATATTCTTCCTGTTCGGGCAAATGTGCTGCTTTCATATGCTAAAATGGAGAGAAATTAATTTCAGGAATGAGGGTCGCTGACATGTATTTGCCTCTGACTTAGGTGTTCCAGAAGCAGTTTTATTTTACCTTGCATGAAGTCAGACATGCACAGCAGAGCTAAACTTGGGCAGTTTTTCTGTTCAGCACCTTGTGTTGCCTTGTGGCTTAGACATTGGGAACTGCTGTTCACATCAGAACAGAAAAAGTCTTTGGTCCCAGGTGAAGTTAGACAATTCCAGTAACTTAGCATTGCTGGAGAACTTGAAAAGGAATATATGGAGCTACCACACCAGCACAGCTGCTCTGGGGACCTCTTCTATACCACTGTACCAGGATGTGGAGCTCTCCCAGCAGACTGGGACGTTAGTGGGAATATCCAAGGATTTCCAGAGCCTTCCAAGAACTTAAGCATCTGAATCGGACCAAAACATACCTCTTTGAAAAGCGTTTGGAGGCATATCCCAGGCGGTAATGGAAAACCTAAATCAAATATAGGACATTAATTAAAGTTAACATTCCAAAAAGTATTAAGTATAATTGAGATTACAGGCTACATACTTTGTGATTTGAAGTTCTGTTCTCTGCAGACAGGATCATGACACTTTTGATACCAGACTTCATTCTTTAGATCTACCAGAATCCTAAGAATGAAATTCATTTTTTAGTAACAGTACATAAATGAAACTAATTCATACAGTTGGAAATTCTATCACTAAATGAACAGGTTTTGTTTGTCCTCAGCTATGGCCATTGCTTTCATACTCTTGGCATACTTACTACATATTTTGTACAATTTTTAGTAAACTTCAGGTTTCTGAAGTTTAAAGAAGTTTTAAGACTAACATCTGAAAGTGAAATTTAGTCAACTTCATTACATTAAGCTTGGAAGAAAAAGTCAGCATATTAAGATTAGCATATGGGACTTAAATGTAAGGTAAGATTTTGTTGCTGATGCTGTTACAAATAGTTTCATTATAAAAGCCACATAAAGTCACTCTTTTCTGTCAAATGATTAGGCCACCCACCTTTTTCAACTGTGCTTTAGAAACACCAAACTTCAAGCAACTCACTTGAGAAACAGCAAGTTCATCCAGCTGTGGAGTTTTTTAAACATCCTTGTTTCTCAGAAATACATTCCTTATGTTTCAGTGATTTTAAATGTTACATAAAATCATTTTTAAGTTAAAATATTTATACTAATTATACACCATAATTCTAATATAATCTAAAAAAACTGACTTTCCATCATCTATTTTGCTAAAACTATAGGAAGTATGAGTCATAGTTGTTGTAGAACCACTAGCAAAATACATCTTGATTCATGTGTCAGGAATTACCATTCTAAAATGGCAATTCTCAATTATTAAAATGACAAGAGTAATTTTAATAACATAAGAAAGTAATTTAAGATGCATTATAAATTAATTCAAAAGCAGGCTGCTTGCTTTCTTATTTTTCAGCTTCCTAGCTGGGAAGTACCAAAACATAGTACAGTTTAATAGCTTTAACATACTCTGACTTTCACATTAGCATCTTCAGGTGCATATTTTAAATCCCACAAAGATTACTTCATAGAATTATTAGAAATAAAAGTCCAGTTATCACAACTTGGGGAGTAGGGATAAATAGTTTCTTTGTTTTTTGGGGGTCATTTTTATAATTAAAACATTGTATCCCCACAAAGCAAGACAGCAGAAATTGTAACAGTTGCTTCTATTCATAAGAGTTTTTTTTCAGCGTTTCTAGAGAATAACAGCTGAACAGGAAAATAAATGAAGCTGTTTTCAACTGAAAGTTAAAGAACATACATTATATTGTTACTTTTGTGAGCTCTTCCGATATTTTCACACCAACGGTAACCAGAAATATCATAAATAAGTAGTTCTTTGAGAGAGAAGTAACTCCATTGTCGTATCCCTGGGGACAAAAAATAGTTCTTTAACTTCTTTAGAAATAGCGCTGTAGAAGATGCATTTGTAAATAGTAAGGTGGTCTCTTTACCTCCTTGTAGCCCATCTTTATTAACCAAAGAACGAACAAAATTATCAATTTCTGGGTATGGCGAACCCTCCTGGTAACCTTCCATGGGATCTGTTAAACCAAAGGCCACAAACACACACTGTTAGAGGGTTTGCCACTGTAATATGCCATTGTACACACTATATAGACCATAGGCAGAAAATGCACATGAATCACATCACACCCTTAGACAGAATCTGGGAGAAAGCCACTGTTAACTTTCTAGTAGATCTTTAAAGTGCCACCCCCAAGGTGCAGAGGGAGCTGGGACAAAGCAGGACAGCTGTGGGTACAGGAAGTGGGGTCAGTGGCATTCAGGTGCTGCAGAGATGTACTCTGCCCCCTGCAGAAAGAGCTGAAGAAGGGCCCTCCTAGAAGTTATCAGGTGTACAAGTCACAGAACATCTAAGTTAAGAGTATTTTCTTTCTATGCAGTAGAAAAGGCTTGAGGTACCTCTGCTGCTTCTGTTAGTTTTACTGTTTAAAAAAGCAGATATTTTTCTCTCCTCCTCTGAAAAGCCAGATGACAGAACTTTTATGTCATTACTTTCTCTAAAGAAAGGAGAGAATACAAAGAGTGTGATTCTTACAGCATAACAGTACAACACAACTCACTGTATGTCCCACAGCTCTGGGCCCAAGGGTGGGCCAGGAGACTTCCAGAGGTCCCTGCCAACCTTGACCAGCCTGTGATTCACTGTGCACCTTTCCCTGTCCCTGGAGCACTTTCCCTTCTGGCCCTGGCAGTTCCCCTGACTCCCACCACAGCACAGGGGTTCCTCCTCCCCAACAGCAACATTTGGTTCCTTGCCAAAGTCCCAGGACACACCTATTTAACAACTGCTGGTCCACACTCCCACAGCAAGATGTGCTCTAGATGTAGTATTTATGCAAATATACCCTTCAAAAGGTTTATCTTTTTTCTCTCTACAATGAACTGCTTTTCCTTGCCATATTGCTAACTGCAAGCCAGATGATCACAGAAGTCTAAATTCAACACAGCAGAATTTCTCATCCATATTTATGGTGGATTCAGCTGATGACTATGAGCTGAATAAACTCTGTGGTTCATTGGCATCAGTTCAGGATAATGAACAGTTCATGATATAAAACCTGAAGTCAGAACAAATACATGTTTTCAATAAAAATATTAATACTATTTTAACCTTTCTGCTACAGCAATGCTTAGGATCTTCTTAAGATTAGGTATGACATATCAAAGGTTTAGATTAGATATAGAAAACTTGATTATTGTTTGTACGAGTAGCCAACCTACAGAGGGGTCTGGACCAAATAGGAAATCCGGTATGCAAGGAAACATGAACAGATACCTTTTGTATTTCTTATGCTGCTTTAAAAAACATTCAGACTTCTCCTATTTAACTGACTAAAAATATGTAAGTTTTGCTTCCGGAACTACACAGAATCTGACCAAACTTAATAATGTTTATGTTTTGGCATTTTGAGCGTGGATAGTGAAATGAGGCACAATTTAGAAGCTGTATCATATTTGAAGGCAGGTTTAACAAATGAACAAGACTCACAAGAAATTTTTTTCTTCAAAACCAAGAAATTCTACTAGGAACTCCTAAATTACACTGTAACAATGTTATTTGAATAATTACTTATTCATATTAGTTATTTGTAACTGCTACAGGAGAATTATCATTAAAATACCGTACATTTGACTGGAATTGAATCATTACCCAATGTTGCAGATTAAAGAGGAAAGAAAATATGCTTCTTCCAAGGAAACATCCTTTTCACACTTGGGGATAAACTTATTATCCTCTGCTATCTTCAGAATCACATTTTTTCCTGCTTTTGATGACTTATACATCCGGAAATTTCTATTCTTTGTATAAACACCTACAGAAAAACAGATACTTCTTAACACAGCAGTGTGGCTAGGATTTAAGATGCTGATGACTTGCAAATTAAACAATTTTCCTTGGGCCCAGCTAAAAGTCTAATGAATGGACAAAAACTGTTACTGGCTGACTAACATCCCATAGAAAAAATGCAACAAAGCAAGATCATGCACACTTTTACGTTACAGAATAATTAAGACAAATGCTCAACACCTCTACACAGGCATTTTAATCATTCTGACATTATAATTGTTAAAAGTTCCCCTTCAATACAAGAAATGGGTTCTTTCACAATAACTTTGTGAAATACAACTGATCCCAAAAAGCTGCACAATTATTTTAACCAGAAAGAACTTAATCCAACTTTCTGCTTTCTGTGGAATGTTTCACAACTTTTCTGAGGCATATATCAGGAAAAATTAATTCCAATCTCAAAAACAATTATCAGGTATCTTAACATTGCAAAATCTAATAATTGATTGAGGAGAGTTTTATTTGCAGGTTGCATTTGATTTTCAAGCATTTGATTTTCATGAAGAGAAAAGCACTTACAGAGCTCATATACAAGAAGAGTACAAGAAGAGCATCACAAAGCTTTCTGTCACTGCAGCCTCAAGATATAATTCATTATGTCAGCAACTTTGACTTTAGCTTCCAAATTTTGAGGTAATGTGTTTATGTTATCATAAATACTGAGGATGGTTAATTTTGGGAAACTAACATCAAATTCTTAAAAAGTGAGATAGGAAACAAACTTTTTATTTGAATTCCATTCACAAATATGCTTGAAAGAATTTTGAACAGTAGGTGAAAGTAACCCTCTGATTCAGTAACAAAGCCTACTGTAGCCTACTTTGGGATTACATTTCAATAGATCAGATATACTGAAGAGGTCCATAATAAAAGTGAACCTTGCTTCCATGAGAAAAATTTGAAGTAATGGGAGTTCTTCAGAAGGGTCTGAGGAAAAAAACCCAAGGCAAAGTCCTGAAATGTGTAGCACATTACTGTGCAAAAGTGTGCTAAGCCATTTTCATTTCCCTGAGATAAGACAAAAAGCAAAAAAAGCAGATAAGAAGTTAAAGAAAGGTGGAACTCTCATACTCTTGTTTGATTATGGGTGTTCCTGGAGATTTGCAACATTTTAATACCATGAACAGGCTATGCCCAGCTGGGCCATGAAGTGCCCAACCCAAAATTTCTGTTACTCCATCACTGAAAGCTAAAAGCTGCCATTACAAACAGGGAAAGAAGGCTCAATTCATACTTGTAGAAGAATACGGAAAGCCACGCCTGTAAGACTTGTTCCTTTATTAAGCAGCTTCTGATTCAACTAAAATAACAAAAATGCAATATATGCCATCCTCTTTTAATCCAAATGGGAGCACTAAGCCCTTAAGGGAGAAAAATATTAGTCTTGTGTGGAAAGAATTGGGAAGAAAAGGAATTTAAACTTCAGAACAAAATAATTAAATGTAGTAATAGAAATTCTATAGAGCATGAATCTAAGGTTCCTTTGAAGTACAGCACTTACAATCACAGTTTCAACATGTTTTTAAAGTCTGACCACAGGGACAACAGTAAGAACCTCACTGTTCTTACTCTCTGTAATCAAAGATTAAGGAACGTTTCATTCTTAACCTTTGTTGAATCCCAAAAAGGTTTTAAAACACTTATATTTACCTAGATCCACAAAAAGCTGCTTGTTGCCTTCTTTATTGTTTACTATTAGGAAGGAAAAATCCAAATTTTCTCCCTGGTGTGGCATTTCCATATCCTTTGTTTCATGAGCAGCGGCTGGCCAGTCTTTAGAATCATCTTCAACAGCTGTGAGGTTTGTAAAAGAGCCATCTAATCCAGCTCCTGCAGAACACTGGAAAACATGCCCTGCTTCCTCTGTTGGAATCACGGCAGCTCTACTCTCAATTAATCTTATGGCAGGCTGCAAAATGGTTCTCACAAAGTTACCTTAGAAACAACAAAAAAGGCCAGAAGCAGGTAACATCATCTATGAGTAAAGAAAGAACTTAAGAGAGTTTCTGTGCAAACATTTTTCAAAAGAGCCAAGATGGAAGAGGTTGAAGTTCAGGGTCTTTTTAGCCCTTCTGGATCTTTTGAAGAACCCACTGTATAAAATGTTTCCGGCCAGTGACAGAGAAACCAATGCCTTGCAAGAATTTGTACTAAATGTCTTTAAAGAAAAAAAAACAACTAAATATTAACAAGGTCAGATTAAGGATTCTGAAAAGGCTGTGATTGTCCCTGTCACAACTGCTTTCCCTAATTTCACTTTCAGAATGACCGAAATGTTTACTTGCAGCTTCATGGTGTATTTACTGATGTAAGAGCTTGACCAAAGCTTACTCAACAAATTACTTTCACAGAAGTATTTTGTATGACTTTTCAAACTCACAGTATTGTAATTCAACTCCCATTGTATGTCCAGGCTGTGCTAGATGGTAACCAAAGACAGACAAATAAAAACCATCGCCAAATCAGTTCCAGGGAGAAAGCAAGAAAATAGAATAAATACGTAAGTGGGAAAAAAAACTATGAAGTGGAAGGAATACTGGCAACGATGATTCTGCACTTGTTGGATGAAGCTTCCATGGGGAACATGAATGAATATGAAATACGGTTCCTCCCATGCTACGTATCAGCAGAATGACTCAGTATATCAAGCATCAAAATCATCATCACCCTCATAACTGATTACAGGACTACTGGGGCACACAAATGAGTCAAGACAACCCGAAACTGGCAATTCTCTGTGTTGGAGTTGCCATACCTGAGAAATCCCAATTTACATAAACAATTAAAATTGCTTTCAGCTTTCTCTTAACCATGTTTATGCAAAAGTGGCTTGAAATAATCTCTGTCCTGCCCTTTTGACAATGTGCTGAGCAGAAATTAACTGTATTTAGAGCAAAAAACAGCAGCTTTAATTGCTAAGACTGACATTAATCTGAAAAATCAAGGTGTTCTAGATTTGCCAGTTTCATATAAATCAGTATTTTTGCAAATAAAACACACAGGCACAAAAAAGTTACATTTTTGCAAGCACACATGCTAACTATAGGAAAATAAAGTAGAAGATGAGAAAAAAATGAGGCCTAATGAAATAGAGAGTAATTATGTGTATGCTGGGAATACATATTTGTTTCCACATATAATTCCATTAAAATAAATACTCATATGGGAGATGGCACTGTATAAAGTCAAAACCTCACCTTTTATTTCTAGGTGTAAGAGAAAAGAACACACTTACCAACATGAGCATTATCCTTAAATACTGTCTTTTGGGGTAGAAATATTAAGTGCCGACTAAATTTTTCTTCAGTACTGGAATCCAAGTTCAAGACATCTTTTGATGAACAATTTACATCATAAAGTTGTTTTAATTTTTGGCTGACAAGCTGAAAGTATAAACATTAATTATGTTGTTTTATCTAGTAGTTGTATCTATAAAACCTAATACAAATTCAGATTCTACATTTTTCCCAAGCTTTTCTTTTTTTCCTCATTTTGAGCATACAATTAATTTAATTCAAATTAACCCATATAAAGTTTTAACCAAGTTTGACACAGACTCTATTTCCTTAAATATGCAAGTCACTTAACTAACAGTGATAAGCTGAGAAGACTTCCAGTTCTCAGGTCAAAGTCTGGTTAGGAGGGTTTACCCTGCAGGCTGTTTTCCACCACACAGCAGTTCACACCCACAGTGACAATGTTTGTAATGCAAGCTCACCGGGAGTGGAAGATGGAGGCTCTCACAATATAAAGGAGCTAATTCACTGGTTATGATTTGGCTAATTCATTGGTGTGACCCAATGAACAGTAACTAAGCAGAAAACATATTTCAGTCTAAATTAGCTCTAAATAAACCCTTTATAAACCAAGCTACTGATTACTCATGCTTAGGACCAGGACTCAGAACCTAAAGAACTGAAAACTTTGGGTTTTAGCAGCTCAGATCCCCCACCCAGCAAATCCAAAATCCTCTTCTTAACCTGAGGAATCTCTACATTTCAGAGTTGATCCACAATGGATTAAGTCCTCCAGATTCTGTATCAATGGAAGGTTCTTTATGAAGGAATTACCTCAATCGTCTTTTATTTTTGTTCACTTCTAACTAGAGACATGTAGGTTAAAAAAGTCTCACAGACATCCACTCACAATGAGATTTTATTAACAGAAGATATTCTTCTAAAAACATATGAATGCCATATTGAACTTGCAGAGAGCTCATTTACAAAAAAAAAAAGCAATAAAATGGAAACTGCACTATTTAATAAAATCAATAATTAGCAAAGTTATTTAATTTTACATACCAAATTGGTAAATGCAGTCACATGATGCTCTCTAAATCATCATTTAACTAAATTATAATGAATTGTCACCTAAAGAAACTTTCTGGAGAGATTTATCTAAGCCTTGATATATGACTGCACCACTAGGCAAAAGGAATGAACTGAGGAATATATGTATGGAACTTTTATTGACACTACTTCAAAGAGTACCTAAACATTCCTTCAGTTTTACAGCTTTGAAGTGGCAGAGCATATAAAACAACCTTCAAAAGTAAACTTACCATGTCAGTAAACCTACTGTGAATTCAAACAGTCCAATAGCCATCATTTTTTATTTTTGTCTCTCAGTAAAATTTTTTGTCTCTCACTATGACTAAACCCTTGCTTTAACTAAAACAGTATTTTTTTTAATTAAAAATAATCACTGGGTCTGCAATTCTTTTAATTTTACTATAACATAATCAAGATAAAGTGGTAAATACTTTTGGTTTCATATTAAATTAACAACAAATTCATATTCATCCACAGCATGACTTTGCTCCAGTTTACCTCAATTAACTTCTTGACCATACTCTTGCCATCTGCATCAGGATTCGCTGGTTTGTAAAACTCCAAATCAAAATAAAGTTTGCAAGCATCTTTTGCAGGAATTACTTCATAGCAATGCATAAGACTTGTTTTGCAACCTTTGCTAAGGAAAAACAAAAACAAATCACAACCTCTCATGATAAACATTATGAGCATGCTAATCAGTTGCAAACAAGGATCCCACATATTTTATTCTGCAATCAATCACCCATATTAAAAAATGTAGTAGCCCTATAATGCTTTGAAAAGTTTGTAACTAAGATCATCATCAAATATCAACAAAGATTATTTGTCTGGCCTAGAATTTAATTTTGTGAAGTATTCTCCTCTCCATAACCCCCCAGGCTTACAATACATACAGAAATGTTGAGAATTTAAAAACTATAAAAACTACAGTAAAAAGATGTGATATCTCATATGTCTTTAGCACAAAGAAAGAGTTATATCGAGTTTTTCTAACTAAATTTAAAAAATCATCTCATTGTCAGTTTGAAAAAAAAAAATCAGGCTTTATGTACAGAAATTGCCTCAGATTTCTTTCACTTCATAGCCAAATGTTTTATTGTAAAAGGAAGAAATAAGGGGAAAAGTTCAGCACATGATAAAATTGTCAGTACTTGGAAGTACATCATGCAAATGCAAACCCATAAATCAGTTTCCAGACATCTGCATGAACGCTCACTGAAACTGCTGTATGACTGGTCAGAGAAGTATGTTTTTGTCACGTGTTGGTATGATCCCCTGGGGAAAGCTGACAGCAAAACCAAATCTACCGTTAATAAATTTCACTTCAACAGACAGAGTACTTAATTCACAGAAAATAATGGCATCCTACTACTTAAAAGAAAGTATAAACCTGCTGTAGAATATATTGTTTTATTCTCATGGAGACTTTTCCCATTGCCAAGATGAAAGCTCAGGTAACCCATTACAGCTCTGTGCTGCTCAGAGCAGCAGATGGCTCCTGGGAATACCATCCAGTGACAGCTATTATAGGTGGGAGATCCAGTATACCACTAACTTTTAGTAACATACAGGGTACCTTCTCAAATACTCACGTATAATAAAACCAAAGCTCTTTATATGTTGTCACAAGGTAAAACCTCTGTCCATTCTGGGTGTTTTTTTCCAAAGCAAACACGTGAACATCCTTTAAAATAAATAGATTAAATTTTTTTTCTTAGTTTCATTCAAAAAAACAGTTTAAATCTTCATAAGTTCCTCCTTGGCATCAGTTAAAGGTTAATAAATACCAGAGAACTATAAACAGATCACTTATCCTTTTCCATGCTCAGTAGCATCTAGTTTTAAATCATTCTGATTTCAGTTACATGGGTAAAACTTTGAAGCTTTTCTTTGTTGTGCAGTAATGTAAATTGTTTTCTCTGTAAACTCTTGGGTTTTTCTGATCAGTATCAAGTGCATCTATAGGGTGCAGGAAAAATATCCTGAAAGGAGCAGCCTCATGGACATGATGGCAGTATAAGCTTTATGGGCAAATATTCTTCAGACATTATTATGTTGTTTAGATCCAAAAATGGAAATCTGAGAAGAAAGATGAAAAAAAAACTACTGCTAAGCCAGTGAGAATCCGTTTTGGAAAACAAGCTGTCAGGATTACTTAAACACCTGAAACAGCATGGAGAAAAACACAATACTTCCTTTAAAAATAGCAATCAATTTGAAAAGTATTAAACTGAAAACAGAGGATACCTTTCATACAATATTTATTTAGCTAATCACTTCTAATCATCTGAACTTGCTACTCAGATGCCACTGGAGAGTTGTATTGTTTTTATTTAGTCTATGTCTCTTAGCTCTCTTTCTTCCTCTTTTTTTTCCTCCTCTTTCTTCCTACTCAATTCTCACTACCTTCCCATTCTCCTGCCCACCCTGACAGCTTGTTCATCTTGAGAATGAACAGATTTATCATTACAATGTTCACTTTTACTGTTTGAAGTTAACACCATATATCAACTTGTATGCTAGAACAGAACTAGTTCTTCTTAGAGATACCTCCAGTTCAACATGACCTACAAAGATAAAATAAAAACCTTGCTTTTTCAGGACTGGGAAGGAAAAGATCTTGCAAACTGATGAAGACTTCACTGCCAACAGCAATTCAAAATTATATTCAATCCTGAAAATATATAGAGAGTAGAGACATTCACCTAACACATAGTATACCTCTTTGCAGGTTTTTACATAACTAAAAGCTTCAGCCTGTCGAGAAAATATTTTCCAAACAGAAGATGGCATAGAGGGCTTGGACAGTCTTGGTTTATAAACTGTAGGAAGAGGATTTCTTTCGTAGTGAGATGCTAGATCTTCCAGTTTCTTCAGTCTTTCTTGCCATTTTCTCTTCATTTCTCCTAAAGCAATTACAAATAGTCCAATCAATACCAATCCATTTGCAAGGCAATTTTAATCTGAGTATATCCTGTATGCCTCACTGATTTTGATTCTGGTTCTATTGAATGTAATTTACTAATTAACTGGAAGTAGCCAACATTCCAAATCAACACCTAACCTTACTACGATACTCATTTTAATATTAAATGTCTCTACACTGTTTTGGAAGTGCAAGAGCTTCATATGAACACATCTTATCAAAGATAAACACAACAGAATAAAGAAAGTGAAAAGAAGTGAAAGATGGCCTAGGAATTTTCATTTTTGTCTACAGAATGGCATTACGGTCCTTGGAAAGTATACAGACTTGACTAGGCACCTAATGTTAATAAGGAGTAAAAAAATACTAGAAGTGAAAAAATACTAAGAGTAAAAAAATATTTTTGCTTTATGGTTGGGGTGACAAATGAGGTAATTAATTTGTATGCGTAGTACAATACTTGAGTTCATAAGAGGAATTAAGACTTCAGTGACTTCAGCTCCAAGGTCTGCATCTCAAAGAACTGAAATCCAAAATGAGGGCTCCATTCTCCACTGCCAACCTTTGCTATTGATCAGTGATACTTTCACCTGCTTTAAAAGCTCATGCACTTTTCACAACCTTAAAACAGCAATCTTATCTCTTTTCAAGAAATAGAACCATGCAATAACCCTTGTTACCTTGAAACCTTTAAGCTTTTAGCTCCATAAAGCAATCCAAATGCTGTAAAGTAATGCAGTGAAGCCTAAGCACACATATGTACAATTATCTGTAAGTGGAACACCTGCACATCAGTAAAAAGCACTGCCAGGAAACTGTGAAACAGAGGAAGAGAGGCAAGAAGCAACAAACATGAAGGGAAATCTTGTTCTGCTCAGCATAACCACTTAGTTCTCCTAACAGCCCCTGGGTTGCAGTGAAAGATAAAAATGTAACTGAGTGTACTGAAAAGTATTCAAACCTTTAACAAGCTGGATCCACAAGACAAATTTAAGTATTTAAATATTCTTGTGGGGCCCTGTAGCCCAAATTTTAGATCCTCTCATTTCCCCTCCAAGTTTTCCACAGCAAAAGTTCCTGGACACTTACCCTTCTGCCCATTGTTCTAAGCCTGCCAATGTCTTGATAGTCAGTGCCTGTGTCAAGTCTAAGTAACAGAATGTATTTTCTCTAACAGGGATCAAACATATTATCTCTATCCCCCTTGTCCATCTTCTGAACTGTGCATTTGCTTCACTCCCTTTTTATAATCTTAGTTCCTTCTCTGGGAATGAAAAGTTAGATTATAAGTAACAACCAGTGTTTCTCAGAAGTGCTAACAAAACTTTCGGTCTCATTTTGGTGCTGTTGGCTGTAAATTAACTGGGTGCAAAAGACATGCCTACATCAGCACTTTCCACAAGTTGACCATTAAAAAAGGAAGGCAAAGAAGAAGCCCCATAATTCACTATTAATTTTAAACATTCTAGTTATATCAGGCTGTATTTTTGCAGAAACACAGCTGGGAGGATACCTGAACCTGGGAGAAGATTGATGACCCTTACTTTAAACTGAAACCTATCCATGCTTCTTGCAGCCCAAACACTTGGTCTCCCAAGAGTCCAACGTGTCTTTTCAAGGCAATTTCAATTCCTGTGTGAACTATAATACAACACATCTATTTGGAGCACATACATACAGTTAACATTTACAGACCAGCCCTCTGAGTTTGGGAAACTCTCACTTCATCTTCCTCTCTTATGCCCCACCAGAAGTAAGGGCAATACTTATTTTTGTTTGACTTGACTGAAAGAAGTTTTGTCACCAACATGTTTGGACTTCAGTGTTATTGATTCAGCAGGATGACTGCATGGAGAGCCTGGAAAAATGTCTCCTGAGCAATGACTTACAGAACTATCTCATTTTCTCTATTTTATGGAAGACTACTTCTCTGTTTACTCCTCATGATAACGACAAAACATATTACCCACACCTGCTGACAACTGAAGCTGAGACACGCAAATCAACTGTTACTCAAAATAACGTTACACGTTTCCCGGACAGTGCGTATCATGCAACACAGTTCTATGGCAGAATTCATGGTCCTTGACACAAATAAATCCATGAGATTTTCTCCCAGCTACTGATTCAGCCTTAGAAGAACACATTAAATTCCTTAATGTTATTGAAAATTAGCTTAGCCATCTTTATGCTGAGCTGACGAGTGGCATATTAATAAACACTACTCACCTTCCCTCAACAACAAAAAATTTTCATCTTGCCCTCCTGATAGAGGAAGTGGCCTCTACAATTACAGAACGATGGAATGGTTCAGGTTGGAAGGGACCACAGTGTATCACCTGGTCCAACCTCCCTGCTCAAGCAGGGTCATCCTAGAGCACATGGCACAGGATTGTGTCCAGTTGGATCCTGAGTATCTCTGGTGGGGGAGACTCCACAATCCCTCTGGACAACCTGTTCCAGTATGCAATCTGCTCCTTAAATTAACACTGCAAGTGCAAAACTCAGTACATCAGACCTGGTGATAAGACCTCAAAAAGTAGGTTAGTACCTGTTATGAGAAGATGGAATACATAGTTTCCAATGTATCTGACTTCTGCTACTGAAGGTCGATGTACTGAAGGTCAATGAAACTAACTGACCTGAAAGTTGATGATGAAGCCAAAATCAGCCCTCAGCATCAAGAGCGCTGCTGTGCAAAGCAGGTCTGTGGGCAGCCAGGGACAGTCACCATGCTGGTGGGTGAAAACCCTGCCCAAGGGAAGGTCCTGCTGTGGCAAGCTCACCCACGGGTATCTCACTCACTGAGGTCAGGAGGGGGCTGCTCATTTAGTAACTGACCCCACAGATTACTCGAGCTGGCCATTTCCTTTACCAACCACCATTCTACCAGAATTATGGAATATTCTGAGCTGGAAGGATCATCTAACCCAAAGATTCTCCCAGCCCTGCACATGACCATCTCCAAGAGCCACACTATGTGCCTGAGAACATTGTCCAAACTTCTTGAGCTCTGTCAGGCTGGTGCTGTGACCACTTCCCTGGAAGCCTGTTCCAGCGCCCAACCACCCTCAGGGTGAAAAACCTTTCCCTAATATCCAGCCTCAACCTCCTCTGACACAGCTTCAGGCCATTCCCATGGGTCCTGTCACTGGTCATCACAGAGAAGAGATCAGTGCCTGACCCTGCACTTTCCCTCATGAGGATGTTGAAGACCACAAGGAGGCCTCCCCTCAGTCTCCTCCAGGCTGAACGGGCACAGTGACCTCAGCCGCTCCTCAAAGGGCTTCCCCTCAAAGCCCTTCGCCATCCTCATAGCTCTCCTTTGGACGCTCTGTAACAACTTTATATCCTTCTTACCTTGTGGTGCCCAAAACTGCACACAGCACTTAATATAAGGCCGCACCTCATATTGTAACATAGCGTAAGTGTACCAGAATAGCACATTTGTTTCAGCAGGCAGAGGAACTCGAACAACAGCGCAAACTTCGAGGTTTGGATTACACCATTCACACCCAAGAACAGCAAGGACAGCCCTACCCGGCTCAGCGCTCAGAGCCCACAGGGAGCGGTGGTTCAAATGGCCCGCCATCGGCCCGGCCCAGCGGGCTCCGCCGGCACGGCACGGCACGGCACGGCACAGCAGAGCAGAGCAGAGCAGAGCAGCCAGTCCGTGCCTCCTCAGCCTGGCCTCGCACGTCTCCCTCCGTGCCGGGAGCGGCCCGCACGGCCGGGCCCGCCTTGTCCGCGGCGCTCACGGTCAGGCCCCGCTCCCCGCCGCCATTGGGGCGGGCCGCTCGCCCTGCGCGGGGCGGGGCCAGCGGCGGGGCTGTCTCGGCGCCGGGCGGCGCGCCGCTGAGCCACGCTCGGGAGAACGCGGGGCGGGGCGAGGCGAGCAGGCGGCGAAGCCGGTGGGTGGTGGCGGGGCCGAACAAAGCGGGGGGGAGGGGGTGAGGTGGACCGGGCTATGGCTCTCTGGGTCTGCGTGGCCGCATCTCTCCTGGAGGAAATCGGTTGCGGGGAGCGGGAGGGGGGCCGCGTTTCTCCCGGGGCGGGCCCGGCGGAGAGAGCCGCTTCCCCGGCTGCCGGCGGCGCTCCCGGCCCCCCAGGCCCGGGGGTCGGTCGGTCAGTAGGTCGGTCGGTCGGTGGTGGGGGTGGCTGAGCCCACGGCCTTGTCCGCGGGCCGGGCGGGAGAGAACGCCCGCCGGGCCATCCCAGCGCCCGCCGCTTCCCCCTGCCGGGGACACAGCGCGGGGCCTCAGGTAATAGCTCTCATGAAGCTTAAGGTCGCTAGTTTGTTCCCTTTCAGCCTGTTTGGGTGGAGAAGCTGCCGAAACAGAGAGAAAAAAAAAAAAAGCAAAGCGCTTTAATTCTGAGCTGCTCTCTGGTGACCCCTCGGTAGACCATTAACGAACCGGAAACACGGGGTCAGAGTCTGTATTTGCATATTCCTAATACAAAGCGTGTTAAACCTCGTCTGTAGTGACGAAAAGCATGCTTGGGGTCCTGGCGGGCACTGTAACTAACTTTTGATAGCCTGTAAAAGGCCCTGCCCAAGGTGTGTTGTGTCCTGTGTGACCCCTGATGGTCTGAAGGATAGGGCTGGCCAGCTGAAGTCTTTTACCCTGTATCTCATTGTTCTCTCCTTCAGGTATATGCTTGTCAGGTGGTAGCTTTCAAACCAACACACCCTGCCCTTAATACGGCTGTTGCTTGTAGCGGTGGTGATGTGATTAATTGGTGCAGGTGAATTAATAACCCAAGGGTCCCCTCTACACTCGGTGTAATTTCAGCTGATTTTACAGATTCATGCTGAGTACCTAGAAGTCTTTGCTTTTGGGAGATCAGAATGCTGGCCCAGTGTCAGGGCTTTCCAGCAACTACATCCAGCCCAGAAGTAATGGGAAGAGCTGTCTCAGTATGGGCCTGCTCCCATCTGTTGTAGCAGTATTTAGTAGGGGGATAGTGTCGCACAGAAAATGTAATGGTATATTTCAAATGTTTTTCGGTTTTTCATATACTCAGCTTCTATATTTTCCTTATGTTGTTAGTCAGATAATTATTGTTTAGCATTATACATTGTAGAGTGGAAATATTTTAATTTGCATGTCTGCATTAGTATCATATGTCACGTATATGTTCATGTACAAAAATTACCTTCTTTGAATGCTTAACATTTTCTCTTGCAGTCATGTGAGGTGGAAAACTGTTCTTTTCTAATCTTTAAGGAGATGTTTTACAATCCTGATGTCTGTTTTGAACATGTATTTTAGTAATGCTACAATCATTGCTTTGTGGCAGCATATATATACTGAACATGTGTTGTCTCCTGTGGTTTGCATATTTCAGGATCCAGCTGACTAAAGGCAGTTTAGTTATTTGCTTTCTCCTGTCTGAGAAGCTTTGGTATTATTTTTATCACTATACCATTCATTTCACTTGTTGGTTCTCATTTCAGTTTAATACGGCTTTAAAAAGAAGCCTGGTGATTCTTATGGCAGAGGTGACACATGATGATGTGAATTTATTTTTGTTAGGTCCACCAAGAATCAATAAATCCAGGCTGGAATGGAGTAAAAAGTTGTTTTATTTATTATTTTCTCATCAAAAGAAAAGCATTGGAACAACTGCATTTATGTAGGGGGAAAAATATTTTTGCTCTTATTGCTGTACAGAGAGACATTGATTATTTTTTGGTAGCTTGCAGAGCATAGCTTTGGTCTTTTTTGAGCCACTTTGTTTCTTACTGCTTAGTATACACATAGTATATGTGAAGATCATTGTAGGATCATCTTTATATTTGATGTCGCTGTCTCGTTTTTTTTTTCAATTGTATTTTTTCAGATACAATATTATAAAATAAGCTTCCTAAAATCTACAGAATAAATTTTGCTAGATTATAAAAATGATGTTGCTCTTTTCTAGAACTTGTTTTTTATATTTCCTTACACTTGAAACCTCGTTTTACCTAAGCTGTCAAAGAAAATAATATCAAAGAGCAGAATAAAAATTTGTAATAAATTTTTAAAGCACTGATGTGATTTCTTGCGCCTCCCCCCACCAGGATGAGATCATCCTCCAGAGGGAAATGCATGGCATCACTGCATTACTTAAAGCAAGATGAGGCAATCCTTAGCAGCCTGTTAGAATCATCACCATCCTCCTGACCTCTGCTTTAAAGCACAAAACACCCTGCTGGTTCAAATGCGCATTTGAGTGCCTAGTAACAAAGGAGGTATCTCTTTGTGGGTGTCTTTTGTTCTTTAAACGAGTGCAGGTGACTTGGTGCCTGAGGGTGCTCAGGAATTGATGGATATTAGAAGTGAGTTACAGATTCTGTCCTGAAGATATGCCATGTGAAGTTCAAATGTTATAACCAGTTTTTCTAGGCAATTCTTATAGCTTCTGTAAAGTCTCTCAGACAAGCTCCAGTTGTAATGAGGTAGAGTGCAGGAAGCTTCAACACTTCATTAAACAATTGAAAGTGTAGGCTGTGAGCTAGGCTTGCAGAGGCCCTAGTAAGAAATATTTTTATGATATAATATTACAAGTTGTGTTTTACATTTTTCAGAAAGAAACTAATATACTTTGTTGTAATTGTAGTTTTTGCTAGCCACTTCTTCCAATTTCATTGTTTCTTTGGCGCTGGATCAAGGACAGCAGTTTTAAAACTTCAAATTTTAAAGTTGCAAAAGGAGATAAGTCTTACTTTAAGGTCACTTAAATGTTGAAGATCTCTCCTAGTGTTTACATCCTGCCTTAACATTCATGTAAGACGCATTCTGTGCTGGCAGCCAGCTGGGTCTGCAGTTTGCTTGATTCAGCAGTTTGGTTGGAGCACAGCTGATGTGAGCCCAGGGCAGACTAATGAGCCACTTACCCTCCCTCGTGATTCCAGGGGTTCATCTGCTGGCCAGAGGGTGTTTGCTTTCCCGATGCTTTGGCTGAGTCTTTCTCCAGGTAGCTGTTGGTAGACAGGAGGTGGCCACAGCTTGTGTAGGTACATGTTTACTAGTTTACACTCTACCCTTCATGTACGTGCAGCACTGGCACTGCAGAACTTCACGGTGCCAAACAGCTGGGGTAAACACCTGGGATTTAGCAGAAGTTGATTTTGTTGAAATAATAAGTTGAATAGAGTTGAATAGAACTTCAACTTTTGTTGAAGTTGAATAGAGTTGGCACTTGATGCTGTGCTATTTTATATGGTGTGGCTGTTTATTACTGTTGTCAGACAAAGAGCAGAAGGAAGTTAATAATTTCCCTGTCTTTCTTATTAATCCCAGCCACACTGAAAGATCTGGGTTGTGCTCTTACACATAGTTCTTCTCCAGGAGAAGGAACAGTATGAATTGCATCAGAATAGTGGATAGGTCTGCTTGGATGTTTTCCTACAAATTTTGCTCAGGCTGAGAGCTCAGAAAAGCTGAGAACCAAAGCCAGGGATGATTGTAGTAGGGATGGTTGAAAAAGTCATAGAAACTCCTGAAGCTGGGCAGTGCTGGAGCAGGAGAACTTACAGCATCCTTGTCAATGAAATCCATTCTTTCCAATTATTTGGGATCAGGAGCTCTGCTCTTCAGCTAGAGCTGGGTGCACACACCAGTTGTTACTGTAGAGCAGCCTTTGCTGGCAGTGCTGATGTTCTCTGCCAAGGGTATAGGGTTGGATCACTGTCATGCCATGGGTCATGGGTATTTCAGTGCCCTTTGGAGTTGCTTGCCTTTCTCTTCCCACAGGGTGCTTTTCGTAGTTAGACTTCGAGTTAGGATGAATAAATCCAGATCAAGGTGCTAGGCAGTCAAGTTCTGCATTGTAGATTTACTTTTTACCCCATTATACTGTCTTTAAAGTAAATTCGTAAAACATAATGTTAATTTTAAACATTTTATTTCTAAAATACCAAGCTTATTTAATACTTTGGTAATTTGATTTTCAGGAAATTTCCCATTCGCTGCATTACATGATACAGTTTTCAAGTCTGGAATAATTTGTTGAAGACGTTTTAATTACATCAGTGCTCTAAAATAATATTCAGAGTAACACTGAAGATCTTTTGAAGCCACTAAAAATGTAAGTAAATGTCTTCCTATAAAGAAGTTAAGAAAGAGGGCTTCACGTAACTAAATTCGTGCTTCTGATGCATCAGTAATTGTTGCCACAAAAATGGGTGTTTGTTGTACTAACAAGAGTATAGATACAAAGTTGAGACTCAATAAGAATATCATGATGTAAGATGACAAATACAGTTTGCCTCAAAGAACTTAAGCCTTAAGTAGAATCCTCATCACATCTGACCAGCAAATCTTGCTACTCAGTCTGGTTACTTATACCTTCTTATTTACCATAAATATATCTGCTGAAGTAAGTTTTTGCAAAATTCTTGCCTTGTAATGCCTTGTTTGACCTCCTTGAGGTCTTGGCACTTCTAAGCATTTATTACTTTGTCCTATCTGGTGGTTTAAATTTATGATGCATAATTGTTTTCTGAAACTTGAGTTTAATGTAACTTGTGGTAATATGTTCCAGGAGTATGCACAGGATAACTGTGGGGGAGGTTTAATGCCTTTAAATTGATTTCTGATTTAGTATCCATTATAATTTATTATCCTGTGTTCTCATAAAAGTAAAAAGCCCACAGCATAGGGTTCATTATATCAAATGTTTAAAGTTGCGTTGTTTTATTCTATTCTGTGGTTTTATTCTATTACGATTGCAATTGCCTTCACGTACACCAGTTGGAATGAGATGCAGTGATTCCATTTCAAATGGAATGCAGAGAAATGACTCATTTCTCAAACTACTATGACCCGGTTTCTAATCTATCTTAGTCTTTGCACATAACTAATAACTTTTTTCTTTTGTTTCTTAATTTCTAATGCATGTGGGGACATTGCAATATTTTAAAGATTGTTTTCAATTTGTTTGTCTCTTATTTTGCTTTTTGTAGGTCTTTTCAATGCTTTGGTCACAGGGATCTACATTTTTTCCCCAGAGAAGGCAATAATTTAGAAAAATATTTCATGTTCTTCTTTAAAATATGTATAGGGATTACTCAGAAATGCTCTTTTTTTGTGTACTAATAGCCTAGATTAAAGTTATTATGTGAACTGTCATATTTCTATTTTCTTGCATTTTCAAGCTGATAATTGAAAGCAATAATGACAGACAAGGGAGATGGACCACAATTGGGGGAAGATCTGGCAGATGCAAAATCTATTCCAGGTTTTAAAGGGTAAGTGAAGTTCTTTTGGTTTAAGTCTTCAATTTAAGTCTGGTCAGCAGTTTATGTCTAAAGGACTCTATGTAAACAATGAATTCTTTCTATCACTTAGCTAAAATTTTAAAGTTTAGCATGCTATCAATTACTTACCAAGAAGCTGTTGTGGCAAGGGATCTCTCAGCCTCTAGGAGTAACCAAGAGAAGCATCCCTGCTCAAGGGGAGATCCTGGTGTGCAGCCTGCTGTATGTGGAGTAAGACAAGTGACTTGCAGTCATCCTTGTGTATGAGACATATTTCAGAATGGTGCATGCTCAGCTAGCCCTTAGATATTGAGGAAGACTTACGGCTCTTAGCTATTGTGTTAGCTATCTCCCCCAAAGTCTAGCTTTACCATCATGCTGGTGACTATTGCTTATGCAGAAAAGGAGCACACATCTGCCACGTCTTTTTAGGTTTTGAATGTTTTCTTGTGAAAATTCAATGATAATAGTTTTTGTTCAGAATTGAGAACAGATTAGCTTTCTCAGAGCTAAGCTTTCCTCCGGGTACATAGATTTCAAAAGATGATAGTAAAAAAGCCCAACTGATTTCTTGTTGATACAGTAACTGGCATCCTTAAACTAAGTTTTCATAGTTTTCATATTCTCCTGTGTGGAGGCATTACAATTTTAAACACTGTTCTTCCTTGATTCTTTTAATTTCAAGCTTACTGCAAGTTCCACATAAGGTTACTACAAATACAACCATACCAGTTTCATTTGGCTTGCTAAAATAGCCTATTATTGTCATTATTTTGAAAAGAGAGATTAGAAATTAACACCTAATTTTTGTCTGGTTTCTATACAGAAAAAACCTACCTGCTAGCAAGTCTATGGACTCTGGAATTTTGCCAGACTACAGTTACAGAATGGATTATCCAGAGATGGGGGAATGTGTAATAATAAACAATAAGAACTTCCACAGACATACTGGTACCACTCACAAGTTTTTGACCTTTTTCCTTAATTTAGATGAATTAGTGCTGTGTGTTATTCTTCAAAATTAAATGTGCAGACCAGTTTTGATTGCACTCTTAAAATTAATTGAGTGTGATTCATTTCAGTCTATTCTTCCAAATATGCATAGAGGGAATACATTAGGGTATAGCAGTAATGAGGAGGAAAATTGATCAGCAGTACAAGTCTGTAGTTGTGATTTATATTTTGTAAATTAAATTCTTCTTATGTCCTTAAATAGGTAAGTAGATATAAAAATAAGATGCAGATAAATCTACACTACAGGTACAGAGGGCGGGAGATGGTGTGCCCATGTAACAGTGAAATGTTTTCTCTGCTGGAGAGGATCTGCAATAATGGAGTATTTCAGACAGATACAGCTATAAACAATAAAAGAATTTGTCTCAATCAGATCGTGCCATCTATATAATATAAAAAATAACACATTTCTTTTATGTATAGGGATGTTGCCCCGTTCAGGTACAGATGCAGATGCTGCAAGTGTCAGAGAAGTTTTTATGAAGTTGGGATATAAAATAAAGATCAACAATGATCTTTCATGTGGGGACATTTTTAAACTATTAAAAAATGGTAAGTTATTATATGTTTAGTGTGTGCATTAAGTCATCCACTGTTTCCAAATACATCTCTAGCCCTCACATCTCTTCTTTCTGTGTTCTTTTAGATGACATTTTACACCTTCTGGTGATTTATTGTTAAGGATGACGTGTATATCATAGTTTCTATGTTTATTCATCTTAGCTGTCTCTCCATCTTTTGTGCCATGACTGTTGTCTCCATATCCTTTCTCATCTTCTAAAGAAGGATGGAAAAAAGGCTGAAACTTATAAGCAGACTGATTTATATTCTGACCCTGGGATCACTGAAGCTCTGTGAGTTTGAAAGAAAACTGCTAGATTGGGTAGAGGGGTTCTGTGCTTAATGCTTAGTGGTGTGGCCCAAAGAGGGGTTCAGACTGAGGGACCAGAACTACAGGTATATGGACTGATATATGGTATATGCATAAACAACTCACATTTTGTTTAACTTGTGAAGCAAAACACCCTTCTCTCAAGTGAGAACTTTATACTACTTTATACTACTCTGTTGGTGGTTCTGCTTTGTTTGGACTTGGCTTCATCTAGATGTCTTAGTTTAGGGCAAATTAGGAAGGAAAACTCTAAATGGGGATTTTTCTAGGGAAATGCCCCTCCCCACTAACTGGTCCGGGAAAAGAAAAAAAATTCTTTAGAGAGAAGTGGAAAAAGCTGTTTATTTAACAGAAATTGAGTAATATTAAATAATAAAACTTCTTGCTGTTTGATGGGATGGCAAGTCTAGGAAGAAAAGTCCTTTTTATGTGGTGTAGCTCGGCTCGCTCAGGTTTTTATCAGTCCCTCCGTCGCTGGAAAGTGCCGAGGCCCAGGCCCCGGTGGGCCACAGGCGTGAGCTCCCGGGGTTTGGCTGGGTGTTCAGTCCAGAGCAGGCTTGCACAGATACAAGAAAATTGGGAAAAAAAACCAAACAAAGGTCCAGGGAACTCCTCTGCCTCAGCTAGCTAGAACTAACTAAAAGCCAGAGAGAAGCTCTGTCCCGCTGTCTGTCCGTGCTGCAGACACCACAGTCCAGGAGCGGGATGTGTGGGAGTGATGTTTTTCCTTAACACAAACTGCGCGCTTCTTCTTCCCCCTCTCTTGCTCTCAAAGCCAGTCTTAAAGGTGCAGAACTTAATATATAACATAAACCAGACGATTGGGGATACCAGTATCATAAAGTCACCCCAGGACACTAGACCTGTACATTAAATGATGCCTGGAACACAGGCCATTCTAGTTAACTGTTGGAAGGTTCTCTGCCATGACTGGGACTTTTGCCCACTAGTGCCCTCCCAGACTGTTAAACAGTGAAAGCGTTCCAGTGATTATTCCCAACAGCAGTTAGCCTGCAGCAATCCTGGTCTTGGTTTTTGTGTTTGGTTTTTGTTGGTTTTTGTATTGTTTGTTTTTTGAATGAAAGTGTTTTCTCATATAGATGTAGATTCTTTAATGCCAGTTAATGTGTATGCCAGAAAATGTTTCCAGGCATGGTTAATTCATTAGTATTGTTGCAGCTAGTCTGTTGACAGTAGCTGAAAATGTGACTCTTCTAGATGCAGTGCTTGTCCATAAATTGTAGAAATGCCTGAGTGTACATCACTTGAGTAAAGCTGAAACTATTAATTTTGTCCAGAACAGAAATTTAGTGTTTTATTAAGCACTAAACAGTAAGAGTTCAGATTTAGGGACTGTTTTAATTTTTCATCTACAAACTCTTGCATCTTTTTGAGTTACCACTAATAATTTCTTTTGGATCCTTCTTTTTTAATCTTGTTTGTATCTTTTCATAAATTTGAAAAAATCATCTTGGTCCTCAAGTACATTTTCCACAATGTCAGGCAACAAAAGACATTGAAGAATATAAATTTTGTCTACCACAAGATGTAAAAAAAGTGTAAAACTACAAACACTTTATATAAAGCTTAAATAACTATAAGGACAAAATCAAGAGGATTCAAAAATCCTTCTAGACCTCACCACAGGTAAAAAGTGAGAGAGAGAAGTGTAGTGCTAGTACTGCAGGAGCAGCAACAACTGTGATGCTGCATTTAGTTTCCATGTAATCCAAGTAGTTGAAGCATCCCCAGATGGAAAAAGAGGTAGGACTTCTCCATTATTCCCCAAAACTGAGGATATTCCATGAGTCCAATCCCAAATCAGAAGACTGACCATTATTGCATGAATGAGGTGTATCATTCAGACTTTGAGACACTGTGGGAGTACCCTTTTTGTCTCCTTACAGTATTCCTGGCCTAGCTCTGTGACTTGCAATGGGTAGGGTTGGCCCTTAATTTGAGGTTTCCTGTGCCCAACCTCCTGAAGTAAAGTAGGCAGGCTTCTTCTGTTCAGAAGTGAAGACTCTTTGGAGGTTTCTAAACATGCAAATTAGTTCTTAAAGACTTCTGTGACGTAGGAAGGATCAAATGCTCCCAACTTTTAGAGAATACAGGAAGTTAATTCTCTTTTTTCTTTCAAGTGTCTGAAGAAGATCACAGCAAGCGGAGCAGTTTTGTTTGCGTGTTGCTGAGCCATGGCGACGAAGGATTGATCTATGGTACAGATGGGCCTCTTGAATTGAAAGTACTGACAAGCCTTTTCAGAGGTGACAGGTGCAGAAGTTTAGCAGGAAAACCCAAGCTCTTTTTCATTCAGGTGATGTACAGCTGAACAATGATCATCAAATCAGCCAGATAGTTTAAAAAAAAAAAATACCTTTTCCCACTAATTATTAGTGCAAAAAGTTTATCCTTTCTAAAGTAGATTTGAATATAATTACTTTCAGAGTAAGATTCTCTTCAAGTCTAAAATGGCACAATTTTCCCCATTAGGTAGGCTGTATTTATAACAGCTGACATTGCATTAATTCTATGTATTAAAAAGAGTCTTAGGTAATAATTTAATGAATTTCTGAATTCTGCAGAATTCAGAAACTTCTGAATGAATATCTATCTTACCCAAACTGTGTAGCTGATTTAAATAAATGTTACTACTTTCCTTCTGAGTCTGTGTAATGGAAATGTGACACATAAATTCTTGTTACTTTTGCCATTTTTTAATCATGATATTATAATTTTTAAAACACAACACATCAATGTTTTTATAATGATCACTGCCTTTATTTTTCTATTTTAATATTATTTTTTGTTCTTCTTTCTACCAAATAGGCTTGTAGAGGGACAGAATTAGATTCTGGTATTGAGACAGACAGTGGATCAGAAGAAACAATGTGTCAGAAAATACCTGTAGAGGCAGACTTCCTGTATGCCTATTCTACAGCTCCAGGTAAGGACTGTATCCATGTCAGCCTGTATTCATGCTATAAATTACAGCTTGGAGTTGGACCCAGTCAGTGGGTGACTTGTGTGGAATGTCCCTTTGGTCAGTTTGGGTCAGCTGTCCTGGTTGTCTCCTCCCAGGATCTTGCCCAGTCCCAGCCCCTTGGTGGGGGGAATGTTGGGGAGGCAGCACTGCCCAGCAGTAGCCAAGGCACTGGGGTTACCAGCACATTTCCAGCTCCCAATGAAGAGCACGGCACTGTGAGGGCTGCTGTAGGAAAATTAACTCCTGCTCAGCCAGACAATACACTCTTTCATGGAAATACATATTTACTTCCCTCAGTCACTTTTTAAGATTTGACTTAATTTCTTTTTGAGGTAGTTGCCATTCTCAGTTCCTACAAAACCCCTACCAAGCCCTGAATATATCCTTCTCACTAGCAAACCCTCAAAGGTTCATCTGATGGAAATTCAGTTAATTGGAGTTGTGCAAACAATTTATAGCAAGAGGAAAAGATATAATTCTGAGAGAACAACGCAATCAGATGTGCAGAAGTGGATGATAAGTACCAGCATATTATTTGTCTATCAACTGTATTTGCATTGCTTCCTTAAGCAAAATTGGTGGCAAAGCCCTTCATACGTCCTTTACATTTCCACTTAACAGAAGTAGGTTCAGTCTTTTATTTTGCACATATTTGTGAAACATTGAAACCCATTTTCCATCTGTACTGTCACCTCTTCTTTGTATTTGTGTACCCCATGAAAAGTAGTAAGTGATTAATGACAAAGATTGCTGCAGCAGAAGATAATTTTCCTGCCTTTTGATTTTCTTCCTACTTAAGGTTTTCTTAGATTATAAAAGATGACAGGATTAGAAAAAAAAATTAGTTGGCATTTGTGGAGGTTATAAAATCTAAATGTTGTTGGTGGTTTAGAGTTTTTATTTTAAAATATTGGTTGCTATTGGAAACAATGCATTGTTCTCCTAATTGCTGACCTGTCCCATATCAAAGGCTGCTCCTTCTGATCACTTGGACATTGCTCTCTTCCACAGGCTATTACTCCTGGAGGAATTCAGCTGAAGGCTCATGGTTTATTCAGTCACTTTGTAAAATGCTGAAGGAACATGCAAAGAAACTTGAACTCATGCAGATTTTAACTCGTGTTAATCGCAGAGTGGCAGAGTATGAGTCCTGCTCAACTCATCAAGATTTTAATGCAAAGAAACAGATTCCGTGTATTGTCTCTATGCTCACCAAAGAATTTTATTTCCCTTCCTAAAATAGTTTTTCAGTTAATGTTTTTTACCTGCATTTTATATGCAATATTAGTACGAAATACCACTTTTAAACCTGAATAACTGTTCACTGCTGTGTGTGGCACAACAAAGTGTCTCAAAGTTAGATATATGTCTGTTGTTAGAAGTAAAACATAGTATGGCTGTGTAAAACTGCAAAGCTGAAGCAGCTTTGAAAGTAGTGCTCTGAGTATCGCAAAAAATGTGGAAGGGGAGACTGGAGAAAGATCAGATTGTTTATTGGAGCTATTTGGTGCTACATTTCACTTGGGGCAGAGGAAAGAGTTCTTGTAAATCATTTGGTTTCATATTGTACAAACAAGATTTAGAATGTCAGTGATGGTAATATAGTAGTGTCATCATACCTTTCCTCTTAACTCAAGTTCTTAAAGTTTAGGTTATAAACTAACCTAAACTATTTTTACACTTTTGGGCATAAACTCTGGAAAACAGCCATTTCATATTTTTGCATACAGTTACAAAGCATGTTTAGAGTACTGTTGGAAATGGAAAAATAGAAACTTTCATTCTTCATCTCAACAGAGTACAGTTAGTTTTTCCTGATAATTTAATAACTTTGTGTATGTGTTATTACAGAAAACAATTATATCAGCATGGTAGCTGTTTCAGAAGAAATTTTGTATTCTGACCTTGAAGCTGAGTGCCTAAGGGACCAGTCTTCCAAAGTGTCTTTTTCTGCAGCTCCCTAAGGGTATATTTTATATTTGGGGCTATAAGAGCCAGTGCAAAAGGAAATCTGCATTCTGAACAGTCTGCTTTCCTCTTTTTAGCCTTAAATAAGAATGGGTTGGCTCTGTGCGTATCACATATAATCTGTGTGAAAACCTAGATTTGTGGGGAAATTTCACTTCAAAACGCTAATTCCACTGAATCAATTACAAAGTTTAGCTAAAATATGTTAACAAATGGTTAAGTTGTATCTCTTGACTCTGAATTTTGTGAAACAGACTTACAAAACTGCAAAACATTTTTGCTGATATTTCAACTTGTCTTTTTAAGACCGGTGGAAGACAGAATATGAAATTACAATAGGTGCTTGCAAAACAAGACTTGAAACTCTTAAAATTGTGTAGCAAAAACAACGGTGGTAAATTGATGATCACTGCCAGAGGCATTTTGTACTTGTGGGTTTTTTTTAAATTAAATACTGTTTCCTAGATTGTATCATGCTTTATATGTGTCTTTATTTGTTTAGGATCTGATAGCTTTTGCAGATTAATTTTAACTTCAATTATATCCTTTTCCCCTCAAATTACTATTGTCCTTTTTCTCCTGCATTGGCCTTACCACCTGAAATTGAAAAGAATCCACTTTAAAGCACTGTATGCCGTTTTATAGCCAAGTAGTACAGTTGTGACAGACTCGGGAAATGCAGGTTCAAAAGGGATGCAGAGGACGCAGTTTTAAACATTGTAGATGAATTCCCAGATGACTGCCTGCTGGATAGGAGCAATCCTGTCTCCCTCTTATAAAAATGTTCTGTGAGAGAGGGTTGGTCTATTTTAACTCATTGAAATTTCAGTTCTGGGCAGATTCTTGCCCATGTTCCTGTTGAAAATTTAAACAGGCCTCTTCTTGTAGGTTGTGATTTACAAGCATTTGCAAGGTTATATGTTGTAAATGAGTGACAAGACTTTCTTAAATCTTCTTCAGAGTAATGGGGCATAGGGATGTTCCTTGAGTTCTTAGTTATTTTACTGAGAAAAACTCCTGTCAGAGTTTGCTCTTCCCTTAGATTTAATAAGTTCTGGTCTTAATTCATCTTAGTCATTTAATGGAAAATTATTGTGCAGCTTTTGCAATGGTCCTTAAAACAGAGCAAAACAAAACCAAAGCTAGGCTACAATGAGTAGCCAATTGCAGGAATGACGCCTGCACCCATGAGATACACTGTGGCACATGTGGTAAAGGGATTTCCTGAGGTATGCCATGAGGTGGGTGCTGGAGGGGCTACAGTGGGCATGATGGCCTGGTGATGGAGGTGAGGAGTTATTAAT
Organism: Pseudopodoces humilis; assembly: GCF_049639895.1. Lineage (NCBI taxonomy): Eukaryota > Metazoa > Chordata > Aves > Passeriformes > Paridae > Pseudopodoces > Pseudopodoces humilis. Next base: position 31,853,217 of record NC_142205.1, read on the forward strand.
CTTACCTTAGCTCTGCAACTGGCCAGATGGAAGAGGCAGTGATATTACATGCACCCTGGGCATGACCCACAGCCTTTGTAGTCTCTATCATATCCCTCCTTTATATATAAAGTGGCTGCACCACCCCGCTGTTCATGATGACAGTAACAGGACACCTGACTACAGTCTCCACTTCTCCCAAAAGTGTTTGAAATCCTCCATGGCAGAGGATGAGAATGTGACCACCATGCAGACAAGTTGATGGGCTTGTTCCTCTCCCCTCCCTAAAGCAGGGTCAACTCTGGCAAGATTTCCACCAGCACCAGAACATACCTGGAAACACTTATACATAGTGCTGTACTCTCTCATAGATTATGTAGATCTACTGAATTTATCACTGACAATCTGAAAAGAATCCGTTAGGTTGCCTGTTGCTCCAATAAACTGCACTCTTTGTTAACTTGTGGTCATGAATGACACCAGACTTAGAGCGTAGCCCACATTGTGCATCAGAGACCTTACTGAATACAGCCAGACTTACAGTGCTGAATTGGTTATAATCAGAAATTAAACCTAGCCCCTCTGATCTCTGAGGACTAGTTGGAAAGCAAGGGAATTTATTTTCTGTTGAATTTCTATACTCTAAGCACCAAATAGTTAGTAGAGGTAGGGCTTAGGAAATGAGGTATTCCCATCAAGTCCTTTCAGGCCAAGTACTAGATTCTTTCACAGTGCTAAGGAGGTATCTAGATACTTCTAGAGGGATGGTGTTTCAGTCTGTAGGACTGCTTGTAGAGACAGAGCTTGTTGGAGAAGGCAGAGGTGATAACATCCTTTTTTCTCATGTCTTTCCAAAACATTCTATTTGTAATAATCTTTCATCCCACTGCCTCTTACTCAAATTCAACCTTTTTACTGGACCACATTTTCCCAATTATCCATGGGCTCACTAGTTCACCAGACCTCCTTTCCAGATGAAGTCAGGTGAAAGACTGGGTGAAAACACTTTCATGAAAGTGAATATACTACCCAGGTGGAACAGTTCATCACGTCCATAAAGGGAGACCTTTCATGCCAAGTGTGGCTGCAGCTTCCAAGCTGAGGTGGAAAGCAAACACCTGTTTACACCTGAAGATCTGTGACTACCTGGATCATCAGTTAAATCATGTCCAGAAGGCTTTTAAGAAGTCTGACATTAGTATTTTGCTGACTTGAAAAGCCAACAGAACCACAAACTTTTCAAAGATCAATTAGGAAGTTAAAAAAGGTGATGAGATACCTAATAATTTTTACTTTTTTCTAGTAAAACAACAACAACAAAAACACCAAACCAATAAAAGCAACACGAGTTTCACATTGGAAAATTGAAATTTGTTTATTCTCACATATGAGAATAAACACATTTACAGTTAAGCAATGGAAGGAGGAAGAAAATAAAAGACCTAGGCTGAAACTGGGGGGGCAACTCATGCTGTCTGGTTTACAGCAGGTCAAATACTCCCTTCTGGCTAAGCAAATCCTTATTTTGAATGCAGTCAGTCTCTCTTCCTCTGAGATAACAGCCTCTGAGAGTACCCATTTCAAATATGAGTTTGGTAAAAGAAAAAAAGGCAAGTCAGACACTAATGCTTGTAAGCCCCATGGGAACAGTCCTTCCTTGAGAACAAAATCCATACTTTTAGTACTCTGCTCCATAAGAAAACCCATGGAACTTACCCAAAATTCAAATTCGGGGTTGCTCAGTGTGGGGAAGAGATGGTCCCAGGAAGATCTTAGAGCAGCATGTAAATATCTAAAGGGGGCTGGGGACAGCGTCTTTAGCAGGGCCTGCTGCAATAGGACAAGGGATTATGGTTTTAAACTAACAGAGGGTAGATTCAAACTACAGTTGAGGAAGTTCTTTTACGATGAGGGTGGTGAAACACAGGAACAGATTGCCCAGAGAGGTGGTAAATGCTCCATCCTTGGAAATAAGGAAGGCCAGGTTGGACAGCATCTGAGCAACCTGGTCTAGTGGAAGGTGTCCCTGCTTGCTGCAGGAGGAGTGGACTAGATGGCCTTTAAAGGTCCCTTCCAACACAAGTCATTCTTTGTTTCTATGATGATCCGGTTGTTAGCAAGTACTGGGTCACCTTTTATGCATGATGCATTCTCTTGGAAGTTCATATGCTTTCTCCTGAAATTTTAAACTGCATTACTCTACACTCACTGGATTACTATACAATCACATGCAATTCATATTTTTAACTATCATATCAATTATTTTTTGCTAAAGCCAGGCAGTATGTATATGAAATCACATCTAGTAATTAGAAATATAAACAGTATGAATAATAGCTGCTAAATTAATACTTTTCACTTCATATTCTGTAAGGAATGGTACCCGTGACCAGGAAAAACAATCTTTCAGCTGTGTATTTTCTCCTGCTTTCAACTGCAGACAGAAGAACAGCCGCAGCAGAACTCTGTCTTTCTGAGGGACCAGGATCAGAGGTAAACTGCTGCTTCCTCACCACGGGGTGTCACTGCAGATAGCACAATGCTCTCCAAAGCTCTCATCAATGAGTCATGCAAAATGAAATCCAAAAGCCTGCTGAATGAAGCAACGCTTTCATAGCTGTCAGTGGTTGATTGCTGTCAGCTCATGTGTTTATTACATCCTGGGACTTGCATCTTGAAGTATGTGAGAACATCATATTGCTGCTTCCCAAGAAAGCTGCAGTGTCTTACTGCACATCACAGTAAACAAGAATCAGCTGATTTTGAGGCAAAAAGGGCTGTCTTTGCTGCCCTAGACCTACATAGAGAATACTTCCAATTATGGAGCATGTACCCCTGCAGATCCCTGTCATACCGCTGATAGTCCTGTTACATTTAATTTTAAAAAATCCACAGCACCCCCAAAATAGGTTTCTGCCTTATCTGTGGTGATGGTCTTCAAACAAAAGACTGGTGCAATAGCTTGCTTTGCCTGCATCATGACAGTCAATTAGTGGAAACAGAGAGAAGAAAGCCCTAATTTTAAGCTCCTATTTTTAATTTTATGTCTTCAAATCAAACTCTGAAGTTCAGATTTTCCTGCATAATCACAAACCAAAAATTTTGGACCTGTGTTCTAAGAAATGAAACTATGTTCTTTTCTTCCTAGAGACCAAGATGTTCTGTCAGGAAGATAGTTGCATAATTAAAGTGTCTCAAAAGAAAACAAGATGCACTGTAGTCATTTTCCAAAAGTGATTTTGCTTAGTGTTGGCAGGCAAGATCTGACCTCAGGTTAAATAGCTCACCAGTGCTGCCCCCAGTGTCAAAGGACTAGCAATGGTGCTCTGCCTTTGCCTGCTGAGCAAAGACCAGAATATTTCTATCTAGTTGAATATGGTGAGCTTTACAGGGACTTACCTAATGAAATTCCATAGGATGGGGTGTGTAGAAGACCAGCCTAGATGACCTAATAGGTCCTCCTGGTTTCAAATTGTGTGCAGAAAGGTAGCATGCAAATCCATCTCCTTACCTCTGAAAGACAACCAGTAACAGGTTCTCCAGAATATGCGTAAAGTGGTAGTAATGTTGTCTGAGTGGTTTGAGAGTATCTGATACGAAGATATACCAACCACAGTACTCCATGACCATTAAAAAATGTTGATTCTATTTATTTTACCACAAGACCTTTACAAAGAGTAGTGGAAAGAGCCATCACTGTGCAATTTACTATCAGCAGCATAAAAACATGATTAATAGTAAACACTAACAGGGTGATTTAAATTTTCAAGATCCTTCTTAACAGACACAAGCATTTCCTCTTTCTGTCTATTTCTGGTACTAAACACAGAACATTTTGTGTTCCCTTTTATTCCATTCAGCTAAAAGCCACTTCCTCAAATGTACAACCCTTACCTCTCCCGCATGATGCAATGCAAAAAGGCTGGCTGAAGGCAGGAGTAGCCTTCTCTGCACAGAGTGTTTCTCCTGCTGAGCCTCTTCACTCTTTGCCTCCTCATCCCTCAGCTGGCTCCCTGTGCTCAGCACACTCCTACCTAGCCTCAGCTGAGGCTATCAGCTTTCTGGATGAGGGATGACCTTTAGGTGATGCAGATGCTGTGGCTGCAGGAGGCTCTGAGCACTTGGGAGACTGTGGCTTCCCCACCTGACCTGTGGTCCCATTGACCACACTGCTGTTAAGACTGGTGATCCCACAGGTGTTGCTTTCTTCCTACAGCCAGCCAGTTATTAAGACCTCAGAAAGCAAATAAAAACCCCAAAGTGGGCTTTGTTCTCCCTGCTCTTCAGGCTTGACATTTAAAACCAAGAATTCATAATTCTTGGTTAACCTTTTCTTTCCCAGGATGGGATCTATACAAGAATGCATGCACTATTATGATAAAATTGTCTCCTGAGCAGATCTGTGGAAGATGGGAGAAGCATCAGAAGAAGGATCCAGCTTTACTGAATCTCCAGCATCACAACAGGAGCTTGGCCTTATGTTTGGTAGCTTCTGCTTGCTGAAATGCTGCTGGGTGAAAGCACAGACTCACAGAATATTTTGAGTTGGAAGGGACCTTAGAGACCATCTAGTTTCAACAACCCCTGCCACAGGCCCGGACAGCTTCCACCAGATTACCTTGCTCAAAGCCCCATCCAATCTGGCCTTGAACACTTCAAGGGATGGCAAATCCACAATTTCTCTGGGCACTAGGGAATTTCTTATTATTATCTAATCTAAATTTACCCTCTTTTAGTTTGAAGCCATTTTCCCTTGTCCTATCATTATAGGCCCTTGTAAAAAGTCCCTCTTCCACTATTTTAGAACCCCTCAGGTATTACATGTCTGTAGTAAGGTCATCCTAGAGCCTCTTCTCCATCGGGGTGACCAACCCACGTCCAAAGGCAAAGTGAAGACCAGATTCTTCCACCCCTTTCACTAGTTCCCATATTGGATGCCTGATGTGGTGTATAAGCCTCCCTGGCCAGCACCCTGCTCTAGTGGGGCTTCCTTGTAGACCACCTCTAAGGGCCAGTGGTGCACAGGGCTCGGTGGCCCGTAGGACTTCAGGTTTCTGTAGGGAAGCCCAAAGGGTGGCACTCACTTTTCTAAGTAAGTCACAAAAGAAGAGTGGGGGTTTGAGTCATACTGAAATCAGTTCAACAGGTGCCTTAGCTACTCAAAGTGACCTGGCTCTGTGGTGGTGACAGAGCAGCCTGAGCAGCAGGGAGGGACAGCAGCAGGGCAAGCAATGGAATCTGTGTCACCAGCTGGGTGCTGCAAGGGCTGTATCTCCTCAGGGCTAGACACAGGTTGGGTGGGCTGGGGAGAGCCTGCTGGGGAATATGGAATGCAGGCTTTACCTGCTGGGCCATGTCAATGCAGGCACATTTTGATCAGCTTTTTCCAAAGGTACCACTGTGGGGGGCAGGGGGAGCAGGAAGGGTAGCAGTGAGGTGGGAGACCTGAGCAGGTGGTGGCACCTCTGACTGCAGCCTTGAACTACTGACCAGCAGCTCTGGAAACCCCTGGGAGACAGGAGGCTTTGCAGCAGTGTATCAGCTGCACTGAGTCTTTTAACTTGGATGTTGACCTCAGGAATGCAATCAGAGAGCTAATTATAAATAGTTTGTGCAGTTGTTGATGAGATTAACATGTGCTGCCGCAGGCAGTTGAAAGCAGAGGGTTACTCCAGTGTCTACTAAACATTCTGTACCTCCATCATCTGTTCTGCACAGCAAGTCTGAAAAAGGGAAGTGCTAAAAAAATACTCAAAAAATGGTCCCAGTGAGAGGGGGAAAGAGGAAGCAGCCTGGCTTACAAAACTGGGGGTGAGGGACAAGGGGGAACAGGCCAGGGAACAGAGAGAATTAGGAAAGAGGGAGGACAGTCACTGTGAGGGATCCCAGTCCAGGCATGGGCCAGGCTTACGTCAGAGCTAAAACACAACAATTACCTGCAATGAAAAAGGCTAAACCAGCAAAACCCAAAAACAAGGGAATGCCCTCAATATCAGAAGTAAAAACCTCCAGGTAAACCATCAGTGCTAATTGTGTTCAGGCAGCAGCATTTAATAGCGTGTGGCAGAAACTGAGGGGAAAAGGAGGTAGGGAAGGAGAAGTGCAAGCTGTGAGTGACCCAGCAGCTTGAGGCACCTGCTCTAGCTGAGAGTTGTGCCCAGCACTGTGAGATGGGCACAAAATGTGCCCAGGAGCAGATGATTCTATCAGCCACGAGTTTGAGCAGCAGCTGCTGCTAGACCTGTGCTGTTTCAGAGAGTTGAGGAAAGCTCCAGGAAAGCTCCCCAGAAAAGCCCGAATTTTGTAGCCTCAGATTTTGGAGTCATCCAGCTCAAAATCCTCAGCTTTGGAGTCATCATCCCTGGAGATGTTCAAGAAAGGATTGAACATGGTGTTTAGTGCTATGATCTAGTTGACAAGATGGTAATCAGTCAAGAATTACACTTGATGATCTTAAAATTCTGTTCCACCCTAAATGATTCTGTGATTCTGTGACTTAACATGCAAAGGGAACAGCAGGCAGGACAGTGGGGCAGAAAAGGAGGCAAGGAAATTATGTCAGGTGCTGTAGAAAGAGACCCTGCTGTGGCTTTTTCTAAAGCTAGTAAAAAAGAATTTTAAGGAGTAATCTGAGAGATGCCAGGAGCTTTGCAGGGTTCTGCTCTAGAGCATCATCCAGATGAGGGTGGCAGCTGGGAAGAAAGTGGAAGAGCACTTGATGGGCAGTGGGGCAAGGATGGCTTTGGTGGGCATGGGGTCCAGGAAAAGCCTTGAAAACAGACAAGCAAGCTATGTCAAAAACCCGTACTTGGAAGAGAACAATGAAGCAGGAGAGAGATGCAAGAGGAAGAGAGCAAGGACCAGTGGTGGGCTGGGAAAACCACCAGAAAAGCCAACTCCAGGGAGCTGTTTGTGGGAAAACCACCTGCGGGAGGCCCAGGAAAACACTGGTGGCCAAGGTGTGGAGCTCTTGAGCAAGAGTTGTAGCTGCGAGGATGCCCTGCAAACGCGGGGTCACAGATCCTCTGCAGGAGAGTGTGGAGGGAAGGTGAGCTCTGCTGGTGTCCACAGGCTGCTTCCACGTTTGGAAAGGCGCTGCGGTCTCCCCGTGCTGTTTCCCTGCCAGCTCACAGTGCAGACCGATAGAGAGATTATTCAGGACAGACTGACCTAGAAGCTTCAGATTCCCCTCTCTCCTGCCTCTGAGTACAACTTGGTTTTCAGTTTGACAGGATAATGGATCAGCAGCACACATGGTGGAATGGAGTTTGTGTCTCTGAATGAAGAAATCCCTGAGGAGAGGTGAGTCAGGACAAAAAGAGGAGAAAAGTATGGAGTGCTCCTCATTCACTGCTGAATGTTGGAGTATTTGGGAGTAAAACAACTCATTTATGAAATTCATAGATTGGAGAATTTTGCTGAGAGAAGCACAAAAAGAAGTGTTGTGAAGGATTAAAAAGAGTAGTCTGAGAGATGCAACAAAGCATATACCTTTTCCCCCATTACTTCAAAACAAAATAGTAGTTATCAGCTTTGTCCTAGTGACTGAAACACTACTGCAACTGAAGGCTGTCTTATTGCCAACCCTGAGTGCATGCACAAATAGCAGCAACATTCACGGGTGCCAAGCTCTACAAACCCATTTAAATCAATACAAAATTCCCACTGATATAGTCTTCCCAAGTTCTGGCTGAAGCTGTTTCCCTATGGCTGGGTTTCAGCATCCCCTGGTGTGAATCTTTAGAGCTTGGTATTACTAGGTTGCAACACTACAGGAGGCAGAACAAAAAGCAATCCATAACCTAAACGGATAATACCTTGGATATGTTTCCTACCCAAGGTCTAAAGGGAGTGAGAAAGCAAACACCCTTTACTGGCATAAGACATAGCAATAGAACTAGAAAAAACCCAAACCCTATGAACAGAGAAATGTCAGTTGTCAAGTTTCCTGTGGCTTTATGCTTCCTGTTTGTGTTCCTTTCACGCCACACATATGAAGGGGTGAGCTCTCATCAGGGTTTTTTGGGTGCCTGTGGCTGTGGCAAATTACTCCTGTGCATGTTTCTTCACCAGGAAGAAGGTGAGTGACAGCTGCTGAGGGTGATTTGTTCTTGAGCTGATCATCACAGCATCTACAGCAGCCCAGAGACTAACAGGGTGTTGAAACCTGTGTGCAGCTGAGCAGAATGAAAGCAGTGCAAAGACATTGTGACCTTCTACGATTCCTTCATTTTATGATGGAGGTGATTTTAAAAGGATCTACATTTTACAGGACTGATAATTACCCCACTAAACTTGCCACTATCTTGTATTTAGCTTACAATTATGAAGCTCTGGGGAGATTCGCTGGGAATCAGTTCATTCATTGGCCTTACTCTGGATTTGAGCTCTAAGCCATGTCCCTTAAAATTACACCTGCAGTTGAATCATGATAGCAAAGAAAAAAAAAAAGCGGGGGTATTGCATTTAAGCTGGAAAACGAGATTCTAGCATGGATGTATGTGTAGATGTGGCACTAAACAACAAGATATTTCTAGGCAAGGGCACTGCAAAAGATTGGAGCAAAATGCCATGAACATCTGCATCCCAAAGATAAGAACTGAAAAAGTGTAAAAATACAGAGGCAAGCTTCCTCTCCCTCAGGCTTCTTTTTTCAACTGTGTCCTGATCACTCCATAACTGAGAGAGATAAGGTATCTGTAGTGGAGTTCGCCATTTGCCTCCTTTCTAAAACAGAGAATCGTTTGGTTTGCCATGTTGAAAAATATTGCAAAACACTCCAAACACTGATTGCAGGCATAAGTCAACAGCACTGCAGATGTTGCCCATTTTCAGGCTGATTTTGCTCCATGTCTCAGAGGCATATATAGCTTTGGCACAGCCACAGCCAAAATCCTCAACTCAACTCACTGAGGTCTCATGGGGATTTTGGTTGGGAAATGGGAAAACTGAAACTCATATCTAATGAGATAAAGTGAGATCCTGAGTGAGGGCTGGGGGGGGGCAGGGGGGAAGGTATTTTAAGGCACAGGCAGCCCTGCCAGCCTCATTGGCACGGTGTTGGGCAGTGAGGAGAGGACTTACCTGAGTGCCTGCTCCCACGGACTGCTGTGGTATCTGGCAGTGCATCAAACCCTGCTGTCTTACAGAAGTTTAACTTCCAGCAGGGATCAACTGGCTTTGGACAGCCATGTCAGGTTGGGTGGGCTGGGGGCTGTGCATCCACTACTCCCAGTTTTCCACAATCATGGAATAACAAAGGCAGGTGGACAGCAGTCCTGTGATAATGGACACTCAATGAGCCTTCCAAGCCCTGTGGGTTTTGTCCTTTGGGCATTTTCTTTAAGTTAGCAAAATAACCAGCCTTAGTGCACAAGCAACAGCATTGGAGTCCTGGCACAAAGTGGGAGATAAGGATCTGCAGAGCACTGGGTTTTTAGGGAGAGGAGGTCATGTTTTCCCCAGAACCATAAACAAAGTGGGACAAAGGGACATTTTGAGCAACCTGTCTTTTTTTACCTTCCTCATGTCTTCAGCTCATCAGGGCTACTACAACTACTGCATCAAAAGCAGTGTGGCCAACTGCTTTGTTGGTCTGGGGAGGTCACTCCACCCCTCTGTTGTGGAATAGAGACCCCACATGGAGTATTGAGTCCAGCTCTGGGGTCCTCAGCACAGGAAGGACATGGAGCTGTTGGAGCAAATCTATAGGAGAGCCACCAGGATTTTTAGAGGGATGGAGCATTTCTCCTATGAGGAAAGGCTGAGAGAACTTGGGTTGTTCAACCTGGAGAACAGAAGGCTTTGGGGTGACCTAACTGAGACCTTCCAGTACCTGAAGGGAAGGTACAGGACAGATGGAGAGAGACTTTTTACAAGGACATGTAGTGATAGGACAAGAGGGAATGGCTTCAAACTGAAAGAGGGCAGGTTTAGATTAAACGGTATGGAGAAATTCTTCATGGTGAGGGTGGTGAGGCACGGGAACAGGTAGCCCTAAGCAGCTGTGGGTGCTCCATCCCTGGAAGTGTTCAAAGACACATTGGACAGGGCTCTGAGCAATCTGGTCTAATGAAAGGTGTCCTTGCCCATGGCAAGGGTGTTGGAACTAGATGATCTTTAGGGTCCCTTCCAACCCAAGCCATTGCATTGATTCTGTGAATCCAGACCCTGTGACTTAAGGAGAAAAAACCAAAGTGTATCTTGATCAGTTCTGGTTGGTATTATAGTTTAGCTGTGCTGTCAAGTTGAGGGACAGGAAAGCAACAGTACAGCTGAAGTTCTTGACATGATTAATCGGATGTGATGACAGGCCATGTAGTGAAGCTCTTCTCAGAGCTATCTTCCATGTCTGCTCCCTTTTGCACATGCAACCATTTAATACACTGGTATTTGACTCTGGCTGAGAGAGAAGTCATTGACCGGACAGGCTGTGACTTCTCAACTGGTGAAGTGAAATGCTGCTGCTGAGAGTGCCAGGTGCTAAAAGTCACACTGTTTTGGACAATTGGTCATGGACCAGCACCAGCAGATGAGCAAGTACTTGCAGATGAGCTGAAATGTTCTTCTTTCAAGAAGAACAAGATTCCCCAGGCTGGGAACAAGGGGGAGAGAATGTGATGAAAACCTTAAATACACAGTTCAGTTGGAAAAGAGTGGGGGAAACCTGCACAAACACTAGCAGCAGATCTGCTAACAGATTTTGTGTGAATGTTCTCTGCAACTATTCCACAAACTATTTACAACAGGTTTATGTGCATTAAGATTTGGCTTGCCAAGCCTGGAAACACTAACTTTTCTTTGAAGCTGATTGGGAACTATTAACATCTGCTTATCAGACTTTTACATATCTAGCCCAAGGTATAATTTTATAAGGCTTTCCCATACAGAGAACTCTTGACTCTTCAGTCAGATCCACTCCACCAGTGAAATGGCAGTGCAGGAGGAAAAGAAATGCAGTGAAATTATACATAATTGCTTTTTCTCCACCTCTATTATACAGGGAGCAGGTGAGTCAGCATTCCCATGGAACTGCTTTACTGTGAAAGAAGGAACTCTGTCTCAGCCTGGTAGCTGTTTACTCTTGCTCCTGCTTTTGGTATCTGCATACTAAAACTTTCCTGCAGGGTTGGTTACTGCTTATAAGCCTCATAACATTTCATTAGGAGGAGGATTTGCCACCCCACATGTAATTACTGAAAGCAAGGTGCAAATAGTGGCCACAAGCACCTGAGTTATGTTTTACAAAATAGTCCCACTATCATAATGTACTACAGAAATCCAATTGGGTTCATGGGTCCAGGTATCATGCCATGACTTACAGAACTAAGGAAGCAAGCCTTCTCCTAGCTTTAAATTGCCTAAATTGTTGTTGATTCATTTGAAATACTAAAACCACAAGCACAAATTAATTGGGCTACTGGAGAACCACTATACAAAGCAATATTATTTCTTGTAGCACTGTACAAGAGCAGGGCTCCTGAGATAGACACTTTTGTAGCAGACACTGTAACACTGAGTAAGAAGAGATAGCTGTTATCTCTGGGAACTTCTCCTCCACATAGTCTGAGAGAAATAAAAGTAAAGAGGAAAACTCACAGCAGACAGGTAAGACTGGGAAGGTAACTTAAGTTTTCTGAGTCTGAGCTGGCACTGACTCCACTAGACTACCTTAAGAGACAGCCCCTCTGAAGAGCAAGGTTAATTAATCTGGTTTTTTTTTAATCTGGGCATTTTAGCTCAGCCTATTCAAAACTCCCCTGCACAGCAATCGTCTTTTATCTGTCTGCCTCTCTCTGATCTGTGCTTGGGAAGTCAGCAGGTAGGGTGCATCACGAGCCTTGCTTCTGCATTGCATGTCACTAATTAAAGAAACCATTCAAAATAAAGCTCCTACTCATGTTCTCTATTAATAGCTAGGAGTTTTCCTCCACCCTACCCTCCCACGACCTCTTTCTTTTAAAGTGATAAAGCAGCCCTGTCCAAGGTTTTGAGATCCCTTGTGTTCAGATACCAGCTCAGCATTTTTCCAGCTGCATTACAGCAGTTCTCTAGAGTACTCAATGCAGTTTCCTTAAAAAATATGCCACATAACGCCCCTGTAACCCAATCAAGATACCAGTAGCAATGGAAGATATTGGGAATAGATGACTTAAAATTGATGTCAGCTTTTACTGTGCCATGAAAGGTTTCTTGTTCAGACCCTGACACTGATTATCCACTCAGTTCTGAAAGCCTCAGTTACGTGGGCTTAGCAAACCTGAGAGCAGGGCAACGGCCAGAGTGGCAGAAATGACTTGTCAAAAAAGAAGTGCAGCAAGATGGGCTGTAGGAGAGATGAGTCATGGATGAGCTGCACTCCAGAAACAGCTCAGCAGGGCCAGCTGTTGCCTTTCAGAAAATTAACTTGCTGGATTCTGCAAGCTAGCACTGAAGGTGCAGCAGAGGAGCTCAGCTTCAGCTAGTCCAGTGTATCCAGAAGATGCTGCATCTGCTCTTGCTTTGAGAGGATGGTCAGTTGGATGTGCAGAGGTTATGGAGAAGCACTCTGAGATCAGTGTTTCCAGGCCACATACATGAAGGCAGTCAACAGACAGGACTTCTTATCTAAAAATTACTCTTTTGTTAATAATTAAACACTTATTATTAATTATAATATATTATATAATATATAATAATTATAAATAATTAAACTGAGGAAAAATGAAAGAGCCAAAGATTTAAAGAGTGGTGAATTGGAAATGGATTCATAACTTGTAATGACCATTTTAACTTCAGATAGAAAAGCCTTAAATTAACTGTTTATAATTGGGTCCCTCTTTTTTTCTTTTTGTGGTTACTTTGGGTGGTGTTGCAGTATGAACTGGAGAATACACCAAGGAGGTGTAACTGGAGCTGTATTTAAATAGCCTCCCAAAGTTGTAGCATCAGAGGCTGCTGCAGAGTCAGATAAGCTGGGGGGCACACTGAGAATTTCCTGTTTTGTCAGCAGGAAACCTCCTGAGGAGGACCCCCCCGTATTGGCACCCCTATGCCTCCTTCACCGTTGAGAGGTCAGTGAGGTGGCCACATCCCAGCACCCAGCACTTCTTGCCTCTCCTTCTGAGATGGACAATGGTCCCTGACAACCCCCCTTGCCCAGCAAAGGGGTGCACTGGCATGGACCATGAGAAGTGGGGATGTGAGCTGGGATGCTGGTTTGTCTGTGTGGGCACATCTGTCAGGGGATGCCCAGCACAGTCTGGGGTAGGTCCAACGGGTGGGTTGGCTCCCTCTGTCCTCTTGTCCTCCAGTTTTGGAGAGGAGGAAAACACCCCTATCATGGGGTGGAACTTTTCTCCCCACAAAACCATGGGACCATGGCAGGATTTAAGGAACAATATCATCTGCTTCAGAGAATGATTGATGGGGCAATATGCCTGGTGAACATTTCTGCAACAGGTATCCCTGGAAAGTCTCTTTTTTATGTGAAAATCCACTACAAACAGGAAGGTAGAAAGAGAAGAGTGTCCTTCCCCTCTACAAAGAGAACTGAACTATTTTTAACAATAAATAAGTTTTGAATTAATAAATCAAAGGATGTGTTTATACATTATATGAAGCAAAGCTCTTAACAGCTGATTGTTATCCTGAAGAAATACATTCATTCTGCTTTGTCAAGATAATAGGCAACATATCACCTACCTTTATATTCTGCCTAAGTTTCACTGGGAAAATTGCCATAAAAACTTCCACTTCAGTGAAACACTCTATTGAAGCAGGGCTAAGCAGGATCACTTTCAGGTGTGATCTGCTGAAGCAGCCTGGCTCCCATCCAGGCTTTCTCGGCCAAGCTCCACTCCAGCTCTGAAATGACAAGATGCTGTACATGTTTTTAAAGGACTTCTTTCCTCCCTAAATTTTACTGCAAGGGCCAAGAGATGTGAGTAACCAAAACCATGTTACAGTGCTGTTAAGCAAGTACCTGGTTCCCTTCTTTCTCTCCTATTAAATAAAGTGAATTGTGTACAGCAGCTGAGCTGGCAGAGGAATGGGCTGAAGTACTGCAGCCAAACAAAAGCAGTGGCAAGTAACATAAACAGCCACTATAGTCCTCAGTAGGGTTCCTCTATGTCATGTATTTGGTTTGGGCTCAGGAGACAGGCTCTTCCCTCCTACCTGTCCTCCTGCAGCTCCTAGCTGCAGCCAGACCAATATGATTTGGAAAGCAGAACACTTTCTTAGTAGAATAATGTCTGTCACAGGTTACTGTTTTATCCCTTGGCTCTTTCTGACTGAATTTGCTAAAGGCTGGATAAAACAACATCTTTGTGAAGATACTTGGCTTTTCTGAAACTGTAAGAGACTTTGAATTGCAGCAGAAAAGTTTTATTTTGCAATTTAGAGAAGCTACTCCTTAGAGATCTGGTCCAAGCAAATAGATTGTTCCATCTGGAACACTTTTCTGTCATTATTACCTTAATTATTACCAATAAAAACAAAGCCACACTCCCACCATCTCATTCCTTAGCAATCAGAAGAACGGCACAGCTGGAATATGAGAGCTGAGAAGTACTCACTAATTTAGATGCCCTGTTAAGCCTCTCATAGGTCGGTGTCCCTGCTGGCGCAGCCCAACCAAAACCAAAGGAAACATCCCACGGATGGATTTGCTCCGAAACGCGTTCAGGAAATTCCCTCTTTGTGCTGCGTGGGTAGCACTGGGGTGGTGCTGCCAGTGCTCAGTCACGCTGCTGTCCCTGGCTCCCTGCTGCAGCGGGCCAGGAGGGCTCAGCCTGGGCTTCTGCTGCTGCAGGTGACACAGCTGCACCCCGCCAGGAGCGGGCAGGGGCCTGCATCCCATAGGAGCGGCTGGAGCGAGCTACGCGCTTCCCTGCAGCCGCTAGAGTGGAGAAAAAAGGAGAGAAAGAAAGAGCACAAGTTAAGGAACCTGGACTAAATGAAGGCAAAGGAGGGGTGGGAGGCTCTCCCCATCCACGCTCCTGTGTGCACATTAACTTCAGATGCGTGAAGACTCTCCCTGCACTTGAGAGGAATTGTTCATGTCCTTTTATTTAAGGCCCTATTTCCCCAATTTGGACTTAATGTCAATTATTTTTTTTCCCTCCAGAGACTGGGTGAGGAAGAAGAGACCCAGCTGTATCTCCAGGGTTCTAGCAACAAGCGTTAGTTTCTATGGAATTTAACATGAGCATAAATAATTTTAGAACACTGCAGGAACACCAAAGTCCAGACTGTCCTTTTATTTACAACAGTATACACACAAAGTAAATGAAACAAAAAACCCTGCAATCAACCCCCTCCAACAAATGCAACTGATTTCAGAGGACAAATTAATTAGAATTTCTTAAAAGGTTAGCCAACACTTTTTCATTACACTTTGGATGATTATTTGTGTTACAGTAATATGCAAATACTTTAAATACTTATCCCTAAAAATCTCATGGGTTTTTTGTCTGTTTTTCACTTTTTCAATAAGTAAGGTGTCATTACTATCTAGTATCTTAAAGTATCAGTGCAAAAGATTACATCAGCATCAGAATGTTTTTCACAGAACAAATTAAAATTTAAAATAAATTTAACTGTGCATCGTGTTTAAAAATGGGTGTAGGCACTCAGGTAGATGTGGGTAATACTATTAAAGTAAGAATTACAAGTCTCCTGCAATTGATTTATTTTATTGATACTGGCCTGTAACATAAATTAGCTTTCCTACTTAATTGTATCAGAAAAATAAACAGGTCAGGTGTAGGTGAGTAGGTAAGCTTGAGTCCCAGCTCCATGAGAAAATTCAGCCTCTCCAATTCTACATATGGATAGTCCCAATGCCTGTGACAGTGATTTTAAGAATCAAAATTATGGTATAGTCAGCTCCACATAAAGACAGGGTAAAATCCACAACAAAAGCAGCAAAAATGGAAAATGTCTCATAAATGTTATTTAACTTTTTAAATATGTTAATAAACTTTAAAAACAAAAGACAAGTAAAAAACAAAACAAAACCAAACAAACCCACAAAGATGGCTGGTATATTGCATATTTATTTATTTTCTGGAACTTAAGGGATTCCCAGTTTGAAGTTTTTTTTTCACAGCAATAAGCTCCAGGCTAGGAAAGAGACTCATTTGTGAAGGAAAGGCAAGATGTTAATGGAAACAACTGATTCCAGTAGCCAGATCTCTAAAGAAGGTGGTTAAAAGAATAAGTTGCAAGCTTTGACAGTTCTGCAGAGAAAAATCTGTGGACACATGATGCTTCTGGGTTAAATTATCTGATCTTAAAGCTGCCACATCTTACTGAAACAGCGAAGTCACAAGATTTTCTTTTTCGAAGGGAATGAGTCACTGCTGAAAGTTAAGTTTAGACAACAAAAGCTGTCCATTCCCATTATTTTTCAGCATTAAAAAAGGGAATCACAACAGAAGAATTAACTTCTGGTATAACTTCTGATTTTGTGGTGCTAGGAGACAAGGAGGGAAAGGCCTTTGTCAATGCGCAGAATGCACCAAGATCCTTGAATGTGCTCCACTGGGATCAGGTGAAGGTGGTAGGAGGAAACGTCAAGAGTGAGCTGCAAATTCTTCCCAGTGGCTTGGCTAGTGTTTCTCAGGGAAGTCGACAGTTTCCTTGGACCAAAACCAACCAATGCAATTCAAAGCAATGCCATTTTGTGAATAGTGTCCTCTGAATGAGACATTAAATTATTAAAATGATGGTATTTTTTCTACATAATATTTACTGATACATAAGTTACAGTATTTTTCACAGCTGGCTCATCCTGCAAACAAATTAAAAGCACATACTAGAAAAAATAACAGCTACTGAGTACTGCAAAAGCCAGCCCAAGTCACTCTACTCTTTGCTTGGAGGGAGGTGTTGGAGCAGCATTCCTGCCCTGAACAATATGCAGGCATTTTTATCCAGGACTTTTTGAAGGGTACCAAAGGGCTCCTAACCCTTAGGAATTTATGGCTTTGGGGACTGCTTGAAGGCAGAGTTGGTGTCTTTACATTTAATAGACCTTGTGGAGTATTTTTTCTTCTGTGAATGTGTACAAGTGCTTTTTTGGGATCCCCTGTGAACTACTGGCACCTCAAAGGAAGGTGTCCTACTGTTTAATTACCTGCTGTATGAAGGTCCACCTCCTTCTGTTTGCTTTAAATTGGCCACCTGCTATTATCACTCGATGCTCTCTAGTTCTTATATTAGAAAAGAAAGCAAATAGTCCACCCCTACTCCTCTCTACGCATTATTCTCTCTGGTCTCACTGTTTTCTGTCATTTATCACTTCTCCCTCCTGTATAATCTTGGTCACTTAAATCCTTGAATTGCTCTAACGTAAGGGTGGCTCCACATTTTTCTTTATTTTCGTTGCTCTTCTCTGGATCTTTGCTATTTCTGCTGCACATGGGCCAGAGCGATCATCTGGAGCTATGTGCCCATTCCATTCTCTGCACTTCATCCTGCTGTCTTCCACCAGCTTTGGGACTTCCACCAGTTTTTGAGTGCTGAACCAACTCTTCCATGACTTATTGCAACTGTTATATCTTATTTCTGAGTAGGAACTAGCTGGTAAGAAATTTCTCACTTTCAATCAGTTTACTCCAATCCAACCTGGCCATAGTAACTATCTCCAACCTGGTCAGAGGGCACTAACAACCTGCTGTTATGCTAGTTAGACCTTAAGTCTGTGAAAATTTGGCTTTAGTTATTGGAGTTTGATTTTGCTGTTTCTTTTGTCATGGAGTTCATAGCCCCTTTCCCTATAGTCACAGCCTAGTCTGATTCTCCTACATAACCTGTGGTCTGTCACTATCATGACTTGCTGATTATTTCCTTCCCCTGCACATTTATTCAATCAACATGCCAATTTGAAGCCAGGTGTCACATATACCTCATTCTCATTCCACTGTGGCTTCATGGAAATCAGCCTCTTCTGGACATATCTGGGAGTATCAGCCCCATGAGTAGGACCTTCCTTGCTTCTCTTGTGCAGCTTCCCTGGGAACCTGTGTCACTCCAAATGAGTGTGGACCTCTCCTTACTGCCGGGAATGTTTCTAGAGAAGTTTAGAAGGAGATGCTTGATTTTACTGTCCTAGCTGGCAACCTATGTCTTGCTTCTCAAACCCCTTCCTTGACCTTTCCTGCTTCACTGGTGCACATGTGAACCGTGGCCACCTTCTAGGCCACAGTGGTTTTTTGGGAAGTGGCAGATTGCTGACATCCATGGTCTCTGCCAACCTAAACTGTTCTGTGATTATGTTCTCAATGCAAGGAAATCCTTTTCACGACAGGAAGAGGTCTTGTGACCCACAAGGGTAGACTCCCTATCTCTTTGCTAGCTCAGTGTCCTCTGCACGTCCAGGGATGCTGCCATAAAGGATCCTCACAGCACACAGCACCTGGAGAACAGCTCCCCCTCCATTTGCTGTGCAGCTGGAGAGCACACAGCGCCTTAACCACTCCCTGAACAACCCCGGTGTCCCGGCGCTTCTCCCACCGCTGCCGGCCGTGCATCATGTCTCGGTGCATCACGTACATTACAATGTACATAAATTACATTGTAATGTATCAGGGAGCTGCGCCTCTTGGCTACCCGAACACATTGTATGGATGCGCACGTACAGACACGCGTGCATGTGAGAGAGATGCATACACCTGTCTGTATCCATGTACAGCCTTTTGAAATTATTGCATTTCATATCTCCTCCAGCCTCCAAGCGCTCTTTTCTTTTATCATTCGTGTATGGCTAGGGCTAGGAATGGCGCATTGCAACCTCATTCAATTTTATTTACTGTAGATCGAATCGGGATTAGCAAAATCATGTGGAAAGCTTTGGTCTCTTCATTGACTCCATAACTAACGGCAGTTTGTATAATCTGTTGAAATCCAAGAACTCTCTCTTGAAGACAGCTGCTTGAGCCTCGCTGGGTTCTAAGGATCTGATCTGTGATTGTCCTCGTTGTGGAACTACAACATTGTCATTTTCCAAAGGCAATGACAGTCCTAGCATGCGCCTGTACCAGACCGAAACCAAGACTCCCACCTCAGCAGAGGGGCTAGAGAGACACAAGGAGAGATTCAGTCGGTGCTGGTGGAGCGGCAGGGAAAACCTGCTTTGAGCCCTGGGTTTGAGTCACAGAACAGTGCTCCCTCGCTCCTGGCTACCCAGGGCTGGCTCCAGCTCTCGCTGCGCTTGTTGCCAGGGGTCAGCTGGAGCCGGTGCCGAGAGGGCGTCGGTGGTGGAGCCCCGCGCTCTGCCGCGCGTGCCCCGGCGCTCTGCCCCGGCGCTCTGCCGTGCCGTGCTGTGCCCCGGCGCTGTGCCGTGCCGTGCCGTGCCCCGGCGCTCTGCCGTGCTGTGCCCCGGCGCTGTGCCGTG
Organism: Pseudopodoces humilis; assembly: GCF_049639895.1. Taxonomy (NCBI): domain Eukaryota; kingdom Metazoa; phylum Chordata; class Aves; order Passeriformes; family Paridae; genus Pseudopodoces; species Pseudopodoces humilis. Next base: position 31,872,577 of record NC_142205.1, read on the forward strand.
CCGTGCCGTGCCCCGGCGCTGTGCCGTGCTGTGCCGTGTCGTGTCCCGGCGCTGTGCTGTGCTGTGCCCCGGCGTGGCGGTGACGGGCGCAGCGCTTCCGCGCCCGCCGCCGCAGCCCTGCCCCCGCCGCCTGCGCGGCCGGCCCGGCCCGGCGGAGAGGCGGGGGGATTTCCAAGCGCCGGCGGCCTCGCCGCTTCCTCTCCTTGTTTTGCTTTCGATCTGGCCCTCTCTCCGCCCGGGCGGAGGCACTGAACTTTTAGTTTTGCTCCCGCGATTATTCAGCGCCTGTTTTCATTTCCATTTCGTGTCCCCTGGCAACGGCGGTAACCTTGAGGAATTATATAAGGGCCGCGAAAACGGGCCGGCAAGGTAATTTTGAATTGTTTTCTATTATTTTTTCCTATTTATTATTTTCTTCTATGTTTAATTTTTATTTTATTTTTCCTCATTGCCGCCGTTTCCGTGTGCGGGGCAGCGGGGGGCTCCCGGGCAGATGCGCATCGGTTTTAAAAACAAAAGGTCGGGCTGCAGCGACCGGGGCCGAGCCCGATTCCGCCGCTACATTTGAGAAGGGGCGGGGGGGGAACGGAAGACGCGGCCGCGGCGGAGATGGAGCGGACGGGGGGCACCCGCCGTTTTCCGAGTGGGGAGTGAGTTCGGACGCACGGACAAAGGCGGGGGCGTCGGGTCGGGAGGGCCGCGGCGCGGGCCGGGCCGAGCCGGGGGGCCCCGCACTTGTTGCGGGGCTGGCGGGTGCGGTGGCTCCGATAAGGGCAGGGGGGGGGTGGGGGGGGCGCGGGGGGGGGGGGCGGGGCCGGGGGGCGCGGGGGGGGGGGGGGGGGGCGCTGCCCCGCGGGGCCGGGGGCGGGAAGGGGCGGGGCCGGCCCGCCTCGCCTCACGGAGGGCCCGTTACACAAGCGGAGCGGCGGGGCCGCCGCCCGCAGGGCCCGGAGGGAGCCGCAGCCGGGGCCACGCCGGGATCCCACCCTCGGGAGCGCACGGCAGGGCGGAGGGGGGAGATGGAGCGAGGCTGGCGGCGGGCGGGTGCCGCGGGAGCGGCGGAAGGAGGAAATGGCGCGGCCGCTCGGTTTCCTGCAGGACCGGCCTCCCGTGCGGGCAGGGTGGCGCGGCCGCCTTTGCGGGCCCTGTCCTGCCCCGCGCTAGCGAGCAGAGAGCCAAGCGCTGGACGTTTGACCCCAGAGGGGAGTTAGCCTTTGATGTGTGGGAGCAGGATTTACTTTGTCTGCAGTACGCGGGGTCGTCTGTTCGTACGTTCGAGCGTCTTGCCTTGGCTGGGTTCAAAGTTGCAAGTACCTGAAGGGTTGGGTCCCTCGGCTCAGATCCCCAGAGGTACTTAGGTCCTTAACTGCCGCTTTGATTAGTGTGAGTTCCTAAACAGCAGAGTCTGTGTCTTAACCTTACTTCTTTAGACACAGAGCTCAGATAAAGGAATTCCGGAGTGCAGAACTTTCCTTCCGGTACGTGTACAGTTGTAATTTATAGCCCACCTTACCGTGCTAAGGTTTTGCAGGCAGCATTCTCTTGAAGGTTCATTTACAACGAGCAGTTGCAAATGAAGACCTCAGTTTCTGGAGATGAAATACAACATGTTTAGGTTTACAGTTATTTTGTTTAAGTCTTAACAACATTTGCAGGATGCCTGTGTTTGTACCACAAAAAGATAGTTGAGTGGAGCAGCAACATTTAAATTCACCCTAATACGGAGACAGTCACACAAGTAGCAGAATTGATCTGTGAGGTAGATGGTCTCAGTCTGAATCACACTCTTTCCTTGCCACCAGCCCCTTCAGATGCATCAATGTCCCTCTTTGGCCCCTGTTGGTAACATGCTGCCATGGAACTACTTTGTGTGCCCCCTTCTTTTTGCTGGTAAACACCATGGTGAAAGGTGTGAGAGCTCCAAGTTCTTAAGCACAGTGTCCCTTCATTGTGGCCATGTGCCACACTGCAGCTCTTCAGTGAGGTACAGGCACTGCAAGGTGTCAGCCTGCTGAGCCCTGTGTTATCTCTCTGAGGCTGGGCGTCCCAGCAGGCTGGCAGATGCAGGTAGGGCAGTCAGACATTGTTATTGTTTGGCACATATATTAGCGCTGCTACCCAGTTACTTTGCTGATGACGGAAGTGACAGATTCTAGGAGGTGTCAAGTCAGTCTCTAGAGAAGAGGTGTTCATCACAGGCCACGCTGTGTGGAAATGGGTAGCCAAGAGGTATGAGAAGTAACGTGCAGGCTGTTAGGAATTGGGGTTAAAGGCCCCTTTCTCCATTGAGCAAAGGTCTTTGATATGTGGGACCAAGTGGAGTTAGAGGTAGTTTTAATACAGAGTTGAGAAAATTATGAAGAAAAAAGGGTACTAGGATTCAAGAGAAAATAAAAATATTTTTTGGAATAAATGGAGTCTACATTGTAAGATTAGGCTTTATGTAAATAAGTTTGCAGCCAGGCTATGTATGCCTTCATTGAAAACATGTGCTTATATATACCATATATATATTAATATATGTTTGAAAACCAAACAGTGGGAAAAGCTGGTGGCTAAAGATTGTAAAGTTTGCCGTGACACACTCTCTTTTGACGTGGTGCATCACCTCCATGGTGTTAAAACATCTCTATGATCAAATATTCAGAATATCAAAAACTTAGTGGCTGCAGAGAGAGGACTGAGTAGCTTGCACATGCATTATGTGGGAAACTTTTTGCTAAAGAGGAAATAACTGTTTGGGGAAATAACACAGGGTCCTATGGTTTGATGTTGACAATAACTGGCATATGTTAAGGCAGAGTAGAGAAGCTACAAGGGTAGGAAATATGATTGTTAATGAGAGACCTCAGTTTCCCCCAAGTAGATTATGTCATGGCCCAACATGAAATTTGCCCAGGTGCCAAAAAAAACCTGCTTTCTGGGTGTAGTTTGTACAGGTACACAGTGGGTAACAACTCTGGGCAAGGGACTGGCCAGCAAGAATTAAGTTCAGAATTTTGCATTTTAAATCCTAGGCAGCTCTAACATGACACTGGTCATAATGTCCTTAAACTCAATGTTGTTTCAGGAGCAGCAAAGGCAAGAGTTGTTGTGGCAGTGTTTACTCTTCCAAAGCAGATCTTCACATAGCGAGGAAATAAATTAATCAAATGGTGAGAGGCAGCCAAAAGTGTAAAATAGTTGCAAGTGGCATGTAATTCTTCAAAGACACTAATAGTAAAGGCTCAAAGCAATTGGAAGTCATCTGTCAAAAATACCAAAGAAGCTGAGCAGGCCAACAAGCAAAGTAAAGCAACTCAGTACAAGCAAAAAGACCTCTTTCAAATGTTGGGATTTTGTGTTTGAATGGGGAAAGTGGAAAACAACATAAAATCTGTGTCAAACACAATAAGGTAAGGCAAAGAGTCATGCTGCTAAAGGCATGAGAACAATTAGAATATACTCTTTGAAGTGCATCAAACCCAGGAAGCTTGCTGATAAGTTATCCATGCATAGAAGGAGTGCCCAAGGAAGATAAAGTCAGTGGAAGAGTGAAACAAATTCTCTGAGCCTTGCTTCACCAAGAAAGAGTTTAAGGGGATTCTTTTGCAAGAGGCTTTCCATTTTTTTAAGGAGTGAACTTGCCAAGGAGTTTTTCAAAGTTAAGGGTCTGTGAGAGACAGTATGAGAACAAACCAATGGGAAGGATGAAGTAGAAGGCAGGAGGTGATACTTGTTGCAGTTTTGAAACAACCTAAATGGAAAGTTGCTGATATGTTGCCTCTCTGTGTAACTCCTTGAGTAGGCCTGCTTTGGTGCTCCAGAAATAGGATACAACAAATGAGCTGTCAGCTTTTCAGGGTTTCTGTGGAGACTCGGAACTCGAGGATGGGCATTTTTGGTTGGTTGATTGCCATGGATTAGTGAATGGGACTACTGGACGTGGGTGTAAATGTGAAACAGTGACAAAGACTAGGCCTGACTTTTCTTGCCAGGGAGTTGAGTGTCATGACTCTTCTAGTGCTCTCTAAAGGTATTGCTGAGCTGTTGTCTGGTTGATGCAGTCCTTACTAAAGCAGGGCCAGTTTCAAGGTGGGATCAGTTTGCTTCAGGCTCTGCAGTCACGGCTAGTTTGCTCAGTGAAAACAGGTTGTACCCATCACCCCAAGTCTGCCCAGGGCCTATGCCATCCAAAGGATGGAGGAGGGGATAGGTGGAAACGTGACAAGTTTGCTGGTTGTATTAAATCATTTGGAGCATGAAAATCCCAAAGGCTGAACCACAAAATCTGCAATAGAATCTTATTTTGAAAGCATGGATGTAAGTTTGCAGATGAAATTCAGTATAGACCAATTTCAGTGTAATGCACATGGAAGGGATTGCAATCCTAATTTTCTGTATGCAAAAATGAAGCATGAATTGACTTTCTACTCAGGAAAAAAAATCATACAACTTGGATAATCCAATGAAAAAATAAGCTCTGTGCCAAGGTATGGCTAATAAAGGACAGGACAGGTTAGGAATTATTAGGAAGGAGTTACAAATAGAAAGCACCATCATGCCACTACAAATCCGTGTTTCTCCCCTCTCTTGATTCAGGAAATAGTGAAAGTTGCTGAGCTACAGTGGAGGATGTCAAAGATGATGAAGGGTAGGAAGGAGTTTTTGTGAAAGAGTAAGTAGCTTGGAAAAGAAGTGACTGAAGGGACCGTGGGGATATTCTTTAAAATCATTAACGTCATGAAGAAAGTGAAGAGATAAGTGAGACTCAAATAAAACAATTGGGAGACAACTTCAAAAAAAACAGATGTTTGTCCTGCAATACATAAATTGTGGTGCTCACAGCAACTGCGTGTATGTCAGGGGTTTACTCAGGTTCATGAGTGATTAGGCAGTCTTTTGGAGAGAAACTTGCTGTGCAACTTAGCAGTCAGGACAGTTCAGTATCAAATTTTGGGCACTGGCTGCTGACAGAATTACTGCAGATGCTGATCAAGAATCATTGCTGAAAACTGTTAACAGAAATTTCCACTGAGAAGTATAAGCTACAGTCAATTTGCAGATAACAGAGAGAAGCAAGACCATGTATTGCCCTTTGTTATGTGAAAATTGTAGCATAAGATTTTATCAAACTTCCAGAAAAAAAATAGTCTATGATGATCCTGTTTAATTTGGGCTTGCTACCCCAGACCTTGTTAACCCCACCCCTGTTACAGTCAGGTTAAGTGTGTCCTGTATGCATTTAACATTGCATTGGAGCAGTACCCCTGCAAAATTCCTCTGACATTTGCAGGATTAGAACCTCAGCTTGTATTTTGTGTATCTTATATTAAAAGTCATGGTCTGTTTCTAGGTAAAGATACAAAAATAATCACGTGTTACTCTTGCTTGTCTCTGTATCTCATTTGTAAAGATTGCTCTTTTGAAACCTGATTCTTCAAAGTCCTACAATGATTGTGATATTGAGGGCATAAACCATGAGGCAGTGTTTACATAAGTTTTATTGTAGCTTGTGCTGCTACAAACTGTGATTCGTGCAAAACATTTTCTGATTTGTCCTTTGAGATCTCAAGCGCAAAACTGAACGACAAATAAGTAAGCTGAAAAGATTCATATGGTAAATGAGAGGAATAGATTTGTTAAGTTGCATATTCCTCATGTATGAATAGCATTATGCAAAGTATCATTCTGTGTAATTAAATGATTTCCTCTTGGGGTTTTTTGGTTTGGTTTTGGTTTTTTTTCAGAAGTTTTATTGGAACTGTATGAACTTTGTATTGTCTATGTATGTGTGTGTTTGTATTGACTATGTGTAAACTCTTGTGCTAAGATTAAAATAGCCACTTAAAAAACTGAAATCAACAACAGTTAGTGAAAGGGAATCCATGTTAACAGTTTAATGTCAGCCTATGTGTATGTAAATATATATATGTAGATATACATATCTAGGTATCTATATATATAAATACACAAAATTAAGGTATTTCATATATAGCATAAAAAAGAAATAGTATTGTTAAGAAGTACAGCACATACTTCTTATTGATAAACCATGAAAAGGTTTTAATACTTTCTCTTACAGTTAGTGCTGGACATGTTTTCAATTTACTGGAAGCTGATGTAAAATTTCAGGTCTTTGAATGACCTAGAGAAGAAAGAAAGAAAGAAAGAAGTGGTAAGCAATACCACTAAGTAATGTTTGGTTTCTGAATCTGTGATATATTGCAGCTTTCTGTATGCTGGAAATCTTCTGACCCCTTTGTTTGCGTGGGAGCAGATTGCATTAAATGAAGTACAACAGTCTTTAGGACAGGCAAACATGTTATCTTGTTGCAGCTTGGACACAAATCTGGGAGCAAACCTGCCTGCATGTGGCATGTTATTTCACTGCAGGTGCACAATTTAAATTTTAACTCTTAAGTTATTTTAACATTCAGTTGTTGCTATATAGGTTGCTATCTTTCAAGATAAGCCTGGAAGTAATAATTTTCATATTGCTGTCTATTAAAGAGTAGGGCAGATTGCTGTTTGATGGTTTTTCAGCTAACCTTGACAGGCTTGGTCTGTAGCTCTCAGCATATTTCTGGCCTTAGGAATGGTGTTAAGGTGTGTCAAAACTGTTTAAATTTGTCTTTGTTCTGAAGTACATGTGACAGTGGATGTTGTCCAACCATTTCCCTTTTGCTGTAAAATTATTTTAAGTGCATTTTAAAGACTTGAGATACTTAACATTAATACAGTACAAAAGAAGGAAGGGTTGCTTACGCATTTGGTTTTGAAAAGTGTGACGTGTGTGGTTAAGGTCTGCTTTTTGATATGTATGGAGGGATATATGAGACTTGAAGGGCCTGAAAAGTGCACAGAAGACAAAGCCTGTACTGTAATATTTCTATTGATATTGCATATTGCTTGACAGCATTCACAAGCCTCTTACAGCTTTATCTAAGCAAGATACTGCCTATGTTGTTTAATAAATTAAGGTAGCAATAAATTTATCTCTTTATGTGTATTTCATGCATATATGTATAACACAATTGATGCATGATACGGGCTTTTGTGCACTGGGTGTACTGGCTGCTCTGTTAAGGTGTTTTGTTGAATCCTATAAATGGTCTTTATATGCAACTGAGACATGAATCAAGTGGAAAACAGCGAAGTACTGAATTTAATTGGATGATGCATATAAATCTATAAAATCAAAACTAAACAACCCCACCCCAAAACACTTTCCAAAATTGTGACAGCACCTTAAAAAGTTTATCTAAAATAGAAATAATTCTGCAATAGGAAAACAGGCAGGATAGGAGAGTAATGTTTTTAAATTACTGAAAGCTTGCCTGCAGCATTTGAAGTCCCAACCGTGTTACATGAAAAAGATGAAAGCAAAACTTGAGGATAAAATTGAAACCAAATATAAACAAAAGTGAAACCGACTCCGTTGGTTTTCATTTCCCAGTTGGCAGAAATGAAAGAATAAACACAGAGGAAAGAAGCATGACAGCTTGAAAAATTAATTCAGTTTTACCATTTATTTAATCTGTTGTCTAAATTAGACTACTGCATGGCAGCACTCCCTTAGCAAACTACACAATAGAGAGTAGGGGCTGCACTCCTGGTTTATTCAGGCACCACTTTTCACAGCCAGAGGTCTGGGCAAAGGCCCTGCAATATGGGAAGTGGCATCTTCTTTGGTCACAGAAGCACTGTTTTGAAATGCTGTGGCAAACATGTACACAAAGTACAGTGGAAATGATGATGTCCAGGATGATGAAAGGGAGTCAGTAATTCAGCTGGCCAGAGTGCTTGAATTTTAGTTGTGTTGAGACTTGAGTTGCTAATATAATTGGGTATAGAATTTGGTGGGGTTTTTTGTTTGTTTGTTTTTGTTTTGTTGTTTGTGGGTTTTTTTTGCACTCCACCTTTGGGGTCATCCACTTAGATTGGGGGCAGATCAACAGTAACCAAAAGATGTAATCCAGCAGCAGTATGAAATGACTGTGAATGGTTTCACTCAATTTCCACAGATCAGTCAAGAGTTATAATGTACTTTGTGACCTTGAGAATTACCTGGTGAATTAGTCAAAAGATGGACAAACGTTGGATGGCTGTGTAATCTCAAATGAATGTCCTCCTCCTATTTAGGGATGCATGCTTCTGGGCTGTATTGAAAAAAGGTTTGGTATTGACTCGAAGCTTGGACAATCTCTGCTCTGCTAAAGCTGTACTGAGGTGAAATTAAAATCTTTAATTCCAGAGGTCCTGTTCTCACACGTTTGAACACATTGCATTCAAACATATAAAAACTAAATTTTTTGGATGCCAGAACAATTCTGAGATTTGAGATTGATGAGAGAATACAAAGAAGCCTAACTTTGTTTAGGTTATTAATATTTATGCAGCTTAGATGAGAAATGAAGATGAGTTGAATTGTCTCACTCTAGCTCAGTAGTATTTCAGGAAACTTCCGAGATAGAAATAGCTGCTGAAGATTGCAAAGTGAGGCTAATTGCTGTTGGTCTGTGGTCACCACAAAACTTTAAATTAAAAGCACATTTTATAACCAAGCCTATTAACTGTTCATATCCTGTATGTCCTGTGGCAGAGGAAAGAGTAACATTTTTAGAAAAAGGAGCATTAGATCATATAATTTCAACAAGCATAAGTACAAGCATTTAATACATAGTACACTTTAAGTGCATGCCTTTCAAATGTATGTACAAGGGAGATATTTCTTAAATTCTCCAGTGTAAAGCAACATCTCTGTAATAACTAATTCAATTTAATTTTTGTGCTCAACACATCTGTGTCTTTCATGGTGCTATTTTTGTAACTGTAAATAAGTTCATGTGACAGACTTGTTTCCAGCTCACAGTGGGTGATTCAGAGGATCCCAGCCCCCAAGTCTGTGCCTGCCATGATCTGTCTGTAAAAAACGTGTCTTAAGTAAGCATGAGAGTGTTCTTTACAAATCCGAAATAGTGTATACTTATTTTGAATGCCTTTTCTTAGAAGTAAAGGAGAAATTGCTTTGCTGAAAGGGCTGGGTTTGCTTCTCTCAGTGAAATTACGCAGAGGTAGTTTATGTCTTTTGCTGCTGGATCTGGGTGCTGTGCTAACAATTAGAAGTTTGGGTAGCAAAGGTGTAGTTGTGGGTTAGCTATTAACTTCAGTGGTAGAAACTGCCCTTGCCCAGACAATAAAATGAAAGCTTTAAGCAAATATTAAATCGCACTTTAGTGTAGTGTGTAAATAGTTCTTGCTGTGTGATGCAGAACAGTATGTTACACAAACAAAGGTAGCTGTGAGAAACAAGCCCAGTCCAAGCAAGGTGGATTATATCAGGTGCAGGTCATGGCCAGTGAATCTGAAAACTCTTCCTTGAACATATTTCTCAGTGTTTGCTATCTGGAATAATTTTTTTATGCATCCCTGAGTGCCTCTAAAATGTCATTGTAGTACAATCCTGTCTAAGCCTCACAAGCCATCAGTGTGGGAACAATGAGATTAAGCACTTTTCTTTTACAATGGCTCTTTTCTAATGTGTAGCACCCTAAAAAGCACTCACTCAAGAAATGTTAGGCAGGACACTGAGATAAAGATTCCCCAGGCTTTAAAAGGTGCTCTCACAGTTTAAGATCCCAATCTTGCATGTATAATTTCCCACTGGTTTCAGAGAGATACACAGTAAAAGTGCTTGTTAAAAGTTTTAGGGATGTCTCCTTAAACCTAGTCATGGAGCTCATGAGAATGCAGTGGTCTAACAGAACCATGCCCTTGAGTTGCATCAGTGAAGTGATTGTTTATAATTGTTTGAGCTTTAATAGCCTTCTGGTTTTCACCAGGCTGGAAAATTATTTATGAATCAGATGTCAAATGCTGAGTTTTCCTGTCAGCTTTAAAGAACACACAGAGTTTGTCTTCCTTGGTTTCCAACCAACACAGCTAAGCAGCAGCAGCAATTACATGTGGGTATTCAGGAGTGGATTTGCATGTGAGCGCTTAATTCCAGAATAAAATTGATTATTGAGGATACTGAAATTGAGGATATCTGCTCCCCAGTGCAAGGAATTAATTACTCTCTGACAACCATTACAACAAATCTTTTGTAAACAAGCCCCCCCACAAACTTGTCTGAGTGAAGTTCAGGAAAGTCACTACCTCCCTTTTAGGCAGCTTTTGAGAGAAAAATATTTAGAAATCCCAGATACTGAGGATAAATTATGCTCAGTCATCAGATGTAACACAAAGCTTAAGAAGAAAGCAAATCAGATATTGGACTAATTATAAATAATCAATTTATGGCTGCTTTTGAGACTCCTGGAGGAGATGGTAAAGGATACTGTCTCTTGTACAGATGTTGTCATCCTGATGCCTCCAGAATCTGGCATCTCCCATCTTCACTCCCTGCAAGACCTGAGAAAAAAATGAAGGAAACCCCCAGGAATTAAAGCTGAATTTTAAAGCTGAAACTAAAGCAATCATTTTGTATTGTCACCAGACTAGCAGACACCAATGCATGCAGATGAGCATTGTGGCAAGGATACTGTGGAGATGATCTTTAGCAATCTGTTAAAAGCCTGGACCAAATTCCCAGCTGATTTAGATTGCAGCAATGCCAGAGAAGTGGATGTGCTCAGCCACAGACATTATGTTCTTCAAGTGTCATGATAATGTTCAACACAGGAGCCAGCACAAGGGAAATTTCATTGTGGGTATTGAGATGCTGAAGCCTTGCTTCATTATGGTTAAGGCCAGAAGCAAAAAAGAGCAGCTTTCTGAGTTTATTGTATTAAAACAAGATGAATTTTCTCCAGTGAACTTCTGGTCTGCAAATCCAAGGGCTAACTTTAATGAGGCTTGAGATCACTGCAAAATAACAACTCATGTCTTTGCTGCTGAGGGAGAATAAGCTCTGCATGGAAACCAAAGGAAAAAGTCTGTTTTGATGTGTAACATCTGAATCCCCGCCAGGGCATGTTAACACCCTTTGGGTGGAACAGAAATGCTATAGGGCTGATGAAATACACTCCATATACAGTATGAGTTCTCACAGTACATTTTCCTGGGCGTGTTTAACATGCAGTCTGTAATGCTGATTTCAATACACGTTTGAGTTACTTTTGCCTTTGTTTTTTTTTGGTTTTTGTTTTGTTTTCAGGGAAAATTGAGTTGTTGTTTTTCTTTTTTTTTTTTTTTTCCTTGTCTCTTGAGGATAAATGGGCTTTTCTTCATTCTACTTTGTGTATCATACTTGGGTACAACAGCAGGAGAGGAATGCATGCTGAATGCTTCCCTCCTCCTCCATCTGCCTTGCAATGAGGTGGGCACAACCTGGACACTGCATCACAGAGCCTTAAAAAGCTGGGTAGCTGTTGATAGCATGAATCTGTCATGCAGCAGCCTGATTTCCCAGGTTTTTCACCATCCCACAAAGCTTTCCTCTTGGCAGCTATAGTCCTGTTGCAGCCCTTCCCTGTTTCATTTGGGAGCCTAGGGAGGTAGGTGAAGTATTGCCTGGTGGTTTCCTGTACAGGTTCTTCTTAATGGCCAGGCCATGCCTTACACCAGTCTGCCCAGGACCTGTGCTCTCCCACCCTGCCTGCTCTCCTATTCTTGGCTTTCTGGCCTGTCTTGATGAAGTTGCCTCCTTCTGGCAGGCACTGGAATAAATAAGATACCACCTTTCCTGGCTGCAGTGGAAGGACCCAGTCTTTTCTGCTGCCACCAAAACATTAGGAAAGAGCAGGAAAAATATTGCTGTTGCTACAATGTAGATCAAGTGTTACAGCCAACACAGGAGCTGCGTCTGTGGAGAAGACTGGCCATGGCCGATACTTTAATGGAGCTCACAGCAAGAGGTGCTCTGTGAGAAGCAAATGTGCTAGTGATGTTTTCCCCATCCTTCCCTGTTCAACAGGCCATCACTGACAGAATAATGGGAAGGCAAAAAGAGGCACCATTACATGCAATTAAAAGACCAGAGAGGGAAGGTTTTGCTTTCTAACTAGCTATGGGTCCAGAAAGTCTGTTACTGGCTTTTATGGGTTTTCTTGCTTCATATCTGTTTTCTAAGTGAGGATTTCACTTTGAACCTGTAACCCTTGTACCTCTAAGAATGGCAATGCCCACTTTTCCTCACTTACTACTCTTTGATGAAGTGTTTTGCTGTTGGTTGCATAAGAAGATGTGGATATTTGCATAATTTGGGATTATCAGAAAGAAGTGCAGCCCCTGTGGTAAGATTCTCCTCCACCTCATGGCATACAGGAAATGTAGGCAGAGGTTTTGTCTCCCACACACACTGTGGGCAGGGGGAGTTCAGGTATCCACAGTCAAAGCAGATGAGAAAAGTGCACATCTGTTGTCCTTTCAGTGTCAATCTCATGTTTCTGAAGCATTTCTGGGCAGATGAGTCTAACAGGTTTTCTTACCTGGGAGAAGGCTCTATCCCTCTGATTAGTTTGACTTCTAAGCAGGGCTTTGCTCAGAGTACAGATGGTGAAATCTTTGAAAGTGGTATTCACAGCAGAACAGCTGAAAAAGGTGGTCATATTGCAAAATCCTATATGAAGGCAGAGTTCAGTCTGTGACCAAAGAGCAGACTTTTGCTCCAAGTACTGTTCTTTAAAAAAAGATCATGTTTCCTTGTATGCTGGAACAGTCTTGGCACAGACACAAATACAGAACCCAGTTCTCTGAATCCTAAAATTAGCATATGGTCTCATTTCAGCATATCTCTTTGGTCACAAGAGATGATTGATGCTTTTAGCTGCATCAGCTTTAGCAAACAAAGGGAATAGTTTAAAAATTTATCAGCAAAGCACGAATAAAGATAACTTTCCAAAAAAATAATATTGCCCATTCTCTATTTGCAGAGAAAAGCTAGATTGGTACCATGCAATATTCTGTACATGTCCTCTGAAGAACAGATGTTTTTCCACAGCTTTGAGCAAAGGCTGTGACCTGTTTCACAAATGTGCCTCCAAGATCTTATCCCACCTTAACTTTTCACAACTATTAATAGTATTTTCAAATACCAACAAATCTTTTTACTAGGTACTTTGTGATAGGGAAAGAAGAACTGCTTTTCTGGAGGTTTGGTTTTTTGCTGTTTTTATTTTTTTTTTTGTTGTTGTTGTTCCATAGGAATATACTTTCTTAAAAGTGCCCACAGGCACAGAGTAGCTTGTGTTTTGGGGATAATCTTCATGGCTTTTCAGTTATCCAGATGCTGCCAGAGTGAAACTGAAGGAACAAGAACATTGTGTACTGCTCAGATGCAATGTCTGCCATGCCATTGCTTTCACTTTCTGTCTACAGCTGCTGTAATTCAAGTGAAGAGCTCTTCATTCTCAAAGGTTACACTTTCTGTATGGCAGGAGTGTTATCTCTGTGAAGGAAAAAACAAGTCAGACTTACTAGAATGTTCTTGCGGAGAGTAGGGAGGGACTACATGCTCTTTATCAGTCATTACGAAAATATGTGTATATGCAGATTGCAACCAGTTTATAGCTTGTTGGGGAGTAGCCTTCAGCATGTTCTTGAAGTTTCTTGCTGCAAAAAATAGGCTTACCTGACCACAGGACTAGCACAAATAGTGCAGTAATTAAAGCTTCAAAGAAGATCAAAATAATCCTTCCATAAACTGTGGTGGCAGCGCATCCATGGGCCATGCTTCTTGTGTGGGAATGGCTCTTCACAGGCTCACAGTGGCTTCCCCCTCCATACAAATGCCACTGAGCTGGGGCTGATATCTTGCCCACTCTCTGCTGGCTTGGGAATAATTTTATTGCTGTCTTCATGTCCATTGATATATTTAAGCTCCCACCCCCAAAACAGCAAATGCCCCTGACTGTGGCCCCCTCTAATATAATAAGACAGGTCGTAAAAATAGAGCAAGAAAAGGGAAATTACATTCCTGGAGCTACCAGTCTTAATACATTAATAGGAGGTATGGTTAAAAATAGTGATTTTTGAAGACTGGCTGTTTTACTAAGAATGCTGCACTAAGATTCATAGTGTAATATCCTAGCAGGTAGTCCTACTTACGATGTCTAAATGAGCTTCTCTTTTCAGACAGGGCAGAAAAATGCTTTCTGAGATCCCACCTGCAGCTGACTGTGTTTTTAGGTGATTAGTCTTCCTAATCTCACCATGAGAGAGTGATAAACCAGAAGAAAAAACAAACAGGAATTATTTTCAACACAATGCCAGAAAGACTTCAACATTGGGTCTCTGCAAGTATTAATCATTTTCCCATGTGCTCACCAAAGAGGTGCTGGGGGTCAGTACTATTCAGATCTAAAAGCACAGGAACAGTTTTGGATTAAGGGGTTCCTCCCTGTCCTTTCTACCACTAATGCCAGAGTGCCTTCCTCTCTTGGTTGTGCTGTCACTTGTGTCTGTGAGCAGGATGGGGGCCATGGTCCAGGTTCAAGCAGATGAGGAAGACTCCACAGAAAGAGGTGTTGATTGTAAGCCTGCTAAGTTCCCGGACTTCTTCAGAAAGCTTCCTATGCAAAGAGTAGTGTTAGCATGCAGCAAAACTGTGATGGGACTGAAGGGTGATGGAATATGAGGTGGTTCTTTGCCACCAGTGGAGCTGGTGCTGATCCTTTCCTCTGCTTCTTTCTTCCTCCCAGCTGGCTCTGTTCCTCTCCCTGGCTCCATCCATGGTCTCTGCAGTGTGGAGGAAGATGGTATCAAGTGAACCAAGGCAGGCATTACCCCTGGTTAACCAGAGTGTGAAGGTTCAGGCAGGCAAAAGTAACCAAGCTTCTGGAGAGGTTTGCTTAGGCCAGCAGATGGGTACCACAGCTCAGGAGGTCATGGTAGCAGTGAAGCCAGTGGGAACTGGATGCCTTGGCAGCTCTGAAAATACTGTTAGATGTGCACTTGACCCCGGTACAAAATATACAATGGCTGTATGTAGCTTCTTCTAGGTGTGAATGTGCAGGGAAGTGCAACATGGAGGCTGATCAGGAGTGGGAGATAGGTGGGTAAGTGCTTTTAGTGTTACAGACAGCTCCAGATGATAAATATTGATGTTTTGGTCTCCTTAAAAGGATTGACTGTTTCTGCTTTTTTTTCTTTCAGCTGGGTAAACACTGGAGAGAGGCTAGCAAAAAACATGCCATCCCTGCTGTTTTGTAGGGCTCACCTTAGTTTCTGACTTTGTAGGTTTGTTTTATAATTGATATATTCTGATGGATGGTGAAGCTGGCATGGTGTTAGACAATGACCCCTAAAACTTTACATGCTTTTGCTGCCTATTTTGGAGCATTTCAAACATCTTTTCAAACTGGAATGATTCTTAATGTCAGGTGATTTAATCTGTACTCACTGATGGATGGACTCGAGATTTTCCCACCTGGAGCCAGTGAAATAAGGCTTCCAGTACATCCAGTATTGCCATTTATGGACAGACATGAACTGCTTTTAAGGCACTGCAGAAGCTGATGTTTCTTTCTGTACCAATAAATCATGCATTTGACAGATCTGGATGGATGTGTGGCACCTTCATTTCCCACTGACAATTACTTGGTAGAGTTGACTTGGTATTTTCATCAAAAGGTTGCTGTTGACATGCAACTGACAAGAACCCTGCTACATTTTAGCACCATTGTGGTCAGTGCTGTCCTGAGGCAGACAGGTCTAGGAATGTCTTCTGAAGACATCCAGCTTTATTTTCAGCAGCATGTGCTCTTAAAGGAGCATGGGGTGGGGGTTGTATTTTGAAGAGCAGAAGCATGACTGTGTTTGTCCCTCTGTGAAGGACATAACTCCAGAAGATTCCCACTGTTCCCTCCAGCTGAAAATCTTTGTAGGATTATTTTTACCTGGGTTTGAATTTAATTTCAGATGAACAGGTCTTGGGAGACACTCCTCTCCTCTCACAAGCTAAATTTCTCTCTTGATTACCTTGGATTAATTTGTCTTGGTGTGGGTGATGGATGGGAAGGTGTGTGCTGACAGGTATAGTTGCTAATCCCAGAGGAATCCCAGGGTGCCAAAAAGAAGATGAGCATCTCTCTGCAGCATCTGCAGGGGAGCAGCTGGAGAAGCCCCCAGGGATGTGGGAGGGAAAACACAGATTGGCTCAACTCTGCTGTTTGGGGCAAGACTGGCTTCCTTTGTAGTAGTGACGGTTGGCAGCTTTCGCATTTCCTGAAATGTGTTGCTTTTGTACAAAGGCAGCTTCTGTTTCTTCCATGTTGTCTGTCCCAAGTGGGGTTAATTGCTGCTGCTTTCAAGATGACTTTTCTGCCTTCTGTCTTAGTTGTTCATTCAGATGGGCTTAAAATTTGTTTTAGGGGCTCGTTACCCAGAAGATGAGTCCGATTGCTAAATGGGAGCATTCATATTGAATGTTGAATCTAATGCACAGTGTTTCCAGGAATTGTCTCAAAGTGCATGCATACTTAAAGGTACCTTATGAAGAAATGAATCTGTTGCAGATAATTGTTTCTTCTTTGTCAGACAAATAAAAATTTGCTCATGTTTTAAGTACAGTATCATTTGCATTTTTCAGCTTTGACTCAACCTGTAGTAGGGGAAGATGGCAGAGATTTCCTGTACACATTCTGCAACCTGGATGAGGATTGTTGGTGCCAAGGGGAGGGGGTGCAGCAGCATGGCCCGCAGATTGCCACCAACCTGGGGGCTAAAAAAGCTGAACCTACACCACCCTTGCCCAGAAAACAGCTTCCCTCTTACACAGAGAAGGGATATGCACAAGGGCTTGTCTGCTGTTGGATTCCTGGGGTTGGCTGTTTTTTCATATCTGAAGTGAACCTGAAAGGGAGCTGAGCAGTTAAAACCATTTTCTGAGCTATTTTAGAAATTCATAGTTACTGCAAGAGGCTGCAGCCGAAGCACAAGTAGTAAACAAAATACCAATGCGTTTGCTAAGAGATTAGTGTGAGCATGGCTGCTGGTAAATGCTCTGAACACTTCAAAGTACCTTATTGTTACATTCAGGTTTTAATTCCTTATTAGTTTAAAGGAAATACATGTCCTCAGAGCAATGAGAGGAAACTTTGAACGTTTTTCTTCCTCTTGTGCTGGGTGTGGGCTTGGTACTGCCTAATTGTTAGTCTGTCCCATGTCTGTACTCCCATAGGAAGCGAGAACAAACCCATTTACATTTGTGCCATTGCTGTATGCTTTCAAATTTTTATTTCTCTTTTTTATTTTTAAGATCAAAGATAGCAAGAATAGCGGAGCAGAGAAGTTAAGAATGATGCAGAGAACACAGATGTGAAGAGCAAAAGAGAGAGGAAGGAGCTGAGCCCGGTGCAGAGGGAGCAAGGAGAAGCAGCAGCCTAAATGCAAGTACTTGAATGTGGAAATGATGGGTTCCAGGGTGCTTAACAGGCATTTAATGTGGTGCTTTAATCTACATCTAGTGCCAGTTGGTTAATGTTTTCAAAATTTCTGCCTCAGTTTCAAGACTTTGGACTCTTACGTCAATAATTTACAGCTCTAAACAGGGAAGTGGCATCAAGGTCATGTGTGCATGTGTGAGAGAGAGAGAGACAGAAAAAGAAGACTGTTTGAGTCTTAACTGGATAATATAAGGTGGTGTAGTGCAGCTGAGGGGTGTGTTCAGCACTTCATAGCTGAACAGCATTGAAATGTAAAATAACAGCTAATCAATGACTGGATTGATCAGAGAAAGCTGAAGGGAGGGAGTCAAACTACTCAGCCGGAACCAAAGTGGTCTGCTAAATTGCTGATGTAAAATGTACTTTTATTAATTCTAGTCAAGTTCATGGGTCTCAAATAGCCATTTGAAAGCTTTTTGTTAGCAGAAGCATCATTTTAGCTAGTACAGTGATACCTCCTGCATGTGACTTTTTTCGTTACATATTTTTTTTCTTGGCAAAAAAAAGGTCTTCTGCAAATGCAGGTATGTGGACCAAAAAGAGGTATCTCCAAGAGTGTTTTTCTTTGTGACTTCTGGTATCCCACCTGTATCAGCAGACAAGGTTTTGCCAATATCCTATGTCATCTTCAGGTAAAGGTTTTCCTCATACAAGTGTATGAAGAACAGTATTTTCTGCCATAAACACTTTATCATCTCAGTTGCTCTTAAGGGAGGCTCGCACACAGGTCTAAAATAATGATTATATTTACAGTCATTCAGTGCCTGCAAAGCTTTAATAAGTGTACTGAGCAGAGGTGGAGGAGCTGCCTGGGAGTTCTGCCTGGCAAACAAGTAACCTTGTCCCTTGTTCCTTGCAGCTCCTTCACAGGTGGGTGACAATGCCTGTCGAAAGGATGCGGATGCGGCCCTGGCTGGAAGAACAAATCAACTCTAACAGAATACCGGGGCTGAAATGGCTAAATAAGGTAAGGGGGGCTGTGCATGCATATGCTGAAGGGGAACTTGATAGCAGTGGCTGAGGTCTGCATAGATAAATCAGCTCATTCCAGGTTTTCAAAGGGGTGACGTGGGGAGGAAGGGCAAAGCTGAATGCTTCCTGCTGAACCTGTTCTTCCAGCCTTGCCTGCCAGATCTGAAGCGTCCTGCTTTGGCCTGGTGGATTTGTGGCTCATTTAAAAGCATTTTCCAACTCTTTGTTGTTGAAGGGAGTGTTTCTGGAGACTCTGCTTGGAGTTTTTTTTTTAACCTAGGAACACATTGTTCAACAAGTAGCATCAGAGGGATGTGTTCAAAATACTCTCCTGGGAAGGAAGACTATGTTCTGTGTTAGACTCTGAGTTGAAGCAACAATCTCCTGCTTCAGACTTGTGTGGCTTCTCTGATACTTCTCAACCTGGGAGAAAACAGGGTGACTCAAATGTAATATTCCTGGTCCTGAGCTCTTACTAAGTGCTCAAGACACTTTGAGAGCACAATTATGAGCTCAAGAATGTCAGTGCCCAATTTGAATTTATTTTGATTGGTTGAGTAAAATCTAGGAGTGTATTTGAGACTTTGAATAGTAATGAACTGTGGAAATGTGTGTTCTGCACTACACAGGAGAGTAATTCACCACACTGAAAAGCATGAAGCTGTTTTTGCTACAGAGGCTACTTTATTATCAGAATGGGTGGAAATGCACAAAATCAGGCGCAGAAACATAGAAATTGCCTGTCTGATTAAGTCACTAAGCCAAATAATCTGGTATACTCCCTATAGTAGTAGTAGTTGTGGTACTCAGGTGCTCATTTTTGGAGTTGAAGAATGACAATTGAAATTACTACTTCTTTTTTCAGCTTTCAAAGCTAGAAATGCTCATGACTATGAAATTATCAGGAGCGCTTTAAATTTCATCTGTGAATCTTGTTTCTCTGTAACTTCCTACATCAGTGACTCTCATACTGTGGCTGGGTAAATAAATATTGCTTTATCCATTCCCTAGTTAGCTGCACTGTGAATTTGAGTAGGTCCTTGTTCATGAATAATGGGTTCACAGCTGAAGAGGAGACCAGTTTATACTGTTGTGTTTGTAATTTGAGTCCCATGTTCAGGTCCTTCTCCTTGAATATCTCTAATTTGGTGTTAGGTTTCCTACTGACAGTCTATATCTGCTGTCCTTTGCTGGGCATTCCTGCCAAATCCTGAAATAATTTCTCTGCCTTGAAGTTTATTGAACTCTGATTCCCCACTTCTACCCTCTGATTTGGCAGCAGTCTGGATTGCCTTTATTATGCTCAACAAGAAAATTGCACTCCTGAGCATTTCTGTTTAAAAATGTTTACACATTCATTCCAACAATAGATCATTAAACCAAAAATATTTCTATTTTTACTGTGAATTCTGACCATAAACAAAGCCATGCATGGAATCAGTGAAGTGTTGTGTGTATGTATAGTTGCCTGTTCTATACCCACAGAATCAGCTTTATAGGTTGTAGTACTTTAATCAGAGTTTGGTTAGGGACAGTTCACCGTTTAGATAAGAAGACGTGTCAGATTATCAAGAGAATGAAACTCATGAGTGTGCCATTCTGGGTTGTCATTGGCTGTCTATTCTTGGGGGCTTTTTCTGAACTGAAGAAAGAATTAAACCTCTCTTAGTTGGAAATGACAAATCAGGTACAGCTGACACATAATTCTTTCCCCTACTGTCAGTTCATCATTGTACCTCCAGAACAAACCCCTCCTTATAGGGCTTAAAATGTAAATACTTGTGTATATCTCTGGTGAAAATGTTATCCTTCTGAGTGGCCTGAAGGAGGAAGGGAATTTTTTTACCTTCCCAGAGAGACAAAACTGGGAGGTGTTAATGAAACAACGTAGTTCAGTAGAGGGCAGAGGGAATGTGAGGAGGGGGATTATGAGAGGTCAGTGTTCCTTGTGGGTCTGGAAAAGGATGCATTCTGAGTAAGTGTAACAGAGAGGCAACCTACTGCTTTGAAGGATGCTTGGAGTATTATCTTGGAGATGGACGCTAAGATTTGTCCTATGACGTTGTAGCTAGTATGTGATCTGATGCTCAAACACTTGCTCCAAACATTTTGCAATGCCAGAGTTCCAAGTGATCACAGAACATTCTGAGCTGGAAGGGACCCACAAGGATCATCAAGTCTAACTCTCAAGTGAATGGCCCATGTAGGGATTGAAACCACAACCTTGATGTTAGTAGCACCATGCTGCTCTAAGCAGCTGAGGTTTGATCTACTTTCCTTTTCATACCTATTTCTGAGAATGTCACAGCTTTTCCCTTTTGGTATTCCCACCAGAGTTTGGTAGCAATTCCTGTTACAGCACAAAATTTTTGTGGGTTATGTTTTAGACTTTAGGTGAGGCTAATTTTTTAACAGAAACATGAGATTCCTACACAAAAGTCCAGAGATGGAATGCTGGACTAGTCAGCACATGGTTTTCCAAATCTGAGAGAAAGCACTGATGAGCTCTTTCTTGTTAAGGTCATTATTAGGCAGCACTGACTGAAGAAGCATATAGGTAATGTTTGATAATGTGTGAAAAAAAGATAAAAGTAAAGTAGTATTTAAATAGAAGGTATCCAGGTAAACTAGAGCAGAACACTCACCTACATGGTATTGATGTAATCAGCTGTCTTTGCAGGATTTCAGGGAAAATTAGCTATTTTGTAGTTGATGAGAAAATCTGTAATTTTTGTGTAGGAGTGTAAACTTTATATATATATATATTATAAAATTATAATACACATGGCTTCTGTGATTTTGTTATTTGTGTTATAATTTGGTATAATTCCTGTACTTCAAGACTTCTGAGATTGGGAATAGCTTTCTGTAATGACCACTTAGACTGCTGTTGAGTGTCCTTGCAGCTTCTTTTGAAGCAGTGAGTACAGTTGATGATGACAGCATGCTATGTCTGGAGTCTTGTTCAGTCTGCTAGGTTTTGAATTATCATATGGTCTATTTTAATCTGGGCTATTCTTAAAGTTCTTGTTGATAGAAACTTTTCTACTGAAGTAGGATTTTTTTTTCCCATGCTTATTATAGTCAATGAAAGAGTAAAGGCAGGGAAGCTTATTCTAGGTCTGATGAATACAGTAGTGTTGTGGACCACAAATAGTGGCTTTGAGGCTTCCTTTTGACTGCTTTGAGTTGGGGAAA
Organism: Pseudopodoces humilis; assembly: GCF_049639895.1. Classification (NCBI taxonomy): domain Eukaryota; kingdom Metazoa; phylum Chordata; class Aves; order Passeriformes; family Paridae; genus Pseudopodoces; species Pseudopodoces humilis. The sequence goes on from NC_142205.1 coordinate 31,894,116, forward strand.
GAGGTATCTGTTGATGATTTACTTATATGTAGAGGGAAAAGTAAAGAGGCAAAAGACAAGTGACAGAAGTGATGGAACTACATTAAGAGAAAGATTCAAAGTGTGAGGACTTAAGGGGAATGAGGAACATGTTAAATCAGTGCTTGCACCAAATTAAAGATGAAGCCAAGCAAGAAGGGAAGAATGCAATTCTGAACAAGCAAATGTGACAGAAAGAATTGAAGACAAGAGTTGAAGAACAAAACGCAGGTTCAGAAGAAGATAAGATCACATGGGAAGGAAGGGAAATAAACCTAGCCTTGGAATGAGTGAAATATTAACCAGACAGGGAAGAAAAGTGGTTGTTGGGGGAAGGGAAAGGGTGAAGGATTCATCTCACCCAACCAGATATCTACAATACAGACATTTAAATGAGAGCTGCCTATCTAGAGTTGTATGTTGTCAGTAGAGGGAAACAGGCTCTTTTAGGATAAAATTCAGGCAGCATAGCTCAGGTGGCTGCTGCAGGAGGAGGGTGCATTTTGCCCTGGAAGTACTTTTCTCTTCATAGACTGATAAATTGATCTAAATCTGCAGTGGCAGAGTTTATATAGTGCAAGATGTCTGCATGTGAAGCCAGATAAGTATTCTTCCCAACACGGGACAAAAAACAAGGGTTGTGGAACAAACTCAGTTTGTATGGCTTTACAGAAAAGAGCACGAAGAGTTCTGAGGCAGCCCTCTAGATCAGGACAAGGGAATTCATGACCATATTGTGTGAAATAAAAACACATCTGATCCAGCATCCTTCTGGCCCAGTATCCTGTGTGCCAAGCACTTGTGGAAGGAGTGTAGGAAATAGGCTATTCAAGTTGTGAAAGCCATTTGGCCACCAGAGCTGGAGCTACATCCTAAAACTATCATCTTTAATAGTTGCCAGAATCTTCCATGATCCCTTGGGGAATCAATTTATACTGACACCATGTAAGGCATGCCCTGATTTAGATGTGTGTTAAAAAAATGAATTTGTAAAAAGCCTTCCTTTGCATTTCTTTAAGTGCACTTCTCTTTGGTCTAAAATTTCTGAACTAAAATGTGTTCAGGTATCTTCAATGCACTTCTTCATATGAATGTCTGGTTTTTTTATCCCCACTGGAGAGATGTCTACCATTGATATATTCTTATGTCTGTTTGCTTGGCATACATATTTGCAAGATCTTTTTTCTTCACCATGCTAGTATTTACTGGCTGAATCTAAATTCCTTCATTTTGCTGTGTTCCTATGGTTGTTTAGTTTCGGATATATTTTTCCTAACCATAGAAGTGTCTGTGCTGACAAAACAACCCTTTGTATGCAAGCTTAGAAATGTGTAGTACTGCATGTTTTTTCCGTGTGTCAGCTTGGAAAGCTGCCTGGCTTATCTTCCCTGAAGTGGCTTCTGAGTATTTCATAGACTTGGACTGTGTTCTGCTTTTGGTGACGCCAGTGGATATTTTCCGGTTGATTTCAGTGACAGTGACACTGGGCTAGAAAGGAGCAAAACACTTAGAGATTGAAACTGTGCTTATAAATTAGTGACTTAAAATCATCAGAAGATTCCTCAAGTCTGTCAGTGTTGGCATTTCCTATTTGTTTTCTCTTCTAGGAGAAGAAGATTTTTCAGATTCCCTGGATGCATGCCGCAAGACACGGGTGGGATGTTGAAAAGGATGCTCCCTTATTTAGAAACTGGGCAATTCACACAGGTATTGGAACTGTCTTTTTGCAGGACAGATTTTCACATTGTTTTCCCTTTTAAAGTTACATTTCCTTCTTTCTTGTCTTTGTTTTTACTAACACAGAGAGTGAACTTAAGTTTCCAGGTTTGTGGGAGGCTAAGTGTTTTTTTAAGGCCTATGATACTCTCCAGATTAATGGAAGTGCCATAACTCATTTGCATTGAGGAACACAGTAAAACTTAATTGATTTAAATGTTAACAACATTGGGTTCAAAACTGTCAGATGTAGAGCACAGTCAGCACTTTGTAGACATAGGCCCTTAGGCTTTTTATGCCTTTCTATGGATTTGAGCCAGACATAATAAAGGTAAATGCCGTGCAAGCTTTTCCATGTTGTTATGGAGTCACATCAGATCTGCAGTACCCTGGGTCCTTCTTGAGCACAAACTGTTCATCATCTGTTCTAGAAATGTGCATGAGAATGAGATCACAGCACTCTCTTGCAACCTCAGGTATTGTTCGTTTGCTTGTCATGGGAACCAAAGGCTGATAACTTGAAGCTAACCTACACTGCTATTAATTTGCCATGAGTCTTCAAGTCACATGACAGATGTGCCTAACTTTCTTTTCTTGCTTAGGAAAATACCAGTCAGGAGTAGATAAACCCGATCCAAAGACATGGAAGGCAAACTTCCGTTGCGCTATGAACTCCCTGCCTGACATAGAAGAAGTGAAGGACAAAAGTATAAAGAAAGGAAACAATGCCTTCAGGGTGTACCGGATGCTGCCGTTATCTGAAAGACCTTCCAAAAAAGGTAGTGGGCAGAGCCTGTCAACGTGAAATGTTGTTGAGGGCATTGTGGTGAGGAAAACACCTACTGCAGGTAGCTCAGTATGCAACAAGCCATCAATGCAAGCTGCACATGGTGCCCTGGCTGGCTGGAAAATTACTAGATCTTAGGAACAGCTGCATGAAAAAAGGGCTACATTCAGAAGAGAGGATCAATGAGATGTGATACCCCCAAGGTTTTGATATTTGTCTGTTAAAGCTGATGGAGTTGTGTTCAGAATCTAGTCCCAGATCTCCTTCAGTCAAGGAATATGATTTGGGGGTATTAGAACTCAACACATTTAACTGTGTAGGGGTCATTCAGAATATGGTGGCAGATATTTTGGTATCTTTTCAAGCAAGAATACAGTTAAACTGGCTGTCTTGAGCTCAGTGAGAGCAGTACACTCTGCTCAGAACATTAAGCCACAAAACTACATTGTTAGTTACAAAGACCATGAAAAACCAGCCCACAGAGCATGATAATGGTGAGATGGGAAAGTGTCTGAATCCCCAAATTTAGGGATTAAATCTCCTGCCTGCCAGGAGGAGACCTAACCACCAGGTCAATCTCATGAGTATTTGGTTTCTTTCAAAGCAGAAACATTGGTTTATTTAGGGCTCATGAGCTTTCATATGGCTTCCTTACTGGTTTATGCAGTAGAACAATGGTTTCCTTAGTTCTCTGGTATCCTGTGTTGTCTGCAATTTTGGATGAAAAGATAACCTGCAAACCAAACACACAGTGTTCCTCTAAAATCTGGTTCAGTTCATCTGTAGCTACAGTTTTCTGTTTTCTTAGATTGAGAAGTGAAAGGCAGATCTTTAGTTTAAGGTCAGTGTGACTGGAAATGATGAAGCCTGGCATTTTTGGGATAGAATCATACTGTGAAAGGGAGATCAACGTGCAAAAGGTAGAACGTTTGTTTTGAAAGTGTTTCTGTCTCTTGTCAGTAGTGTATTTTGCATGTTTAGGCACATTCCCCAGGACTATAACATGTCCCTTGGCAGTAGATATGTGTAGGAACTACAGAAGTTCATCTTTAAAGCTGAGATTTTGGGAATTTGGGGCTGTAGCAGGAGAAGATTCTGCAGAAAGTCCAGTTACTGTAAAACCTTGACATAGTTTGGGTCTCACGTATATTTTTACATGCCCTTTTTTTGTGGCATGTGGCTAAACATCCATGGTTGTGAAAGAATCTGGCTGCAAACATTTCTGATTTTCTGTGGTATCGTGTAGTAGAGATGGGAGAAACTCCTGGAACTCTGTGCTAACAGTGGGGTAGAGCTGAGCTTGCACCAGCAAGACTTAACTTCTACATCAGGTCAGAGCAAGGGCAGCAACACTGGGGTCTGCCAAGGCTCATGACATTTTGTGAAGGTCACATGCAGTGTGGTTTTTGGGATTCCCAAGTCCAGCATGATTGCATAAACCACTTTTGCATGAATTGTAATATGTATTTCCATACCAGGTTGCAACAATTTACAAAAATATTGGTCGAGGTTTATTATGATTTGTTTTCACATTAAATCAATTAACAGTCTCCCTTTTCCTGTAGCTACAGAGAAAATGTCAGAAATGTGATGAGACACATATTTTGATTTTTCTTCCCTTTAAGAATATTTTTCTCCCCGTTCCTTCTTTTTAACAGGCTTTGTTTTTTAATTTGTCATTCTTCCATATTTTTCACTTTGATTTTTTGACTGCAGCTGCTTTCCTTGGTCTCATAGTGGTTCTCTTTTGTTGCCTTTTAAAACACAAAGCCAGAGCATTCAAGGTGAATTTTTTGCTGCCCAGGCCTTAAAGGAAGGGTAAAATCAAGCAAAATATGTTCTCCCTTTACTAGGAAGTCCTGCCATTTTGAGGCTCATTTTAGGGCTATTTGTTGGTGAATATACAAAGTGTGAAGGATAACTCATGGCATACAGGACTTTATGAAATCTTCCTTCTGTTGTTGCAGGAAAAAAAACGAAATCTGAGAAGGATGACAAATTCAAACAAATTAAGGTAAGACGTGTCTGTTTAATAATGCAAGAGCTTGTGAATACAATCCGTTGCAAATATTTTTTAATAACACCAGCAGTATACTGTGGTGGGTACTTGCGAATGCTTGTGGTTTGGTTAAGTAACTACAGTTACCCGGCATGTTTGGGGTTTTTCTCTTTGAAATGTGAAGGCTGTTAAAGCCGTGACTTACGTCATCAGTGGACACAGCCCTTGTGTTACAATGCCTGGAGGTTGGAAAACTGGCAGTCTCAGCAATACGTTTGCCATTTGTTTGTCTCTGTAAGGAGAAGTACAGTAATTAGGGAAGGAATGCTTCTGAACAATAGAGCTACCTTTTGGAGCAATTAATTTCTGTGTGTAAAGCACTGGAAATTAATTTTCATTGAGGCAAGGGTCAGAGCTGCACCTTGTGCTCATGTTTTGTCAGCTAGAAGGCCTCAGCTGTGAAGCTCTTCAGTCACAGCCTGAGATTTCTGCTTGTTCAGAGCGTGGGCCCAGACTGACGTCTGATGTCCCTGTAAGGCACGATGTTTCTTAGCTTTCACACCTCTGCTAAGGGCACCTGAGATGGTCAGTATTTCACACCAGCAGGAGCTCACCTTCAGTTTTTTTAACAAAAAAGCAAATCTGAGAGATTTCAGACTCTTAGCTTTTAGGAAAATTGGTGTCCTTGGGCTGTGTGTAGCAGCTGTGTTTAGAGTGCAAAGGTATCTTGGTCCCCTGCTGCTCACTTGTGAAGGGCTGTGCCACCCATGCTTGGGGCTCAGGCTCTGCAGCCTTTTGGCAGGAACTTCTCTGGGCCAGGTGAACCAAGAAATGTGGGAAAAAGTCCTCCACTGAAACCGTTTGGAAAGCGGGTGCTGCCACAGCAGCTGTGACTTGTGAAGTTACACATCAGAATGCTATGCCTTTTAAATTGTCTTACAGGAACCACTTTTTAACTACTCTGTTTGGCTCAACAGCCATGTGTGCTTGTTGTAAAGTGGCTGATGGCAGCTGATGTTCAGAGGGGGCCAGTAAAACTGCTTTGGTAGGAAAAGAGCAGTGTGCCAGCACATACACCTACCTCCCAGAGATACCTACTGTTAGTTCTTGTAGCTCTGAGCTGGGGTCAGGTAGTGCTCTTGTCTGTTCCCCCGTTCTGACAGATGCATGCAGTGGCTGGCCTGTATTTTAAGAGCTTCCCTTTCTGTACTCAGCCACTGTTAGGCTGACTGTTGAATGTTGAAGGCTGTAGTAGTGGAGAAGGGGAGTAAGTGAATTAAAGCAAATGCACATTTCTGAGCATGAAAAATGCTTTTAATTGCTTTGCTTGGTGATGTGAATTCCTGAGATCTGAGTTGCACATTTTGAATTGAATGCCTTTCAGTTACCCTGAAAAATCTTTTTCAGTGGAGCCCAGTGGGAAGCTACTCCACAATTTGCCTGGGAACTGCAATGAGGTGATAGCAGCAGAGGGAGAAGCTGAGAATCTGAGCACGCATCTGCAAAGGGACTTAAGCATAGCAAGAGCCTTGCAGTGAGCTCCCCATTGTTGCCACTGCTGGATCCTGTGGGCACCCATAGCAATTGCTGTTGGGCTGAGCTTGAGCAGAGTGCTCAAGGCACTCACTGCTTATCCCTGTGCATGTGAGAGTCCTGGACCCTACCAAATCCCTGCTCCACATTAGCAAAAGTGCAAGCAAGTCTCCCACCCCACAGATAGGTCTCCTGACACTGGGCTTTTGGGCAGAGACTGTCATTATAATTAAATAAATAATTTAAAAATGAATTCTCAATAGTGGGAAGGAAATGGAAATGTCAGAGCAGCTCAGATAAAACCAGTCTGTTTCTTTTGAAACACAGGACTGAACCGAGGCTTAAATTCTACCTTTTCCTAGATGTATCCTTCTGACCATGCAGCTCCATATTGAGAGACGTTTTTAAAATCTTACTGACAGCTTTCCCCATGCATTTAGCTTAGGCTAGACATCTGAACACTGAAAATTTAGGTGATTTAACACCAACAGTATCCAAGTCTTTTTGTGGATCTGGCACCATCACTGAGTTCTAAGATGCATAATTGTTTCTGAAGCTCGAAAGGGGCTACTAAATAAACTTCTCTGTAATCAAGCCTCAGTAAAGTTCAGCAAGTGCTGCATGCACAGTGTTTCTGTGGGGGCTGCTGTGTTTGCTGTGTTGCACAACACCAGATACTCAGGGCTCCAGTGTGTAGCCCTTACCTATCTCTGCAGCTGTGACCCTCAATGGATCAATAGCAGCTAATTTTATCTTTTCCAGCTCTCCAGTTTTTGACCTGTGGGCCAGCACAACTGGTGCATCTCATCAAAGACCTAGTTGCTGTTAACACTTAACTTTTCACCCTTCTGATGTGCCGAGGAATGTTGGGACAGGGTGCATGTTTGCCTTGCTTTAGTGTCTGGGGAGGTGTTTGTGTTGAAGTGACAATTATTTTGAGTAGATCACAATCACAGCATGTGACATCCAGAAAAACCTGTCAGTATTTTGTGCCAAAGATAACAATTCATATGGTTAGTACAGGGATGAACTGGCACCGCAGGTCCTGAGGCTCACCTTTTCCCTGCCTTTGATGAAATGCTTTAGAGCAGTGAAAATGAGCACAGTGTGGACAGCTCTGCACCTCTCTGTGGGTATCTTTGGCTCAGCAAGCAGGGGAGAACTCGCAGCCTTGCAGGGCTGGTAGAGTAAGAACAGAAGACTTTAGACGTTATAACCAATAAGCCTGTGAGAGAGTCAATACCAGGGAGGAAGTTGCAGGCGCAGAATAATCCTTTTAAAGAAAACCTGAGTTAATGGAATTAAATTTTTGGTGTCGATTCTGAAGGGATTTTTTTAGATTCCCACTCAAGTGTATCAGGCTTACAGAGAAGCGTCTTGTGGAAAGCTCAGTCTGTGTAGAACAGGTGGTGTTTTCCAAATGCTGTTGCCCTGTGGTAATGTTTATGATGTGATCTAAAAGGCTGTATTTAGTGTAAACACTTTGGTTTGCTTTAAGGCTTGCTGTAGGAGAAAAAAATAAGGCTAGAATTTAGTAATTGCTGTACAGAAACTAAGGCTTCCTTTTAGAGAGTGAAAAGAGAACATATTTGGAAGGGACTGAGGATGAATATTAAGTAGAGTACTGTTTTAAAGCAGTGTTTCTTCCTTGTTTGTTTCAAATGTTAATCTCTTGTAGTAAATAGCTTATTACTTCCCTGCTCTCAGAAGGCTTACTCTAAATTTATAAATAGCTAAAAATAGCTTTCATTTCAAAGCACAAGATTTGGAAATTAATTAGTCTTAGGCTTCTCCTCAGAGAAATACTTGTGTACATACAATACTTCTTCTTGCAGAGAGCAGGGGGGTATATGGCAGGCAGAAGTGATGGGATTACCATCTCAGAACAAAGAGATGAACTGTCTCCTAAAATAATGCAATCCTAACCCAACTGTACTGTTTTTATTCTAGCAAGAGCCAGTTGAATCATCTTTTGGGATGAATGGGCTAAATGATGTCACTTCTGACTATTTCCTGTCCTCCAGTATAAAAAATGAAGTTGACAGTACAGTGAACTTTGTAGGTAAGTACTCCTATGCTTTTTTTAGATATTAAGCACACAAGTGACTTCAAAAACCCTTTTGGTCTTCAAGACTTATCTTTCCATCCATTTTGCACTTCAGGGAAAGCCACAATTGCAGTCAGGTAGTCCCATGTCTCAGTAGCCTAGGCCATGCAAGACTGGTTGCAGGTCAGCCCCACCACCTTGCAGAGACAGTGAGCAGTACCGTACCAGTGGGGTGTGTCCCTGGAGAGTAAGGCACTTACAGGCACTTTTAGCTGTCTTCTCGTGATGGGGACTTATTCCACAGGGAATCCTCAGCCAATGTCACACGGGAGTTAAGCTGCAGTCAGACGGCAGTTTCCCATTGCTTAAAGCAGAGGTTTGTCTAGAACACCATTTTATTTGGAAGTTCAAACCAGCAGGCAACATGTAGAAACTTGGTTCTTTTTACTGACACCTCAGTAGCAGAGATAGTTTTTAACATCATTTAACTAATGAAAACAATCATCAAAGACTGCATTTAGAAACCAGTACTTTAGAAATTAGCTGTCATCTCAGCATGTGAATAATTGGTCCTTGGTAGAATAATTGGACTGGGCTTTGACAGCTCTTTTTTGGCTAAGGTTGTCATTGCAGCAAAAGCTCCTAGTAATATGACCCACATAGCATTTTGTCTAGAATTCCTCTTTTAAATGTGACAAATATGTTAGTATTCTGCTTGGAGAGATGGCAGAAATGTGCGGTGACTATTTTTGATCCCATTTCTTTGGTCCCAGTTTTGCATAGTCATTCCCCTGAAGTACTTGTGTGGCTGAGGAGTTTGTGAGTAGTTTTGCTCTCTTTATGGCAGTTCATTTTATCAGCTGTTGCTTTATAAGAGTATTAGAACATGCTTGTTGTTCCTACTATTATAACTTGAAGGGGTAGCACCATAGTGCTATTAGTGCTTCCTGTTCACTGGCTGAGGATCGGGTAGGGAACTGCCATTCAGTGCTGTTTAATTGTTGAGATGTGAGGTGTGCTCCTTATCCAGACTGGAGAAAGAAGCTGTTATTTAGGGTTGCAGAAAGGATTTTAATGTAAACAGGGAGGAAAAGATAATTAGAATTGATCTGCAGAAAGACAGGAAATCAGCTGCAGGGAATGAAAGACAAACAGCATCTGCAGTGTTTCTGACATACATGCAGCTCACTGGAAGCTGTGGCATATTGCCCAAGTGAGCAGTAGTTTTTGCTGTGCATTTTATCTCTCAGGGTGGGTAAGAATTTGTCAGGTATTGAGGAAAAAGATAAAACAGTGGATAGCCTGCTCTTGCGCAATATTGGTCTCTCTGAGATAAAAAATTAACTGTGTGTGCTCTTTCACCACTCTCACTACACTCAATAAAAAGCTTGTTGTTTCAAAACCAGGTAAGGTGAAATATCTGAAACATAATTGTAGTAACTGTAGTGATTCAACTTTAAAAAGTCTATCCAGTATGTATGTAATTTTCTTTATGCTGGCATTGTTTCTTAAATAACACATCTAAGTTTTGAATATTTTTCCAGTGGTTACCTGGCACTTCACAAAGCAAAATAATATGCAGCTTTTCCCTGGGAAAAATACCTGTCACTTTTCTTTTTCAAAAAGCCCTGTCTAAAGGTAGAATGCAGGAGTGGATTATGTGTATAGACATGTGCATTCATGTTTATTTATCTTAGTTCATGCACGAATAGATGCTGTCTTTTGACTTTTTCAAATTTAATAATTGGTATACTCAGATTACTTAACAGAAGAATTTCAAGATCTGTTGTATTTCATTGCCTACATGTTTTTACCCTCATGGATCAAGAAAAAAATGAACTGTTTGAACAACACAACATTGTTTGTACAGAATTTAGCCTTTTGTTCCTTTTGAAGCTTTATGTTCAGTGAAAGAGTATCTATGGTCTTTCCCTTGGGTAACCATGGTTTCAGGCTAGCCATCCTCTGAGGTGGCTCCATCCCTGTGCATTCTTCTGATCTAACTTGTGGCTTTCAGTTCTATGCTGGATTAATGCATTTGTCATGTGTTGGGATGAAAGGAGGAGTTGTGCAAGACAGAGGAAATTCTGTCAAGCAGCTTCAGACAAGTGAGATTCTGGCTTTTACAATGCTTTTGCTTTGCACAGTAACTTCTTGGTACCTGGGTTTGTCAACCTTTTTCAAAAGGTTGTTGTGTAGAACAACTAATATCTGCAAAGCATTTCAGGACACTTGGAAAGCATCCACTGTTGCTTCACTTTGTAGAAATAAGTAACACTCCTTTGATATTAAATTTCATGTGCTCTCTTGGTACTAAATATCATGTGCCTGGGGGAATAGGAAACCCCTCTGTTAATAGCTAGCCAAACTGTAGCTTTCTGTCATAGACAATGGGGATTGCAGGTACAAATGTTATTTTCTGCATAACAGCGGTGGCATTATGAGGGTCGGTGAGAATAGCCATCTAACTGGAGCAGAAATTTTTCACAGATTCATATGTACATCAGAGTTCCACAGTGTTTTGCATCACCCTGTGCCCAGGTTTTTGCATGCCAGTTCTGGTCTTCTGTTGTATAGTTTACATGAGAGCATTCAGAGGCCATGGGATGTTGGCAGCTTGCTTGTTGAGGATCACAGATTTCCTTTAGAACTCTCACTGAAACTTATATCCTCTGAAAGCAGGTGGTAGGCATAGAAAAAGGTGCTGAGACTATTGAAGACTCAGTCAGATACCAAAGCAGACTCTTAGAGATTCAACAGGGTCAAGATGTTATCAGTGATCAATTTTTTTGTTTCTAATCCCAAGTTGTAGGACAGTCACACCTTGATGGCAGCAGTGAGGAGCAGGTGATAGTTGCCAACCCACCTGATGTTTGTCAGGTGGTAGAGGTGACAACAGAAAGCGATGAACAGCCCCTCAGCATGAGCCAGCTGTATCCTCTACAGATCTCCCCTGTCTCATCCTATGCAGGTAAGCAACTGGGCATTTCTTTACACTCCTTTTTCTGGAAGTGTTTGGAAGACATCAAGGGAAAGAGGGCTCTTTTAGGGTAGCTAACAAAGATTCAGAAATGTGTACTCATCTGCCTTCTGAACTGCTAATGAAACTCAAAAATGCGCAGTCCTCTGCTCATTTCCCTGGGAAACGACAGATCTGAGTTTTGAAATGTAAGCTGCAGGTTTAAGCCTGCGAGTAATGGAAAAAACATTTTTTTGGGTATCATGCAGAGGTCTTTTAGAGAGGGATTTTCAGTGGTACAAATGGCATGCTCCCTGCCTTACTAAAGATCAAGGGTCTTTTTTGCTCTATGTTTACTCAGTGTCAGCACAGTGTGCAGTGCTAAGGGGTGCACTAGTGGCATGTATGCAGATATGGAGCTGAGGGTATGGGGGGAGTGGATCTGTCTTGCTGCAGACTAGAAGAGCCATGTAGTGACTGATAACGAGTGATCTTTCAAGCAGCAGAGCTGTGGACATCTGGTTTCCAACGTCTGCCTGCCATCTGGATTCTCTGATACCTAAAAGGAAGATAACAGGCTTCCCCCTGGTCCCAGTGAGGGTGGTTATGGTTTCTCTTTCCATCTGGCCCCTTATTTTCATATAACTGTTAGGAAGTAAGAGTCTTTGGCACTAACTTACCCCTTATCCAAGCCTAACATTGTGTTCAGAAGTTTTTAGGAGAGAACAGACACAAATGTATGTGTGGGCATGCTATATAGAGTCCCCACAATCATATAGGCCTTGTTTCATAGGAAGCAGGACAAAGCCACATTTGAAAGTAGAAAAGGTTTCAGATCCAATCTGTCCTTTCTGTTTTAACATGGTGCTAATTTGCAAGCCTTAGGAGACTGGGTAGAAACACAAATGTCACCTTTTAAGGCAAATTTAAGTGTAAATTGTTCTTCATGCACTTTGTTACTTTATACATGGTTTTGCCTTTGACTCATTAGGCTGAAATTTCTTCCAGACACATTTTATAAAGTATGTAGTTAGTAATTTTTATCTTTGGGACCAAGTGAATAGTATGATGTTCTTTTGGATTGTCTCCACTGTTAGTCTCACACGTTGATAAATGATTATGCTTCCCAACATGTTTAGTCTGCAATGACCAAAGCATTTAGAAGACGTTTGCAAAGCCTAAGGCAGGGAGATATAAGAGTTCTTGAATTTATTAGCAGCAGGGAGACAAGGGCCTTTGAAATATTTTTCCTCTTTACAAACGTTTCTTGGAAAACTTTTCCATCTATGTGAACAGGACAATGATTCAATCTTTTAACTACAGCTATAGGATGTAAATCCTTGAAATGCAAACAGAAGTCACTGTTCTGTCTGGAAGTCATGGTGGTTTCTTGAATGGGAATGATAGAAAAGGGTGGTCTGGTGACCATCTTGACGTGAGCAAATCATGACCTACCTGCCCTAAAGCCATTGCAACCAGCCTGCATAAGGAAAACGAAGATGATTGCAATACTTCTGCTATCCCCTTACACTGTCTTAGTACCTTGCTGGCCTTCAGTTGTCCTAACTTGTACCTGGACCTTCCAGCCTGAAACTCAGATAACAGAATTTCATGCCACCGGCATGCTTTTGAGTGCATCTCAAGGCAGCTCTTGATGATCCTGGCTACTGTACCTACAGGCCAGTAAGAAGTGGAGTACTGCAAGGGTCTGTCCTGGAACAAGTCTTATTTAATATATCGATGAACAGAAGATATGTTGGAGACATGTTTGTGAACTTTACAGGTGATACCAAATAGGCTGCACCAGTCGATATGTTTGAAGGCAGAGCCATCATCCAGAGAGCCCTGGAGAGGTTGCAGGAATGGGTCAGCAGATACCTTATGAAATTTAGCAGGGGCACATGTGAAGTCCTGTGCATAGGAAGGAAGAGGTCTCTGCAGCAATAGCAGCTGGGGCCAATGGTATGGAGACCAGCTCTGCAGAAAGGTGGGTAGGCAGTGAGCTGAGCACAAGACACCAGAGCACCTCAGCCACGGAGAAGGCCACCAGTTTTCAGGTGCATGGCCAGTAGATCTAGGGAAGTGATTATCCTACACTACTCAGCACTAGCTGCACTACTTTAAAAGTACTGCATCCAGTCTTGACCTCCCCAGTGCAAGAAACTTAAAAACAAACTGGAACAAGTGCAGAGATGGGGCTACACAGTGTATGGCCTCTCACTCTGTGAGAAGATAGAGGGACTGGGGCTTGTCTGACCTGGAGAAGAGATGGTTTTGAGAATTCATAGCAGCAGCTTCTACCACAGGGATGTTCCTGAGAAGGCTGAGCCAGGCTCTTCACAGCAGTGCACGGTAGGAGGATGAGAAACAGCAGGCTAAATTGAAATAAAAAAATTCAGTCTAGCTGGATACAAGAAAAAATATCACCTGTTTCACCACAAGGACAGTCAGGCAGTGGGGCAAGATACCCAGAAAGATTGTGCTGCCTCTATCCTCAGAAGTTTTCAAGACGTGAAGGGATATGAAAGCAACCCAATGTAGTCCTGTTGCTGGCCCTGCTTTGAGCAAGAGGTTGGGCTGTAGACCTCCTGAGATCCCTTCCAGCCTGAATTCTTCTATGAACTGCTTTTTTGTTTTTTTAAGAATATGTTTGCTCTTGAGGCCAGACTGAGGACAAGAGTCTGTGTGTTAGAACCCTGAAGTTTCTAGGACACTCTTGTGACTATTTCTGCTTTGTCTTGCTCCACACAGACCTGTATAGAACCACAGGAACCATGGCCCTGTGCTTGTGGGTTTGCTCTATCAGGTGCTACTGGCTGAATGGCAGGAAAGAGTATGACCATAACAGCTGTGCAGGAACAGTTAGCTGAGCTCTTCTAAAACAACAACCAAAAAAAGTAGCCAGATATGTGAGCTGTCCTACAAAAATCTGGTTTATTTCAAAGCACCTCTGGTTCCTTTCTGAGGTTACTCAGGCAAATGGTGTGAGTTGCCCATGTGAGTTTTTTCATATATCCGCTGATGTCTATGAAATCCTTCTGGTTTTTATTACCAGGGCTGTTGCTAACTACCTGTTGTGTTTGACACTGATGTGAATACCCTTCTTGATAGAAATAACCTCTCTAGCTTTCCATGCCTGCGTGGCTAGCTTCCCTGGCTTTGCTAACTATAGTGCTATCTCTTGCTCAGCATTTGGTTAAGTATAAACACCAAGGATAGATTCCTCTTCAGCTGCATCACTCTGTTTTTGTTGTTACATGCTTCTTCATGTCAAGGAATATCTGTTACTTGTCTTTACATGGATTCCTTCTATTGATTCTGTCTTCAGGGCTGCTTCTCCTTTGTATGAATTAATTTTTCCTCTCCTCCCCCCAATACAGCTTAATTAACCAACTTAGTCACATTGGCACATCTTTCTCTGCTTGGGCCAGTGAAAGAGAAGCCCTACAGTGCATTAGCTTCACAGGGCATTGCAGTTAGATTTAATGTTTTGGACTGCTCCTCTGCTTACTGCACACTGTGGTGGAGACTGGTGCAGGAGAGGCGCTGGCTTTTGGAGTAGCTGGGCTGGAGCAGAAGGACTTTGGGTACAGTTTAGATCCTGGGGTCTGAAACAGTGATTCAGCCCTTTGCAGTCTTCTGCCTAAACCTAATGCTTAGCCAAGTCTTGAGAGGATGGCAAGGTACTGCCAGTCATTATCCATGATCCATGTTCTCTTAGCTCTTGTGTTATGTCCAGTGCAGAGCATGAGGCTGGTCTCTGGGAAGACAGAGTTGCAGGGGCTGTACAAAGCAGTTTGCATGGACTAAAATGCCTAACACAGAGCTGAAGGTGAAAACTGGGGTTTCAGAGATCTCTTGCCTGCTATGATAATTCATCACATCGTTCCTTGAATTGTGTGATTTCTGTGTTCCTTGTGGGTGAGCATTCTCTGTGCAGCCTTGCTGTGGGGGTTGGAGTGTTGGTATCCTGACAGATGCCTACGGTTATCCTCTCAGGAAACACAACACAGTGGTTCAAAACCCCACAAGCTGAGGGGAACCTGCAATCCAGGCCTTCACTGTTTTAGTCTGGGGAACCAGTGGCTGTGCTGAAGGCAGTAGCCATTGCTGCAGACTGTAAAGATGGGTTTATGCCCTGTCTCAGGTGGATCTGAGGCACATCAGTCTCAACCAGCCATGGGCCAGGAGCCTGATGCTCAGACAGTAGGAGACATGTCTTCAGGCACATGTAGGCTTGAAAATCCAGTAAAAAATCCTGGGTTTCAGGCTCTTCTGCAAGGGAGGGATGCAGCTGTGGGAGGATGGCTGTCCCACTGGAACTGTGCCTCTCTATTTGTGCTCTGGTTGAAGTGATGAGGGTGAGGGAGGCCCTGTGCAGTGGGGAGAGGTGATGGGGCTGGAAACTGTAGTATTGCCATTTGCTCAAGTAGTGGGTGAAGGGTTGAGAAATAGGCTGGGGAGTGGTAGCAAAAGCAAAAGTGTATCAACTGTACCATAGTATATCAACAGTAATAAAGCCCCAGAAGTGGCAACAAGCCCTTGAGTGGCAGGCTGAGATAACAGGTCATGAAACAAAACCACATTTGTCTGCTCTAGGGTGGAGTTGTTGCTGATTTTGCCAGGAGATAAAGATTTGGACAGAACTTTGTCTGTTGCAGAGCCTGGAATAGGGATAGAGGGGCAAGGGAAAGGGGCAATCCCCTGCTTGCTGGAGATTCTTCCCAGAAAACACAAATCTACTTCTTTCCTCTCTGTTGCTGTCTTTTCCAGAATATAGACATGCCAACTCTGATAACCACGTGAATTTACCCCATTTGTTCAAGGCAGCTGTGTAACTGTCTAGCCCTGCTGGGGCAGGGTCTCCCTGCTTCTCCATTGTTTTCTGGTTGTTTGACTTGACTCTATTTGCTTCCACTTGTTGGACATACATTAGGCCTCATGAGTTGGAGTTTATTACTATAGATAGAATAGGATTAATTTAATTTTTGTTTCTATTTTGTTTGACAGAAAGTGAAACAACTGACAGTGTTCCAAGTGATGAAGAAAATGCAGAGGTAAGCACTGGCTGGATTTTTAGCAGTTTGGACCAAGGTCTCAAGATCCATGCCCTGAGATATTTTTCCCCCTTCTCCATTGCAACTCTGTCTACCAGTGGAATATTCATTTTGGTAAAAGCTGGGTGAGAAAAGCAGACCAGGAAGGTTCAGGGGACACAGATATTTGGATGATTGTCACAGAATTAATATCTATACAAATTAATTTCTCCTCATCTGTCCAAACTACAAGGTTAATTTATACAATAAAATGTTCTGCAAAGCCATCAACAGTGCCATCTAGTATGTTAACATGATGCATTGATGTTGCTGGGTAGCGAGTATTTTGTCTTGGTTGGAAGCTCACTCATTTCATTGTCCTTAAATGGCACTGGAACTCATGTAACTGTACGAAATGCTTACATGTATGACTGAAATGAAGCTAGAATGTTTGAGGTAGGTGAGGCAGGAAGCTTTCCTGAGCAGTCAGTTGGGTATTGCTGGGTGAAAGGAATCTGTGGGGAAAAAAACCTGAGGAGCTGGACATATACAAAAACACCACTTGCCTTTTATTTTGGGGCTGCTGTCAAAGTACCAGACATACTGATCTGCATATGTACTAAAGGCAAAGTGAAGCTCATTGAGGGCTCTTGGATGCCCTGTGCTCCAGCTGCATTTTTGCATAAGGCCTTTTGCAGAGCCCTCTCCTGCTGTGTCCCCCACCAAAAGCTCTCTGAATCCTCCTTGGAGGAACACCAGTTGTGCATCTGTATCAGAACACAGCTAACCCACCTGGTCTCTGGTGCCTTGGCTGGGGTGGTACCCATATGGAGACTGCCAGCAGTGACTCCACAGACCTTCTTGAACAGAACATGCCATTGCAGCATATGTGGTGGGCAAACAACTGGATGCTCATCTTCCCTTGATGAGCTTCTTCCCTGTGATGAGGGATGCACTGTCAAGTGACAGTGGTTTCCGAGCAGTCTCCCCTGTATTGCTAGTTTGGGTAGTGTTGGGTCTCTGTGCCTGCATCTTGGCAGGAAGATGCTCTCTCTCTGGTACCAGAGGAGACACTACCATTTGGAGTTCTAAATGTCTGCATTGATTTTTGTCTCTGGCATACTGGGAATAAGGCCTTTATTTTCCATTCAGAAGAGCAGATAGTGCCTCTTGAGTGCTGGAGAGCCAACAAAATTTAAGCACATGACTTCAGAAAAGGAGAAATTGTTGAGAGCAAAGACATCCTAAGCCAGTGGCTAGAGGCTCAGGCTCTTAGAGTTGGGATAATTCCTGTGCATCTTGTGGATATTTCTATCTTCATCTTGTTACTTGGAGTACTTCACAAAGTTGCATTCACTTATACAGTCTTTCCATCTTTCTTCCTTCCCCTATTTCTAGGGACGACTTCATTGGCAGAAAAAAAACATTGAAGGCAAACAGTATCTCAGCAATCTAGGAATGAGGAACACTTCTCATATGCTTCCCAGCATGGCAACTTTTGTAGCCAACAAGCCTGACCTCCAAGTCACCATCAAAGAAGAAAGCTGCCCACTGCCTTACAATAGCTCCTGGCCTCCTTTCCCAGACATCCCTCTGCCACAAGTAGTGTCCACAGCCTCCACAAGCAGCAGCCAGCCAGACCGTGAGACAAGGGCCAGCGTCATCAAGAAAACGTCAGATATCACCCAGTCAAGAGTCAAGAGCTGCTAAGCCTTTGACAGTGTGGTTTTTTAGCTTTGTTTTGTTTGGTTTTGTATTTTACGTTTCTCTAAGAGAGGTTCATCCCTTGACGCACACAAGACAAACCCTAAGGTAAAGCCTTGGCAATATAAAACATTGCAGTGTCTGACTCCAGTGCCGGAGTGTTTTTAACTCAGGACTCCAGCAGTCAGTGTGTATACCTGAACCCCTGTTTCCAAGGTTGCTACATAGGAAAAGAACCCAAGAACTTTGGCCCACTCACAGGTTCCAGTGTTTCATAAGAGGACCAACCGACCACAAGGGAAGTGGTGCTGCTGCGCTTCTTGCTGTCAAGGCTGTGATGAACTGAAAGCCTCAGAATGGGAGAGAAAATGTGAACTAGCTGGAATATTTTTAAAGAAAAATCTATTGTGAATATTGTACATAGTGCAGTACTAGCAAAGTTGCAGTCTGCTTCTGCACCTTATTAAGAAAGCACTTACAAAAGGCCTTTTATTACCTTGCTCTACTTAATGGCACATTGAAGGTCCCTCTCCACCTGTATTCTTTTCCAAGGCTATTCTTGCTAAAGTGTCTTTAAAGAATAGAGGAAGGGAAAGGAAGCTAAAACTTTCCATGTGGATTTCATATGTTCTGAGACTGCTTTCATCATGTTTGTTTCTAATCTGCTATGCTTGAATGCCGCGTGGTACAATAGAAAAAAGAAAATAAACTTATTACAGAGATATTATGCAAATTCCCAGATTTAAAAAAGAAGAAAAATACTCTAATTCTAACCAGAGCAAGCTTTTTTATTTTTTATACAGGGGAATATTTTATTCAAAGTAAAATTCTAAAGTGAATATAATTTTTTTTAATCTTTTCTACAGCAAAATTTATAATTTTAAGATTCAGTCCTTGGTTATCAGCAGTTATGACATCCTTGTGGCACATTTTTTTTTTTTAATTTTGTAAAGGTGAAATAGCTTTTATGAGCTCATGTAGCAATCAGATTATCCTGTGGATTGATAATAAATATGGTATATAGTTAAATTTTTAATAATCCTCTTGTTTGTCTCTCATTTTTAATCTTTCAGAAGCCCCAGATGACATGGGTTTGATAGGTGAATGTGACCTCTCAGAGTGAGCAATTAGCGTAAGCTGCCTTTACAATTTCTGGAGCACCCATCCAACAGAATGGGAAGCTGTGCTTGAGGCAGCTCGAGATGGGAAGAGCAGCTAGAACTCAAAGGTGCCTTATTCAAGTTTGGCCTCAAATGTAGAGGTTGGGAGCTGGGGCACCTCTTCAGCTGTGGGACTCCATGGCTGTGCTTTGAGCAAGTGGAAGGGATCTTGTCAAAATCCATCCCCCAGCCAGTGCACGCTCAGCTGTACTTTCCCCATTCCTCATAGATCTCCTTGTGGCATGCTTGCATTATCCTTGTCTGGAAAAAAAATCTCATTTTGCAGTTTCAAGCTATTAATGGAATGTATCAGAAATCACGTTAGCATTGTCCAGGGCTTTTAACATTACTACACGATGTCAAGTCCTGATTCCTGGAAAGCTGTAGTGTATCTAAGTAAGGGTGCACAATGACTTGCATGGTTGTGGTGGTGGGCAGGCTGTGTCTACTGCAAAGTGCTGTGCACTTTGGGCTGGCACAGACAGAAGTTGAGGGCACTCACCCTTTTACAGTTTTTTTAAGGTTGGATGGGACACAGATTGATTCAGGTACATAAAATATGTGCACAGAGTGCCCTTCAGATGTGATTGCCATTCTCATGCCAGCCTGACAGGTGTGTGTGCTGAGAGCAGTGTAGTGGGCTGATGAGCAATCACATGCACAAAAATGGCTGTGTCACAGGGAGATATGCTAGCTGGCTGTTGAAAAGGGAAAATAAACAGAAGAATTTTGCTGTGTTCTTAACCTGGTCCTACAGTTCCATCACAGGTCCATGTGAAATTTGTAATTTTGTCACCCACTGCCGGGTGGCCTGGGAAGACAAGATTAGAGCTTTGGTTAGAGTTGGGAGAAGAGGAATGCCCAAGCAGTATTTGGAGTGGGACTGAAAATTTGCAAGGGTTAAAATTATGGATGTAAACTTCCTACTTTCTGTCCCTTTCATTTGGTCATGCATTTACCTTTCTAGTTTCTTAGTTTCCAAGGCTGATTCAGGTGCTTACATGGAGCCTGACTCCCAACAGGACTGCCAAAGCAGAGTGAAGGCTGAGCTATCCTTCCTGTGTGTCCTGCCTGACTTGCCTTCAGTAAGCCTGGCTGGTCACTGGGGTGAGAAAATGGTTGCCCAAGGGCTGCCCAGGGTATAAAAACGCTTGTTTGCAAAGAGCTACCACTTGCCAGGAGAAGGATTTGCTGCTCTTAGCCTTACCTATCTGAAACTTAGGAGTAGGCACCAGGGAAAGGCAGGCACCTTCATCTTAACCCATGAGTTAAGCTTTTCATAGCTGAAAAAAGTTACATCTCCCCTCTGGTCGTTCCATGTGAGAGTCGACACCAGTATGCAGATGGCCAGGCAACCTGGCTTGCTCTCCCCTTGATCCTCCGAGGAGGGCAGCTGAGCTGCAAAACCACTGCCCCCCACCCTGCTCCAGTAGCTGAGCAACAGGAGATACACACCCCCCCTCTGGGAACAGGGTGTATGCTTGGCAAAATCCCCTCTTCTCAGGGCTTGTGTGTTTGAAACTCTTCCAAGAGGTATCCAAGCATGGGAGTTACAGTATGTATCCATAACACTGGTCCATCAAAGACAGTATACACCTTGCAGAGACAAGGCGATGTCTCCACAACGTGCTCAGACCAAATCCGCTGTGGGGTGATGTGGGGTGATGAAACAGAGGATTTGTTTGGGCTGGGACATCAGACGTTCATTCTGAAATCCAGGGTTCAGCTGCGTTTGTTACCTGTGTTTGCACAAAGTCATAAAAACCATCCAGCCTTTAACAGCATAACTACCAGTTCAGCTCTGAAACTGGAACCAGGCGGCTGTCCATTACTGCTACAAGCAATACCAAATTAATCTTGTGCAATTCTGTGATGTGCTCAGCCAATCTGCCTGCAGGAATCTCTGATGGAAAGCTGGGAGGGAAGTAACAGAAAGCAGTCAAGGGAAGCTGGGTTGGATCTATTCCCTTGACAGGAAAGCTAAGACCAGTCAATTTTTTTTTGCAGGAGAGTTTACAAATGATTATAAATTTTTTTTTTTCTTGGTTTGGAAGGGGTCAAGACTACTGCTGAAGGACTCCTGTGAAGGTAGGATCACCCTTTCCATAGCTCAGCTGAAGTAATGGGAAAAATGAAGGAGAGCATGAAAATAAACTAACGTTCCCAAGCATAGGTTTATCCAGGTGTGCTTATGAGTCACATAATATTATAATCCAGGTTCCTGCTGGACATCCTCCTGGAGCCTGGCAATATCCTCACACACAAAGATATTCAAATCCCATTCAAAACTACTCTAGTTGAGTCAGCTCAAAATTCCCCGGGACCAGGCCCTTATTCTTTTTTTTTTCCCAGCAGGTGGGGATGGCCTCAGTTCGTGTTTGCACCAGTGGCCACCCCATTCCCTCCCCTGCCTGCGCACATCAGCATCCTGGCAGGTGGGGATAGCTTGGTGTACAACCTGATGCATTGCATCTTTGTTGGGAGTTCCTGGGAGGCAGTAGCCATGCATAAGCTGAATATCTCTTCTTTCCCACAGGACTGCAAAATACATTCATTCTGTATTGGGATAAATGTGAGAAAGGAGGAAGTGTGAAAGTTGTCCATGCCAGTGCATGCTTTGGCTTTCCTTGGGGATCCTTGGAATCACCAAGGTTTGCTAAAGGGTTTCTGCCTGGGACAGCAAAAGCCATCTGGGTCTTTAAATCATTCCCTCTCTCCCAAGATGCATCTCTTTGTCTCCTTTCCCCCTGGGCTTGCTGGGTTTAGAACAGGCATTGCTACACCCTTTGCTCCAGTCTCTCCCTTCCTGTCACTAGCTTGGGTTG
The DNA here is from genome assembly GCF_049639895.1 of Pseudopodoces humilis. Lineage (NCBI taxonomy): Eukaryota > Metazoa > Chordata > Aves > Passeriformes > Paridae > Pseudopodoces > Pseudopodoces humilis. Next base: position 31,915,900 of record NC_142205.1, read on the forward strand.
GACACCTGGTAGGGGAGCCAAGAGGTGGCCATGGCATGGGGCTGTGTGATGGTGGCTTGTGTGATAAGGCTGGGGGCCAGGACATCCATCTCACATCCTTGGATACCTCAGGGAAAAACTCCCTACCCCTGTGCCCTTCTGGCATCATCCCACTTGGTAGTGCAGGTGGCAGGCCAGGCTGGCTTCATCCCTGCTGCCTTAGGTTAGCTGCTTTTGCAGTCTGTCCCTTAATTACTTTTGCTGACTGGATTTATTACGGGGGGCTAGTGAGGGGATTGCTGGCACATGTGTGGATGTTCCTTAAGCTGGAGAGGGTGCACTGTCTCCCTGCTTATGCTACAGCAGAAGAAACAGCTCAATGACCTTTCTGGTGAGTGCTTTGAGGGGGATTTCCACTTCTGCAGTAACAGCAGCAGGTGCAAAATGTTTCTGTCAACAATAATGAAAATAGTAGTGGAGAGAAAGGAAGCCATGGGGACCACAAATAGTGCTTTGCCCAGGAGCCCAGACTTTCTGAGGAGGCAAAGGCTCTTCAAATGAGCTTTTTTTTCTCTGTGTGGCAGCTTTAAATAACTCAGCAAAGGCACAGAAAACCCTATCGAAGCTTGGTGTATTACTTTTTGATGAGTAGCTGATGGTAGGTAGCTCCTTTGGGCTAGTTCTGCTCTCAGTTGCACACCCATGGTCTAAATAATTCAGTAGCAGCTAAAAGGTGTGTTACCAAGCTTCTTGCCACTGCAACTCCAAGCACTGCCGAGCCTCCTTGGTGAATTTGTGTTGAGAGCTAATTTTGGACTGGTGTCAGAAGGTGGAAAGTCAGTGGAAATCGCTCATTTTTTTATACAGGCTAGTATTGGTGTAGAGACAGTGGAGAGGAATCCAAGTCACTGATTTTATTTTAATTTTGTAAGGAGCGCATCTCTCAGACCTCAGTGTTGTAGCTGTTCTCTGGAGAACACGATAGTGCCTGCTGTGGTACTGCCTTCATTCCCTCCACTCTTCTGAGGTATGGTTTCTCAGCTGATTTACACAACTCACCCTGCCCTCTAAAATCAGGGCCTTTGTATATGTTTCTCCAGACTGTTTCTTAGGAGAAGGTGAACTTTTAAGGTGTCCAAACCCAGGCAGCAGGATGGGGATTTGCCGAGGTGCTGCATTATTAACCCCTCACAGTTTCTGCCCTGAAACATGGGGGAGCAGCAGGAAGTTGGGCGGGTGCTGTGTGCCCATTCAAAGATGTTATCTCTCACAGTCAAGGTTGTCAAGTTTCAGTTTTCAGTAGTATTTTTACTCTCAGGCAATTTTTTTTATTTTTTTTTAAGTACTTAAAAAAAATTGCGCCACACAAGTCACTGTAACATTTTAAAGGCCATTTTTTGTTCCTGTTGCACACGACAAGGCACAGGTCTGTCAGATCCAGCAGCTGGGATACTTTTCTGAATACAGCTCTCTTGAGGGCAAGAAAATACAGACATACAAATAGGGGTGTGGGCTTGTTTCTGGTGCAAGCCCTTGAGAGCTGATGGCTGTTAAAGCATATTTTTGTGCCTGGGGTGGGGTCAGTCTCAGTGCCCCGGGAGGCTGTGTCAAGCTCCCAGGTGGTCGTGGCATTTGTACGTACATTCAGCCACCTGGGTATCTGTGGCCCAGCCCAGCTCCTTCTGCCTTCATTTTTGTTTTCCATTTGGCTTCCCTTCACATCTTTGGTTCCTTTAGCCAGGTTTCAGCCGTTTCACATGGGCACTGTGTGACTCCTGCAGCTGGAGTCTGCCTCCTATCCCTTCCAATCTCGTCCTCCCTTACCCCTCCTCCCTGGCTGCCTTCCTGCCCTCTGCCCCCACCAGTCTGTAGGGCTCTGCCAACCCCCTTGCCCCACCCTCCAATTTTGCCCTGTTGTACGATTTGGTGCTTTCATCCTCTAATAAGCAGGCTCCAGCAGTGCTCTGTAGGGAATCTGTAGGGAATACTTTGATCCTGTACTACCCTTGGGCCAAAGTCTTGGACTAAATGAACTTAATGGACATTCTGTGGACACTTTATGGACATTTTATTGACATTTTGCAGGGCTGGTCCTAAGGGAATGATATATGTGTATTTTTCAAAGGAAGTGGTGTAATTAGGATGTATTGGATAGGCATGACGTAAATGGTGTGGGATAAAGAGTGAAGAATTTGCTGCTTTCAGCTGGGGTAGAGTTGATTTTCTTCATAGTATCACGAGGAGGCTATATTTTGGATTTTGAGCCAGAACTGCCCATTGTGCCAGCTAAGCCTTTTTGCCTCCACTGGACAGCTGTGCAATGGAAGAGGATAGAGCAATTCACACAGATTACATAAAACATGGTGTGGGGCTTTCCCCTGCCCCAAAACACCACCGTGCTCCTCCCAATGCGGCTCATGGAACACGAGCTGGGGGCTGTGCACCCATCCACCACCCAACATGGGCCTTTGGGGTGCTGCATCTCCCTGTGGGGTGCTGTGGCACTGTGCACAGCCACAGCCCTGCTGGCACGAGGGCAGAGGACCCTGCAGATGATGCCATTCAAATGTCTTTCCCTAAAAGCCATTTCCCTGAAGGCTTCCGCTGCCCCGGCACACGCGGTGTGACTCATCCTGGTATTTGCACTTTTTGCAGCTTCCTTTGGTATTTGCCATACTTTGCTGGAGAAAATGAGATAGTTCCTGTTTTGCTGGAAGGCCTTACAGTGTCATGGAATTTTGGGAGAATATTGCTACTCTGGTGACTGCTGTTTGGAGACACGAGTTTCTTGGTAAGATAGAGAAACTTTGTGAGCATTTGATGTTTACTGGTAGAGGAAAATTTACAGGAAAAGTGTAAATGAGCAAGAGCAAAGCTGATACAAGGCCTCTTCTTGGGCATTTCAAAGGGTTCTTCTAAAATGAATTATATAAAATTAATTATATAAAATAATAGAATCTCCTGAGGTTGAAGGCACCCACCAGGATCATCAAAATCCAACTCCTGGACCTGGACCTGCACAGGACAGCCCCAAGAGTCACACCATGTGCCTAACAGCATGGTCCAAACACTCCTTGAGCTCTGTCAGGCTGGTGCTGTGACCACTTCCCTGGGAGCCTGTTCCAGTGCTCAGCCATCCTCTGGGTGAGGAACCTTTACCTGATTCTCAGCCTAAACCTTCCCTGACACAGCTTCCTGCCACTCCCATTGGTCCTGTCACTGGTCACCACAGAGAGGACATCACTGCCTGACCCTGCTTCCCCTCACAAGGAAGCTGTAGACCATGATAAGGTTTCCCCTCAGCCTTCTCTTCTCCAGGCTGAACAGACCAAGTGACCTCAGCTCCTCCTCACATGGCTTCCCCTCAAGGCCTTTCTACACAGAATGAATAGTTCTAAAATTAATTGTGTGGCACTTAGGGACATGGTTCAGTGATGGGCTTGGCAGTGTTAGATTAATGGTTGGACTTGATGATCTAGGAGTAAATAATTCTATGACTAAAATATAAATGCAAGCTTTCTGAAAAAAAAAAAAAAAAAAAAAGAAAAAAAAAAGAAAAGAAAATTGAAATATCAGTTTAGAATCAGTTACCCAGAGATCAACAACCCACTCTGTCATACCTGCCATGCCTGGTGCCTCTGGGGAGTCTGGTCACCCATGCCCTGTGCCAAGCTGAATACACCCTCCCTTGGGGAATGCACCCAAACATCCCAGCCAGCTCCTGCCACAGCTGGAGAGCCAATGTGGTAGAGCCAAACACTGACTGGCACAGCAACTGGTAAAAGCTGGAGAGTTCACGACACTGTGACAGCAGGGCTTCCTTCTCACAGTCAAGTGGCCACCTCTGCTGAAGTTATTCTCACCTGAGCTTGTTCATTTTATGGTTTTATTTTTTCGGGTTCCAGATGGGATAAAAGAAAAGTAAAACCAGAGCAGCTCAATAAACAGTAGGGAATTACATTTACAGCAAGTCCATATTTATTAATGGAAATCTGGTTAACTGGGTTCTGAATAGTTTTACTTAAATCTCTGAAGTTTCTGTCTGAATAACATCTTTAAAAGCAGACAGATGATACTAAATTAAGTTCGCTGCAGGCTTAGCTGCAGGAACAAGTTATCCCATCCCACTGATCCACTCTGCAGCAAATGCTAATTTGAGGTAACATAGCCTTGATGAAGAAAAAAAAGGGGATTAGCTAAAGGAACATCCATCCCAGCAAGTCAGGGTGATGCAATTTTTATTTAGATGCTTTAATTAACCAGACACCATCTTCTTGTGTAAAAAAGCTTCTCTCTGCCCTGTGGGACTCAGAGCATTCAGGTACAGGACAGCAGTATCTGAGGCCACTTCATCAGAATTACTACTCCTCTCTCTCTCTGTGCACATGATCACCACAGTCCTGCCAAGCTGAAACAATGTCCCAGCTGAGTCACTTCAGGTGAAGCCAACAGGATGTGCACTGGCTTCCCTTCCCTTGGCAGCAGCACAAACATCCCCAGTGGCACGCCGGGAGCTGGTGTCTGTGGCCAGGTGCATGCTGTCTGGCAGCGGCCGGCACCCTCTAGGCAAGAGGTGCTTTTTCTCCTCCTGTGCTAAATAACACACAATGCCAAGCCATTCAATTGCCTTGCAAAAGAAAGCCTGGTCTCAGCAGGCACGAAGCTGCCAGGGTTATTTTGGTCCTCCTTTGGATGTTTCTTCATGTGCTAACTTGAAGTAAGTTGTTACAAAGATAGGCTTCAGCATCAAAGAGCAGTGTGAGGAAGAGCAAGCTGCCTGCCCCAAGCCAGCTGGCCCCAGTGCAAGAGGGGAAGGCATCAGGTACGGCTGTCAGGTCGCCAGGTATGGCTCCAAAGCCCCCAGATGGATCTGTACCCTGATGGAGAACAAGGATGGAGAAAAAGTGTGCTTGAGGGTTTCTAGAGAAGGGCTGTCATGGGATCTGGGGAAGGATGTCCTGCCCAGCCCCTCTGCTGTTTTTTCCAGTGGCTTTTGTTGATCTGGAGACAAGAACATGGTTTGTCCCTTAGGGCTACAACAGCTCTCACATTGTATATCCCTTAATATGTGCTCAGTGACCCCTCAAGTTCCTTGTTAGGACAGAGACAGCAACGATATCCTCCAGGATATCCCCACATCAGCTCAGATGCTGGGGTGCCTCTGCATCAGGGGTGCAAGAGCCTAAATGGCCATACCCTGATGTCCAGAGGGCTCAGGCTGTGAGAACTGCTGTAACTCACAAGCCAATTGCATTTTTCCTTGACACCTCTCCTTGCAGCAAACCAGGTCTGTTTGGCCAAAGTTCAGGTTACCCTTCTGAATGCTGTGTCTGTTGAAAAACAGTGGGAACCCTATTTTTTGGAAGGGCAAATCATGTGCTTGAATAAAAATTTGTGCCAAATTTATGCTGAAAATTCTATCTGCTTGATTAAGTTTGTATGCATTGATTGAGGCCAGTTCTTCTAGATTTTTGGCAGAGGCGAAACTGATGGAGACCTTACTCTTAGTAATGCCCATGGCCTTCAGCTTCATTTGACCATCTTTTACATGCTCCTTATTGTAGCAGCAGCACCTTTCACAAAGTTCAGAGTCCTTCACTCAGGCAGTAATGTCCTTCAGCTGACAAACTTCACACCTTATGCATCCAGAAAATGCCAGGAGCTGCTTTTGCCACAGTGCTATCCTGCAAACTCACACTGGATTGTTTCTCCAATGGGAACCCCACACTGTCTATCATCTCTGCTTTCCAGGACCCAGGGCAGAGCCTGCCCTCCTTGTTCCCAAGCTGCCTATCTTCATGCTTACAAAAAAAACAGTATAAATACTTTGGCAACTTTAAAAAAAAAAATGAAATAGTATTCCTCTTTGACCCCATTTCTATTTAAAATTCTGCCAAACTGGGTGTCTCCTGCAAATACAGATGCAGTTACTGTCAGATGGGCAGTACTGCCCAACAGAATTGAGCTCAATTCCATTTTTGTCACAATTGGGCAGCGGTTTTGCAAAGGTCCAACCACATCTTCCACTGAGACTGCACCCTCATTCTGCTTTTGTATATCTCTGGTAGGTGTTTCTGCTCTGCTTGGAGTGAAACTCCTTTATTCATTGCTTTCCCTGACTGAGTAAATATGTACTCAGTGCCATGACATTGTTCTTTGGGCTTGGGCTGTTTCCAGATGATTAATTATTACATCCATGAGGTAGTTTTTACAACAGGAGGACGGGGATGTGCGTCAGATTGCTGGCCTGGATGGACTGGTATCCTGTCTCCAAGATTTGGATAAGTACTTGGACAAGATTATGGGAGCCAGGGCAAGTGAATTTGCCTTGCCAGCGTGAATTTGTCCGTGGTAAATCCCCCTGCCATTTGCTAATCAGTATTTTGAAGAGTTTGTGTCTCTTCAAGACACAATCCTGACACGGTCAAGAGCTAGAGGTTGTATCCAAATGATTATTTAATCCCAATGGACATAGCTTGTACAAACGGGTGCTTTGATATTCCCTGGCAATGAGTTTCTTCATCCAGATATATGTTGCGTAATAAAACACTGCTCTTCCGCTTCTTCAGAGCAATTACCTGATAATTTACCATAAAACAAGCATTCTGATTTTGTCAGATATACATGCTAGGAAAGTGATGGCATGCTCTGTATGTTCACATTTCCCAGAAAAACGCATTCACGTGGTTTGGGCACCTGTTAAATCTCAGTTACCTGGACAAACGCATTAGCAAGTGGCAGCGTTCAGTGGAGCTCTCTGGGCACACATTACTGGTGCCACCTCTGCAGGAGCCCAGATGGGACCTACAACATTTGGGTTTGCCGTGTCCCTGGGTTGCCAAATGGAGACAAGCGGTTGCCGTTCCTCAGCGGTGCTCCCAGGAGAAGAGCGGTCAGGGAGAGTGAGCTGGCATGAGAAGTGCTTTCAAACTTGAGCAGCCGAGCATGACCCACTTCATAACCCATCCCTGCTGCTTTGGGAAGCATTCTGGAGCTGCCTGCCATTGTGCTCCTGACCATGGGCTACAGCACTCTGCAAAGAGACAGCGCTTGTGAATGTCTTCCACATCTCTATTTCCAGCCATGCAGAGAAAAAAAGCCCATTGTTTGCAATGAACAAACCTGTATTTGAGGGGTTTTTGAAAAGCTTTTCCTTCAGACCACTGTCTGGTTTTCACTGAGGAGTGTTACTTTCTTTCAAAGAGGAAGCAGGTGCTTAGAAAGGATTTGTTTTTTGCAGTGAGGGGAAATTGCAGCGCGCTTGGCTGTAGCTTGGCCCAGCTTTGCCTGGTCCAGAAAGCCCCACACTCAGCAGAGCTGTGTGTCTGAGCATCCCTCCCAGCCCGTGGGGAGCAGCAGCCAGCACCCCCTTCCCCTGGCAGCCCAGGCATCCACACGAGCTCACACCTGTCCTACGTGTGCCCGCCCTCAGGCTGTTCCCACTGTGAGAAGGGCAGCAGGCTCTCTTTACCTTTTACTGCTTGATAAAAAGGAGATATTAGAGAAATTTCTATGGTGACGAAATGGGCCTGGAAACAAGTGTTTCTGTCACTCAGGGGCTGGACATGGCATCCTGTACTTGGGGAGTCTCACAAGCTTTAGCCACAAGCCTAGACTTGACAGGGATGGGAAGGGGGAGGAGAGGAAGGTAGTACTGACTTGTTTCTCTGTCCTTCTCTTTGGCTACCCTTTCTTTCCTACTTGAGTGAAGGTGGCCACTGGGTTGAGAAGCTTTTGAGCAGGATTTACTAACTGCTATGTCACCTGCTTCTCCACAAACCTGGCAGAATCCAATTTTTTTCTTATTATTCACAGGCTTTTCAAAGAATTAAACACAGGTAATCAGTTTTAACCAGAGATTTATTTCACCTCACTGCCTCACCAATACTTTGACCATTTCAGAGCAGTTGTGGATGAAATGCTGTTTCATTACACAGGGATTGCTCACAAATGTGGGGAGAGGTCCCACTATCCACCCCCACCTTCCAGGGCAGTGGTTTGCATGCGTGCAGAGCCAGGGTGGCCACGGTGCCTGTGCCCAGAGGGGTGCTCCGTGTGGCATTGGGAGCAGGCAGTGAGCAGGAGCATGCTGAACAGCAGCTGATTCCCAGGCTGTCTGCTGACAGGTGGCCCTAGGGGCAAGGCCAGCACAGGGTTGAGGAGCAGGGCCTTGCCCCCTCTCAGCACCCCATGTCTGGCACTGCTCAGTGCAGGGGCTGCCTGGCCATGGCACGGGACAGGCACAGCCTGCTTACTCTCCTTCCCCTCCAGCAGCCTTTTGCACAGACCTGCTGAATGGAAGGGGGGAGAGAAAAGAAACAGGAACCTCTCTTTGGAATCACATCATCCCAAAACCGAGAGAAGAAGTGAAAGTTAAATAAAAGGGACTGGTTTTAGTAAAGGCTGTTGAACTTCCTGACCTCACAGTGAGCAGTTCCCATGCTACAGTCTGTGGAGGCATAGCTTGATTCAGTGCAACAGCTTCAGCTCCATATTTCCTGTCACTGTTTTGTATTAATTACCATCTGGCATTATATGAAACATTCTCTTGGTGTCTTCTAATGTGGGGGGAAATATCAGATTACATCTAGAGTGAAATCTAGCAAAAAAGTATTAAAATCTCAGTTTCTGAGTTACAAGGGAAGCATCAGAAGCTTTCTACACCCACTGTGGTTAGTATGACATATCACATACTTATCCTAGCCCAGAAAAGAAACAACACCTTGACTACTTTTTGGTGCCTGTATCTCTCAAAAAACTCTGGCACAGTACAAGTGTGGGTCTGATCTTCAGATGAGTGGTTCATACAATTTTCACTTGTGAGGGCTGAGAGCAGCATAGTAGGAACTCATACCCAGTACAACTTTCAAAAGTGGGTGGGTGGTAAGGTTGGATGGTAAGTCAGGAAGATTTCAGCACCAACTCTAGTGCAAATCTAGCTTGAAATCCTATTAAAACACTAGGAAGACAACAGGTTAGCAGATATCAGTGACCTCACATGTAAGTCCAGTCACTTGCCAACTCTGTTCCAGCATGGAAAGGACCCTGATATTTCCTCTTGTTTCATCATTGCATGTCTGAGATGTGGTCAAAACCAAGTTTGACCAAAAGAGGCAACCTTTTTTTTTTCAGATTGCAAAAGGGAAAAAATGGGATAACCACAAGCATTGTTCTGTAGTGTATTTGACTAATCTGTGAAAGATGTACAGAGTTACAATTTCCATGGGAAAATAGATGAAAACTATGGCATGCTCCCCCACAGCTTCCACAAAGTAAAACTTCATTGTGATCCAGGGCTCAAAAAAACAGTGTCTCCTCTCAGAGAGACTCAGGATAAAGAGTTTCTTGAAATATCATTGAAACGTACTGTACTGAGCATTTGATAAGCTTCCCATCCTCAGGATGATATTCGCATCTGTTGCTCTAGGAATAAGAAAACATTTCATATTTCTTAGACAAAACTAGGCTAAGATGGAATTATAGCTGGGAGCAGATTAATAAACGCCAAGTAAAACATATTACAGGACTGTTGCAATTATCTATCAAAACAAAGTATTTAAAAACCCTAGAAAAATCAGGTCTGCAGGTAAATTTAAATGGAAATGTAAACTCATGAACACAAAGAGACATAGGCAACCAAGCACAGCAGGGATGATGGTGCCTCTGTGAGCATGGTGTCAGTCCAATTCCACAACTTTAGGGCAGCACCTCATGGGATACAACTTGCTTCATCTGCTGTGTGTTCAGCTGAGGGCCCTGGGGCCTTGTTCTTAAACAGTTTTACCATTTGAATGAAAGTATATGTGGAAAATGGTGCAGATTTGTTTTCATTAGGTCTAGATACTATCCTGGAACTCTTTGCCCTTAGTTGGTATAGACATTAGAGTATGTCAGTCCAAAACCCTAAATTTATAATTAGTTCTATAAAAGGTCATAACACCATAAGACCCTGCCTTACCCCATCTTTAGCTTTCCAAGCATGCTGCCACATTGACTTTTTATAAATTTATAAAGCAGTTATATCCTCTCTTCATTTTAAAAAGCAGTTCTATCCTCCTGATAGTCATGGGAAGTTAGACACCAAATCTCTTATTTTCTGATTTCCAGACCCAGCTTACAACTGGTTAGATGACATGCCTAGTTATGGCTCCCTCACCCAAATACCTACTCTTGGCTGTAGTTGCCAAAAGCAATTCCACCTAATTCATACCTAAGCATACATAAGCAGACATCCCCCAGTTCTGCCTGCTGGCTTAGGAATAGCCTTTCCCCCTCACACAGAGATTTCTTTAAACTCAAGCCTGTAAATAAACTACTTTGAGGTTGGAGTTTCGTGTCATTTCTAGGTCAGACTGAAAAATGCTTCTAGTAGCAATAAAAAACTCCCCACCCTCCTTTCATTTCAGCTAAGTTTAAACGATATCTCATCCACATGGTTCATGTAAAAAACCTCTCACTCCCTCTCTCAAGTGGTTTGATGGGGTTTTACATCTCTGTCTGATCTGCAGGGATTTTTTGTGGGCATGTACATAGCGCCTGCCATCCCTGGGGCAGGTAAGCAGAGCTGCTTCTTGACTCTTGGGCTTCGCTTCAGCTCCTTTCTTAGAAAGTACAAGCCATGCAGAAAACCTCGCTGAAAAGTCACGGCATGCCTTAGAAAGTGAGAAACCTGCTCTTGGGCAGGGCCTGAAAGTCTGCCTGTTATCACCACCCTCCGAAAGCTCGGGGGCGATGGAGCTCCCCGCAGCCCTTGGGAGGCAGTGGGTGGATGCAGGGGTGGCAGAACATCCCAGTCCCACCCTCTGGCCTCCTGTGGCTTCATCGTAAGCAGTTAGTGAGTACCCATCATGCAGTTTAATCTCATACTATGTTATGCAGCAGAGACAGTTTAAAAATAGGTTTCTTGGTGGCAGCCCTAGCTTCCCATCCCCTGACGTGTGTCTGAGTCTGGCTGTGGCCATCATGGAGGCAAAAGCTTTGCTCAGTAGAACATGAACTGAGCAACTTTTTCTACCTAGTTCCTGCAGATACTTTGAAGGCTGACAGTGAAGTTGCTGCTGTGGATTTGTTTCGCCTGTATTCTGGAATTGAAATTTATCTCTAACAAAAGGGTAGAGGGAAGAAGAAACACTGGGACCTGCACTACTGCAAGCTCTTTGACAGAGTGGATTTAGATGCAAAGTAGGTGTGCCATGGTGTGGACCAGAGTATACAGAAATGAGTGTGACACTGATGAGCAGAGACAGCCCCAGCAGCAACAAAACTCCTCTCCAAGACTCCTCAGATGAGATGTAAGGAAGAATCAGGTATGGCTGCCCTGAGGTGGGGGCATTTCCATCCCCCTCTCCACCAAAACATTTTTACTATTTCTGTTTTCAGGCTGTGCTGCTCAAACTTTTGCAGAAACCAAGTTACTGCCCCATAGCCCAAGGTTGTCTTTCTGTTCCCCAGCAGGCTGAGAGATCATCCCTGCAATGCATGTCTCTGTGGGAAGGGTATCAGAGAGTACTTCTGCCATGTGAGTGTGAGACTACCCCATGACTACCCCACCTGCATACACCAAAACCAGTATACACTTTGGAAAAACTGAACTTTGCATCAGATTGACTTGAATTTGATGATTTAATGAGAACAACTCATAGACACTGCCTGTTCTTTCTATCTTCTGTATCACATAAAGGTTTGCAGATGGTTTATGAGATGTTATGGTCTGTGCTCTGACAGCTGCAAGATGTTCACGTTGTTTATAGAGACTAGAAGAGAACAAATTCAGCCTTGGCCCCTTCCCCACCTACATGTGAAGCTATATGTGGAACAAAGTGTCTAATGTTTGCACTGAGCCTCACTTCCACTTGCAGAGCTGAAGACATGAGGAAACAAGAGCAGAAGACTGCAGGACCTGAATACAATCGCAGACGTTCGCTTGAGGCTTCTTTCAACACCCTGCTCTGCAATACAGCTTTAATCTTTTCACTGTTATTCTGATCAATACTTCCTTCTGATACGATCTTACTGGGGAGAAAAGGTGCTTCCTGAAGGGACCTACAGCTGTGCATCCAGAACAGACACACTAAAGTGTCTGTAACCTCAACATGACAGGGAAAAACTTTGCTCTGCCAACACCAGCCCTTCTCAGGCTTGTCATCACTTGGCAATTTTTGGTGTTCAGACATGCTGCTGACAGAAATTGTGTGAGTTGCTTAAACAGGAGAATCTGTGCTCTGGATAATGCCAGTGAATCATCACCAAACTTCTGGGAAAAGGTTTTTATCAAGGTTAGCCAACAGAGCTGTAAAGTCACCTACCACAGAGAAAAATGTTACATTTAAAGCAGCAGAGGGGAAAAGTATTGGCTAAGTAAGGGAAAGGCTTAAGAATCGACACTACTCTCTGAGAGAAGGGATAACTATCATGTGCACTTTTATTTGCTGTGAAATAAATTAGACACACCAAGCAGTAGCATTTACAGAGAATTCTGCCTGGTCCTGCAACAGCTATGAAACTCAAGACTACCGGAAAAGCAAAATCTGCTCAGTGTGTGTTGAAGGGACTGCTCCAAGCTGCTGTCTCTGATGGGTCAGCCTTCCCCTGCCACAAGCTGTGCCAAAAGCTGACACTGCACTGTGAAGGTTGGTGTGGCCGAGGAGCTTCATCTACAGCTGCAAATATGACCTAGCTGACTGAAGTAACAGCAGTGACATCTGAAGGCTTGAGTTTCATCCTCCCAGAAGAGGTGCTTTGGTGATCAGGAGCCTGCCAACAGGCTGTCTTGCTTCGAAGGGGGTTCCTCACTGCACAATGGGACATGTGACTAGGCAGAAAGCCTGGGGAGAAATCTCACTCTTGGATTAAAGGGAAAAGCAATTTTCACAGTTTCCAGGAATTAATGGTGAATGGTAAGATCAGCTAGATTGATTTTTGTGAGCATTATGTTAAGGACATCTGAGAATAGCAAAATGCGATTGAAGACACATCAAAAGAGTGGCATGCTCAGGATTTTGTAAGGGACACAGCTTCTCTTGGGACTCTGACAACAAAATAAATACAAATTGCAACAGACCAGGACCCCATCTGACTCCAGAACAACTGAAAGGAATCTTGAACCACAGAGGTCAGAGATAGATTTCAGGGTGCTGTATGGCTGAAGTGATGAAAAATTGTTACACTTAAGAGACTGCAGAGCACAACACCACTGCCCAAGCAAGGAATCATGCTGCAGAGATCAGGAATGGCATAACAGGCAATAAGCTAAGGTCTAAAGCTTTTAAAGTTCTTAACTCAAAACAAGTGCAAGTCCTGGATTCTGGGAAAAGAAAGAGGAGAGGAAGAGGAGGATTTAAAATCTAACCCAGGGAAATCCTATGTTCTTGTTGTAAGTTAAAAGCATAAAAATATACAGTCACTATAGGCACAAAGGCATGAATCTTTGTTATTTGACTGGGGAGGCCCAGAAATTCAGATGCACAAGGTTCCTGTTTCTGTGTCATAGTGAATATTGCTATGAAGCATGGATATTTTGTTCATTTTGGCACTGAGCAGATGGCAAGAACCTGGAAGGGATTCAAACAACAGTAGACATGATTTAGGAGACACTGGAAGAACTGGCTTGAGAAGCAAGCAAACAAATGTAAAATGGGATGAGAAATGTGTTAGAGCTCTTTAGATAGTATAAAACCACTGAGAGAGGAACTATTTCGTTTTATAGAACAGAATATAAACAAAATGAATGTGCCATGAGTAACAAAGAGCTCTGAAAAACTAACACTAGCTGGTCTCACTGCCCTGATTTAAGTTACCAATCCTTCTTCTTGCATCTCAATTACAACAGGGGCAGCAGCAAGCCAGGCAGTGCAGCCTCCCCTCCACTGGCAGCCCAGTGCATGGTGGATTTAAATCTTCACCTTTTCCAGGCTAGAAGTGCACCCCATACTTGGGTGACCTTGGGTGGCCAGTGCAGGTCTGCTGCCATTGTTCCTACCCCAATATCTCCAGCAGTGCAAGGATAAAGAGGAAACAGTGATTGGCAATTTCCACAGCTACCCCAGCAAGAGCTTCTTGTTGCTGTGATTAAACCTCAGCAGCAGGTTCTCTGTGAGGATCTTCAATAAATCTGTATGGAGGTGAGGTAATAAAAGCAAACACCTTGATCTGGTGCCCCACACCAGAACCCCTCTTTTGAGTACTACGCACTGTACACAACTCCATTTGCTCCTTACAGCTGCCTGGCCAGCAGCTCTTGGGCACTGCTTTCATCTTTGGCCGTACTACCTGCAGTGCATCAACAGACCAGGGAGCCCCAAGGACTTCAGATGATCTCCCCCACTCCTTCACAAGCCCTGCGCACCGCAGGAGAGAGAACCAACAGCAGGGGTGGGCTGCCTCTTCAGAGAAGCAGAGAAGTTTCCTTGAACTCCTGAGTGCCAGCTTTATCACCTTCCTGACTTGCACATGCACAGAGAGCTGGCAGCATGTCGAGCATCCTTGCAGCTCGACCCCCTCCCTTTCCAGCACTCATCCCTCTTTCCAAAGCAGGCATGAAATTGCAGATGCCCATACTGAGCCCATGCAAAATATTTCAGCCCATTCACATCAGAGCTTTTCTGTGAGGCATGGCTTGCTCCCAGCTGGTGGCCCTTTGTGGGATGCTCATGGCTGCAAGTGACCAGAGGGGTGCTTTGCCCCCAGTGGGATGCCTGCCCTTGCACCCATGCATTACCACCCCCATGCACTCATACACCAGTGCATTCATACACCTGCATACCCATGAACCCACCTTCCCATGCACCATGAATCCATGTGCCCGGGAAGCCGCAGCAGCTCCTGCCAGCACTGCAGCAGTGCTGTTTGCTGCCTCCATTCAGTGGCCATGGCAACTGTTGTTGTGCAATGAAGTGTTGCCAGGATCCAGGTCAGGAGCAGAGCTTCGTAAAGGAAATGAAAAAAAAAAAAAATCAAACCATGGAAAGGCATGATGTCCAGCCAATGAAATCCAAGTACCCTCTCTGCCTGGCGTCACACACACTTTTCCACGCTGGCTGCCTGCAGTCCAGCCTTGCCACTGCTGACCCAAGGACCAGCAGATGAAGAGTCACTGCTCAAACCAGTGCATGCAGTTGTTTGTGCTACTGTGTTCTCCTTTTCTCCCAGTGATAATTAAGAACAAATTGTATCTATCACCCATCCAGTTGTTCTTTAAAGTGGTTCAGACAATGAAGCACATCTTACCAAGCAGCTAAGCCAGCAGAACAGGCTACCTACAGCAGGGTACCATGCTGCAACAGCTTAAATACTTGTTCTTTTGACCCAAAAAAAATTGTTTGCATTTGCTTTGCTGAAAATCCCTTTGTTGAAAGAAGAAGTGTTTTTAAAAGTGCCAGAGCTTGAAGGTCTCTCTCGATTTGTCTACATGAGGGGCAAATTCACCAAAGGCACAGGAGGCCTGGGTGCAGGGAGGCCTGAGCCCTTTCTGTGCCAGCCAGTTCAGATGCAGGAACCTCATCCCTGCTATGGTGAACCTTTGCCAGGCCGGAGGTGTCCCAAACAAGTGTATGAGAAGTACACTGCTCCCTGCAGAGCTGCAATTCAGCTGGGTTTTGCCTGGGTGATTTCTGAATGCTTCTCGTTGCATAACGGGACAGAAGGAAAGACAGGCACTGGACAGAGAAACTGTCACATATTTTTTTCAAAAAACAGAGGGTGAAAAAGCAGAAACAGAGGTGAAGGAGCAGGTATTAACTGCCAGCCTTTAATCCCTGGATTCCACAAGGGCATCTCACCTCTGCAGCCTGTAGCCCTTGCCAGGCTGGCCTGCCAGAAAGTGAGTTTGAGAGAATGAGAGGGAAATGGAGAAGGAAGGCTGTTTTCTAAACAAGGGAAGGGGAAATTGCCTCTGTGCCCAGACAGAATGGAAAGATGAGGAAATGCTATGTTTGCACTGGGCAATTTCTGTTTTTCTCTCAGGGTTTTCAATCAGCACTAGCCTTGGTAACTGGTGTCTGTGAGCTAAACACTCTGAGACAACAATGATGTGAGAAGAAAAAAAAACACTAATGGAGCTTTAAACTACTTGCAAAAAGTACCTGGTGAGTGCTGTTTCCCTGCCGCTGCTTTCAGTCACTGTACAACCTAAAGTGTCCCGTCTCAGTCTGAGCTCAGGAGAGCCCACAGCTCCAAGGTAGCGCTCAGAGCTGCTTTCCCTCTCAGCGAAACCTCGCAGCTTCCCAGGCAGGATCCGCCGGGGCAGCCTCAGCCTGCGGGAGCCGGGCAGCAGCCAAGGTGGCTAATGGTGTCCAGGAGATGTTAGCCGCCTTCTGTCACGCCTGACACAGGGGCAGGAGCTTCGGGTGAAAGCTGTCACCCTTTCAAATGTATAAATGCATGTTTATTTAAACAGGGACTCCTCCATGGAGCTACAGGAAGGCGCTTGAGGCTCGGAGCAGAAGCACTCGCGTGTTTGGGCTGACATCTAGTGTCGGCGCCTTTCCTCCCAGCGTGTCTGCGGGGATCTGAAAGGAAGAATGAAGAGGACTTTTCTTGGGATTAGTACTTTTAATCTGGTCAGAGACCCGAGCCATAAACCCGCGAATATTTTTGCTCCCTTAAAGATCGAATTAAATAATCATAGAACACTCAAAAGTGGAAATAAATATTGTTAAGGAAACTTCTCTGCCCTAGATTTCCTGCAGCATAGTGTCAGGAGTCTGACTTCAGCAGGGGGGAAACATTAGATAATTGAGTGGTACAGCAAGAGGAACAGCTCAGCCTGGGTGGCCACAGGGAGGGACCACAAACAAAGGAACTTCTGGGCTTTTATACCCTTACAGTCTATATACCTGTTACAATTGTTATTTTCAGGTCTAGGGTCTTCCAGTTGTTCACTAGCTGGACAGGTATCACAGTGTGTCACCTTTCACCTGTGTTTTTCTGGTTTTGAATTAGTTCTGTTCTAACCTGTCCACATGGTACAGTCAGAAAAAATCAAATTGTAGCAGGCATTTTATCTGAAGCTGCAGAAACAGACTTCAGGCTTACAAATATGTGAAGGAAGAGGAAAATGTGTTTGTGCCCTACTTTCCCCACAGAAGTGGGAGGGATTCTTGTGCAAGAAGAGTCCCTAGGTCCTGTTGGTCAAAGTCCAAAGTGTTTATGCAGGAGCTGGCTTTGCTAAAAGGGTCAGATAGAGTCAAGGAGCAGATCTTATCATCCTGACAGAGCAGGCATCCTGCCATTGAAGCTTCCCCAGGAAGTTTCCTGTTGCTGTTTAACCTTTAAATATGTGGTCTTTCTTATCAGATTTCCCATCAGATATCCCATTTCAGACAGCCAGGGAATTCATACTTAAGTTCAGATGGTTCAGGAATTCTTGTGGAACCATAAACTGTTTGCTCTGTACACACACCTGTATTTCAGAATGTACACAGAGATACTTTATATTAAACTTTGGCCCATTTAATGACAAAATAGTCCCTGATATTGCCTTAGTGATAGTATATTTTACTTTATTATAGTAAATATAGTTATAGTATATTTTAGCATTCAAATATAGGCATATATGTATGCATTTATGGCCACTGTTTATGTTTAATACAGACCGTTTCTTTATCTTCATGTCCACATTGCTGCCATCACACCGCATGCAGTCTGCCTCCCCAGCATGAAACCAAATTAGCAGAGAGTTGATCTTGGCATGTAGAAACAGCCACTGAAAACAAATCTCTGGAGAGGAACAAGCCTATCACCAACCTCTGCAGTTACTGAAGACATCCTTTAGTGCTAGGTTTCCTCCTGGCTCAGCCACGATGCTAAGGGGTTTGGATGGTGGATCCTATAGGGAGAAAATGGTCTGACATAGCACAAATAGTATACATCAAGGGTAGTAGTAAGGGTTTGGGGGTTCATAACCCTCTTCTATGATACCAAGGCCATCACAACACTTTAAGAATTGGAGTTTTCTTCCAGAAGCCTTATTCCTGAGACAGCTGCTGCTGGAGGTACCCACTTGGGCAAACATTGCCTCTGCTATGGCAAACCGCAGCAGAAGGGGCTGTTTTGACACCATACCTCAATTATTAATGATGTGTTGGCTCAAAAGAAAAAAACAAAACCCTCTTCTCTTTTACAATTTTTTATTCTTTTAGAGTGACTGCTGTAAAGAATTAGTGGTTTCACATTTAATAAAACCATGTAATGCTTTTGTTTTGAGGAAAGGCATACTAGCAGCTGCACAAGGGCCACATAAAAAAAACTATTTTGGATGAGTAATCATGAGTTTCTGCCTAAGAGCTATCCAGAATGAAACTTTGTTCAGAGACTGATGATTCTCTTGTCTTCTTCAGAAGAGTTTTTTCCAAGCTACTCTGGTCAGTATCCCACAGATGAAGTTGCCCAGTCCAGTGTTTTGGCTGCTTGGAAGTGCTGACTTGCTTCCAGGACACTTCTGAGTCTCGCCTTTTGGCTAGTGGCAGCAGTACTGTGCCACCCACTGACAGCTTTCTAAGGAAAATGTCTCACACTGGGGTATGAGCAGCATTTACCTTTCAGTTTCTTTGGCTTCAGATGTGCTTCAAGTGGCATCAGTAGGAAAATCTTTAATGGCTCATGCAATGTATCTTTCATTACTATTCATCCAATGTCTTGCTGATGGATGCTCATGCCCCACATTTTAAAATAACATACTTGTAATTCTTATTTAGAAAGTAATGGTCCAATCCACCGCTTTTGGGTGATTCCTGTGGCATATTCCACCATGGCAGCAGTGCTGTGCTGGTAAGGACTGAATGAGCAGGGAGTGGTAGCCCATGGCACTCCCAAGGGATGTGCCTGGCCCCTGTGCAATGCTAGCTACCAAAGGAGAACAGAAATTGGAAATCACCTTCCCAGCCTACCAGAGCCATGAAGGATGCTGGAGATGCTGGGCACAAGAAAGTGCCTGGGGAATGGTGCAGTGACTGGCAAGGGCAACGTGAGCTGCCAGCACTCAGATGAGAGGAAACCACATCAGAGGGATTCAAGCTGGTGTCAGCCACAGTGACACCGACTCTTTCCCCCAGGGAAGGGAGTGGATAACTCCAGTGCTGTGCACAGAGCATGGACAACACGTCAGCATGGGCTGTGCTTCCACAGCCAAGGACCACCTCCTGCATTTGGGCCTCACACTCAGTTGTGGGGACCTCAGTACTTCTCCAGTCCAGCCAGGGTGGACACAGTTTGAGATGCTCCCTTAAAGCACATTGTAAATCCCTGCCTGTGGTACTGGAAATATTCCTGTTTTTCCTGAGACTCTGCTGCCTCTGAGCTGGTGCAACCATTTCCAGCTTGTGGAGGAAACTGCAGCTGTGGGGGAGTATAACAAAATAAGCCAAGCTCCAAATGAGCAGAGCAAACAATCTCTTAACCTTATTTCTTGGAAAAAATATATCCATTTCAAATGTTTCTTGCACCTGCTAAATGCATTAGCAATGGTGTTGTATCCTGAACTAGGAGTCCTGATGAAAGAAAAATAGCTTCTTTGTTGTGATCTGGTGTGCCTGTGACAGCCATTCAGGAGATGATTTGCAGCTCTGTGCTGGAAGCTGGACAGCCACACTCAGTGGTCACATGGTTGCTCTCCATCGTTTCCAAACTTCCTTGAAAGAGCTGAGCACTTTGCCACCTATTTTCTCTTTCAAAAAACATCAGAATGAGGTTTTGCATGTGTTGACCATGCCAAGGGAAATAAGTCCTTCTTGGGAATTGGAGGCAGAGGGCCACTGGCCCTGGAGGTTATTACAGGGTGTCCAGTTCCAGCAGCTGACAGCACTGCAGGAAATCTCAGACATTTTTTGCTGCCATGCCGTGGATTAACACGTCAGCATAATGTACGGAAGAAAAACAGAAAATGTGAGAGCCATGTGCTATTAAAACAGACTGGTCAAAGAGCTTGGTTGGTGTCAGCCTGCCCCAGGGGCCTGGTGCTGGAGGAACTGCCCATTCAGTTCAGGCCACCAGCTGCCTCTGCTCTGCCTATGTGGCCTTAGCCACGCTTTTCCATGCTTCTCTGCATGGGAGGTGGCCAGGGTCTAAGAGGCTGCAGTCCAGAACCCAGTACCACAGTCCTGGTCGGCCCTGAACTGTGGCCATTTTTTTCAAATAAGTTTTCATTTAAAAACATGGGGAGATGGGCGGGGGGGCGGGAGGGAGGTGTGGGCTGACTACTTCTGACACAGTATATCAAAGGAAAGAGTTGTGGCCTGCAGCACTCATAGGCACAGCACAGGGTTCCCTGGAAACGAGGTGAGAATGACCTTCGGGAACAGGAACTACTTTGTCATGCCTACTTAAAGTGGCAGCGAGAGCACATCATTTTGTCAAGAGGCATGTGCAATTTGTTTTGGTGATAAAAAAGGAGGGATGACAAAAAGTTTCCAGTGGCTATCTTGAGCAGGGGATAGGGCACATTTTTCACCTGCTTCTCTGTTGGTGGTCAGCGTGGTGCCTTCCAGCCCATCCCACCCCTTCCTGCCCTGTGTCAGCCTCAGGGAGCAGTATGGGGAAACAAGAAGTGATTTGGCTTCATGACAACCTTCCTTGCTCCCTCATGTTGGAGCTGATGTTGGAGGGCCACCAGAAGAAAAGCGCCTCTCAGAAAGATTGCAAAGCACTGTGACTTCTGCGATCCCCTGGGATGATGGTTGCCCAAGAAGAAGTAAGCCTTCCTAATGTTTATTTCTCTTCATTTCAGGTAATCAGAGCTTTCTTCTCCAAGAAAACCATAAAACTACCTACAGCTTTAATTTCTCTAAATCATTCCAGCTGAAGGGAGCACTCAAGAGCAGCCCAGTGCGGTGTCCAGTCACTCAGGCAAAAGGGGCCACAGCGTGCACGTACAAATGTGCTTCACACATGCTCCCCCGTTGCTTGTTTGCCAGTGTCCAGATGGGCTTATCTGGGCTAGAAGGAAAGCTGTGCCACCCGAGGATGTGTAAAACAGCAGGACAAGTAGGATCCTCTTGGCTGGAGGCCTCTCTGCAGGCTGCAGGTGGCCCCTGGAGTCCAGAGTCATTTACAAAAGAAGGAGGAAAGGAAAGCCGAGGCTCTTCAGGCTTTCCGGTTTTTTTTCTTCAGGTTTTTCTTTTCAGGTTTTCTCCTGGCAGCATGACTGTTGCTTTCTAGAAAAGGTGAGATTGATTAAAAACATATTGACTTCAGGATGTCCACGTGAAGAGAAAAGAGTTTTTATATAGTACTAAATAGGAGCCTCCACTCTGGGGATTTATTTCAGGGAAAAGAAAGGTATGATTTCACTCAAGTCTCTGGTAAGGGCCTTGATAGAGAGCAGAAGAATGTCAAATGACAAACTGTCTTCACTACTGGAACTGGAAGATGTGATTATAAATCTCAGTACTGTGGACAAGAGCAGTAATACAAAGCCACAAAGTCAAGGTACCAGAAATAGGATGCAGATGTGGCATAGTGAATTAAGAGCAGACTAAACATCTTATCTGCAGCATCCAGATCCCATTGAAATCCTGCTAAAGTCTGCTTTGACTTGCAGTAAGAGATAATGAGGACAGAAATCAAGGGATTTTGTCTCAAACAGACCTCTGAGTACTCAGATGGAAAAATCAGATCAGATACCCCAGGGCTAAGGACGGTTCTAGCTCCTGTCCTCAGATGAAAGGTTCCTGACATCACTGAGAGCAGCTCCTGCCATAAGTAATAGGATTTCCCAACCTGCGCACACAGCTAGTGAGAGAAAGTAATGCTGGTCCTGATGCCAAGATATGACCTTGCCTTCCTATAGGGAAGGACGTCATCCCTGGTGCTTAGACAGGGATGGGACTTGACCTGTAAGAAAATCTGATGCAGATAGGGCATTGCTTGAGAAGTTGTAGTTTGTTGATGGAGAAACACCTAAAGCTGGGAAACAGATATGTGAATATTTCTTTACCCAGAACAGTGGTTAGGTTGTAAAACAGCTGTCTCATCTCTGTGGGAGCCAATTCCCTAGAGGTGACTCAGCAGTCAGCAAGATGAGAACCAGACAGTTGCAGTTTCTGAAAAATGGACAAAACTGATACTTTAAACTGTGTCCTCCAGGTGAGGATTTCAACCTCCAGCATAGCCTTACTAATGAATAAGATACAGTAATGAAAAGCCAGGACTGATGAGATCAAAAATATGAAAGCCAAGACAATTTGCAGTGGCACACCAAAAATGTAAGGGCAACTGTAGGCAGCAAACTCTCTGCAGCACAGGGCATGCTTGCTGCAGGCAGCCAGCCTTTGGCATCTAACTATAAATATTCTCAGGTTAGCTTGAATAATCACTGCCAGAATAAAGGCCTGTTTCTTTGTTAGTTCATGACGCAAGCCTAGCTCCCTCAGTTTTTAAGCACTAATGTCAAAAGTTAAAGCTGAACTCCCTATAACCTCTGCACTAAAAAGGATGCCAAATACCAAATATTTTTGAGTTTTAAAATGACATTTTATGCTAGACCTGGATAGTTTACTTTGTAGATATACTAAGTTCAAGCCAATGTTTTAAGTCTCTTTGTGCTCCATGTAGAAATCTAGCAAAAAGATCAAACATAGAATATATTTTATTCTTGGAAAGTAGTTACTGGAACACTGATTTGCCAGATATTTTAACCTCTCAAATTACATTTCATTAAATTTCATTTAACAGGAAAATATGAAACCCAAATACTATGCCTAAATAGGTCTACATTTGACTAGCACTGGATGGCTGTAAGATTGTGCAAGATTGTTAGACTTTTATCTCATACTTTCATCTTTTAAGGCTGATGCTCAAACAAGATCATACCCTGACAGGAACTGCTGTGCAAGGAGCTGGTGGACGTGCAGAATACCCTGTTGTTTTCTTGGAGGAACCACTGGCATATGAATGGATGTGTTTGAGTTCAAGTCTTGAGGAACACTGCACAGCAGGATTAGTAACACCTACTTTATTTGGTTGATTATAGTTTTATTTTTTACACTAAATAAATGAATTGATTTTGATCAACCTGCTTAGCTTGCAACTCACACCATAACATGTTGACCCCTGTTTCTAAAATAGAGGTAAAGTCCTTCACCACAGTCCCCCACCATAGGAGAAATGACCACTGAGCAGAGATGAAGTAGAATATACAGTATCCAGGTGCTTAGGACTGACTATCTGGTTTTGCTATCTAGCAAACTTACCTTCTCTGATTTTGACAGAAAAATACATTGCACAAGGTTTCCTCAATGAGATAAAACTCCTGTGTTACAGAACAGCATCATCTGAACAGATGTTCAGACAAGCACAGTCTTGAGCTAATTAAATAGTAATGTTGCAGAGATGTGAGTTATAAATATTGGGGAAATAGTGGTGTTGGTGGAGATGGGTTGATAACCAAACAAAACTCAGATTCTTTGGAAGGGGTAAAGATTGGTTTCAGTCCGAGAAAATGACACCCTCCCCTTGAGCTGCACAGTCCTGTGCTCAGGCTGACACATAATGAGGTGAGGGAGGAGGTGGTCTTGTGTCACATGCCAGCATCAGCTGGTACAGGCTACCCAGTGTTTCTTGACTTGAGGTCCTCCGTATCTTTCAGTGACAGAGGTTCCCTGTGTAGTGAGTTGAAGCCCACTGGTGAACGCTTTATTTTTCTTAACTGCCTTCACAACTGGTAGGAAGTAATTCATAACCCTCCATGCCTCTGCAGGGTTCAAGTCAAAATTGTTATTCAAACCCACACCAGCTATATGAAACATGCTTTTCCTTAGGGGCCTCTTTTGGGAGCTTATTTGAAGGGATATTTGCATCCTCTCCTTCCCACCTCAGGCGTGCAGATGTGCAGCCTGTCCCTCTAGGCAGCAGCTGGCTGATATAGGGGGCTGACATCAGGCAGCACTGACTATGTTCACTCCTGTTGGAGACATATTCCCCCTGCTGCTGGCCCCCCAACCCTCCCCTCCTCTCCCCTCCTCTCCTCTCCTCTCCTCTCCTCTCCTCTCCTCTCCTCTCCTCTCCTCTCCTCTCCTCTCCTCTCCTCTCCTCTCCTCTCCTCTCCTCTCCTCTCCTCTCCTCTCCTCTCCTCTCCTCTCCTCTCCTCTCCTCTCCTCTCCTCTCCTCTCCTCTCCTCTCCTCTCCTCTCCTCTCCTCTCCTCTCCTCTCCTCTCCTCTCCTCTCCTCTCCTCTCCTCTCCTCTCCTCTCCTCTCCTCTCCTCTCCTCTCCTCTCCTCTCCTCTCCTCTCCTCTCCTCTCCTCTCCTCTCCTCTCCTCTCCTCTCCTCTCCTCTCCTCTCCTCTCCTCTCCTCTCCTCTCCTCTCCTCTCCTCTCCTCTCCTCTCCTCTCCCCTCCTCTCCTCCCCTCTCCCTTTCCACTGCAGCAGTTCAGATATCTGTAAAGTGGGAAAGAGTGAGCTGCAATTACTGCCCAAGAAAAACCATTAAGAGAAGGTGCTCTTGGAGGTCTGGATAACAACCATATAAAACTGGGTTAAGAGAGCTACTAAGCAAAACACTTGAAAGGTTCTCCCACTGATTAAATACTCCTGTTGACTCTCTGTAAGAACATAAAGTTCTAGGATGGCTGGAGTCGGTTCTGTTTGTGTTTACCAGACCTGAGTGCAGTTTCTTCCAGTGAATTTGTCCCACCTATACTTTTAACAGTCAGGGTCTCCCGGGAAAAGGCCTTGAACCCCCAATAGTGCTATGATGAGAAGAGCCACTCTCTTTGTTCATTCTAGTTACACTTAATGAAAGCACAGCCTGTTCCCCGTTGTCAGGGAGCTTTCAAAGAGCAGTGCTGACAATGATGCACCAAGCCCATGCAGCTCCTTGCAAGGAAACTGGGAGACATTGAGGGGTCTTCTCTAGTTCCTTAAATTTCTTCATCTCCAGGACAATCTCCATCTTCAACTGGAAAAGTTATTGATATGGCTTGTGACTGTTGCAGTGAAGGACAGAGTAAGAGATTTGGAGAGGTGCTCTCTAAACATCACAATTGCTTGAATTGAGGCACTTCAGAGAATATTAAGCAGCCCTTGGCTCTCAATCAGGGTGGTCACTGTCCCACTTTGATGTGCTCATTATTCAACATGTGAATGTTTTCAGTATGGCAAGTCTCATACCAGATAGGTAAGTTAGAGGAAAACTTTGCCTCAAGAAACAGTGAAATACCACTGTTTTTCTTCAGGAAAGCTGGAGTTTCTGGCTTTGAAATGCTCTGTAGTTAACAAGTGTGTGACTTTCTCATATACATCTGTACATGACTGACAGCAAGAGCAACCCACTTCTTATGTCTTGAATTCCTCGTGACTGAACTACTGCACACCACAAGATCACAGAAATAACTGACTTCACATAAAGTATCATCCAGGAAGATGTGAAGGAGCAGTAGATGCCTTGCCTCCATGCAGAAGCATTTGTGAGAATGCACACAGCAGGAGCAAAGGAACTGATACTAAACTCCTACAGCCAATGACTTCTACCAAGGTAAGATCTTCTGTCAGCTCAGAAGGCTGATACACCTATTACCAGAGGTTTTCTGTGGAACCCAGCAGAGGGGCTAGTACCACCTGTGACTTTTTTATCTTGGGTTTGGTAGGGAGAAGAGGAAGAAGAACCTTAGACCAGCAGAATTAAAACTTCAGACTAGCACAAACCCTCTTCCTCTTCTTCAAAGAAATGCAAGCGGCTCAAGGCTTTTATGTCTGGATGTCACCTGCCTTCTTCTCTAATGACAGAAAAAGTACAACCAAACTAGTAAGTCAGGCTGTATTGGCTTAAGTGTTCAACTACTACTGTGTGTGAAGGAGAACAGGAACTGACAAGCTGACAATGAGTCATGTTATGATTTCTTACCTTTCTTTCAGAAGAGAAAGAAGGACAAGTTTTCCTCTTAGATTTTCTAGTTCACTGGGGAAAAGGGAAAGGATGTTTTACTTTTAGCAGCTGTTGTTCTTGCATGTGCTCCTGGACTTAAGAACACAGATAGAGTTGTGCTGCCAGGAAGGCTGATATATCTGACAAGGCAGATTGAACTGCTGGTGTGAGCCCAGAGAATTTTCGTTCATTTCTATTGTTGTGTTTGTGATTTCTGTAGGACTGAGAAAAAAAGGATAGATTCAAGGACACTGGAGGCAGATTTTGCCAAGAGTATTTCTTGAACAATCTCAGTGGTTGAGGATCTTTTCTCAAACAATTTTGAATCAATGGGGTATCTCCTCGTGTTCAATTTGAGTTGAGGGATTTTCTTTCCTTTATGTATGCTTCTTCCTAAACCCTGTCTGACAGCTAACTAGTGAGGACTGTTGTCCCTGGACACCAGCTCAGGCTCTGATAGCTTTTGTAAGAGCATTTGTATCAAAATATTGTTGTGCTGGAGTCTCCACGGCCATCTGGGGCTTTGTGCAGACAGGGTGCTTACAAATGAATGTGAACCAAAGCAAATCAACATTGCTTGGCATGAATGAAATGTATTGCTAGGATCTGTCTCTGCCAAGCTAGACTGTTTGGCTCCAGTCCCACTCTTCATGGGGATTGTCTGTCAAAACACAAGTTGGTATTATACAGCATCATGGTTTCATGGCTCACTAGTCCTTTAACCCTTCTCAGGCCTTACTCTTATTTGTTAAGTGGAAACCTGTAAATCTCCAGTTCTTAAGGCAGACTTGGAGCTCTGGTACCTTGCACCAATGACACTGAGCTCATGACACTGTGTCAGCTCAGATAGAGCTTTCTCTTAAGGGACTGTTAAATAAAAAGAGTGCAACCTTTTCGAAATGAAGGCATTATTTCTTTTGCCTTAAAATGTGAAGAAATATATTTTGTACCATCTCATGGTGGAGGCCTGGCTTCTTGGTCTAACCACCTCAAGAACCTGGTCACCCTTTCAAGGTGACAGTCCATCTCAGACACTTTACTGTTTCTCCTTTATTATCTCATTGCTTCGTGGACAGCAGCTGTTGTTCCTGCTGAGCTCTGCTGGTAAGCCCAGAGGCCACACATTAGAGGATAAGCCAAGACATCAGTGTGAATGACCTCATGGGTCTGCCATGAGGTGCATAATAATATTTCCCTCCCCACTTCTGGACATGTTTCTGAGTTCATTCAACATAAGTATGGACGTAATAAATTACCACAGTGGCTTGGCCAAGACATGACACTATAGGTGGCTCCAAGCCCATAACACACAGTTTTTGCTATAGCGAAAATCCACAGCAAGCACTAGTAGAAGTGCTGTCTCTGAAACAAGTTCTGTAGGGCTGCCTCCCTTCCTGGAAGTCCAGCCAGGGACAGCAGGAGAAGGATGTGCCTATTCTCTTCAGGAGGCAGATAAAGTGGCAGATCCTCGGCTGACACCCCTTGGAGTCTGGAGATGGCTGAGAAGAGTGGTGACTCTCCATAGGTGTGACACACAGCACGTGCCATCCCTCAGGCTGCCCACACCACTGCCCAGGCTGTCACGTCGCCCAGCAGCCTGGTGTGCAGCTGCAGCCTGATCCCTGCGGGCAGGGCAGTGGCAGCCTTGCACGGGCTGGGACGCTGTCAGAGCACGGACCGACTGCCCGGGTCACGCAGCCCTGTGGCTCTCCCTCACGTGGCAGGATCTGTGTGTTTTCCTTCAAAGTTCAGGCTAGAGCATGCCAGCACTGCCTGGCTCTCACAGGCAATGTCTGCTCAGGGGACCAGGACCTTTTATCATCCCAGGGGACCACAGTCCAGATTTTCTTCTTGTGGGCAGGAAGTCTTATGGATGGCCCCAGGGCTCAGCTGTCTCTGACACAAGGTATGGCACAGCTGTATGACCCCGGGTTGGTTTTTGCTGAGAAAATTGCTGCTGCACTGTGAGAAAATAAATTAACTATGGCCAAGCAAGATAAGAAAGGTCAAAATATAGAATTAAAGTTGTCAAGATGATGATAGCTAGCAATGCAAGGCTTCAAAAGTAAATGCTATGTGAAGAGGGATAAAGCCCTGAATGGCTAGTTCCCTATGTTGGTTTAAAGATGCCTGAGCTGGAGCTTAGAAATGCTCCAAGTCCAAGTCCTTGGCTCAGGTTTAACTGATGTGAAGGTATGTCCCAAGTACTGGACTCCAAGATGGGAATGGAAAAAGGGGCACATGAAAAAAAAAGGGGGGAAAAAAAGTGGCTGGGCATATGACAGAGAGGGAGATGTCCATGAAGAGTGCATTTAGTCCACTGATAGGGAGGAAGCATGAGGAATTTTACTGAGAAGGTGAACACAAGCACAGGCAGCTGAATGGACTGAGCAGTTCTGCTTGGCTGCAGGCTCCTAGTCCATCCTCTTCCACTTTCCTGGAATGACCACCTCCTACAGAAAGTCCCAGCAGCCCTTCCCTGACGAGGCATCCTCTTGAGCTGAAAGGCCTGTGGGAGGAGGGCACGGACAGCACATCTCCAGCCATGGAGCTACTGGGTGCTGGTGCCCATGAGCCAGAGCTGCTGCCTGCAGGTTACCGCTCCCAGGACAATGTTGTGCAAAAGGCAAGCCGGGACATGAAAGGGGCTTGCAAGGCAGTAAATAAGTGTTTGGGGCAAAGGGGGCTGAAAGTTGTCTTGCTGAGCTTGCATGCAGCCCAGTATTAGGTAAGAGGTAACTGAATGTGCTGGATGTGCAATGGGGAGTTTTATAAGGAGCAAAGAGAAGTTCAGACACCCACACTGGGGTGGTGGCTAGCTATTGTAACCTTCCCCAGGTGGAAATATCTGCAAAGGGCATTTCTCACAGTTAGACAAGGTTATGAATTTTTTTATTTGAGAAAAATAATTAAAGTTAAGCAAGCAATGTGCAGCTATGATGGCTGGCATACAACAGGCGCTGGCATTGCATTAGAGGTCTAGTTAGGTTTCTGTGTAGAACGTGGTGGTGACTCGTGACTAAAATGTGAACGTATTTTTCGTTTTTAATATGAAATTAGGCACCATCCAGCACTGAATATCTAAATAATATCAACAGCCAGAAAATAAATGTAACAATTATTATCCAGCTGAAGCTAGATTTTTCTGCTGGTGCATCAGGAGCTGGATTAGTCCCAGGGTAGCGCAGAGGAAACAGGGGACAGAGACCTTTGCAGAGACTCGCATCCAGGTAGACAGAAGCGAGCCTGCTCAGCTGGAGCTCTGCAGTACCACCATGCCATCGAAATATGCTGGACCTCAACTTACACATACTGCACTTTCCAGCTGGGGAGATGCTTTATCTTAATCTCACTCTGAGTTCTATCGGAAGGCGCTGCCGGAGAGATGAGAAAGCCCGCGTTCGCGCTGCTGGAGGTGTGAGGCTGTGTTCCAAAGGCTGCAGCCCCTCTTTGCGAGAGGCGCGGAGCTGGGCTGGCCGCTGAGTGCGGGCTCCGCTCCGTGCCGGCGGCGGTGGGAGCGCTCTGGCCGCCGCGGCCCCTCCTCGCCGGGGCCAGCGGGCAGCCTGCCCACCCTGCCCCGGGAGCGCCTGCGGAGCGTCCTGAGAGGCTTAGTCACTTCTGTACTGTGCGTTCCCCACGCTGCGAAGCATTTTTTCCCGCAGCTGGGAAACACCAAGCTCTTCCCTCAGCTCGAGGTTAATCATCTGCTTTCAATTAACCTGTGACCTCCCACGCCCTGGGCGCTGTAGCTTTAACGCGGGCGCTGGGAACGGGACAGCAGTGCCAGGTCCGGCCTCGGAGCTGTCGCGGAGCCCTCGCTGCCGCCTGCCATGGAGAGCCGCAGCCTCCTCGCCGCCCTCCTGGCCACTGCCCTCACCGCCCTCCTGCCGCTTCCCGCCGCCTCCTCGGGCCACCGCAAGCTCCTGGTGTTCCTGCTCGACGGCTTTCGCTTCGACTACATTGATGACAGCGAGCTGAAGGGTCTGCCGGGCTTTCGGGACATTGTGAACATGGGGGTGAAGGTGGATTACATGACCCCAGACTTCCCTAGCCTCTCTTACCCAAATTACTACACACTGATGACAGGTGAGTACTTGTATTTCTGTGCTGTGATGCTCCTCAGAACTGCCAGCTCCCCGTGCCGAGGTGGCAGGCAGCTTCCTGTGACTTTTTCTTCCAAGTAAGATATAAAAATAACCAAAGTCGTGCTTTTAGCTGGGAGTTTAAGAGCACTGTGGCATTACAGCCCAGTATTGTTTCTCTGAAACATGTTCCAAATTTGGAAATGCCACCTGGAACTAATTTTTGAAGTTCCCTTTTGCTCATCCAAGATGTAGCCGTGTCCTACCTGCTGCCGCCTCAGCATCACGGCCAGCTGAGGCTCCCTGGTGTGAGCACGAACGAGGGGCTACTGCATATATATAGAACATAGAAACAACTGGGAATGCATGGAAAATAAATACAGAGACTGTTCAGGGGCTTTAATAAAATGCATGCGAACTGTGTGGCTACACAAAGAACTTATTTTCAGTCAGCAGGTCTGTTTTGATAAGTTTAGCATTACATTTCTTTTTAAACTGTTCTTCTCTTTTGTTAACTTTGCTCGAAGTCCTCATATCTGTAATAATTCAAAATAGCCAAATAAGAAAAACAGTCAGGATTTTTGCTTTTACTCCCCTGCAGTTTTTCAGAATGTTCAGGGGAGACTCTTAGAAAATTGAGACGACAGTCATAGTTTTCATTATGCTGACTTGCTTTTAATTTTATGTGGAGGGACACGATTACAGTGACACTAGGAAGGTGCAGAGAGTAGAGCTGGACTAATTCCTTCAGAGACAGACACCAAGGAAGCAAAAGTTAAGTATAAAAACACAACAAAACAGATCTCTTTTCTGGAGTTTCTACTTGGATTTTTCTCTGGAGTTATTGAATAAACGAGAGGTTCCACCTAATGAGGAGGAGTCAGAAAATCTTTTCTCTCCTAAGATATGTGGCATCTTCCACTATTCTTGGAACAATGCAGTGCCCAGTGATTCATATACTGCTTGCTGGGAAAGCAAATAGATGCCATTGTAAGACAAAAATCTGACATCAGTTGTGCCCAGCTTGTTTTGAAACTGCTTAACCTCTTCTCTCTCTCTACCAAGAGAAACTTTCCTCTTGCTCATCTCTGATCAGAGAAGAATATAAAACCATCACAGAGTTGGCTTTGATTCTTTTTCATTATTTGGTGCAAATATATGAATGCAGAATAAATGCTGTGACTGAAAATAGAGGGGTTCCACCCTAGGCCATGTTCTTTACTTGTACATAGACAAACTGACCTAACACTTCATAGGTGTGAAAAAATCTTTGGATGAACCTGTTAAAGAGAAGAAGAGTGAATGACATTTTGTTCCTAACCACATTTAGTCATCATTCCTACTAAGTGTGTATACCTAAAGTGAAGTCTGTAGTCCTCAGCCTTTTGAGGAGTTTTTGAAAACCTCATATTTTGTACTCACAAAGAAGGAGTTTTGTTTAGGTGATGAAACACCACTACTGGACTTTTCATACTTTTAGTAGAGTTCTGCACCTCAACCTGAAGCAATAAGACAGTCTGTGAGACTCAACTCTTCTTGCAAGTCTCACAGACTTTATGATAAGGATATCAAATCAAATACAATTGAATTGCAAATAGCAATTCACCTTCCCAACACATGAGTCACAGTAGTATTAAGTAGGTCAGGAACCAATGGAGGACTAAGTTTAGATGATGAGCATTGCCCAGAGGAAGATACAAGACTGGCCTTGAGCTGTTGAGGTGTTATTGAACCCCATGACTGTGTCTTGGCATGACAGCAGGGTAAATCCCATAGCTGCACTATTCTTACCCTTTGGGGTCATGGTGCCATTTCCAGTGAAAGGAGGTTTTATGGGGTGGTGGGGTTAGGAGTGCAGAGCATGTGGCAGATGTAATGTTAAGCTGTGTTCAGTCTGCATCCATTAAATTTGCAAAGCTGACACAGGTTTTGGAGAAAATTCAGCATGGGAGGGTGACACAAGAATCCTGCCATAGTGACCTGCTTAGGAAATGGCAAGCTGCTGTCTTCCTGGTGCTGCTGTAAGGGTATGGGAAAACTTTCCTCACATCTCACCAGCCATGCACCCCCTCTGCTGCAGCCAGACACAGCTGTAATGGTCTTATTGCCGTTTGTGACTGGGATGTCTGCGAGTTAAATGCTACCATAATTTCTTCTGGGAAATCAGGAACAAATTATTCTTCGTGTCTTGTCCTACACTGCTGTGTCAGGAGCTGCTAAGATAGTCAAATTTTAATTTCCAAAACGTTGTATTTACCTTTGTAGTATATTGGTATCTTTCAGCTAAATCAGTTTAAGAAATTGCGCATTCCCACCCCTTGCTTGTTCATTATTCATTCAGGAGCATTCATGGCTGCCAGGTCTTGGACAACATGTACATAAAAGTGTTGTAGTTCATGTGTATCTGGCTTGCCGCTATTCATTCTCACAAGCAAGGCCTTTCCCTTCTTCCTACTGCCTTTCACCCCACGTCCATGCAACCTTCACTCCAGAACGGTTGAGTTGTTACTAAATGAGATAAGTTCTCCCTCATTTCTGTGGCTTTGGAGGAGGACAGTGGACTCTGCCCCTCAGATACCATCACTGTTGGGACAGGTCAGTCTCCTCAGACATGGGCTCACCTCCTCCTCCTCCTGCCCAGACCCACAGGCAGAGGTTATGGAGATCAGCAGCATTGGCCCCAGTGCTTCTCAGTGCAGATGCCAAATAAATACAACTATAACTGTTGACCAAAAGCCACATATCTAAAAGCAATTAACATATGCCAATGAGAAGCACACCCCTTTCTGCTGAGGCGAGGTGCTGGGTGAAGCACTGACACAGCAGGACAAATAAGATCCAGCCTGGTGAAATCTTGGAAGGGAAGCATGGGAGGGAGGTGACTTGCTTGTGGTTGTCCAATGCTGCAGGGATATGGCAGAGCTCTTCATGGGTCCCACTCTCACTGCTGTTAACCTGTGAGAAGATATTTGTTGGAGCTTCCCCAGATCACACAGAAAGCCTCAGCCCAGAGCCTGCTTAGAGGTCTTTTCCTTTCCTGCACACCTACCACCACCATGAGAAAGAAAACCAGAGCATAGAAAAATGTAAAATCATCAAGTAATTCAGTTTGGGATGAAGCTCCAGTCTTTCTGCAAGCCAGAGCATGGCATCAGGACCTGTTATTTGCTTGAAGAAGCATCAAACAAAAGCCAAATCAGGGCTAGTACAAAGGGATCTTGCTGACAAGCAACCGGAGAAGCTGTTTTGTTACAAAAACCTGGTGCTGGGCAAGGTAGCTCAAGGATGTGCTAGCTTAAAATCCAACTCTTTGAAAAGCAGTCTTCTCTAGCAACTTCCTTTATGCTATGTTTCTTAGTATTGGCTTCTACTGTGGCAGAAAGGCTTGTTTTTAGGTGGTTGGGTTGCTTTCTGAGTTGCTGAACTGAATCCTACCTGGTGTCTGGGCTCTCCATGGTACAGTTACAATATTGCAACTGTTGCCCTGGAAAACATGACCTGAAGAATTAGGTAAAAGGAGATGCTGCAGCTGTGACACAGCTTTTTCAGGACTCTTTGTGGGCTTGTCAAAGGAGGGAAGAAAGAGTCCAAATACATCTATTCAAAAAGGCTCCCTTAATCATACCATATTTGTTTTGGAAAGGAAGGAATTAAGACCACAAGCCAGCTCGAGCTGTTATCCGGTGGGGAGTTTTTAATTTTTCCCTTTCCCTGCTGTGGCCTGGCTCTGCAGGGAGCTCTCATGCCAAGATCAGTGGAAAGTCTGAGGTCTCCCCTGTAGCCACTACAAGCAGGAGTTACTGCTTCAGAGCACTTCATGCCATATCTGTCAAGAAAAGCTGCTCATGGTCTGGTTGGGTCTTCCTTACCTGACAACCTACAGGTGTTGGAGGGGTGATAAAGCACTCCCTGCAGCCCAGCTTTCCTGGATTCTCCCCCAGCTGAGAGCACTCAGGGGTACCTCACATTTCCAGCCAGCATAAACATGAACAGACAGTATCACATCTGACACAAAAATCCAGAAAGGATTTATTTTCCAAGATTGTAACTAGAAATTAGGTCTTTCTGGCAGGTCTTCCATGTGGATCTGCCAGCTACCTGGTCAGCTGTGCAGCCCCACATCCAACAGTCATATTTCACTTCTCCATGGGAAGCAAAGGGAGCTCCTGATTGCAGAGATGGGTGGGGAACTATTTGGAGAGGAGCCAGTGAGGAGCCTCCATGTACCTCTTTGGACAGGACCTGATCTTAAATAAGTAGCAGAGGGGCCGTGAGGTCCCCTGAAGCTTGAGGGGTGGAGGAGAAGGTAGACTAGAGGACATTTCAATCTCCTGCACACGGAGTGAGGGCTGTGGCCTTTGCAGAGATGTCCCACGCTTGCTGTAACACAGTGATGACATGTTTGGGTCTTGTCTAAAATACAGGGGTGGTGTGTGTTTTCTCAGCCACTGCAGCCCATCCCTACGTATGCCATCACCTCCTCCTCTGAATAGCAGGAGGGAATGGGGCAATATGGCAGAGTTCCCACAGATAGGTGGGAGGTCCACTCTGCCAGACTGAATTTCACTCACCTTCCATATTTACATCTTCCCTTCACTCCTCACTCTTGATGTTGGCATACTTAACTGCTGAGGGCTTGGGTGGATGATGCCAAAGTCCAACAAACAGTCTACACCTGTTTGCCCCTGAGCACAGCAAATCAACATACACTGTGCCCCATTTATTCCATGTTTTCTGGGAGAAAATACCCTTTGGGCTCCAAACCCTGGAATCCTCTGGAGTCTGGCTGATGTGCACACATACTAGTATATTTACTATTTACTGCGAGAGGTTTCCTGATTAAAAGCACAGCAGCTCCAGGCTCCTCCCACTCAGCGCCTGAAGGAAGTCCAGTCTGGTGATGGTTCTAGTGGATGCCTCTTTTCTGCTGCACAGTTAATGGCATCCTGACTCCAGCCTGGTCCAGAAAAGGATGCTTACAACTTCTGTTCAGCAGTTAAGCAAGTTCTTAACTATGTAAGCGATACCTGCATGTTTTCTGAGGCATAAAAAATGGAAGGATAGGAGTACAAGAGGGAAGTTTATTACATATACATGACCTATCTCTACTTCACTGTCCAAGCTTTGAAAAGATCCAGAAGGACACAAAGTACATGATGAGTGACAAGGGAAAATGGCTTTTTTTTCTTTTTTGTCCTCTCAAACAGCTACAGATGTCAGCAGCAGATATTTAAAATGTTCTGTTTGTGAAATACAGCTCTGAAATCAAGTATCTTCCTTTTCTTGTATTCATTAGCTTTTAATTTCTAAAACTCTGTGTTAGGAAGCAAAAAGAGTATGAATAAGTCTGTGGTAATACTTTTAACTGGCAGGGAAAGGGTACTATCCCAGCAAGAATAGGCTGGAAAAGATAGTGGGAACCAGGAGGATTTTAATTTTCACATTCTTCCTCTCACTTTGTTTACTTCCCATCTGCAGAAAGGCTGTAATGCCAAGCACCAAGATTTTTCTCTTTCACACACCAAAATATTGCAGAAGTCTGTGTTTGCTTCCTACCAGTTAAAAAAATGGAAACACTTCTAAAGTGTAGAACAGAGTTTTTTCTAACACAAGTTCACAACACTACAAATTAAAATACAGAGTTTTTTCCTTCTTATTAGCTACAATCTCACAGCTCACAACTAGTGTACCTGCTACCAGCTATTAGTGAAGTAGATATTCACATCTCAAGGTATTTCTTAGCCCAGAGCTGAAGTCACTGCCAAAGGCTCATACTCTGTTTAATAGTGCAGGCAGCAGCTTTGTCCATTGTTCTGTCCAGTACTTGGAGCTTCTGTGCCCTTGAGCCACACCCAGATCTGGGGGTTCAGGGGTCCCAGAGTGATCCCTGAGCTCACCACAATTCAGGAGAGCAATCAACAGCTCAAAGTCCTGGCTCTA
Organism: Pseudopodoces humilis; assembly: GCF_049639895.1. Taxonomy (NCBI): domain Eukaryota; kingdom Metazoa; phylum Chordata; class Aves; order Passeriformes; family Paridae; genus Pseudopodoces; species Pseudopodoces humilis. The sequence goes on from NC_142205.1 coordinate 31,951,754, forward strand.
CAGTGACACAAGACCTGACTTCCCACAAGAATGCATCTGCAAAACCTCAGCCAGATGATTTATTAGCTATTTTTGTGCACCCCACCTCTGGCCCCATGATGAAAGAACTCAAGAGTTTCAAGCTCTTACTAAATGAATCCTCTTTAGGGGAAAAAAATAATGTTGTGTATAGCAGAGATTTTTTTTTTTCCTGTGCTTTTGGATGCAATCCTCCTTGAATTGCAAAGTCTTGCCTGATGCAAGCTAAGGTGTTCATGCTTTGGCTCTGTCTGATTTTAGAGGTCATAGAAATTTGAAAAGATATTGTGAGCAAACTCCTTTGGAACATGAATTGTCCATGCACATCATGCAAGTACTACTTTTTCTTCGGGGTCTGCAGATGGCAGGGCCACTTTGCCCACGCCAGTGTTCCCCCCAGACTTCTCATGAGCTCTGGCATTCTCTGGGCTACTTAGGGTTTAGCACGTGGTCTGTGGTCTTTCTCATCAAAGCAGAGCAGGTGAGAGCCATCAGGGGAACAGTAGAGCAGGGCATATATCAAAGCTCAGTTTCTGGGGAGAGCAACCACTATATCTGCTCCAGAACAGGAATATGGTGCTGGTCCTATTTTCTTCATCCTTATGGGAGGCAGCATGAGCAGAGGGGAGCATTTCCCAAGGCAAGTCATCCATCTGTTTACATGGAAGAAATTAACTCTTCCTCAGATTGTATAGCCCTGTGGCAGCCTGTTTTATCATCTTCCTCCCTGACTCTTATTACTTTCCAGAGACTGGGGCCATCGTGGTGGGACATGAGAAGAAAGGTCTCACCATAGTGGCAAGGCATATATCTAATATTGCATAGCACATTTAGCTAAATGCATGTACTGATGTTCACCATCAGATTATGGTACCTTTGTTGCACTGGCTAAGACACACACTGTGGGTTCTCTGATAAATCTGATTTGCTCAGTGCAGAGATGGCAAATTCCCCAGAAGCACACACTCTGGCTTCTGGATCTCACACGCGGCCAGTGCAGGGTGCACAGCACTCAGCGTTGCTGTGCTGCTGCTGTGGGTGGCCAAGTGACTGTGTGCTTTGCTGGTTTTTTAAAATTTCGTCTTTGTTTTGCAGAGATTCATTTGAATGCTGATGAAAGTGCCTGGAAACATGGGAATGTGCTTTAGACAAATGCTGTATGTAGTGTCCAAGTAAGCTGTAGCACGCAGACTTGCAAATGCTTTTGCTGGCTCTCTTCCAGAAGGATACAGCAGTTATCATATTCTTGGGAACTATACCCTCTTTGTTTTCCTCTGTTGCTTGAGGAGGGAGTAATTTTTACTACAATTACAGTGAGTTTAAATAGTGACATCTGTATGCTGAAATTGCTTTCTGCCCTGTTTCTATTTTTGAGACTCCTAAGATAATGTTTGATTACAGAGGAAAGCTGCAGTAATGGAAGAATAATAAATTTGGAATGTTATGGTGACTCTCTAACACCACGCTGCTATTTTGAAAATGATTCAAAAGAAGCACATCAAAGGTAATTTTCTTAGGCTGGAGAAAACAAGTAAAAACAGGATATAAAGAAAAAGGGTTGGACAGGTAACCCAAAAGAAACTTGAGAAATGGCCTTAATTCTGTGAACAAATATCCTGGGGGAAAGGGGGCGGGGGCAGAAATGCCTGTTATTCTAGAGCTTTTCAATCTGGTAAGCAAGGCTCAGAATAGCCATGGTTGAAGATTAACAAAGGTCAAAAATAAAATTAGAGATCAGGCATACTTTTGAACAGTGTTTACTGATGACAAATATTGGGAAGAGCAACCCAAGGAAGAGATTAATTGGTTGATTATTGATGTCTTCCAAGAAGTTCTAGGGTCTTTCTGAGACACAGGCCTCAGGTAAGCAGACATGAATGCATTAAATTGTCATGTCTTCTGATCTGTTGCTCACCTGATCTTTTCTGATCCTGTGAACCACGGATGTCTGAAATGAAAACTGATGCCTTATAGTCTTCTGGGCCTCTCTTTCAATAGTAAAAAAAAAGGATTTGGAGTCCTTAGAAAATTGAGCTAATCTTATGTGGAGAACAGAACACTATCTTCTGTATCAGTTCAAACAGTTAATTAAACTTCCCAACAATACTACAGAGAACAACCTCCAATCTCTTCCTTAAAAATGTGGACAGACAGCAAACCTTTAAGTCCTATAGGATCAGTAGCAGCTAGAGCTCATTGATTCTTTGTGAAGACTACACTATACATCATACAGATCCCTAATACATAGATTTCACACTGACAGAGCTTCAGCACTGACCTGTAAGTTTCCCGGGCTGGCACAAATTGCCTGCTCCAGTTTATTAGGTTGATAGATGCTTAGGAACACATGGACTTTAAGAAGCTGAGGTTGTCCTGTCAATTGTAGGGCTGCAATTTTCATGCACTATAGAGTCTTCCTTCTGTCTCTTTTGAGACTTACAGAAAAGAGAGCACTTGGCAGCCTGAAGAGAGCAGATTACTGACCATCCAATCCACCAGTTCTCCTATATTAAACCTGTTTGGCTTAATGTGGTAAGTAGTGACTGCCACAAACTGGGACCACTTTTTTCCCTCTGGGAAGGAGGAAATGTTCTGCATAACTGAAATACTTTTTAGTAGGGAAGGAGAGTTCAAAATCCATTTCAAGATCACATGCACCCAAAGTATACAGAGTCCTCTGCTTGAAATGACGTCTTTTCAGAACACGAATACTAAGGTTATTTCAGTTCTGATCACCATGCTCAGGCTCAAAATAATCAGAGCCTGTTATCTGGATCCCTGCAATAACATGACTCACCAGCTAATGAGGACAGTGTCTATCACATGCTTTAGTCATTGCTTTTTAAGATATGTAAATAAGGAACTTCCAGTACAACTTATTCTTCAACATTTCTTTTCCCATTTCTGTTAATTCATCTTCAGAATAATTATTAAAATACAGCATCTTCTCTTCTGACAGTTACAAGAAGTAGAAGATCTCTCAATTATTATATACTAGTTTCTTGTAATATGAAGTTGCCCAAGGGTCTCTCAGACACAGTAAGAGGCCTGAACATATCTGATGAAATTATTGCTGTGCCCACAACCAAGAACAAAGCATGATCATTACAAGAAAAAAAGAGAAAAGCTAACAATAATGGAAAATAAAAATAACCTAAATGTGTTTGCCTAGTTTTCTCCTGCTTGCAGAAAAAACAATGTGCCCTATGGATAAAGGAAGAAGTGTAAGTTTCTCAATATTTTTCTAGATTGTGGTTGTATCACCTTCTGTTCACAGCTTGCTTTCCACAGCCCTCTGGTTGTGAGTACTGATGGGTACCTTAAAATGGCCTCAGACTTGGCAGGCATTGGATGTGTAGAAGGAGCCAGGTATCAGCCAAACATGTGGTGCTTGCAGGCTGCTGCTGACTTAGTTTGTGTGTGAGGCTGGGTTGAAATATTGAGCAGGACACAGGGTGCAAGGCATGTTTCTTCTGACCTCAGCTGTCTAAAATTTGGCTGCCTGAAGCTGAGAAAAGGCTGCAATCTTTCTCTACCAATAATTGAGAGTGTTTGCACCTCCATGTACCTGAGATGCCTGTCTTAGGGTGGCATGAACTGCTTTCTAGACATGACTCTTCTTATCCATTGATTGTGAAGGGAACACAGGAGCCTGACAAGCTTCAGCAACTAACTTATGGGTGTCTGAACTGGGGGATTTAGTAAGCAAACTGGAGCACCCCAGTGAAAGGTAAGAGTCAGGGAGATGTTCTGAACAAGAACATCTTCTTCAAGGTAAGAGAACCCAGAATTCAAGACAGGGCTTTTCAGCTGATTTGCTGGATGATCCAGTAGTAGCAATGGTGGTGCTGCCAGCATCCCTCTACTGAAGAATACCAATCTGATTGTGCTGCTTTCTTCTCCACTCTCAAAGGTCGCCACTGCGAGGTCCATCAGATGACTGGAAACTACATGTGGGACCAAAAGGCAAATGTATCTTTTGATATTGGTGTGAATAAAGAAAGTCTGCTGCCTCTCTGGTGGAATGGATCAGAGCCTTTGTGGGTCACAATGATGAAAGCTAAAAAGAACGTTTCCATGTACTACTGGCCAGGTTAGTATGTGAAAAATTGCTACAATGCAGCTTGACAACTGAGCACTACATATGCTGTAGGAATGGCTCTCTAATACAAATATAGATAGAAATACAAATAGAAATTTTATGTGCTTTACTAATCAGAATAGAAATTAATTAGATTTTCTTCAGTCATGATAATTTGCGTATGCTTAGAAAGGAGAACACTGAAGTGTCACTAGTGGCAGCTTTCCACTAAATGCTAGCTTCAGGAGGGTGCTGCCTTGAAGGGCATGCCCTCCTCCATCAACGGCTTGTTCCTCTTGCCCACCCGTAACTTCTGCTATGCTGAGTGGTTGCTCCATGAATGGTTCATGGTCCAAACAAAGTTAAACAGTAACCACCCTCCCCCAATGCTTCTTTGGTTTTAATCTGGAAATTAGTAGCTGAGAGCTGAAGATGATCTGCTCTGTGGGGACAAGAAAATACAGCTGAAAGCAAAGCATCCTTGTCCTCTGGTCATCCTTCATTGTCAATTCATCTGTGGTCCCAGTTGCTCTGAGTCTGAGCCATTCATTTGGAAAGACTTGGCCTTTCTGTTCCTCGTTTGTTAGACATTGGACCACGAGAATGACTAGGGATGTGTAATAACAAGTCCTTTTTAACAAACAGAAATATTGTATCCCCTTAGGGCTATGTCTTTAGGGACTCATATGGAAATAGATGTTCCAGCTGAGCAACCAGACCAAATCCCTTTCAAAGCATCCAGTTTCTCAACTTTTTTACCTTCTAACTGATACCTACGCTAAGCAGTCTACAGATATCCTCAATGTGCAAGAGTGGGCTGGAGGACCAGAGTTAGAAGAGCTGTACTGAATGCAGACAGTGCCAGCAGGGCAGTGGCAGCTGACTCACGCCATGGGCTCTTGGCCAGCTCGTCTCTGCATCCCAGTGAACATGTGCCTGGCCACAGTCGTTCCATGCAATGTGGCCAATGGTGTCCTGGCAAAAAGCCCACGATTCTAAGGAATGGAAGAAAGAGCAAACCAAGATGAAAAACATTGAAAAGCCATCCAGAGTGTTTCTACAGTACTGAAGAGCAAAAAGGTCTGAGGGTAACAATATTGCCTTTATGGACTCAGAGGCAAAGAGTTTACATCAGCCCTGGAAACATGCTGCTTCCTACTGAAGATGTCTCAAGTGATCTAACAGCAAGGCAAATAGTAGGATATAGAAATTATAAAAGAATGTAGAAATTCTTCTAAAAGTTTACAAAAATATCTCTTTTTGTAGACTATTCATTTTTAACTACTATTGTAATTGCTCTCAATAGGTATAATTACATACTGAGTAGATGTAACAGCCTATGGGAGAGCTGCTGAAATCCAAAAAAGCCAGTATCACTTTCCAGTTAAGTGCCTTTGGACTTTACCTAGCTCCTTCACGTTGCCCTTTGAGCAGTGTTTCCCAGGGAGAAAACACGAGGTGTATGTATATGTATCCCTATACATATACGTATACCCTTCACTCTGCCTGCTATTTCTAGCTGAAAATTGCAAAGAACAAAAGAGACCCTCTTTTCCCAGTGCTTATGCTCCCATGTGTATGCATTGAACTCTCTTATGACATGGAGGGGGAATTTTTGCATGATCTGGTATTTTAGCTGTGGACTGTGACATGTACCTCTGTCTGTCCTTAATTATTTATCTGTGATGGCTGACCTTTGGCAAAGCCATCAGTGCTTCAGTTCAGCAAAAGCTGAAGCCATGTTTATTTTAAGGGTACTCCAAATGCAACAGAATTTGTTACAGTTTCCCTATATGATTTTTTAATAACCATTTTCCTGTTCCATAGTAAGGACAAAATCCATTAAAAAATTCTCAATCTACCATTTTAAAGCTTAAATTCTTAACAAGCCATTTGAATGGGAAGCAATACCAAACAAAATGAAAATAAAAGTCCAAGACTTAATAATCATGGTGAGTAGAGGTCCCACAGACATTTGCACTGCATACGATCTGCTACTAGCTATTCGCTTTCCAGCTAAAAATACACTACTGCTTAGTAATGAATCTTGCAATTATGATAAAGATCCAAACAGGAAAAGTTTGGGAAACTCTTAATAAGAGCTGCAATATATAGCGAAATTCATCACACTGTTCTGGAAGATGCTATTTTGTCTTTAGCCAGCAGTAAAGACAAACAAAATCAATGAACCATAGCAGGAATGCACTGGAAATGTCAGAGTGCAGATTCCCAGGATTAACTTTCACCAGTGCCATTTCCTCCTCAGAGGTAGTTCCAAGCTTTGCAAAGTCTGAAACTGCAAAATCTGCTACATTTTCTTCCCTACATTCCTCTCTTGTGCGTAGTCACTGCCTAAACAAATACAATCCAGACCCCAGCACACCGGAATAGAGAACAGGAGAGCCCTCAGATGTGAACAACAATCCCACAGTTTTATCTGTGAGTCTAACATAAACCCAGCAAAGACAACTCATGGGCAGAACACATCTGGGATCTCTTGACTCTAGAAGCAGAGGAGCCAAACTGTCACCATGCTGGGGGTCCCAAACACCCCTTCTGCCAAAATATAAGGCCTTGGATTGTAGGGACGTTTTGCTCCCTTCTTCATGCTCTGCGTGGGGTGAAAGGCGTAGCCCCGCTCCCAGGTTGCCTGTCTGAAGCACTGCTGCTCCAGCAGGTGGAGAATGCCTGGAGGAGTGCAAGAGCATCCAGGCAGTACCACTGAGGTCAAAGCTTTGGAGTGGTCCTCACCCTCAGCCCAGTAAGTGGTGTCATCCCAGATGCTCAAGTTCCTTCATTTTCCAGCAGCCTATGCAACTACTTCAGCTGAAGTGCAGTGACAACTTTTCTAAACACAGAAATGAGAGGGGGGAAGAAAAAAGACTCTAAACTCAACTTTTGCCATTTAAACACAATATTTACCAGACCATACAGCTAGTCTGGAAAGTGTTCAAAATCTTCTGTTATGACATGAAGTGTCCAACTCTTAAATAAATGTTTAGAAATGTAATTTAAAGCTGGCAGAGATTCAGGTCTCCATGTCAGATAGATAAAGAGGGGCCCATATATCACTCTGAAAGAAGTCCTTACTCCTCCTCCAGTAGTTCAGGTTTTTAAATAAAGGTTTAGCATCATACAAAAGTATGCAAAGGTATCTAGCATTACATCTTAGTAAATACAGCTTAACTACTTGTAGTTTAACCAAGAAAAATTTAGCATTCCCTTTGGCTGGCTCCAAATCTGTTTAAATTTCCTTTCCCATAATATCTAAAAGAGAAAATTTACCATCTTGTCCTGGTCTTTACCAAAATGAAATTCAAATATTAAAGGGTCTTCATTGCCAGTATTTTGGACTTGTAACAAGGCTCAACATGAAAAACCCTAATTTAAGTTCTATTCATCATAGAGACTTAAAAAAAAAAAAAAAAAAGAAAAGTAAGCTCTTGGTATCAAAGCATCTTGAATTTCCAATGGTACTGTCAATGAACTGCACACTCAAAGACCACTATTTCATGGCCAAAATGATTTCTAATTATTGCTACCCTGTAGTCTTTTACATCATGCCCGTTACTTACTTGACAATTTAGAAATAGCAAAGATATCTCAGCAACTAAAATATCCCAGCTCCCCAAGAGGTTAATGTTCCCAGTTAAAATTATCTTGTGAGTAATTCTGAGGAGTGTTATTTGAGAAAATTACAATCTGATGTCAGTATCTGAAGAAAAATGAGGCAAAATGATCATATTAGTCACTGCCTATGAGCAGTCATCCACCTGAAGTAAAACACAAGGCATTTCTAATGACTTTCCAAATGCATTCTTAACTTCTTCCCTGGTTTTGTAGACAATCTTGAGCCAGACTCAAGTATGAAAGGAGAAATTTGCTCCAAAGTTCCAATTCAGTCCTGAAATACCAGCAAAGCCCACAGAGGACTACTGCATTGCCTCTAGCATGTGAGGTTGCTGAAAGCCCTTGTTTTGCTGCTGGTAGCACCTAAGACATCCTACAAAAGACTCTGAGAGAGGAGCTCTGTGCCCTCAGGGAAGAGGACTTCCTGGATATGACTTCAAGCCATTCACGGAATACATTTTTCTGATGATTTGGTTAAGTATCAGCTTGGACCCATCTCTGCTGCACAGTGTAATATCTTGGGGATGTTGTGTGCAGATGTACAGAAGTTTTATTGTGCGATGATCTAGACAGTCCTTGTCAAGTATTCTGCTGGCTGTTTATCCAGGCTGCAGACAACTGTCATGGTGGATCATGGTGGAGAGATGAACACTAGGGTATCTCCATGCAGAAAGTGGAAGATTAAGTCATGTGTTTGGGGCAATAGGGGAAGAATGAAAAATAAGCACCATCCCATAGTTTTAATAGAGATAAAAATTAGATAGAGGTTCAAGAGTAGGCAAATTCCTTTTTTACAGGAAAGTAAATCAGTTGACTACATTTGATGTTTATTATTGAAAATAATTAATCATAATGGATGGGATCCCTTGAAACATACAAAGCATGTGGAGACCTGGGAGCCGCTACCACAGGCAAAGAGACTGAATCTGTCATGTGCTATGGCCCTTTAACTTTTGGAAAGAATAATTTCCATCTGACTTATCTGGCTTTCTGCAAATCGGTGAAGATTTAAAAAATTTCCTAGGCCTAAACATTTAATTTTTTCTATTTTTTCATGGTACTCCTGAACCATCACATCAGAAGACTCCTAGCCAGCTTGGCCGGCAAGTAGTGTGCTTTTCCCTGTGTCCCAGTGTCACATCAGTGATGTGAGCTCATGGGAGCTGAGATGCAAGACTGACATACTGTATATTGAGTGTCCCAAATCTGTAAATCACCTCTGATAGTATCTCTGCTTGCTCTAGGCCCCTCTCTGTACTTACACCTCCTTCTCATGCCCCAAGTAACAAGTCAGCTTATGACAGCTCTTAATGCCCATCACTTTCCTCCCAAAGGAGAAGCAGAGGGACCCAGATATAGATAGATTCAGGCTTTGGCTTCGAGCTGCCTTTTTGACAGACTATGTTGCTGTATACAGAGGCCATTTTGCAAAAGGTGTTTTTTTTTGTTTTGATTCCTCCTTGTGCCCCAGGAATACATCAGAAAATGCCTAACTGTGATGGGAGGACTCTGGGGTTCTGGAGTGATAATTCAAATTAATCCAGTGTTTCTGGAAGCATACTTCTTTTAAATATTAATATTATTCAGCAACATAGTAACTGGAGAGCAAAAGGGCAAAGAAACCTCACAAAAACATGTTTTTCTATGTTCAGGGCCATGTTCTCCTGTAGGATTTGTCGCCATAAATTTTTAGGCCACAAAACAGACTTTATTTTGCAAGGAAGGCTGCAAGTTACCAAGAGAGTTAATTGGTTTACACTGTTTTAACAAGACCTCCTGGGAAACAGATATAATAGTGGAGAGCCAGTATCACATAGTAAAATAGAGGTTTATAGAGGATATTGCAACATAAGATACAGTGTGTCTAACTGGAAAGTATTTGCTGAACTTTCAGAGAACAATATATAAATCTACTATGTTGGAAGCCTGGAAATGAGGTTATATGGCCCCAGAAGTTAAAATATAAACAAGCTAGTGATTTAGGTGGAAATGGTCTGCCATTAGGGAATCACACATTTTATTGTGGGAAGGTCACACAGAGACCTTCCTTTTAGAAAGGGAAATAAAAGGATCCAATGCACCATTTCTTACAAGCACTTGTCAAACCAACCTCTCTCCCCTTTTCCTTTGCCAGCCACATGGTTCCCTGCAGGGAAGGCATAAGGTAAGCAATGTCACAGGGAATTTACAGACTTGAACTTGGACAGCAAGGTGTGTGGGTCTGTGATCAAGGTGAAATAGCAGAGCTTACCACATTTTTTGCTTGTAGGTTGCGAGGTTGAAATCCTTGGAGTCAGACCAAGTTACTGTCGTGAGTACTTCAGCGTCCCAACAGACAAAAACTTTGCAGATGCCATCAGCGATGCCCTTGAATCTCTGTGGTACGTCACTAGATTTTTTGCAGTGTGGGTTTTCCTCTTTCTGGGACAAGTTTATGGATTTACTATCAGGGAGATTTTCAGGATTGGCTTCCAGGTAGGAAGATGGGGGCCGAAACTGCTTTATAGTATTATCATAGAAACACCATAACAGAAATAGGTCCTTATATTAAGAATAGAGGGAAAGATGTGCTCCTCTGTTTCTGTGTAGGCTGCAACAAGGAGACATCCGGATTTATAATTTTTTTAAATAAACAACTTCAGGATGAGCCTATGCCTGTCTGTTCACTGACATGCAAGGAAAGGCTTTGAAATGCTTGTATTTAGAGAGGGAATTTGGAAATCCTGAAATTCAGTTCCAGTCCCTTGTTTATGAGACTGATGCTTTGGCTTTTTCTTCATTTTAGAACACCTCAAGCAAAATATTTTCAGAGTGGCCATTCCTTTTGTGCAAATGTGAGTATAGAATAGAGTAGAATAGAAGAGTTCAATTGGAAGGGATCTACAAAAACCATATAGTCCAACTGATGGGCATATATCTCTCAGACAACTCCTAGGAAAAATGTATGCTCCAGACCCAGCTTTCAAGTTCCACCGTCTCTCATCCAAAGAGTTACAAGAGACAATTCCACACAGGCTGTAAAATCAGGGAAGATAGCAGCACCACCTACATAACCAATGCCTTACCTTGGCTATAACTAAGCTCCTCCTTTTAAAACCTTGTTGATTCTATAATAAATTCGCTCCTAGGAAACCCTTCTACTTCAATACTTGCAACTGCCATACCAATTTGAATCTGAAAAGTTTTGTATTCAGATGCTGAAATAAAGGCTCCAAAATTATGAGAGTGCTGGTGGAAATGTTGCTCCCAGTTGGACACTGGGTCCTGCTGCACAGGTGCTCACAAAGAAGTGTTGTTTGCAGCATGGGCTTTGGGCTTAGACAGAAGGTGTATGAGACCACGTGAGAGGTTTTATCCTGAAATTATTTAGCTTAGATTTAAAGAAAGTTACCTGCATGTGACATAAGGAAGCCATATGTGCCATAGAAGGCTTTCCGGAGATTTTGCAATGTTTTTAATTCAGTTAATAAAAAAGGGAATGGAAGATAATAATACAGACACCAGCTCTTACTGTAGGAAGCTTTTTGGACTGGATCATTTTCGGATGGGTCAAGATATACTTGAAGCTTCCTGCCTCGTTTCTGTGAAGCACAGTGTATAAAACCACTCAGTGCTGTTTCTCAGCTTTGTAATTGTGAATACGGTTAAAAGTGTGACAGAAACTGTTAAAAGTACCAGCCTTTCAAGCTGTTATTTTGGGTAGCTAATTCAGTCCAAGCCGCAAGACTGCCTGTTGCTGTCTGCAGTGGAAAAGGCAAGGGACACAACAGTGTTGGTGGAACAACTTGCAAGAGGTGAAAGCTGATGATTTCAAGAAAAGTAAAAATACCTGCCATGAAGATGTCTGCCATAAATACCAGCTACAGACTTCTGAAGTGCCCAAATCCTACAGATCATCCCAGCACGGCAGGAGGTCCTGTCTCTGGTGTCTGTTTACACACCATCCCTGGTGAATTTCTTCCCGAGTTCTTTTTCTTTAAACTAAGTGCCCTGTCTCCAATAAGGCAGGAAAGAGGAAAAATGAATGATCTTAGATAAAATTAATAATCAGGTTTGGGTGTAAATACTGCAGGGACTTAAAGTAAGAAGGGAAGGTAGAGAATGAACAGATCAAAAATCTGTTAGGTTTTCCTTACTCTTTCTCTCATCCACCCTCTTTGTTTATTTCTTTAAGATTTAGAAGTAGAAGTTCCATGCTGCTGAGACTGCCCATAAGAAGTAAAGCCTCTGAAATGCTTTTATTGTAGGCATATTCGTTTAGCAGGATTTAGCATCTCTGAGTAGAAGAGTCTCGAGCTTGTCATCTATATCTTTTGCAAGTGCTTTTGACTTTTGAAGCTGTTTAAAGGCTGGCAAATGCAGTGTGTTTCCTTTCCACACCCTAGATAATTGGAAAAGCCCATTAGGCTGAGGCTGCCCTTACCTATATGTGAGAAAACAGCCTGTGGCAAGGGCAGTCTGTTGCCTGGAGCAATGCCTTGCTCAGTAGCCCTAATGGCAGCTATTAGTAGTTAAAGAACTGCACTTAGGCTCCCACCAAGCAAACCTTGCAGGGACTCCAGGGTAGATAAGTACCTAACTCATCAGGGAGCCACTGAGCTTCTCTTACAACTGAAGGAAATCATCCTTCAGCAATATTCTCCAGTCTCTTCAAACAGGTGCTTCAAGACCACTATTTGGACCAAGAATATTCAAAACAAATTCAAGCACCTCTTTTTGGCACGGGAAACTACACCCTTCCTTGCATCTTTTCAACAACTGTAACCTAAGGGCTGATGTAATCTACCTACCTTCCTGAAGAGGTGTATTCACGAAGACTGCATCGTGCTTGCAAAGTATGCTGGTAGAATATAAAATACTTTTTGGTATTGCCATCAGTGCTGTCCGGCTTTCTTCAGCAATATTTTCTAAGTCATTTATTTGTAAAGTTACTGGTGATGGAATAAGACAGGACTAACAGAAAGACAGAATGCTTCCCCCATGCAAACCATGATAAGGGTTTTCTTAGAAAACTTAGAAAACCCTTTTTTTCGTAGAAAACAAGCAAAAATGGAAACAAAGTCAAACTCCAGACGTGCTGTACCAAATCCTGCAAAGTCCTAAGCATGCTGCATTACTGAATTTGTCCCATTGACGTAACTAAATATTCTTCCTTACAGCACTGAGCCCTCGCTGAGAAAACTCACCATGGCCTAAATGAGATCACTTGTTTTATGCAAAAATCTCTTTCTTAGCTTCTATCTTGATCAAAATGATCATTTACTTACTGGTGAGAAGACATAAATTAGTTTAAGTAGCTCATAATACAGGCACTGCAGCAGAAGAGAACTGTTCCAGTAGGTTCAATGATTGTATATGCAATAGAGAAATTACAGGGTTAAATTTTAGAAAATCATTTATGCCTAATACAGATGGAGAGCGATGCTTCAAATGAAACTGGGGAGAGGGTAAGGCTGCTTTAAAATTATTTTAAAATCTTTTAGAGTGAGGAACCACACTGTTCTGCAGGGCCAGAAGTGGAGAAATTCCCACCACAGCAGGTACCTTCAGCTTCTCACAGGACTGCTCCTCTGAGGCCTTCTTCCAACTGAGAAATGCAAATGACAGACCCTAATACGTTCACTCAGTCTCTCACCTCTGTTTTGCCTCTTCTGTCCCACTCATTACACCAGACTACCCAGGTGTCTTTAATCAGAGATGCTGGACTAATAAATCTTTCTGTAGGGATCTTGATATGGATGAGCACATGTAATACAGATGGCATGCTCTGCCATATATTAAGTACAGCACAAAAAGACTGGGTTTGAACCTCATGAGTATAGGTTTGTGATTTTATCCACACAACATCTCTCAGGGAGATTTATAGTGAACAGTAAAGTAGTCATGAAAATGAAATTAAGCAGTGATGTGTGCGCTATCCCCACTAATTAGGCTGAGAGCAATCAGTGCAGTAAAGTGTGATCACCTAAACTTGTGCAATTCTGAGATTCTGCAATTCTTAGTTTCCCTTGTTCATGTTCCTGAATAAAAACCCGCTTCTAAAATCTCATCCCAGTTCATACTGCCTGGTATTTTGTAAGGCAGAGCACATCCTGAGTTGACCTCTGTGGTTTGGAAGACCTCACACAGGAGAAAGCCAGAAGTGCCAAACTTTAATTAAAGCATTTGACTGGTAATTCCCATAATCCTTTTAATAGGGGCATTCAGCACAGAAATCAGAATTTCTTTGTTATTAAAGCCTTCCTAATTCAAAGAGGTTAGTAGAGGACTGCCAGGCCAGCCTGAGCTTGTACATGGCAGTTTCCACCTGCTGCTTCTGATGGGAGTCTCAGCAAACTCTGGAGACTCTGGGTGAATAATGAGCCTAGCAGTGCAATAGGTGGTAGGACTGTACAGGCTGGAAGCAGAAAATGGGGTTTTGTGGCCCTGTATGGTAGTGAAGACAATGCCAACAGCCAGGAGGTCTTCATGTGTGTCAGCCTTTCACTCCTTGCCCTCTCTCCTGCACCCAGCAACAACAGTGCCGAGATGGCCGCGGTGTACTACGAGCGCATTGATGTGGAAGGCCACCACTATGGCCCTTCGTCCCAGCAGCGGAAGAATGCTCTGAAGGAAGTGGACAAAGCCTTGAGCAACATGATCTCACTCATCAAGGTGAGTGGCATCCATAAACTCAGCTCCAGGGTGCCTACAGAAAAGGCTTTAAAAACTGGTCTTTGTGGCACTGCTGAGAGTCTATTTAATACCTGTAACTGAATGCAGTGGCTGTAAATTTTTATTTCCTGAGAAACAGGCTACTGAGGTCATGTGGAAGTCAAGGCACCATTACCCTGATTATTATTGTCATTGATGGCATTATAACCCTCCTGGTGGATTTATACCAGTAGCCCCAGGAAGCCACAAACCAATATACATGTTTCTCTGTTTATGACTTGTGTTGCCAGCTGAACTTTATTGTAGGCAAAGGAATCAAAATTGTGTGTTTCCTAAGGTTTGTGGAATCAGACGATTAACTTTTATAGTGGTTTTTATGACAGTATCCAGAACTCTGTACTTTAAACTTAGTTTTAAAGAAGCATTATTGAAATGATTTTGCAGCGAGAAAATCTTTTGGGTAAATGGCAACTCTATGAATATTTCTGACAATGATAAATGCATGTTGGGGTTTTTATGTGTTTCAGTGAAGAGAGGAATATGTATCTTCAATTTCACTAAATATTAAAAGCTCTAATGCTAAGTGCTCATGTTTGGGTAAGAGAATGGTATCATAGCAAAATTGCTGTGTGGCCTTGTTTTGGAAAAACTCCGGCACGAACCTCTCAGACTCTTCTAGAGCAGCAAGTAAAAGTGGAGCACCATTACGTGTGGTGGCAAAGCACATTGCAGGGTGTTCATGGACGTGATCCTTCCGGTTAACTTCCACAGAATCAGTGGAGGTCAAAAGGTGATTTAAATTTTCCAGCAGGCACAGACAGTGCAAAGCTCTTACATGGCCCTAAAAGTTGTTGTGCGCTTTCTTCACAGAGCAAAGGCCTTCAGAATGATATCAATGTCCTCCTCTTCTCTGATCATGGGATGACAGACATCTCTTGGACAGATAAAGTGATTGAGCTGAAAAACCATATCAATATGAGTGATACCATACAAATGAAGGACCGAGGTCCTGTTGTGAGCCTCTGGCCAACTCCAGAGAAGCATGCAGAAGTGAGTACAGCCTAGTTGTACCTCTCAGCTTTGTGTTTTCTTAGTTTTTATGCCAATTGTGTCTTCTGTTTTCTCTAAACATCCAAATACTGCTCTCAGAGATGTGTGCAAAAATCAGCTCGTATCAGGAGTGAGACTTGGATCCTATGACACCCTTGTGATGCTGGTTTCCAAAGGAAAGTCACACCAGGAAAATTAAAAAGCATGAACTTTCATTGTTATATAGCAAGGACATGAGCTTTTAAGCCCCACCCCCATTAACTTCTGATAAATAGCTAAAAGATTTTAGCTCAAAATGCACTTTTACGATTTTATATGTATTAGTCAATTTACTGACACTCTAGCTAGGATTTTCAAATTATCTGAAGCAGGTTCAGGCACTCATATTCCAGTAAACTCCCACTGAGAAACCAACTCCATTAGACCAAAATTGCAAAAAATACTACTTTACAATACTTTCCTTGGAGGAAATTTTGATGGAGCATATTGGATTGAGTCAACTGTAAAAGCTCAATTCTAGAACTTCAGGGTTTTAAGGGATAAATTAAAACAACAGAGAAAAGGTTTGGAAATCACTTGGAAAAGAATGAAAACGTAATTTCTCTGACTAATAGAGTAGTACATTATAGTCTAACCAGAAACCAATGCATGAGAAGTCATTACTGCTGTCCTCAGAATATAGGTGAGTGAATGTACAAAATGGGAAAGCCATTCCCCAGACAAATAGTTTTGGTTTCTACATTATATTTTATACAGTTACAGTATATTATAGCTTGTGCAATTTTTTAAAAGAGAATATTTGCTGATCTTTGCACCCAAATGGTCTCTTCAGGAATTGTGTGTCTGTGATATTGTGAACATTTTAAATAAGTGCCAGAACTGAAAGCTGGCTTAGAGGCATGCATGAGCAATTCACTCACAAGTGCATCACAGGGGATCACAGCACTGATATGCTTAACTCAGAGCTCCCTGTTTTTGTAGGCCAGACCTTCAAACAAGGGCAAGTTGCAACTTCACACAGTCGTGGGGTTTCATCCCACAAAGCTCTTCAGCACATGCTTCTCTCTCATTAAACAGCCTAATATACCTAAGGAGAATAAAGTACAATGACTTATACTATGGTTTTGTTTCCTTCATTTCTTTTTAGGATTTCTTACTGGAGGGCTGCTTTTTAAGCAAAATAAAGTCAGTTTTCAGTTTCCCAATAGCTAGATTCTCTATTTCTAATGAATTTTAAGGAGCATGTTTATGAGTTGGAGATATTATAACATAGTGATTATCATCTCTAAGAATTACCCCATTTCAAAGTACTGGTGACCACTCTCTAGCCCCAGTCACAGTGGGAGGAATTGTGCCATCACACCCTGGTGCTGTCCTTATGGTCACTGCACATCAGTGCACATATCTGGCACACATATGCACACACAGGGGTGACTTAGCTGAAAGGCTAGCGAAAAACCTTTAATTCTGAGCTATTTATTCCTGAAGATTATTTATATTTAACTTGTTAAAGAACAATGTAGAGTCTGCAGACTCCAATAGCTACCTTCTCTTTGGCATATGAACGTCTTTTTCAGGCATTTAAAATCTATTTTCTGAATAATTTGGGGTGTAATGACATTTGTGTGATTATATTCCAGACAGTGTGATTAATATTAATAAACCACTTGCATGGCATTGTGCAGATTCAAAGCTGCAGGCTTTGGCTAATTAATCTCACATCAGATAACTAACGAAGCAGATAACTGAGCACTATCAATGTCTTGATAGAGATTGACTAGGTAAGTGCAAGAAACACAGGTGAGGTGACATTCATTCTGCACTCCAGAGCACAAAGAGGGAATGAGTGGCAGACACTTAAGATGATATTGGTTTTCCACATCTGTACACAGTCCACATGGTGCCTTTGAGTGTCTCACCACTTCACTCACTGCCTCCTGTGAATGTGTGGTTTCTCCTGGTCTGTTTCTGTAGGCCAGTACACTCACATGTATACATTTGTGAATGTGTGTATTATAAATACATATAATACATGAATTCATGCATTCCTATGCATTTATGATCTGAGTTTTCAGAGTCTCCTAAGCCACATAAGCAGGTTTTGTCCAGCCATGATCTTCAGACAGGTAAAGTCTTGGGTTTTAATGTGCTGATAATTAGCCATTACAGGGATTAGCCATCTTGCAAGTTCAGGTGTTTACATGTACCCATGAGTGTATTTATGATCTTTACAGCCATATGGTGTCCTAACATTCATCTGTTTTGCAGATATATCAAAAATTGAAAGCTGTGGAACACATGGATGTTTATAACATACAGGATATTCCAAACAGATTTTTCTACAAAAAAGGAAAATTTGTGTCTCCACTAACTCTCGTGGCTGAAGAAGGATGGTTCATAGTAGAGGTAAAGTATAGAAGCAAAATACTTAGACAGGAGTGTGAAAATGTACAATATATTGCTGATCATTGAGTTAAAGTCAATAGACTCACTACAAAACTGATGTCAAATTCTGCTGTGTGCTTAAAAGAACTTAAAGGTATTGCAGCTATACTAAAGGCAGACAGTTAAATAGTCGAGATGCCTCTTTTTTCTCTGTTGACATAAAGCAGTAGTTCTTGTTTTTCACATTCCAGTTTTGTTGCCTTACTCTTCTCCCCCTGCCATCTACTTCCATTTCAGGCACAAAAAGAGTGTTTCCATTTCAAGTCCTTTTTATCCCTCCACTCAGCAGTACCTTGTGGCAACTTTTCCTTCTGCCTGGCTTTCCTCCCATCAGACTGTCCTAAAAATGCCCCATTTCTCCCAAGCCCACCAGTCTCAAAAGGGTCAGACAGGAGATTTACTCCTCAGAGATGCCGAGTGCACACACCAAAAACCTGGGAACTTGTTTAGCAGAGAACCCAGGCATTAAGATTTTTTTATACTAACTTATTTTCTTGCTATAAATTGTTGTTATTTTGTGCTTTGTCACTACTGGGCACCACCACATTACAGATAGTAATTGCAGTTCAGCGCAGCTCAGAGGGTGAGATAACTTTGTATCTTCTAAGGAGGTAAACTGAGCAGTGGTGTTGAGTGATTTGCCCAAGGCCATACGTACCTTAAGTTGGCAACAGAACCACAAAGTCCTGGGTTTCTTTCATGTCCCACCATAGTCAGTGCACTTCATTGCTTTGCAGGTTATTGTAACCTAGCTGAGCATCTTCTTTCATGGCCTTCAGAGCTATTGCTCACCAAGCTTTACTCAGCACAGTCCACACTACCACATTTCTCACTACCCAACCTGAATTTAGCATAATAGTTTCTACAGCTAGATAAAAATGCACCTCTAAAAAAACTGTTGGCTTTTAAATACAGCTGGGTGAGTACCACATTTCTGATTGAAAAAAAAAAAAAGTAAAAAAAGCCAGAGTTAAGATTTAGACAGGTAAAATCAGAATCTGAAACATTTTCTCCAAAATTATTTAAAAAAATTACAACTAAACTCTTTTGTACAAAAGTTCAAAACAGAACATTTTTACATAATCTGTAGAAAATAAAAAAGCACTTAAAAATCATTGAAACTCTGACAAACCTTAATAACAGTGCAGCAAACACTGCTGCTATGATAATTATTTCTGTCTCTCTGCCCATTCCTTCCCATTGTTTCTGATTTTCAAGAATGTCCTCTCATTAATGCTGTCAGATTTTCCTTCTCTTTGGTACATTTTCATTATCTGTGAATGGGATATGAAAATGAAAGTTTCCTGTCATGGTTTTAAAGAAATGATTGAGCCTTCTATTATACTTCCTGCCCAAACCACTGAAGAGAGGATGTGCAGCTCTTCCCTGACATGCTCCCAGGGTATTTAACTCTCTCTTGGCTAGTGGATAGCTAAAAGCGGTTTGAAAAAGGGGATTTTGTTGGTGGTGGTTTTTGAAAGAGACAAAGGGGTTGTATCTGGAAAGCTGTTTTCCTTATCATGGAGCACAGGAACTAAAGGCCATCTACAGTTTGGTTAAAGCAGGGCGAGGAGGGATTTCACACTGTATCAAAGCTGATCTGCTCATATCACCCTGTTCCCTTCACATGACTGAGTGGCCCCCATTCTTTCGGCCTAAGATACCCTGGCTGCTCTTCTGGGCAACGATGTGTGCTAGCCCTCAGGACTGCAAGCTCACTCTGTACCCATCCCAGTGTACTTTCCCAGCATTTAGACATCACTTGAAGCACATTTCCTAAACATGCCCACTCAGGCAAAAGTCCATTGTCCACAGTCTCAGAAATGCCTGTTTCATTTTTGACAAGGATTGCTAGCCCAGGCTAGCAATGAGTACTCATGTCTGAGTACGAAAATTACATCTCAGACAAATTCTCCATCCCATTTGGACTTGCAAGGCCAGCATATTGGTGTGCTGCCAGTGCTCTGGCCCCAAAGAAGCCCCAGGAGCTTGTGGGGTTTGCTGTAAGGCACAGCCTGATGCTCCAGAAGAGCATTGCTGGGATGCTTGAACAGCCCTGTCCCTCAAGCTACTGCTGTTAGTGTCTCCATTTCCTGAGCTCTCACTTCAGCTGCAGTTATGAAAGTCAGCAGTATGTTTTCTGACTCAGCTGGCACCAAAGATGATGGAAATGACTGTGCCTTTGCACATTTGGTTGCGAGTAGGTGTTTCCTGATGTCTGGGTGGGTTATGGAAAGCACACTACCTCCTTCTGCATTTGATATTTCTGGAGAAGCAACTGTATCCAGGACATCTGCTAGGGCCATGGAGTGGTGTAGGTATGGCAACGTTATGATGCTGCCAAAGAACCATCACAAATTTAGTGTGACCACTTGTCTGAAGTATTCCTAATGCTGTACATGTTGCCTGATGGCAAGCAACACACTTAATCCCCAGGAATCACTGGAAGCTGCAGCATAAGGAAGTACTATGGTAGGAAGATGAGAAGTCTGCTCCTTGGCTTGCTCTGAGCAGGGAAATAGATGGGAACAGGAAAAAAAAATTGGTAGCTAAAATAGTTTCATTTAATCTGGAACAGATTACCCAGAGAAGCTGTGGAGTCACTCTCACTGGAAATGTTCAAGAACTGTCTGGATGCAATGTGATCTAGGACAATCCTGCTTGAGCAGGGAGGTTGGACCAGATGATCCACTGTGATCTCTTCCAAACTGACCCATTCTGTAGTATTCTGGAATTATCTGGTACACCTGTCGAGTATTACAATGAAGAAACAGGGGGTTCTCCTGGAAAATAATTAGAAGAGCTACACCTCTCAGTCATCACTTTTGCTGTCCTCAGTGCACAATCAATTTTCTTTCTTAAGGAAGAAGACAAAAACCAGACTAAATAAATGTTTATAAAAGGAAAGGGATCCTCAGTTAATCTGCTTCACCATCTGCAGATCTGCAGCAATATTTGCCCAAAGTGGGAATGTGGGAAACTCTTCTGGGGCATCTTCTGTCCTCCTGTGCCTGAGTGTGAAGGCCAGACCTGGACACTCTAGAGGACTGTCTGCAGCTCCTTCTCTGTAATTATCAGAGAAATTAATGTCATGGGTCTGATGAACTATCAGTTGATGTTCTTTGTTTAAGTGAAATTCCTGACATTGTTTTGGGGTAATGTGGAATGCCACATCTGTCTGCTGCTATCCCTAAGGAGCATGGGACAGGACAAACTCATGGACAGGTTGATCAGCTCCTAGGGACTGCTGCTCTGACAGATATGACACTGTCATAGGTAAGAACTGTTAATACAAAGCAGGAGGAAGGAAGGAAGGAATTTAAAACAGCATCTTAAGTGCAATATGGGCTAGAAAGAACAAGATTTATAACAACAAATTAATAAAGCAGAGATCCACTGAGCAAGGAAATAAAACAGAATCTAGGCCACAGAGAGTGTGACTGTCTCAGGTCAGAGCCAGTGTTCCTTGGAACAAACCTCATTGCTTTAATATGAAAACAAGTAGGGAGAAGAGATAATAATTAGAAAATATCTAGTAAGGGTGATATTTGTATTGTTAGGCTTACTAGCCAAATAGAGCAAAAATGACTTATTTTTCTAAGGTGTCAATGGCATGTGGGGCGGAACAACACCCCAGCAAACCCACTGGGAAGTGCATGGTGCTGGGTGGAAGAGCAGTGCTGCAGGCATGGAGAGAGGGATAGCACCTTGCTGACATGTATCACATATGACTGTGGTACTTTGTGCTTGTCTCCCAGCTGGGAGGTGGTTACTCACTGTGACAGCAAAGGCATGGGGCTTGGAGTGGTGTAGGTATGGCAATGCCCCTCCTGGGGATGAGCTCCTGTGCAGGTCACAGCACAGTGTGGAGGGCTGATGGGGTAGAACAGCACATGGAGACACAACAGAGCATCCCACAGTGCCCCAGCACAGCCCAGCAGGCAGGCACTAACCACTCTCTGCTGTTGTCACCCAGAGCAGGGACAAGCTGCCCTACTGGGAGAATGGGACGGGGAAGAAGGAGGCCTGGCAGAATGGCTGGCATGGCTACGACAATGAGCTCATGGACATGAGAGGCTTCTTCCTTGCATATGGACCAGGTACAATGCCATCATCCCTGGTGTTCTACTTCCCCTGCAGCCCCATGGTCCTCACCCCTGCATCCCTGCGGCCCCTGGCACATCAGGACCCTGATGTAGCACTCTGCGACACCCAAAAATTACAAATAGATGGCAGGATTTCCTCACTATGGAGGGTTTGTTGTACTGCACCTATTTTATACCTGAAGAAACAAGGCAGAGAGATGTGAAGGGATTTGGTCAGCCTCTCTCTGATGTCCCAGTGTAGTTACTATCTCTTTGCCCTGTTTTCCTAAATTTTGGCCTAAACTTTCAATTCTATCTGAAACACATGAATCCTGCTTTTGTTGGGGGATTCAGACTCACTATAGCACTTCCTTTGGGAAGGTTGCAGCATACCTCACGCACCTGTCTGATGGGCAGACACAAAACTCCTGATTTCCACTTCATCAGGCCCTTTAAACAGGGCAGAGCACCAGGCTGCAACTGCAGACAGGAGTGAAAAGCAGAATGTGCAACACAATTATGTCAGGCTATTATGTCTATCAAGCACATACAGTAAAGTAGCTCCTGTACCTAAAAATTCACCTATTTTTTTAGTTTTTAGTTTTTTTAGTTTAATTTAGTTTTTAGAATAAAATTGGTCTAGAAGTAAAAATAATGAATAAAATTGTTTAAAATATTTTTGCTGAACTACATTGTAAATTACATAGCATGCCACATTCTAGCCTGGTAAGTCCCAATAAAGGCAAAGGAACCCTTGCCCCCCAGCACCCCACATTCCAGGGACTGAGCCCAAGTTGCTTAATGCCAACTCCTCTCTTTTGCCTGCAGATTTCCGATCCAACTACCGAGCGCCTCCCATCAGATCTGTGGATGTTTACAACATCATGTGCCACTTGGCAGGAGTACAGCCAGTGCCCAACAATGGCTCCTGGTCCAGGGTGGAGTGCATGCTCCGAAACACAGCCCCCTTGGCACCATTCCCCCCGTGCAGCAGCTGTGTCCTGGCACTAGCTCTGCTCTCCCTGTTCACCAGGCAGATCTCCTTACTGTGATCCCTGAACAATGTCAGTCAGTGTCACCAGCAACTCCATCCTTCTCCGTTTGTTTTTTTAAAGTTCTTCTTTTGAATAATAGCTTCATTAATAGAGCGCTGTCCCCCACTCCTCCATTGTGCTCCACCAGGCATGAATCTGACCCATCCTGCATTTATGATGGTTTTAACATGAAGCCATGTTTTCTGCTGCTCCAAACACAACCAGGGACAATGCTGTCACTCACCTAGATTTACAGTGCTGGCAGAATCCTGGCTGGCTATTCATGAAGTTTTCTGGTGGGTGCACATGGGGATCTTTGAGCATCAAACACATCTCACGCCAGCATCTTTCACTGAGGAGCTCACCCTGGTTTGCCATACTGAGAAGTTCAGGAGTGGAGACCAACTTCTTTGCATTTAGCCGGGTTCATCCTGGTTCAGCCCTTCATCTCCAGCTCCACCAGCAGCAGAGCCCCATCTCCTTACAGCACCAGCCAAGCCCTGTCTATACAGACACAGCTTTCAAAGAGCCAAGAGCTTTGCTGAGGGACCATGATGCCGAGAGAGGTGGGTCAGCAGGAAAGCAGTGAGAACATCCTACTTCTCTCAGCCTTCCCTTTATTTTCACCGACATGAGTACTGGCTCTGCCCATTTCCAGGAACAGGCTTTCCTCACAAACCACAGCAGAGGGGAGGGTTGGGAAAGACAAATGTGAAAGAAATCCTTGACTTCAAAGCCAGTGGGAAAATTAATAGAAATCTGGACACACAAGGGTGAGGAGAGCATAGGATGAGGAAGCCTGGCATTTAACAGCCTCTCTGGTGTTATGTATCTTCCTGGTGAAGATAATATCATCTGATCACATTTTGATGTTTTATACCCAAAAGAATTTCTGAAGGCTTTTCAAGACTTACTGCTCTTCCACCAGCTTTTGCTCTCTATACCTCTGCCTGGTGATCAGCACATTTCCCTTTATTCTGCAGCAGGGAGAAAGGTCTACACTGATAGATCTCCCACTCTCCCAGCTAATCCTGGTGATTATTTCCACGATGGGCCATCAAGCACAAACAAAGTTATAACAGCAAAGTTAAATTAAACAGCAGGAGAGGATAGAGCTGTTGCCAGAGGTGCCTTCGGGAGTGCACAGCACTTTGTCTGATACAGCTTTGAACCAGGAGTTTTTAGCAAGAAATTGCCTTTGGAAGGATTGAGGTCCCTCCCCATGTAAAACAAACCTCTAGGACTTACTACTCTTGTGGATCCAGAGACAAGCACGATCTGGGTATGTGTGGTACAGTGCATTTAAGGGTGAATGATTACACTGTGGGGAAAAAAAAACAAACACCAAATTAAACTTGACAAAAGACTTCTGTAATAGCTGTAAAGATTTATGTAATGTATTTTTAAAGCTCAAGTGAACCATCAAATCAATTGGGAGAAAAATGGAAAAAATCAGGCTCTGTTATTAGACTGTTGAGTATAAAAGGCAATTTAGTGCTTTCGAAGCATTTGCAGTAGCTGTAAAACAAGCACCTATTGTTCAGAGTTCCCTGTTGCTCATTAATTGACCAGGCTCAATGAAATCACTGGAGCAGATTTTTAAAGAAAAAAGATAAAAATTTTAAAAAATCAGCATACAAGATAACCAAATTACCAAATTTTGCCTGAAAATCATCAGGATAGACACCATCAGTGCCTGCTAACACCTCCACAATGTTCCATTTTAAGTCTTATCAGCAAACAGAAGCCAAGGTCTTCTTAGAGAAGAAATGTTTCTAAAGGTATAAGGGTATATTCAGCTTCTCATACAAACAGAAATTGAAAATACCAAATTGGGTCCCTTGAGTTGTTCTGTGGATGGCCCATGACACACGAAACCAACACTGATCCTTGTGAGTACTTTGTGTAACTCATTTTTGTCAGTGTCCACATGCAAATACTGAAGGGTAAATCCAATTGCAATATGATTTGTTTGAACTTCATGCAAGCATTTTGTGTATGGTAAAAGTTACTTGGTCTGTAAAAGGAAAATTTGATGGCAGACCTTCAAGGAGTTCACTAGCTTCAGGAAAACTACAGCTCATTATTTTTCTTCCTCAGAAATGTCATACCTCTGAATCAGTTCACGTTCTCATTCAAAAATCAAGTGTCTTAACTCTTGCCTATTTTTCTGTATACTATGCAATGGAGGTGGGTGTATTTTAAAACCTATTTCTGAATGATGTTTTTATACAATGACTGATTGCGAATGAGTGAATAATTCTAAAAATGGTGTTAGAAAAAGCACTTCTTTGTAAATAGTGTAAGACTTTTGAAGAAAAAAAAAAGCCCAAAACCTTCCCTTCAACACTTTGCCTTTCTTGTCTAATTGCTGCATCAAAGTGTGATAAACAGTGTTTGAAGCTTGTGCTGGTTAATTATCAGAAAGACGAATGATAACATTGTTTAGAAATGGCAAAGTTGTCAGCATGTAAATTAAGGACATTAAATGCATCACACAAGATGATGTAGCTTCTATATGCAGTCCTTTTTTCCAGATGTATTTCATTTTTTAACCTTTTAAGCATCCATTCAGGAGCATGTCATTCCCACTAGGCAACGGACATGACAAAACATTTTGCACTTCTTAGAAGAGAAGAGGTGAGCCCTGGATGCTCTTTCCAGATCCACTTCTCTAAGCCCACTGTGTCAACATCAGATCAGCTGTTTGCACAGAAATTAAGAGCATTGTCACTGGTAAGAGGCTGCACTAGGCTCAGGCTCTCCAGAGGCCCGCTTTCCCACTGAGAGATGGTGCAAATGTCAACAAGACCTCAAAAACCAACACTACAGGCCTCAAGGACAAGGGGGCCCTACTCCACTCTAAGCTCCACAAACCAACAAGGTCCATGGAGGAGACTAATTTAATAGAAATAAGTCTCTAAGCCTATTCAGTAGAATTTATCTCCTTTTCCTTATGTTAACTGACCACAGAGCAGGGAGTGGTTGATGGAGGAGGACCAGTGTAGGTATGCCAATGAGTCCTTTGGTTCACAGCAGGACTCCCTCTGAACCAGTAGCACTGCCAAGGTCTGCCAGAGGTGCTCCCCTCATGTTCCATGAACATGGGTCCTCAGAAAAGGAAGGTACTGAGGGACTGCCTGCACAGGAATAAGAATCAGTCTGCTCCCCATGGCAGTGCCAAAAGTGGTAATTTCACAGCTAAACAAGCTGAGCCCTTTTTACCAATGACCTTGGGGGCCATGCAAATGTCATGGCTGGCTAAGGCTCAGCGGGTGAGCCCTCCAGCTTTCCTCCAGATGCAGCCTGCCTTGCCTGCACAGACTGCAGCCTTGTGGCGACACTTCCTCATTGGCACAGACACCGACCTGCACCCTTCACAAGTACAGAGACTTCGCAAATAAGGAGTGAATGAGAAGTTTTTGCCGTGCTGGTCATCTTCCTTGTCTCCTAACTAATACATCACAATATATCACAAAATCACAGAGTATTCTAAGTTAGAAGGAACCCACAAGGATCATCAAGTTCAGCTCCTGGCCCTTCACAGGACCATCCCCAAGAATCACGCCACGTGCCCAAGAGTATCGTCCAAAGGCTTCTTGAACTCTGTCAGGCTTGGTGCTGTGGCATCTGTCAGATATTAACCCATACACCTCAGGGCGAGGTGCAGGCCAAGTGAGCTCAGGCCACTGGGAAGTGAAAGGCATTGGAAACGTCACATTATCATATTTCCTGCCTGGTGTGTCCTCAGCCCGGCCAGGTGTCTGCCCTAGATGCGGGAATGTCTTGTGCAGCCACACCACCGCACCAAGGCTGCCGCATGCCCTCCGTGCTCCAGGAGCTCCACGTCTCTCCTGTACTGAGGAGCCCAGAAGGGGACACAGATGTTCCCACACGCTGCCTCTCCCCCTCGCTCCCCCGTTTCTGGCGCGGGCAGCCCGCCAGGCCGAGGCGCCGCGGCCGCAGCCCCTCAGGGCCCTCGGGCGGGAGAGCCCCGGGCCCGGCGCGGGTGCGCCCCCTGCCGGCCTGCCCGCAAACTGCACGCGGCACAAGAGCGAGCCTTGCCTTCAGTGAGGCGGGAGAGGACTGGGCCTTTGCCTTTTTTCTGCGTCTCTCATCGCAACTTTTCCTCTTTCTCCCCTCTAACTCTCCCGATACCCTTTGTGCTAGGGCCGATTCCTCACCCCAAACCCGCCGCCTTCATGTAGCACTCTGGGCAAGCTTCCCACCTGCTCCTGCTCCTGTTTCCTGTTCCTGTTTCCACAGCAGGATGAGTGGGCAGAGCAAGACCTTCACGTGTACGTGGCTCTAAATGATTCAAGAGAGGAACCAGCTGCATGTACTCCCCACTCTCAGGCTGCATCTCAAGCTGCCTGTGTTGTCATTACAGCCTGATCCCACTGGTGGGAAACAAAACAGATAAAAGCAGGATGGGGAGGGAGCAGGGGGAGTGACACACCTGTTGCTCTGCCTCTTGTGTCCACTTGCAGCTTGGCTGGAGGTTGAACGCAGAATCCTTGGGTCAGATGTCCCAGCAGTGGCACACTGTGAACTCTGAGCTTTTGTCAGAGCAGGGGAACTCCAACTAAAACAGTCACAGAGTGGGCTGAGGTGGGGGAAATTCAGTGCCCACTTTCCACACCAGCACAGATCAGGGCTTACCTGAGCTCCAGGGAGCTGATTTTGATCCTCCCTTGGTCGCAGCAAATGAGGCATTTTAGTGCCAGTATTGTACCAGCCTTCAGGAGCAAGGGGCACCAGTGCATGCATAGATGATGTTCCTCTGTCCATCACCAAGGGGCTGCAGGCAGCCAGCCCCAAAATGTCAGCATTCTCTGCTGGGAATTCATGTCCAACCAATTTTCTGTGGCTGCCACAGTGGGCATTGAGAGCTCTTGAGCAGCTTTCTGTTTTTCCCAATAAATTAATAATACACTAAAACATTACTCATCACTTAGATACATTGTTCGGTGAATATTAATTAAGCCTCAAAATTGGCTGGAGACACTGTCATTGCTTCCTTGCCAGATAGAAAAAGGGAGGCTGAGGTGGCGTCAGGTGTTGCAAAGGCTTTGGAACACAGGTCAGGCTTGCAGGGGGTCATCCACAATCCCTACTGAACAGTCACTCACCCTGCTGCTTTCACTGGGCTGCCTCCATTCAAAGGCTCCTGGCCACATAAATGTATATAACTGGGCCATGTGTCCATTAGAGGCAGTTTTAACCTTTCTTCACTGGTCCCACATGCTGCTCATCCTACATCATTAAAACAACCACTGCATTGGCATTCACTGTACCCTCTATTCAGGTTAGTTTTACCCTGCAAGGACATGACCATAGAAAATGACTCAGCATGAGCCTGCTTCTGATTTCTGAGAGGTGCCTCACACCCTCTACATGATCCCTGGGCAGAAGGAGGCTCTGACAAATTAAAAATGAATTTTTTGGGAAGGGCTTATTTGCTTCACAATGTATCCACCCATCCATCCATCTGTAAATTGCATTCTTCCTTGGTATTTTTTCCATGTACCCCCATGGTGGAGCTTTGGGATGCAAGACTTTGTTTCCTTGTTTTCCAGAGTAGGCAGCAGTGTGGTTTTCATCTTACAGCTCATTCACTGTCCATGAGAATGCAAGGGCTGAGAGAGGGGTAACCTTGCTGTCCTCAGCTGAGGAGATTCTGTAAAATAGAGGGAAAGCAGCCCTTGCCCATCCACAGAGGGATTCTCCAAGCACAGCTATAACAAGGAAGTAATTTTGGGTGTAAAAACTAACATTCTAAAGTAGCCTTCAAATAGCAGCTGTGAAAGAGGGAAAAAAAAAAATTTGAAGAGGGCATTCAAGTTTATGAGTTGGATTATACAAACTGCTTGCTTATATTGCTGCAGGGGCTGGGTGAAACATCCTAAAATATCCCTTTCTGCCTTAATCTCAAGTGGTTCCTTACAAGAACACTTCTGCCAAAGAAATAGATTACTATTTTTCCCCCCTCTAAACAGAATAAACTGGTGAGGGCAACAAGCTTTCTTTGTGTTTCATACAACTTCTTTCTTCAAGAAGAACAAATGGGATGAACAAACCCAGGTCCTACAAAGATGATACTTAATATCTATAATGTGGGGAGCTTTCCAGCAGAAGACAGACTCTGCTTTATGCAGAAATAGCTGAGTGCAGCCTGTAAAGGTCTAGCAATTAATCACGCGCTTGAAGAAATACAACACACTTATAGAGGCTGATTTTAAATGCTTGCTGCTCCAGTTTGGACAGTGACAAATTAAGGCCCCCACAAAAGCAGGTGTGACTCTTGAAGAAGCCCTCTGAGGGCAATTAAAAATGGGAAACCAGCTGGTAACTGTGCAGATGTGACAGCTGGGGCAGCTCAGGAAATTAATACAAAGGAGGAGGATGGAGGAATAAATGGTGTAGGAGCAGAGGCAATAAAAACAGGACCTGCTCTCCACAGGGGGTTGCTCCATGGCAGGTGAAGTGGGATGGGCAAAGTGGTGGCAGCCACATATCCCCATTGCACTGGAGAGCTGCCACACACAGGCTTCAAATGAATCCCTCACAGAAGGACCCCAAAAACTAGAGGAGCTGCTGCTTTGTGTGTCACACCATTTCCCCTGGTGCCCTGGGGTCGGCTGAATTCAAGGATGTCTGAAACAGATGGCCTGGGCACATCTGAAATTGTCTGTGGTACCCTGTGATGGAAAAGGCAAGGGATGAGATCAACAGTGGATTTTCCCAAATGAGCTTCAATGAGCTCAAATCCAACAGGTAATGTCCAGCCAGGTTTCACATAAAATGCTTCATTGTTCCTGGTCAGTTCACTGTCTCCAGTGTTCACTGTTCTGAATCAGTCAAGAAAATGGCTGTTTGTCCCATTGAAAATAAAGGAAAAAATTCAGATACATGACAGATTATAAGGAATTTTTAATTTTCCATTAGGGGTACCATTTAGGAAGTGTAGCAAAATTATAAATACCACCATGTAAACAAACAATGTATCAGTACAAACCAGAGCTACTCATCCCATTTGGAAAAAGATATCCCCATGATTGTCATCAGTTTCTCAGTGCTGTTCCTCACATCTACTCCTACCCTGCCTTTCTCCACACATCCAGTGTGTGTGAGGCATCATTGGGACAGAATTTCCCTTCTACCAAAGTGCAGGCTGGAGAACTGTTCCTATCAGTCTGTTATTCTAAAGTAATTTCTTGATAAAAATCTCTTTCCTGTTGTGAATTATATGGACTACTTCTCAGAAAAAGCTGTCAGCACAGATCACTATACTTTTTTGTTGGTTTTTTTTCCCCCTTGTCCATAGGAAAGGTGTACTCCTGTTAATATTAAGATTTGGCATCCTTCCAGGAAGCTGAGCAAAACAGCATTTCATTTGAGACTGCTGATAAAAGGGCAGTGTAGGCAGGGTCTTTACCAGTTTGAAACTCTAAATAAAAAGATCTCTCTAGTGAAGAGCTGCTTGGCCACTTGCCTGACTCTGTGAAGCTGAGTCTTCTCCACTCTTGAAAAAAAATCTTGTTTTGTTGGCCCTATTTCCAGCATAGTGTTGAAGCACAGGAAATTTTCTGTGTAAAAGGAGCTCTCCTTCTGTGTTCCCTTCCAACACTTGCTGATTGTCGCCAGTGTGGGTCGTGACAATCTAGCCAGAAAAACCAGTGAAAATCTAGCCAGAATGCCAAATAATAAGGCAGGTGGGCAGCTTCACTGTGAGAAAGTACCATCCACAGTACCTGTATGCTTGGGCACATGCAGTCATTGCAGCACAGAGATCCCCTCTGGCCTAACAGCTTTCATATGATAAATGCATCCTAAGACCAAATAAATTCTTTTATAACAAGCTCAGCACCCAGGGTCTCAGCCAGGGACAAGGGTGCCAGCTGGCCAGGAACAAACCCAGCCTCAAAAAGCAGGAATTTTTGGCCAAAAATCCTGCAAGGGTGGGAGAAAAGACGCAATCAGAGAGAGCCACGAACACAGCCTGAGGCTCTACTGAGCACACAAACAGCAGCCACAGGGTGGAGATGATCTCTGCCAGTACTTTTCCTCTGAAAGGATGGTAATGGGCTAATTTGGAACTGGCAATGGGTAAACAAAGAGAAGATACACGATGAATCTTACAGAATGGTCTGAACCTGTTCTTTATCCCCCTTCCAGTTCACCTGACAATCACAGCTAGAAAAGGAGAAGTCCTCAAATGATGTTTAAAAGGTTTCCTGTACCAGCATGGCAAACAGAGCCAGCAGCAAAACTTCTCTGTCTCCAAGAAGGGACATTAGTTTCTGGATCAACAAAGGTCCACCCATCTCCAGACAAATGTTTTAAATGCAGTGAAAGAGGTTTTCAAAGCTGTTTGTCATTCTGTAAAGCTTTAGTTTTCTGGGACTTTATTTTTCTTTACTTCTGTCTGAAAAATAAGTGGGTTTCTCATTTTGTTTTTATTCCTGTACAAACTTTTGATTTGGTGAAACTTGTCTGCTGCCTAACAGCAAAGCATGAGAGATAATTGTCTCTCAATATTGGGTTATAGATAACAATAAAACCATAAAGGCAATATATATTGCCTGCCTTAGGTTTGAGGACTTCTGAGTTGGTCCATCATGAATTAATAATAAATCTCCAGGGTCCACTGGCAACTACTTAGAAATAAAGCACTGTGGTTAGAAGACAGAATGACTTTCTTTGTAAGTAAGATGGACGTGGGGAGGAGAAGATAGGCCACTAATCCCATCTATACTAGATGGGACATAGCCCATGATGCCAGGGAGGGCTCTGGGGAGCTGCCAGCCTGCCAGGCACAGGAGCCATGGGACAGCAGAACAATAGAGCAGAGGAGCTTTTTAGGTTTCCTTTTCTACCTTGTGGGCTGGATGTGTTCTCCTCCTCCATGGGGCAAGGCAAGTGGAGAGGGCTCCAGTTGGGGTCCCTCTGTGAACTTGGCACCTCTGCCCCTCAGTCTGGTCACCAGGGTGGCCTTGTGCACTTGTATCATGACGGACAAAATGGTTCCTACCCCTCTCCTTCTCATGGTACCTGCCCTGATACTTCTGCCACAGATTTCATCTGACCTCTGCCTCAACCCAGAGTCCCCTGGGAATTTTCAGCACTCCTTTAGAAGGAAAGAAAAAAACATACTGTTTTGTCTAGGTTAAAAAAGAAGAGGGGGAGAAAAATAGGTGGTTACCATTTTACTGAGCTGTGCCAGGGTCATGCTTTAGGTGAGTTTTACAGCTGGACCAGTTACAAGTATCTTGAAGTCATCACCAGCTTGTGTCACAAAGAAGCACATGAAACTGCAGCAGCTGGATGCCCAACAGGACTTCTCTGTTCATGTTGGGCCTGAGCCAGAGGCCTGCACTAAACTGGACAGAGAAGAGCCCCTCCATCAGCACAGCCTCCTCACAATGGGGGTGAGTGGCAGCAAGGGGCTGGGGCCCCACAGCTCTTCAGGGAGGAAGCTGAGACTGGGGATTTGGTTCAAGGCTACTGAGCAAGGAACAATGGTGTGGAGACCTCACTGTGGAGGCAGGGATATTTACCATCTGCCATAACCAGAAAGTCAAATGTCCCTCTCTGCTGTCCTTGTCCCTGTCATTGCCCATAATCCTAAGGCACCTAGCCCAAAGGTTTGCACTTCTGAGTCCTTAAGTACGCAGTCTTGATGCCTGCTCCTGGCAGTCACTGCCCAGTGGTGTGTGCGCAGTGTGTGCATGGTGGAGACAGCAACAGCAGGCTCCAGGTACATGGCTCATAGGTGGGGTTTGCATCCCAACCTTTCCAGTGCACAAGCTGCTCTGTAAAGTTCATTACTTAGGTCCTCATTTTCTAAAAACCCAGCTAATAGGACCTAAAAAGGCTGTAGTGCTATGGCTCTGCTCCTGATGTGCATCCTCTGGTAGAGAGGTTTCATCAGCAAGTGGTGCAGCCCATCTGTGCTGAGACTGCAACTGGAACCACAGCAGGGTGCATGTGTGGATGCCCAGGACAGCCCTTCCTGGAGCACAGCCCTGCTTGCAGCTAAAGTGCCAGTGCTGGTGTACCTTTTGACTTCTGCATGAGGAAAGCCTACATCCTCAGAGGCCCCTGACTCTTGCTTGTCCTCTCACTACTGCTGCTACTTTGCAGCTTCCTGCTAGAGTGACCCTCTTTGGCACTTTCATGGCAACTGGCCTAATTTTACCAGCAACAAGCAGAGGGACAAGAGGAAAGAGATTGAGAGAACTCAAAACAAAAGGCTTCAGGTTTCCCTAAGCAACCAAGCAACCAAAGCATGTATTATTTTAGTGTATGCACAGTCATGTTGGTAAATTTATTTACTGTCTTTGCTTACTTTCACATAGCTGGCAGAACAGGGTTAGGTTTTATGTGCTTATTAGGATGAGAGATAAGAAAAAAGTTGTTAAATGGAAGTACCTGGGATTTCCTGTTCGCTGTCCCCATTCATCACTTCTGTGACAGCTGGGCTAAAAATACTTTGCTAAACATGAGAACCTACAGGCATACAAGGAAGTTGCTTATAAATGCAAGCTCAGCCATTTCCACACAAAACCACAGGCGGTTATCAAAGCCCCAGCATCAGTGACTGCTCAAAACCCTTCTCTCTTCAAGTACCAGCTACAGTGAACAGGAGTGTCAGAGCCATGGGCTCCTTCCCTACAGTTTAGGAAAGACTATTAAGTGAAGGCCATTTTCTTCATATACATTCTGCAAAGCACAGCTGAATAATTTGCTTTTTTAAGCATTTACCTGAGACCTTACTTGATGCCCAGAGGAAGACAGATGTGACCTGGTGTTCCAGTACACTTTGGGGCTTTGTGTCTCATCTTTGAGCCCTCAAATCACAGAGATGCTGGACAGAATAGCATTTAGTCTTTAAAAAAAAACAGGAGCAGCAGTCAAAAGGAGGAAAAGAACAGAAAGGACTAAAATATGGGTGTATATTTACATTCCAAAACATTTTTAAAATTAAAAACTGCAACAGCACGGCTTGAAGGGAAATGCTGACATGAGCACCTATCCTGAAGTTGACCACATTTTCTTCTCTAAGGTCTTTGTGATAAGAAGAGAAAGTAAAAAAGGGGAAGTAATGGAAAAGTAGGAGAAAGACTCTAAGAATGACATTTTTAGAGGGGAGGATGAGAAATGGGCCAGAAGACTGTTGTGTCAACTAACATGTAGTGGAAAAAAACCTCCAACCTGAAGAATAAAAGTCAAAAAGAAGCAGAAGATGAGGGGATTCAATAGAAGAAGGGTATTATAGAAAGTAAGTTGTGAGGAAAACAATAGACTAAAGAAACAGTTGAGAGGCTGATGGAGAAAAAAATCTGAAGATCTTTCAAGAGTTATCATATAGATGTAAGGTATCTGTAGGTACAGAGGGATGTAAATCTACTCAGTCCTCTCTGCAGAAAAGCGTGACCTAACAGCAAGAGTGTACTTCCTCAGCCAAGCAGTGGCCCTAGATATTTTCAGTATGTTACAGGCCATGTTTGACCAAAAAAATATCACTTGATCAAGATCTTCAGTTTACCTGTCAGCAGAGTAATTATAAAGAGAATTCAAGCCAGCCTTGCAAGCAAGTTTAAAGTGCAAGGTTTGGTAACTTTGGACAACAATAGTTTCTTTCTAGGCAATTAATGATTAGTCTACTTTAGCACCTAAAATACAAGCACACCGTAAGGATAGAAACAAAAACAAAGTGCTGTGTTAGGGGGAAACAGTGCTTGCAAACTTCTCCAGTAATACTGAAAAGGCCTTGAAAGTCTGAGTCTACCAAAACCAAAAACTGACTTTGCCTGTGCAAAGCACTAGGTCACTGCTGGCATAAAGTCCTAACCTAAACCTGTCTGGTTTTGGGATTTTTTGCCCCCATAATTCAAAATGCATTATTTCATGAAGATGAATTACAGTGGAAGCAGATGGATGAAGAGGTATGAGCTAAGACTAGGAACAACATGGTAGCAGTATGTGCCACTAGCAGCTGACAAGCCAAGGTGCTTAAGACAGCACCTACTTCCAAGAGATGCTGCTTTGTTTTTTACCTTATAAATGTTGCAAATTCCCATGGCTGACCTTGGCAAACAGCAGCTCTCATGGCACAGGTCTGGCAAATCTCCTGGACCCTAAATTTGCTCCAAATCCTCTTCCAGGTGATGGCAGAAGGTTGGAAAAGGACACTTGTGTGCTACATTGTTCACTTAGGCCTTTCCAATCAGCAGCTATCAGTTTTCTTGAAGAATGTGAAAAAAATTCCTTGCTAGAACCCTCTTCTTGGTATGCACCAAGTCCTCCTTTAGCTCATGAGGATGGAGAGGAGAGTAAAAGAGGGACCTGACACCTGTTGCCCTTGGCATCAGGAGGTCCTAATGGGTGCCTCATTTCCTGGAGCTTGGGTGCATCTCAGCTGGGCACTCACATTCAGTGGAGATCATACTTCCCCTGCAGCTGTCAACTTCATGTCCAGTCTAAGCCAGAAAAAAAATTTCTCCCTTGCACTCTTAATGGCCCAAAGAGTTTTTATAAAGCATAGGGGAACACAGCGAGCTGTTACAGTGTTTGTTTATCTGAGACTTCTGGTTTGCTGTGCAAGGTTTCCTAAGTGAGGGAGTGAAACAGAATGTTAAATGGAAATATAAGTATACTCTCTAAAAACCACCGATGAGTGCAAAGAATCCACTTAGAACATATAACCAAATGTTATTTAATATTTTAAAAAGTAACACAATCCAAAATGGATATTTCACACAACACTACATAAACAACATGAACACAATATTACCATATGGAGGGACTTTCAAATATAGACTTACAAAAATCCCTGTCCTTTTTTTTTCCTTTAAATTATTATACTAAGCATGACAAGTAATCATCATTTACAATATGGTACACTGACACAATAAAAACCATGTTACAAATGTGCTGTTATAAATCAGTAACGTTAGGGAAGACATTTCATGAACTGCAATTATTTCATATGAAATACTATACAATATAAACAGAACATCCATCTTGGATGACCTTTACAGCAACCAGAGACCAAGTAATTTTTAAATTTTTTTTTCAGTGCAAACACATTTATACAAGGCAGTCTTGGCTGCAAAACTCCCTTCTAACATACAGTAAGTCCCACTTGCATTTATTAACTCATTTAAACCTAATGCAACAGCCACATTCAGTCACTCACAGAAAATTACCTGCAGAATTATGATCCCTTTAAACTTAAAATCTCCTCCACACATAAAAGTAACATCTGTGCCAAATACTCCAAGGGCCCTTTCATACTTCTGGGTGGGTATCCTTTGGGTGGCTCTAACCGATAAACAACAGGAGGGCAGTGCACCACATGGAAAATCACCCTTCCGAGGTGGGGCACACTGGCGCTGTCACGGATCCCGGCTGGGTGGCTGTGCATTTCAGCAGGGATTCAGCCCAGGCTGCCCTTCCAGAGCCAGGTGTGTGGCCTTCTGCTCCTTCTCTGCGTTTAGTGTCTCAGGGTGGGGGGAGGAACACGGAAACCCTCAGCTCAGAACTGAGCTTCAATGGAGTTAACGACCCATTCCCATCTCTCTCAGATCCTCGGAGATCAGGGGAGTTATGCCAGATTGACACTTGCATAACTGAAACCAACGTTTAGAGCGCCACTATGAAAGAAGTGTGATAGTCCCGTTTTCTTCTAGCACCAGCTTGGCTTTTGGTGGGTCCACTGCATGTGTCTCATGCAGTAATGATGCACTTTACTTATGCTGGGGGGAACATTTTAGATATATAGCCTTTTTTTTTAAAGAATTTCGTAAAAAATAGAACTTTTCTCTCTAATACTGTACAGTTTTCTTCAGAAGAGCAAAGAGAATTGTAAACTGCGGATATGACACCAGATCAGGAGTGCTATTTGCTTTCTCTGTACAATTTGAACAACTGTGTTGGGAAAAGCACTACAAAATGTATTTGAAAAACAAATTTTTAATTAA
Organism: Pseudopodoces humilis; assembly: GCF_049639895.1. Lineage (NCBI taxonomy): Eukaryota > Metazoa > Chordata > Aves > Passeriformes > Paridae > Pseudopodoces > Pseudopodoces humilis. The sequence goes on from NC_142205.1 coordinate 31,988,739, forward strand.
CATGACTGTTTCTAAAACCACTGCTGCCAGTATGACTGCAAACTTGTTTTTGGAACTGCTAATCCAAAAGTGTCTGCAGGGCCATAAAGTAGTTTCTTACTTAAACAAACTGAATGCATCAAAAGAATAATTTCAGAATATAAACATTAAACACTTTGGTAACTGTTAAACCTACTTCAGTAACTTTAAAAAAGCAACTAGTTAATAAGTTCCTCTACAGACTCTTAGCCTTTGCTTTTTCCAATGGGCCCAAACAAAAAGTAGGGTCAGTGAACTTTGCCTACCTCACAGGCAAGTGCTTCAAGACCCTCAGGCAAAAAGGTGTGATTTAAGTGCAAAGTGTTATCTGCGTTCATGATGGCCTCTGAATACTGGTTTGCTGGTTCTTTTTCCTAATGAAGACTACTGCTGGCAAGCACTTAGGCCACGGTTTTCATTAAAATATTTGTTTTCCAATACATTTTTTTTTTTAAGTTGAGTGAACGTTGTTTCACATATAACAGTCATTTTACAGTGGTCCTGGGAGTCAAATGGCTAATGATTTCTTCTAAATTTTAACTGAAATATTTAAAATGGCAAAAGTAGCTCAACTGATGATTGTATATTAATTTGCATCAGGATAATGGTACTAGGTTTGCTGAAAGGTGTTCATAAATCGGGATTTGTATATAATGCGATCTGCTTAGGTTCAACTGCCACTTTCTTCCTTTGGTTTTTGCAAAAGTCTTTCTTTCTTCCCTCTTGAAAGGTGGCTTGTTGCAGCTGGCTACTTTTCAAAAGCCAGATTAATTTTTCTTGGAAACTTGCCCATGTTCTTTGAACAATAGGCACATACCTCAAGTAGGGACCCTGATACTGCTCCCAGCAACGTAAATTAAAGGCTGTTGGTAATTTCTGTAGGAGCAAATGTTTTAGATGCACACAATCTAGAGACCAGAGTGCATATCATTAAAGGAAGAGCTGTTTTAACACCCTTGCCTGTTCAGAGAAACCATGACGTACTAATGTTGACAAAGATGGAGGCAGAATAGGGCCCCAAGTATCTGAAGGCTGCCAAGAAAATACCCAGAGTGTCTTCTGTTAAACCCCAAACTGTCAATCATATTTCACAGACTGTAGATGTTTCTAATTTGCTAAATTACAAATACATTTTCAAGTTCTACCAGGCAGAAATTTTAGCAGTAACTGGGGAGAGGATGGAAGGTTTCAGCCTCCCTTTCACTTTTATCCCAATTATGCAGCCTTGTCAAAGTCTTTAAGTGACTCATCTGAAAGCCATCTTTTTAACATTGTAGAAGGAAACTGTGGCAATGGAAACATGATGACTTCATATGCAAGCTTTGACACACAAGAGAACGCCATGACCTAATGCTTCAAAGTTTCTAACCTTGCTTTGTACAATACACTTTTCATGTTGCTGCATTTCATCAAATTCATGGAGGTAGTTATATGTGTAAAAAAAATTACCATAAAAGTAACATGTTGTATTATAATAATACATATTAAGTGTGCAAAATGCCGACAGATTTGTGTTGACCCTTTACAGTTGAACACAACACAGATTCAACCTAATCTAACTCTGTAAACCTTTAAATTGATACATTAGAAGAATGATAGATAAGCAACCACATAATACAAGGCTATGATTTCATCAAAGGATTAGGGTGACATAAAGCACTCAAGCTCCACTCTCGTGGTTTTGTTACCAGAACCTCAAGATGGAATTTTCTTATTTTCCATTGTTGATTTTAAAAGGAAAAAAAAAAAAATCAAGATTAGAACGTTTCTATGTGAAACTTCTGTTTACATTCCATATTCCAAGAGTCACATTAATATTGGTACAATGCCATGTCAACATTAATATGACATTTATATTGTCTGCTGGTCTCTGGGAACCTTAGGAAATAACATACTATACAGTTTATAGGTATGTACTGTCACATTTTGTTGGAATTACGTCTTCTGTACAACCAGCTGCCTGCACAAATTCTGATTAGCTTGTGACAAACAATTGTTTCCCCAAAGGTGAAACCTGTTTCTGCTCTTCACATTTTAATACTGCCATTAGTACTTCAGATCATCACTGTAAATTTTTTTACCATTTTGACATTTTTATTTACTGAATCGATACATACTACTGATGCCAGAGCTCCTCTCAGAAACCAAATCACAGTCAGCCACTGCATAGTATATGACAATTCCCCACAAAAACTCTGACTCTACAGTTTGCATGGAATAAGTACGGCTGGAGTTACATATTGAATAATAAGATGCATCATGCAAAGCATTATATGGTAATTAGAGCACATCTTGGAAGGTATGATAAGGCAGAAGGCTAAAGGCCAAGTGACTTTGATAACCAACCAAAAGCACAATAATTTCCTTTATGTGCACTGAAAGGTCTTATTGCTCCTATGAAATGGAAATCATACACTGAAATCAATGAAAACAGACCTGTGCATTGACTGGGTAATCTTGACAGAACTGGAAATCGATTGTGTCCAAAGTTAGAAAGCTGTTTTAGAAGTAAATGAACTATATCCAATGATGTAACATAAGGCTGAATCGTCAGTAAAGACTTCTGATGACAACAGAGAACGTAAGTGAGGCTCAAATGACTTTGTATACAGAGTAATAAATGTCACCAGAACCTGATGAAAATACTGGGTTTCAATATGTACAGTTGGGTTTCATACCTGTGTACGACAAGAGCTAGACAGGGCAAATAACCCTTTTCTGTGAAACAATTTGGGCTGTTGCACATTTTAGTATCTTTGTTATTCTTCCACCAGTTTGTCTATTCTGATAAAAAAGTCAGTTTGTTGCACTACCAGGTTGCACGAGTAACAGAGCAGAATGTGACCCTGTACCTAAAATTACTCTTGGAGTTTAACTATCTGTAGAATTTACTCTGCAGTAATTAGCATAGTACTAATTACATTGAAGTAACAGTTTAGGGAGAGCAATTAGGATGTACCATGTCTGCAGGACTCGGATTTCTACTGCAAACCAAGTGGACACATTGAATTTCTAGAAACTAAGTATGTCCATAAAATGCTAAATTGCAAATAACATCCACTGAATAAAAAGGCCAGAAGTTTATAATTCTCTAAATTTTGTTCTCTGATAATCATTACACTGTATGCTATTTTTAATAGCCTAATTTAGGCACTCTATTTAATAAGCTACATAAAATAGATTTATGTCCTTCCACTAGAAAGAAATCAATTCTTCAGGCCATACTTGTCATTTATATCATAAAGGATATTTTTGTTCAAAGAAATTAGTTATCCTGATTCCTATATTAATGGCAAGTTGCAATACCAGAAGTGACACGAGAATTAATTATCTTATTTTAAAATAAGTGAATTATATTGAATACATTTAATATATTTTGTGTCACTCCACAAATTGTGGCTCCATGACAGTTAACATCTTTCCCTTCCCTCCCCACTCCCCACTCTATGCAAAGGCCCACCTCCTCACCAGTGACTATGGAAGGTCAAGTAGCAAGTCTCATTAAGTAAACACCTCTCATGTTTTTGAAACAAATGGAGGAGCCACCTCCCTTCCCACCCTCCATATCTGGAAAAAAAGCAAATCAAAACAAACCTCAAACCTTTTACTTGCTTAACCAGGTATTTGCAAAATTGTGTCACAAAAATGCACAGTGAAAATGACTGATTAGTATTAATTCACATATAGAGCTGAGGTCGTGACTTGTCATGTTTGGCATTGTTTTTCCTCATGGTGATCCTGGCTGGTTACTTTCAGCAGTGGCTCAGTTTTCGAAGAAAAAAATGATGAACTCTGCAGCAGAGTTTGGCCTCTGACCAGGGGCATCACACATCTGTGGCATTTTTTTAAATGAAGTTGGCAACTGCATGGACATTGAAAATGCAGATTACACTTACAGTGTCTAGACTTTCATATATGTGCTCAGTTACAATTAAGTGAAGCAAAAAGTGTACATATTATCCCTACTGCTATTCTGTTGCTACAGAGCCGCAAATGTGAAAAGCAATACCTTGAAATAAATACTTCTTTGTTGCCCCTAGTCTACATAGCAGCACAGTTTAAGTGAACACTAAAACTGTGGTTGAGATGCTTGTTTTATTTTTCCCCAAAGATGTAAACATCAGTCCCAGTGTCGTAAACTTTGCTGTATAGGATGAGACAGACGATCTGAGGCAGGCTGACTATCAGACACTAGTGACAGAAGCTTGCAGGCAGTTACCAGGTTTCTGCAGTTTCTCAGCTTCACTCGTGGGTGGGTCTGCAGTGGCTCGGAAGTTGAACGTTGGTCCTGCACCACCATGTGCAGGGCTCAGAGCAGGGTTCTGACGTCTGTTGCTTTCAACAATACTTGAAGTGTTGGATGCCAGGCTCTCACGAGTACTGGAATGGAAAAGAAATATATATACACACTCATATATGACATGCCTATATATCTATTGACCAGACAGGAAAGGAGAACAGAGTGTTTTATAATAGGTTTCCTGTGTTTGTATGTAATGTCACGTCAATGAATCATTTAATTTTGACAGTACACATATGTTCCTCCAAAATGTGTCCCAGGTGCTCAGCAGTCATCATACCGTAACACAGGTATTGCACTAAGCACAGCTGAGACTGTCACACAAACTGTAAGCTGAACCAGTATCAAGCATCTGGATTTTTCACTCAAGGAAACAGTTTCCATCTTGCACTTGGAATGTGCTAGTTTTCCTGACTGGTGCAGTTTTGCACAAAACTAGCTTCATAAAATCAGCTCAGTGACTAGGCAGAGCTAGGACAGCAATCATATAACACAGCATACTCCACTGTCTCCTCTTCTACCTATGTTTTTGTACACAAAGTATTAAATAAAAGTTTTACTTTACATTAAATCCTCGATGCCTCTAAGTGCAACACTTCAATTTTGCTTTGCAGCTGAGATGATTGCAACTTACCAAGATAATGAGAAATCTTAACTGGCTGGTCTGTGATCTTGCCCTGGACAACAACTAGTGCTGCTATTTCATTCAGAAAACGGACAATGTTCCTTTAGTTCTAGTATATCATTTAACCACAAGAGTGACAGGACACTAAACACTTTTAAAGATTAAGCCTTTTAATGATACATCTAACTATGAATGCAGAGCAGCTTGTATTTTAGTCTACAGCTTTTAAAAAGCTCAGCCATGACATGCTAAGGCTACTTTTACCAGTACTGCTGGTTTTGTTGTCTTTACACTATTAAATCATTTTTCATCTCTAAATAATGTGTGCCTGTTCAGGAACAGATTTGTTTTCGAACATCCATGTGGCCCCCTGGTCATGTATCCTTCACCTGTACCCCTACTTCTTTGTAAAATGACATCACCACTTGCTATGGAGATGTTTAAAAAATACATCTAGAGGACTGAATCCAGTTATCAAATAAGCACTAAAAACAAGAATACTAATGACAAAAGTTTCATAGTCAGTTTAAAGTCAACCTAAATTTACCTGCTACTGAAAGGGGTAGCTCTTGCCTGCCTTGTGTGGATTTGACCCTGCCACATGTTTCTGTTGCTTCCCTGACTAAGCCTTGCAGGCAGCCAGACAGATCAGGGACCGCTCTCAGTTAAATACTAGCCCTAAAAAAAAAAAAGATTAGTGCTATCATCAAGGGAAGAGCAGGGATGCACAGCTTTAGATGTGGCAGGGGAGAAATGTGTCGATGCATGGCATAGGGGAAGGAAAAAACTTTTCCTAGTCACAGGGCAGATTTAAATAATCTTAAACTGACTGAGGCTGGAAAATCAATGAGCCTTTTAGGAAAACTCTCATAGATCTTTTAAACTGGTCAAAATGGATGGTACTGATATTCTTCTGCCAATGATTGTTTTAATTTCCATAGCTCCAAAGAGCTATGATGGGTGACACACATAGTAAATGATTCCTGTGAGCTGCAATGATGTATGGTGCACTTGTCTTGCTTATTTTTTAACTCCTCTCCCTCTGCTTTTTAATGAAAATAGATCTTAGTTTTCAGAGATGATTTAGTACTGTATTATTCTTTATGGGACCACCAATTCCAGATCTTCAGACATGCTCAACTGGTATTACAAACTGACCATTACAACATGTATACACAAAAATTGCATTGAAAATTTTGCATGCAGAGTAATGCCAAAAATAGCTTTCTTTAGGTAACAAAGGAGCAACAGTATTATAAAAGCCCTAAAAATAAAGGAATAAAATTAATCTTGACAGCTAGTATTTGCTATATATGACTTGCATAAAAGCAATGCATGAAATATTGAGGCTTTTTTTCCCAATGGTGATTAATATGTTCACACATTTTGCACACAAATACTTTGGAAGTCAAATGACCATTGCAAATCTCTTTAACTGCAGCCATTTCTTTCTGAATTTTTTTACTGTCCTTTTTTAAATTTATCAGACTTTAAAAACATATTTTACTTTTTTATAGTGTGAAATTGGTATTTGATTCCCCTAACAACATTGCATACTTCAGTTTGAATGGAAAGATACCACCCTACCCCAGGAAGCAGAGTTACATCATCAGTGGAGGTCAGAAGAATATACCTGAGGAACATTACCATATGCATGACCTGTTCTTATATTCTTCCCATGGCATCTGCTACAAGACACTGTCACACCTAGCTGAATCTTACCAGATAGATGCTGGATGGCTATTTTGTATTTCCTGGAAAAGGGCTGTGGAGTACATTTTTTATTATAAGGCAGGATAATAATAACATGGTACTTTTTAGCCAAAGTTGCTCATCTGTTTCCTTTTTGATTTAAACAAAGTGGTATAACATCACTAAATCCAGTATGCTCAATACATCCTATTCTCTTGCTAGCTAAATTTAACATAAAACAGAAATTTCAGCTTTTGTGTAAATAATTAGGGAAGAAAGTGTCTATGATTGCATTAATCAGAAACACAAGTTTGATATTCAGCTAGCATACAAAAGAGTATTCCAAGAACTGATTTTTAATCCAGTTGATATCTTATCCCGGAGGTGGCTCTCATGCTGTACTGAGTGAGACAGGCTGAGCAAGAAGCAAACACCACAACATGCTCCCCCACAAAAACTGACTCTAAGTATAGCACTTCAACTACTGGAAGAGATCACATTTTAAAAAGAAAAGTGCAAATAGTTTAATACAACAGTTCTATGTGAGAAAGATGTCAGGCATCTGCAGAACAATCAATAACAGAAAGCCTTCTCAAGCTTCTTTTTTAGAGTGGACTCAGTGTTAGAGGCATGATTTACTCAAATTATTTTTCAGGTTTTCTACTCAGAAAAAATATACATTCTCTAGAAGCCTGCTGTAGTTCGATACATCACTGCAAGCTGCATCAGGCTCACTAATTTCTGTCATGTCATTAACATAAGTGGGAGTAAACATCAAATCCAAAGGAATTTCATCCAGAGTGACAGGACTTCAACTGAAAATGAAATTTTCAACTGAAAATGAAATGAATAGTCCTGTGTAGAAAAAGGAAATCCTTCACATGCCTTTCTGAGAGCCTTTTCTATAGATGTAAAAAATATATATATATACTTCTGAGGAACAAGAACACCATTTACAAGGGAAAATAAAACAGTGACAGAAAAAACCAAAAAACCCCATTTTTTTCACATAATACAAAAATCAGTCTTGGAGGTTTTATTTTTAAATACAGGCAATAAATAATTTAAGCTTAAGTAGGCCACTCTAAGAAAACTACTACTGTAAATTATTTCTGTGTTCTTAAGAGTTATTGTTCTGAAGTCTGATGAGTTCCTATGCAGGCCAAACAAAACTGGTCATGCTCCATTCCATCAAGGACCTAGGACTGCCAAAAGTCAAACAGACAACGAAGAAGGCTGGCGTAAATGATTCCTAACCTGGAAATGAACTTGTGAATTCTCCAGGGCAGGGAATGCACCAACTCTCTCCTCCCTACACTTTTAAGACTTCTAGCACATTGAGGCTTCCACGATTCCTGATATCTCTGAAATAGTAATTACTAACCAGCACCACCACACATCAACATCTGGACTCTTTTCCCAAGTATCTTAGACAAGGCACCTCTCTCTCAGCAGTGTTAAGTCACACCTGAAGTTCAAACATCCTAAGCACTTTTAACTTGTATGGGGTGTAGCTACTCTAGTCTCACCAGTTTGAAATGGTGACTAGATACACTTTCAAAATTTTTGAAGAAAACAAACAGGAAGCCCGAACACAAAATAGTATAATTTGTTTTCCTTTTTGTCTGAGCCAAAGGTTATGCCACCTGGTCATGCCTAGTCTTTCCATTAGTTTGATGGATTAGGCTGATGGTATCTTAGAGGGAAAGGGAAGAGTATGCAGGAGCTCATCCCTTTTATTCTAAAGCAAATACAAATTTAATACAGAAAAAAAATGATACAGGGAGGCTTTCAGCAAACAGAAAATGAACTAACACAGAGTCAATGCCGCAAATGGTCACTGGTTTCTTACTGTATGGTGGGAAACTCACACATCTGAATAGAGGATTCCAGGGCTGTAGAAAAAACAGTCTGAAAATGTGTGCCTTTTTTTAATACAGCCCTACATTCTATCTCCAATATCACACACCCATAAAACCATAAATGGAACTTCCTAGTCTGTAAAGCTGCAATGAATGTGACAGTCCTACCGTGGAGAGTTGAACCCGCTGTCCACAGTAATGCTGCTGCTGTCCATGCTGTCCAGGCGGGCTGAGTGGGTGGCCCTCTGGTTGTTGCTATTTTCTGTTTCCTTTGGGGTGAGAAGAGTAAGGTTTTTCTCAAACTTTCGCTGTAGATCCCTTTCCTTTTCTCTCTCTAGGAGCCATTGCATCGTACCAACATCATCCCTGTTTTTTTCTTCCTCGGCATTTTTGTTGGTTCCTTCCTCTGAGTCATCATCATCAGATACGTTGTAGTAGTCAAAAGAGGCCTCCTGGTTCCCGGTTGTCTCTTGCTGTCTCTGAGAAACAGGCATGACTTGTGTGACTGAGGTTACCATCGCTTGTTCAAGTTTCTCACATCTGACAGGCAATGTGTCAGAGGGGGTTTTTTGATGGGGCTTTAGCAGAGGTGTATTAGACTTATGATAACTATTCACAGAAAGAGTGTTGTGCAGAGGCTTAAAGAGTGTATCCTTGCTGAATATTTCTTTCCTTTTATCAAGGCTGCTTGACTCAGTGCTATGGTGTTGAACCAGCCGCCCGTTAGCTATCACCTCTGGAGTTTGGCCAGCGATCACTGAACCACTGCTTGGGCCCTTTGGGGACTCCTCCTTGTGCACCCCAGGCTCCCTAGCAATATGTTGAGACTGTCTTTCTGTGGGAGCCATTTTTTTTAGCCCATCTGTCCCTGTTAGTGTATCATGATCCTCTTTATTCTTTCCCAGTGGTGATGGAGCAGTAAGCACAGTCTCACTGGATGTGTTGCACTGAAAATAGTCATCAACTGCAGATTTTGTTGTGCAGGAGTTGAGCTCACTATATGATGGCAAATTGTCTGTAGGCTTGCCTTGTTCCAATAGGCTACAAGAACTGGGGGTCTCTACACTGCCACCGGCTATTTCAGGGATGCAAGTCTCTTTGTAGCTTGCAGATGAAATCAGAGCCCTTTGATGACTGAGCGACTGAGATGGCCTTAAGGTACTATCATCAATGTAGGTTTGGCTAGTTGTTTGGTCATCTGGGCTACAACCTTCACCTATATCTTCAGGTGTGCCTAAAGTAGCTGAGCCCAGAGGTCCCTTGGAGTTATCCATGGATCTAGACCTTTCTTTAGCTTTACTGGACCGCTCATTCCTTGATCTTCTATCCTGTGTATGGCTGTGGCTCCGATGGACCTTGGAATGGGAGCTTCCCCTGGAAGGTTCAGGGAAAGGCATTTCAGTTCTTCTTTTGGCCAGTTCACCAGACACATCCCACTCTGGTGTCATGGGAAAGTGAGATTCAATCATGTTAGGATTGCTGTGCATTATATAATTATCTCCCTTGTGTTCTATTATAAAACAGCCTTCCCGTGGTGATCGAGTCAAGGGATCATAGAACTCATACTCCCTTTCAGCAGGTATATCCAAATGAGAACCATCTGATGGGTCTCCTTTGGATACCCGGGTCTTGCTGTGCGACCTCGATTTCCCATGAGATTTTCTGTGATTCCTACTCTTTTTACTTCGTCCACTGTGGTGAGCTGAAGACCCTGCTTTGCTTCGTTGAGCTTTTTCTTCTTCAAGTTTCTTCATTAGTGCAGTGTGTCTCATGACATTTTCCACAGTCAAGTCTGGATTAATGCGCCTAATAATCTCCATTTCTACCTCTCTAGGTATAGTGGTAGGGGTGTCCTCGTCCCTTAGCGGCCACTCCTCTGGAGGAAACTGGGCAGAGAAATTTGCCAACTGTTTGGTCTTATCCTTCTTAAAACTTAATCGGAATAATTTGAGTCCAAATTTCTTAGACTGCTTTTCTACATCCTTAGGCTTTGTGAGTGTCTCTGATTTATATGAAAAATTGACAGTACTTTTACTTTTCTCAGTAGGTGGGACCTGACATAATGAAGGAGGACAGTATGAGTCTTTACAGTCTTTTGCTGATTTCCTCTGTAGGGTAGATGCATGCATGCTGTGCATGTCTTCTCTGCAACAATGGCAGGAGTCGCAGTGGTTTTTGGGTAGTGTTCGGTCCCTGACACACCCCGAGGTGGAGGGAGTTATAGTTCCTTGCTGTGGAGAGGTACATTGAGACCTGTCAGGTATCCTCTCATCCAAATGGTACCATTTACTGTTAGTTCTTATGAGAGATGGTGTTATAAAGTAAGTCTGTGGGGTTACAATGAAATAACCATCCGGAGTTGGGTATATTTTCCTCTCCCGTACAAGCATATTCAAAGTATGTCGAAGGATTTCTGGACTGGGTGTTGGAACGCCTAGAAATAATAGTAAACACATATCAGGAAGTGCATAAAACTGTGTAGGACTCTCTGGTTTCCCCCCTCCCCAACAAAAAGCTAGTTTTTCCAATGTGCAAGCTGGAATATGCTGAACAAACAACTCCAGTAAAGCATTTTGTTAGGCATTCTCTTCTCTGTTTATTTCTCCACTTATCTCCTATACTTCAGACATATCAATTATTAATTAAATAGCAGGCCATTAATAAAGTGCTAAAAAAAAAAACCCAAGAGAATTTCGAGTCACTTCCAATGCGCAGGTGACCTTAAGCTACACGATGGAATCACTGAAAATCAGAGTGTCAAGGGAAATATTCTACTTTTATTCTTCTTCCAATGAAGTATTTATATCCAAATTCACCAGAACTATTCTTATAATGCCTTGTCACATATAAAGCAGTAGTTATTTGCTACTTTGGATGCCTAAGCAGTTTTTCCAACAGAATACTACACAGAAAAAGAAAAAAAAAAAAGCAGGTCCTCAAACTGTCCCTTTATCACAAACCTGATTTAACTGATTTGCTCTCCCATTAAAATATGTTTCCACTACATCAGCTGCTCCAAAACAGAGACATCCTGAATGATACAGTTCATCTTACCCAGCAAGTTTTTTCCATTAGGCTCGAAGTTACAGATTTTGCTCTCAAAAATTTGCTTCTCAGAGTTCCTTGTCCTTTAGGTGAGATGCAAAGGACACTAAGTGCATGTATGGCATACTGAGAGAGGGACAAGTATGACCACCCTACATCAATGGCATATGGTAGACTTGGCATTGCGAGCCAGATCCTTCCCATTACCAGTGCACCTGCTGGATTCAGTGGTGCTTGACCAAGTCTTCAGTACTTTATTAGATAAAACACTAAGTTGGCATGTTGTGTATAGAAGTTCCATCTAGAGCTAAGGAAAAACAACTTTAGTTCACAAATTAGTTTTAAAAAGTCTGTTTATGCTGAATAAAAAATTAAAATAATTCCATGTCATCAGTGGAAAAAGCTATCTTCAATCAATACATTTTGTTTCACTAAAATGTATTTTAATTCTGAGTACTGGTTTACATTGTTAGAACTATAGACTTTTTTGCAAAGGCTGGGATGATCTATTTTAAACATAAAAAGTTAATATTATTTATTCTGGGTCTTAGTTTTAAACAAAAGTAATTAAAAAAAAAAAAGAATCAGAGAGCAACTTAAGTTGGAAGATAACTCATGAATTCATCTGGTCAGCACTCAAATCCTGGCCAATTTAGATGAGGTTGGACAGGACCTTGTCAAGTCAAACTCAGTCTTGAAGAATAGAATTTCAGTGCATCCAAAAACATTTCAGTGAAGCATATGCTTTTTTACAAAAACACTTCATGGAGAAATCTCAGCTGGGATACCTGCCACAAACACAGTATTTCCAGGAGCACACAGCATCTGGTCACCAACTCTCCTCCAACACGTCAAAGGTTGGAGCCTGCAAGCTCACTGATGTCCTTGTGACAGCAACACCCATTAAAAGCAACAAGAAAAAGAATTTGTACTAATTCCTTAACTCATCCTCTTTCTTGCAACTGGGTTGGAGGCAACATATTCTTATGTCTGACTCAGAGTGTTGTTTGAACTTAGTGACAAGACCATACTACTCATATCCATTCCTAAAATCTTAAAATGGAAACAGCAAAGGGTTAGGAACAACATGGACATGAGTGAAAGCGGTTACAGCACAGAAAGCACCAAGGAGAAATACACAGGGACATGTGCTGGTTTTGACTGGGGTAGAGTTAATATAGTTCATGCACAGTCCATGGAGCTGAAATATTGGGGCCACTTTGGATGCAGGAAGTGAGAGGTCAATACAGGATATAATTTGAGAGCATAAATGAGAATGAAAATTAGGAAAAAAATATGGAGAATCAGGAGCTTGCATTTCCTCTCCTTTTCATGCAGGTGTCCACAATTTCTGTAATAATCTGAGCGAGAGTAACAAAGACCCCCAGAACCTCTAAATGAGTTAACATGCCGGAAACAGCAACAGGTGGGAAAAGATGAAATCCTGAGAGCTGGGGAAAAAAATGGACTATTTATCCTTAGCCCAGAATTCTGAATCTCTCTAGACTGAAGTAAACAATATGTGAGCTTCTTCTGGATTATGAGAAAAAGCAGGCTGCTGTCTGCATGAGCTTTTGATAGCACACAGGAACATCAAGAGTGGTTTCATTCCCTGTAATAATAACCAGTGGTCATCTAACTCTTCATTCCTGCAGTGGAGCTGCTGTATCTGCTTGGCCAATGCCACCCCTTTGACATGATGACTTGCATCATGACAAGAGGTGGATGACCGCAAAACTCAAGCTCATTTGTTTCTCCATCCTGTGCTGAATACACCCTTGCAGGGTCTAATCATGGTCCAGCTCAGGTGCACTTGGCTCTGCAGCAGCCAACCAACCTCTGTTCCTTCCTCTACATGAACAACCTGTCCCATCCACTGCACTTTTCAGAAGCTTGCAAGTAAAGACTTCAACATGTACTTACCTTTGTGAGAACCTAGTTCTTCATCCTTATTTTACTAAAAAGACTTTTAACATACTGTTTCAAAAATGTCACAACACAAATAAAAGGGATGAAAGTATTTCTCCTGGGAGCTTAAAGAAATGTTAGGGAAAGAGACTGAAATGGATGTACTGATGTTTAACAGCAATTTAGGCAGAAATCCACTGCAAATACATGGTAAAAATAATAATGCTTATTTTTCACCCAGTAAACCATAAGGGCTACAATGTATTGGGTGAGTGTTTAAACACTGGATGCACAGTAGTTACATTAATTGAGTAACTCCTGTGAATGGAGAATGTGCAGATAAACACCAAGGGAAAAAAAATTAGCATGCCAGGCAGTCAATGATGCTGTAAAGTTAATTGTGTCAGCCTTCTCTCTGGAGTTGAAGCCTATCATTTTTATCACTCCCAGCATACAGTCCGGGCTGTGGTTCACTAAGCTAGCAGTGATGACAGCAGATACAGATCTTGGAAGCTCAGCACTGTCAGCTAAGAGTAACTATGGGTTTTATTCCAAGTTCTTTTAGGTACTTATAAAAACAGAAACAGACCCAAACTCAGCTTAGGCTTTCCTCTGTGGCCAACAGGAGCAATGATATTAAAAAAGGAACAATGGGATCCAGAGTGAATACAGATTTCTTGGCTCCCTCAAGACTTTCCTCTTTAAAGCAATCTGCCCACATAATGTCTATACACGACCTACCCCCCTGCATTCAAAGGTCTCCTTATGGTCTCCCTTCCTCCATTAAATAAGAACAAGGGAAAAAACCCAGTGGCTTACAGATTCTAGCCCATAAAATATTGCATGACAGCAGTGGTGTTATTTAAGATTATGTAGTCGTTTAATAATTCAAAAGCAGAAACTGTCTGGACACTGAATCATCAGACATGTACATTTTCTGTATCTCAAGAGAGTCTACTATGCCATCCAGTGAGCTTCCAGACAGAAGATTATGTCTTGTTTGCTGCTCACAAAGCACACTGACCTAGAGTGAACTCAGTTAATGTAAGACACTTCTTTTAAGTGCTACACATATAATTCATATATTTAAAGAGTGAAGTTATAAAGGTGATTGTCAGAGGAATTTGCCAGCTTTCAGAAAACCGCTTGCTTCAAAAGCAACCTAGGAGAATACACAAGTATTTTCTACACCGAAATTCTGAATGTCTTAAAATTATTTAAACATGTATATGGACAAAATTGAGGAGGCAAAAAAAAAGACAAATATCCTTTTTAAAGGCAGGACAGACTAAGGCTTGATGTTGTCTTCTTCCAGGTTCATACAAATAAGAGGGTCTGGTTACCAAACAGAGAACAGGGGTTACATTCTTAGCTCCTTATACTGGATTTCAAAGATTTACATTTAATGTATGGGATTTAAACCATGGTCAATAAATTACAAAGTAGGGCTGTACAACCATTTCATTGTTTAAGTTAGAATAATGGAAGCACATGCAGGAGCAGCTCTCTTGCTTCTTTAAAAATCTGACAAATAACGAAAACCACAAATAAGATGTGCATTATCAATACAAACTTTTTGAATAAAATAAATTCATGAAAAATACATCTGAAGTAGTACTTAAATGGTGTTAAATCTGCTAAAATGATTTTCTCCTGAGCTGATGCTAAGGCTTAACAAGGGATAAAAGAAATACTCTGATTGGCTCATGAAATACTAGTTAAAGATGTGGAGTGGTTGCTATGTGATGTTATAAATAATTAGCATACCTTATTTCAGATAGAGCCATGGCCCAGATTCATGCCTGCACAATGGCTCAGCAAACTAGAGGGCTAGACAGCAACTGTAAGACCCTGCACTACAGAAAAGGTTTTATTATTCTTAGGCACATTTGAGAATAGCATCTGGGGTCTTAGGAAATTTATCTTCACCATGAAACTCAGTGAAGCATCTGTTCATTAAAGCACAAACAACACAGGCAGACAAGTGCTGCTACAAGAGGAGATACGGAGAGGTTATGTGATAATAACAGACACATCTACAGTGGCAATGCTCTTCTCTCCCTCAGAGCATCAGCACCTACTTAGGAAAAATAAACTATCAGAATATGAGAGGACATCAGGTATTTTACAGTAGCCACAAAGAATACAGATACTCAAAGTGCTACAGCTGATTTATTATAGGGGTTTGGGCAAAAGTGAAAAGTGTCATCATAAGAAGTTCTATTTATTGGAAAGGAGAAAATTTTTTGATAATCCTCATGCACTGAGAGAACATGTACACTTCCTATGTTAAATATGTCATGGGTGGGAGAGAAAGGCATTTCTCTAGAGAAGGAGAAAAAAATCGGGCAACAAAGGGTGCATTTTTTTTCCTTCAAATAATTTTCTCTACATTTTGGGAAGTGAGGTTATCTTTTTTTTTTTTTTAATCTCATGTGAGAAATTCACATGTTAATGGCTAGTGGGGAAAAAAAAAAAGGCAGCAAGAGACTATGTGCTAACTTGCCTCAGGCTTCGTCTGAGCAACGTCTACAAAATAATCCAGCCTATTGAATTATTTTTCATGTTTGGTTCTGTCTAACAAGAATAGCACAACACACCAAGTGAACTATAATCATGCTCCCAGGAAACTCAAGGGATGCCACCAATAAATTAGCATTTCGACCATGCAACAATGTTTATATAAAAATATTGATAAAATAATTGAAAAAATACTTGCAATTTATGAAATTCTTCTAGTACATAACATACATAAAAATGATAACTTGGGGGAAAAAAAAATCATCAAAATGAATTAAAAGAATTACCATATGAGCTGTGCCTTCTTTGAACTCTAACCCTTACAATTTTTACCACTATTTTCAAAATCAGCCTGATAAACAAAACTACAAATAGGGAGAGAAAGCCAGTATTTACAAAATATGCTTGCAGTATTTTTTTCAAAGTGCAATTATTAAATGTCAGATAGAATTGTTTATTCCAAACACAGCTCTCAATTAAGATTTATATTTTAAATTCTCAGAACTCAGTATCAGTTATAGCAAAAGACATGTAAATTTCAAGGCTTTAAGTAACTCTTGCTCTAAAATGTAAGCAAAAAAAATTCCAGACATCAAAACATGGCTATGGTTAGGCTGCCTAGATGAGACAGATGCATCAATAGCTTTCCTACTGAGGTATTTTTAATTAGCTACTTTTTTGCAGCTATAAAATAGGTACAATGGAGAAGTTTCTCAACTACTTTAGAGAACTGTAAACTCAGTCACAGGATAGGTGAACATCTTGCCCAGGATCACACAAAGCACAAATGAGAAAGTTCTGCTCTCCTGAGCAGTAAACCCTCTGCCCTGCACTTTAGTGCTTCAATGTAAAACGTCTCTACAAGATGCATTTTGCATGATTCACCCACTCCAGATACAGATGGCCAGAAGAGAAGCAGCATGTTCAAGAGTACATTCTTGTTATAGGATTCCCGTCTTGTGATATTACAGTATCTTTAACCCAAGACAATTTCCACTTACCATTTGATAAATATCAAATGCTGACAAGAATACCTTCTGAACAGTACACCAGCATTTGTGAACACAGCAAGTGTATCTATGGCTCTCCAGAACATTTAGTTTAGTTGTGGAGATGTCTTTTTTTGTGTGTTTTCCAAGCAAGGGGGTACAGAAGCAAAAGCCAGAACTGTGTCCAAGAAGGAGCTGAGGACTCCTGGAAAGCAGGCTGACATGGTCCTTTCACTTTAAATATAACCTCCCCCTGAAGCAGGCACATCATCGTAACTGGACTCTACGACTTGCATCAGGCCACACACTGAGAGCCTGTCCTAGGTGAAGGAAGCCATGGAGTTGTGTGGGAAACCTGGTCTTTAGGAGAGAGGTCTTTATGGAGACCTCCATGAGGTTACCTCTTCGGAGATTGGACAATGACACCTGAATTGGTTGAATGATGTCAACAGAACTCTTATGAGCGAGCTACAACTGGCTTGAAAGCCACAAGGTGAAATGAGTTTGGTCTGGCTATGACACATCATGCTTTGGTCTCCATAGCTACTAAAGAAGCCCTGTACTCCTTTAGCTATGATGATAAAAAAGGTTATTTTGTGAGAAAAATCACAAACAAGCTTATTCTGATACTCTCTGGAAAAAGAAACAAGACAATACTTTGTTATTTAGTACCCCAAGTAATTTTTATTACTTACATAAAGTCAAGAATTTGCCCTGCAAAATTCATTTCACATGAATGGTCTTATCAAAGAGAACTCAATTCTCTATATGTTTAAGAATAAAGAAAAAGTTCCAAAATTGGAACCCTAGTGTCTCCTTTTACTTTTGGTTAGAACATCAGGATTAGTCAATATTCCCGTGCAGAAGGTACTGGGGTTTCTTTAACTGCCCTTTTATAGACTTGCTCATCTGACCAATGATTTATTAATGACCAGTTACCTGGGAAGCAGGTGGTTAGGTGCTCCATTAATGCTTCTTGAGTGACTTGTTTTCGGGCAGAGTTCATTGCTGAGATGGCCAGGCAAAGGATTTCCCCAAGTGGAATAAACTGTGACTGAGTGATGGGAGACATGCTGATGGGTGATACATCACCTGTAAAAAGACAAAAGATGTGCAATGAAGCACTTTGTTTAAAAATCTGCTCATAGGACAAAAAGGAAGAGATACAGCTGGTGAAAATTCAGAGATCTCTAGTTTTTGTACTGAGCTGGGGATAAAACTCTTACAATGGAGACCCATCCGTCAGCTTATTTCAAAACTTAAGACACAGAGAACTTTGGGAAATGGGAGATATACACTATACATAGTTTCTCAAATGGTACAATAGACTCAGAAAAATGCCAATAAATTAGCACTTATGGTTGTAAAGCCTGCTGCTTAACATCCTACTAAGTAACTGCACAAACAAAATAGTTGCATATATTTCTCTGGATATAAAAGAGGAAAATCCATTCCCCTTTCAAAGTACAGATCACCCACCATTTCAATTTGATAAAGTATATTTTATTAATAGTAACAAAGACCAAAAAAAGTGTTGCTAAGTTAATGAATAACATTTTAACTCAGCTGATAAAGCACAGAACACTTTTCATAGGCTCAAAAACATCAAAATACAAAAGACTGACAACCTGAATAAACCTCTCCTCAATCTACGTGTCGAATGTCTTCGTACAAATTACATATTTTTTTGGAAGAAAAGTTTTAATGGTTTTCAGGACGCCTGAAATTTAAGTTGGTTATAACTTCTCTCATGTTGTCTTACAAACTGTTCATTAGCCTGTAGTTTAAAAAAAAATCATTAAAAGATCTTGAAGTTATGGGAGAAATTACAATTTTATAATACTAGCATGACTATATATATACAAGCACATTTTAACATGCTTTAGCCAAGTACATAAATCTTTGATTCTGCTCTGTAACTCTTCTTGAACTGGTAACAGCTCCCCAGTGATCTCAAAAAAGAGGAAAGCAACAGGCTAAAATATTTTCCTTGCCAGTGGAAAAGGAGTGATAAAGAGTAACAGACAGAACAAAGGGTGCTTAAGTATAAATCCTATTCTGGCCACAGGTCAGTCAATAGCCAGGGATTAAGAGCTACCTAAATGGCTTTGAAATGTCAGGAAAGTCAACTTATTTCTGCTGTCACAAAGCAACACCTTGTGATCAAATCATGAATCAAATTACTAGAAATTAATTCAAATTTTCATTCTTAATTCAGAAGATCTAATATTTGCCCCATTAATTCTATATTCCTATTATGTCTACTAAACAAGAGCAGCAGCTTATGAAATTGATTATCAAAATGCATTTACTCTGGCATTATACTCAGTGCTTTGGAGAGAAAAAATTGGTGAGAGTAGTAAACTGCATAGCTGTCTCAACGAGACTTATGAGCAATATTTTTCAATCACAAGCTCTACAATCTGCTCTACAACAGTGATACACATTACCCAAGACACAAGAATGATTTAAAACTACACATTCATGCTATGCTATATCCTGATTGCTTTTGCTTAATCAGGCCTGACCAGATCAATGCTGCATTCCCTTCCCAGGACGACAGCATTCTTCCAGCTTCAACAAAGTGAAGCCCAAGATCCTCCTCATTCTTATCTCACCATGGAATTATGACTTTAAAATATAACATTCTCTGGACATTTTTTACTCAAATACACCTGAAAGTGTATTTTCTAGAAGTATATTCCTGCCACATGCATTACAGACAACGGCAAAGAAGATGACACACAGCTTACAGGATAACATGAGAGATATGCTTCCATATGACTTGGGAGCAACACCATTTGTTCACTCATCATTTGAGTATGGATGAAGAACATCACAGTCATTATACTACTATTTACTAATAATTATATCTGCTTAAACTGTTCATTTATCTGTTTAAACTTGTTCACAGACAAGTCTTTGTAATCAGACAGACACAAGTTTACCAACTTTGATCACCAGTCACCATACACTTTGTACAGGGGATCAGTTTCTTTAAAGATTAATTTCATGTCTAAGAAAAATCAGAATTAAGGTAAAAATTATGCAGATTTAGCAAAGTAATTTAAGAAATTACCATCTTTAACACAAAGATTATGTGTCATGGGTATCCTTGTGAGAGCTACTGAATTGAGCTCAGTGCAATGTCAGACAGATTGGCATATATTGGCCAGAGTTGAAGTTTAATCTTATCAGGTTCATTGGACACTGAAATGGGCTCTCTGATGTCCTGGTTTTGCCTCGGATAGAGCAGCTTTAAGGGCATCCAGGTAAAGGGCAGTAACTTCTTAATTGTTTTATCTGTATCATTAAAGACCTGGCAATTTCTTAAACCTAAGCAGCCTGGCAGGAATATCCCTGTGCCTGTTCCCAGCCATGAACTCTCAGTGACACCTACACAGGTGCCAGGATGGGAAAGTAGGTGGAAGACCTCTTTCTTTCCCTTGCATGGGAATGATCCATTCACAGCAAGCCAGAATGATACTTAGGATGTAAAGAATGTACATACTGTACAGCTTCCTGAAGTGAGAAAGGGACTCAAGAAGTTTTATACTTGAAACTTCGTTCTGCAGCTTGTAGCTGCCCCCAGAGGGATGCCTGAACAAGAACTCAGAAAACAATTGATCTGCTCATGCCCAGGAGCAGCCCATCCCTCTCCCCTGACTGCCAAGAGCATGCAGAGATCCACCTCTGAGATCACTTCCAGTCGGGACTTCTTAACTTAAAACTGGCTAAGTGCAAGCGAAGAAATAATAAAATTTGCCTGATCTTAGTAACTTTGC
Source organism: Pseudopodoces humilis (assembly GCF_049639895.1). NCBI lineage: Eukaryota > Metazoa > Chordata > Aves > Passeriformes > Paridae > Pseudopodoces > Pseudopodoces humilis. Next base: position 32,009,483 of record NC_142205.1, read on the forward strand.
ACAATTCTTCCTTTTAAAGCAGGCCTTCAGCATGGAATTGCTTTCTAGGTTAGTGAGCAGAAAACATCCAGTCTGCACTGAATTTGACCTCTGCCTGCAGGACTCCTGTCACCAGGAACAAGCAAGGAATTCCCACTGAAATACTAACTGTACCTCACATAATTCCTCAATACAAAATATTCAGTATTGGTTCCTTAATATTAACACAATTTCTAGCACAGCATGTAAGAGTTAGTGTACCACAGTAACACACATCCTGCTTGCAAATATTTGGGAGCTTGACAACCATTTAATTAACTACAAACATTACTATAATTGCCCATAAAATCGTAATTTAAATGGCTTTAAATGAAATAGAAATGTTTAATAAATATTGGTTTATGTGAGGGCCTTTCTTGTTTGTTAGGGAATATCGTGAGTTAAGCCTTATTCTTTCCCACAGAGCGCTCTTCGACCTTCTTCATTATGACAAGGAAACTGTCGTTTCCCCTCTGCTGTGACAGAATGATCTCCATAGCTAGTTGTTCATAACTGTCTGCTGGAGATAGTTACCAGCTCTTGTTTAAAAAGGCTAGCACATATTTTGAGCAGACCTAGTGACAGAAAGTCAAACTCCCCTTACTCAGGGAAGCTCTAATTTGCCAGATTTTATCTTGACTGTCCTGTGGCTCTGGAATATCACATGCACTCTGTGATTATACTTAAGTCAACAAACTTCTTTGATGCACAGTAACAGCAAGTATCTTGCATCTATGAGATGATATAATATATTAACATCAATTACACACATAAGTACTGTTAGGCTGTTGAACAGAAGGTTTACTACAACTTCTTTAGGAAAGATCTGCTCGAAAAAAAAAAAAAAGCAAATATGCTTTTCCTAATTTTTTTGAAGACCACATCACTTACATAAAACATCTAGCATATGGCTCCTGTTAGCTCTAACTGATGCTTGTCTCAAGCAGCTTTGTTTTGAAATTAAATTACTAGCCTCAACTTTCATATGTTTGTGTTCCCAATTAAATGAAAACTGGAGCTCAGAGAAAAGTTTTCACCAGCTGACTGCATGTTTTGTTTAAATATTACATATATATATATATATACACACACATATAATAGCTTCAGCTCTGTTTCTGCAATGTCTTTCCAAACCCCTCTCTAAACAATTAAAAAAAAAAAATAAAAAAAGCTTTTTAAACTTCTTGTATTAAGTGACATCCAATTTTAAAGAATGTTTAAGCACATAAGAAACAGTGAACAGGAATTGTACTCATTAATGCCTTGGGGATTTGTATCACTAGCCTGGGGGGAAAAATTATTTTTATTACTTAGAACAAAAGATTATGTAGCCCATAAAATAAACACTTAGCTTTTACATAGCACTTTTCTTCAATGGTTTTCAAATACTCTGAAAAACTCAGAACCATAACTATCCTTAACATACAGATGAGAAATTGACGGTCTAACATGGCTGGGAATAAAAATTCTCACATCCTGAACCACCACCAGCCAGAACTTTTCCTGTGCCAGTGTATCAAGTGAGTCTGTCCTCTGCAAGTCTGGGTAACAACATTTTGTGAGAAAATGAGGCAGACTACATTCTGTACTACATATCAGCAATTAAACTATCAACTACATACTGATGACAGAATTTTTATTAGTAATTTTACTGCTGGAAAGAAGTGGCTTGGAAGTCAAACTCTTTGTCTCATGAAGTTTGCATAAAGATTACTTGAAAAATCACCTCTTGACTTACAAATGGAACCAATTCAGTAGAACCATTGTGAATGAATTAAAGAAATTACAGTGCAAAATCATAGTACATTACAATTTATACACCCTATTTCTCTGAAACAGGGAGAAGACCCCTGATTCACACTCTGCATCCTGTGAAGTACAGGAAGTCAAAGCCCAGTTTCACTTCTTCAGACTCTCAATACCTTTTTAATCTTTTGTTTGTTACAGCTCAAGACAACCGTTAAACATAATTTTTAGCCTGGTTTCCACAGAAAATGAGACTTGCACAATCACAGTCTGTGTCAGGGAGGTTGAGCCTCACTAGACAAGAGTAGTGATTCTAAAACAACTGTTTGCTACACTTTACATCTATACAGAGCTTCAGGCATAGCAACCTCTCACTAGATGGGACAGAATCCAGTCAAAAAGCATCTATCAAGGGAAATCTGACTCACTACTTTTGTTGCTTACAGAATGACATTATTAATCAGAAAACACTGAGCCAGAACACAGTAACTTCATGGCATCTCATGATTGTAGTGGTGGTTGCAACAGAAATCCCCTACAAAAATTTTCTTGCCAACATCCTATTCTGATCAACACTTGCCTATGATTTCACCCTGGGAGGAACTACAGAAAGGTCATTTTCAAACAAAACTATTGTTAATGGGCAAAGGAGGGCCTAGAATATTATAATTTTTTTCCCAATATACTGAAAGCAAAAAGTCTCTTCTAGAAAAAGTACACTTTCAGATTGACTTAATTAATGAAGCAACAGATGCTGAAGTACTTATATGTCTGGCCTGGGCTGCACAATTACCCCCTTTTTGCCCCAAACCCCAACTTGACTGAATTATACTAATTAAAGAATACTTACATAGATGTAGCAAACTTATTCTAATGTGAATTCACAACAAGGATATATGATTGCCATTTTAAGTTTGATGTTCCCATTTGATTGAACAAAAGGAGAAAAAAGGAAGAATATGCAGATTTCTCTGGTATTGACCAGACTACTATGAAATACCTTGAATCTGCACTAGCATGCTAACAAAGAAAAGATCACATTTCACTCGCAAAATCAGAAACAAAGAAAATTAGAAGTAATGTTGCTTGTGCTGTTTCCAGACACAGCCTAAATCCTCCTTTTAAGCTACATTTCCTGGAGTATTTTATGAAAAAAGCTGCAGGTTGTGTTTACTGGCCAGCTACACATATTAGAGGACTGGTAACAACAATAAAAAAATACATTAAAGATTTTTCCATTTATTCCTATTTAAGAGCAGCTTAAACAAAGGCTCAACAAATGCAGGAACGCATTCATTCACTAACCAGCAAGCTCCTTCTGCATATCTGAACTGCACACCCACCAAAATAAATAATGAACACTTCCAAGAATGTGACCATCCCAAATCTACACAGCCTAAAGAAAACATGTCAAACTTAGTATAACCAATATAGCAAACCTAAACAGAATTCTAATTCCTTACTAGTTACCAACTTCAACTGTGCAAACTGATCTTTTTAATCATTCAGACTCAGGTAAAATCATGATCTCCAGGTTCACCGCGTGGCACTAACTTTCAGAAACAGGTGCTAAATTACCCACAGTCAGCAGATTTGTCTTACATGTATTCATCCTGTGTATTTCCTGTGATTTAATTTTCCTTTTCTTTGTTCATGTCCTGTGGCCAGCTGCCTCCTGATCCAAAGTGATATCCCAGCACGTGTTACAACAATGATCGTAAAAAGTTTCTGCTGGAGCACGGAACTTTCCCAGAGGATTCAGTTGAGGAGATTTCTGTAGCGTTGCTTGTCCTGGGAAGGAGGTGCGGGGGGGGGACTGCGTTTTTTTAATATATTGTGTGCTTTAGAATGTGTTTCCCCAAACAATATTTTTCAAATGTGTTTTTAAATAAATGTTCATGTCTATATTCCTGGCACACAATATGTTAAAAAAGGGGGACTTACCTGAACCCCTATGGTCTGGTTCCATGCTCCAGTACAGTATCCAGAGAAGCTGTGATGTAACAACAATGTGCATATTGGGGCCTTATATCACTGTGGAAGCTGGCTGAATGCAGCATAGGTCAGTGCCACAGGACCTGAAAGAAGAAAAACAAAGCATGCTTTTAGGCATTAATATGCTAAACACCCACCTCTTAAAGCAGGAAATAGGGGTATACTTAAGAAAAAAATGCAGTTATCTAAGCAGGTCCACTGAAAGGAACATTATTTCACGCAATTCTCACATAAGCATGAGAAATAAATGGTTAAGAAATTACAGAGGAGGTGGAGAAGAATCTAAAAGGGACTACAAATATAACTCCCACACAGTGTTTTGAAAACATCTCTTTCTCTTTGCCCTGTTTTCATGGAATGGCTGAAATCACGTTCTAATACCACCCCCTGTTCCGAAGGCACTCACAGTCTTTGCAAAGCACCTCTCCACTGCAGTGCCTCAGGATTCTGCAGTGTCACTCCTCTTCTCCCTGGCTCTCTGCAAAGTGAAGTCATAGGAATGGATCAGCCAACCTGACTTCTCACTACCCTGCCCAGAATCCTTTGTGAACTGAAATGAGTCATCGCTCTGAAAAAATCCACAGCGCAATGTTCCAGGTTTCTCCCTGTGTCTGCGCTGGCTTCTTTGTCTTTGAAATGAAGTGCCTATGCTTCTGGAACAGTGCCCAGCTGCATTGTACAGGATAACAAGCCAGCCTTCTCATTAAGTGGACAAGAAAGCTATTTACATGCATTAGCAAAAGCAAGTTAAAGCTTTAACCCTCTAGTCAAGATAAAAAAAATCACCCCTAACATATCTTCTTGATGTAATGCACAACTCCCCCTATACACAGAAACATAAATGCACAGACATACATTGACATACAGATACTTACACAGCGCAGTATTTTCTTTATTCACTGTTTATCATGACACCAATTTTAGGTCTATTAATCAAAAAGAAAAATTTACTCTCTTTTGTCAGTCCTGAAGAACGCTGCAGACCTAAATGTAATAAGCAGCTCTGCTGTACACTAGATCAAAGTTTTGCTTCTGTGAACTATTAATCAAAAAAATTAGAAGCAGTGGACAAGTTCTTGTGAGCTTATTTTTCATTATCCCATTCACCATTTGGGCTTAAAACAAAGTGAGCCCTGAAACCATGCCAGACAGAAAATGTCAAACTGCTCCAAGTGCCGAGGGCCAGCAGAGCTGCTTCAGCTTCTGCTACCACTGACAAAGAAGGTAAGGCTCAGAACGAGGTCACTGTGTCAGGATCTCACTCCCAGGGCCGGATTTTCCTTTGCTTGGTGAGGATATGCTAAGGTAAAGCATCAGGAAGACACAGAAGAAATAGGAATAGTGTATGAGATGAGAGACAGCTGCTGCTGTTTCAGAGGAATATTTTTTGATTGTTCTGAGATTTAAATGTTTTAAAAGGAGGAAACATTTAAAATTGCCTTTACTGAAAAGTAACTATTTCTAGTCATGACCTAATCATCAAAATCAGACCAATATGCCAAAATGGAGGTGCAAAAAGAAAAAGTTTTGCAACAAAGCACTTTTTAAAAGGTTCCTACATTCCAAGCATTTTGAAATAGTTTGAAGCATCGAAGGCACATAATCCATAAAATTTTGAAACACAGAATTTTAGGACCCACCTGTTCTATGCTGGAACAGGCAGTTCTCCTACATGTTTCCCCAAATGAACACACCAGGTGCTCAGGACTGAATTAAATACGAAAGTCACCACCTCCCTGGCTCCACAACAACCCTGGCAGAGGAGGAGTCCAATCAAGCCTAAAACAGATCTGTGCGTTTCAAGAGGACAAGTGAATAGCTGGGTTATACAACTAACAATCATTTTTGGTTACAGGTCTGTGGTGGTTGTTAGGCAGCAAAGCCATATAGCAGATTAATTTACAAGTGTAAGGTTAACAGGATGCTTTGCCACACTGGCAGTTACACAGTAGCCATAATCTAAACATTAAAAGCTGGGGGCTTGCTAAACACAGTCAATTTTCGTTGGCCTGAAAGGCCTCCTTCCAGGAAATCTTCCTTCAGCTTTACAGTATTTTTGCCTTCCCTGGAGCTGCAGCATCAGCCACACCACCTCTAATGAATCCAACTTGGCATTTACAATGTTTTAGGTTCCCTAGGATTGTCCTTTGGAAATTCAGGTTGCCTGCTAAGTACATACCCATTTTACAGCAACAAAACCCCATGAAGAAAAATTTAAAAGTGAATTAGAACAAGCACTTACTGAAAGTAAAAACAACAGCTTCAATCTTCTTCCCCTTTACACCAGACAACCTTCATGCAAAGCTAAATGGGCTCATGCATGCAGCACTGTTTTCACAGACATGGACAAATTCTTGAGGCAGTAGTCTTGCAACTAATACCAAAGTTAAAACACTGGCAGAAGAAACCTAAAGATAATACTGCATTCTAGATATCTTTTCTCTCTAACAAATTTCTCTAGCACCTGAACCCATATTATATGCTCAGGACCAACTCAACTATTCTGAACAGACTAATACAACTACAAGCTCTTCCAGAGACAATTCCTCTTGCATGTGTGATGCCTACCAGGTACCTGGAATGCACCAAGCATGCACATGTGTCTAGGGTGCACAGACATTGTGTGTGCATTCACCTAGGCATGCCTTTGCTCAAATTCATCAGTTTACAGCACCATTACACAGCCCTTTAATCAGTATTAACAACAGCAAATACCTGATACCTTCAAGCATAGCAGAGAGCAAAAGTGAGAGACCAGCAGTAGGGAAAATATAAATGAGAATGTTTAGAAGAGCTGAAGTTGATGGACAAACCAGTGCTGCCTTCATCAGTGATGTTACAGCAGCGTGGCCTCACAAGAGGAAGTCCTAGCTTAAATACCACATGCACTCCCCAGCCAGGGCAGATACTCTGTTCCTCCATCCCACATCTCCCCCTGCAGAACAACAGAGGTTGGTACTAAAACAAAAGCTGCCTTACTGACAGTGTACAGTACAAACACACCACATATTTCTTTCTGTATAATTCCATGCATATTCATGTGCATCCAAGTGCACCAGTAGAAAATACAGTATAGCCTAACGCCAATCTCCATCACACACTGAGGAAGCAGATAAACTAAAAATCTCAATTTCTTTCTTTGCTCACACTCCTTTGTCAAACTTTACATTAGCTTGGATATATCCTTCAGTCCTCCCAAGTCCAAGTCAGGGCCTGGGATTCCTTTCCTTTGCCACAGCAACTTCCCGATCACTAAAGGGAAACTCAAGACAAGGCAAAGAATATGCTAAAATGGCACACACACACCCCCACACACATGATAACACATGACAGAAAACAAAAAACCTTTAAAAAGAACATGGTCAAAAGAAGCAAAGAAGGTTATCAAGGGTGCAATTCCATCTCGCCTGTACCAGCTACCCAAATTTCACAGGCTAAAATCAGCCATCAGCGCTCAGCAATCGTAGGGACCATAGTTATCTACCACAGGATCACAGAATATTCTGAGTTGGAAGGGACCCACAAGGATCAGCAAGTCAAACACTAGTAAATAGCTCATAAAGAGACCAAATCTGCAACCCTGGTGTTACTAGAAACATGTTCCAACCAACTGAGCATGCTGGTCATCATGATCACCTCTACAAGAACCTACTTCACAAAGCAGGAACCACCCAGACACTATACTAGCAGCACAACCCATGAACCCTGTGGCCTCAGAAGAAACTAGATTAAGGAACATCAGAAAGATACCAACTTACACTTCCATGTCCTTAGGAACTCTCTTAATACTAGAAATTTTGACATATTAGTGCTCCACTAACAACAACTTACTTGCAATATGCTAATAAGTTCCGCTTGACTTACCTGAACAAATCTCCTGGTTCTTTAAGAAATCACAAGAGGAAACATGATCAGGGTATTAAGTTCACTAAAATCCCAGCAAGTAATGCCCATCTCTTTTTGTGCTAATGTTGTCTAGGAGCTAAATATCTTTTCGCTTTATTTTTTTTTACTCCTGCTGCTTACACCCCTATTTATTACCAAAGAACACACCTCCCCTCCTTCAGATCTCATTCCACTGGCTTTTAAAAAAATCTCACTCTTCTAGTGTTCTTTTGTATGTCTGCCCTTCCTGTCCCTTTAATCCTGTTAGAGGACTCTTCTACATTTAACTTACGTAACTTTCCTTTAAAAGCAACAACCAGAATTCTGCACCATATTCTAGTGTTCCAGCTAACCTCCCACCTGCATTGGGTACCAGGAAATTAGAATTTCCTTACTTTTAATGGAAATAGCCTGCCTTATACCCTGCTTTTTCCCCCACAGCTGTATTTTATTGGTGGTTTGTTGTCACCCTACAACTGAGCAAGCAGTTTCAGTTATCCTTTTTATGCTGACCGCAAGAGAGTTTGAAGCAAATATTCCTAGTTTTGACTCCCAAGACCATGATCTTTAATAGCTCACTCTGTGGATATGATTAAGGATCTCTGATCATCCAATTCTTCTCAGCTGTTATCCATTTTCAAGCATCTCTGCTTACCACATTCTATAAAAGAATCTCAAAACCTAAGACAAAAAATAAACAACGCTTTAAGTGTCACCTAGTGCAGGACAGAATCACTACCCAGTGTGACACTTGCTCATACAACCACCCAGGAACCAGCATTTGAATGAAAACATCAAGTCTTAATGGAAGAACCAAGGCAACCAATGCAACTCCCTCCCCCAAAAATCCCACTAGGTAAAACAATTGTGTCTTTTTAGAATTCAACTACCAAATGAAGCTTTTTAAAATTATAGCTCACTAGAAAGTATGTGATATTTTAAACCACAGAGATTAATTGTCTAACATATTTTGTTGCTAGGACCACAAAATGAGAAGGGAGGAGGGTTTGGGGCTTTTTCATAGAAATCTGCTACTATCAAATTAATTTGACTAATGTTAATGCTATATTGTAATCAACCACACCAATATCACACCCCCTCAAAAACAAAGCCTGCCTGTTCTCTGGCAGCAAATGCAAGAAAAGATAGAAGCATTTAAAAAATCTGACACTAGAGGAGGTTTGGCAAGAGACAGTAGGCAAATGAGAAACAAAGGAAACAAAACCCAACAAACAAAGATAAACCTAGATGTTTTCTTATAGGGCAGAAATTTTAAAAACACATAGAAAAATACTCCTTTCCAAACACTGCTGAAAGCACAAAACATGGCTGTTGAAGGTCTTAACCACATGTTCTTCACTATCCTCTTCAGTTTAGCCAGAACACATTTGCAGTGTGGCTGGAGATGCTGCAGCAAACATTCAGCAATAATCTAGTCAGAAGAAAAAATTCTTGAAAGGTGAAGTGATAATTAGCAACACAACCCAAAGACACAGCACACTCTCTCTCATCTATATTGACTGCTGTAACCATTGAAAGATTTTCAGCCCAAAGACAGTACTGCCATGGTTACAGCTTTTCAAACCAATAGTGATGACTGGCAGATAACATGAGGTTAAAATAAGAACCTGCAACACTGAACACAAGTCCCATGGTACTGCAGCAGCCTTTAACAGCCCGGTTTTTCCTGGCTAGGAGAGAACTGATGAAAAGGCCAGGCATGGAATCAATTAAATTAGTGCCAAAGTGCTTTTAAAAAGAAAAGGTTAGATACTCCAAAGACTTAGCAGTTGAGAGTTTACTGGGTCATTTTTTTTCCCTGTGGTCAAAAGCAGTTTTCAATATGGCTGGAGTACCTTTAAGAAGATGTACTTTAAAGTGAAATTGAAATATTTTACACCTCAATACATGAAGAAGCTATACTAGTATATTCTGCCTCTAAGTTCTACCTGCATGAAGTAGATGCAATGACCCCTGCTTCCCACAGTGGTTCCAAATTCTTTCAAATTAGGTCCTTTGGTCTCTTCTGTGTGGGGATTAGCTGTGAGGATGGGAATAAAGGAAATGCCATGGCACAACAGTTCAGCAACACACCGAATCTGCTGCCTTCCTCATGCTCATCAGTCATCTTAGAGGAAGCATTAGAAATCCAACTGCACACATTACCACTAGTGTATACTGCACCTTAAAGGGAAATGCCCTTGTTCCAGACAGAAACAGTTCTTTTGAGGTCTTCAGGGACTGGCATATTTTGACTATTTATGCCAATGAGTATGGCTATCAGCAAACCCAGCAACTGAAACCTACCCCCCCAAATAAGTGGCAGTACCTGGAACCAGGGGTTCCCACAATTAAACAACTCACTGGATGAAATATTTCCATCCATTTCGCAAATTTTTTATTTTTGAATTTTACTGAGCGCTTATTTACAGGAAGTGGTAAACTAAAACCTAAACTAAGCTAAACCAAACCTAAAACGAAAATTAAAATACAACAGATGTTTTACTACTGTTAAAACAGTAATACCTCTCTACCTACTGCTCCATCACTTTTAAATGAAATTTCAGGAATCTGAAAATTGCCCTGTACCTGAGCCATAAAACCAAACACAGTATCTAAAAAGATAAAATTACCAATTTCACAGAGTAACCTCTCTTGCATGACTTCTTATGTACCTCCTCATTTACAGTCAGAAGTTTAGGCTTTTAATTTCCACTCCTGACTCATCTAACGCATTCACTACTGACTCCAGCAACATGCAGAGACCATGCTCCTAAAAAAGCACAAAACTTAACAAATTTAAGCACTATTTTGTCAGTGCTCACTGCACTGCTTTATACTACAGTGCTGATGTCACTATTCTGCAGAATTGCTCAGCTGTTTCACTCAGCTGTCGTTAGTCCCTCCTGAAATCCTCCTCAGCAGTCTTAATGAACCTGAACAACTGTGATCTGACAAGACAGGGTTACCACTTCATTATCCATTCCATCCTTCAGATTTTTAATATAGCTATTAAACCCCAAACATTTGGTATTGATTCCCAGCTGCACAAAGCACGATTAACCATTTAGAGGACCCAGAAGTGGCCATCCTTCTTTTTTCTCCTCTGTATACTAAACAGAGCTTGACAAGACTTTTCTTTTGGACTTTAACCAAGCATTTATAAAGCACTAGAGCGTGGAGTTCTTGTGCTCCCTGAGTGTCGCTATGACCCAGTTTTCTGAAAGATGAGAGCACATAAAAATAGTTGTCTCTTTGCCCTCTTATTCAGTATAGAGACCTAAACTAGGATATCAAGGCTAGATTCCTGAGATGACCTCAGCAGCTGATGATCTCACCTTTAACTGAACTAAACCAAAAGGCTAGCAAAAGGAGCATCAAGATAATTTCTTTAACAGATTTCACAAGTAACCAGAGGACACAGTGAGAAAAGATGTATCAAAAACTGTTGAGATCAAAGCATAGGGGTTACATAAACCCAAGCTCCGAATTACTACATCTTATGCCATAGCAAGATAGTTATTTTCTAATACACATTTAAAACAAAATAACTAATTTCTTGCATATTGTCATGATGTTGTAATTCCTTTCTCTTGGCCATAAGAAAAAAGGCCTTATAGTAACCATCATATTCTTTCAAAAAGCAACCTCCACAGGCAGCACTTTAACTCATCCAGATCTTATGGGCCTGAGGGTACCTCCCGCTTAACACAGGTAAAAAATGTCTCAGTCAGAACCAGAGCTTGAGAAGGCTCTCTGCTTCAAAAGCATTTCTGATTATTAGTAAACATGGCACTGCACATGGTGAAGGGGATGGTACATGCCCCTCTCTCACCTGGCCACCCCCTTTGTGAGGCTGGAACTGCTGCACAGACCAGCCCTCAGAAATATCTGCAGGGGATGCAAGTAATTCTGAATGCACTTTTTGAAACCCCTGTTGTTCTTCCTATCTAACTTGCAACAAGTTTTAAAGAGATTATATAGAGGCTACCTGAAGAAAAACCTAGGCTATAAAGGTTGAATTAGCAGCAGAAAAAGACAGGAGAGAAAAACAAGAAAAAATATAAGAAAGAAAGAACACAGGAAAGGTTAAAAGGAAATGTGAGGAAAGAGGTGATTTTGTTTGATTCTTGAAGCAGGCAATGTAGCATCTGAGGCATTACTTCTGAAAGAAGATTTGTTAAATGAATCTAAATGCTTAGCAGGGCTAAATGGAAGCAGAAATAACAACCAAATGATAAGAAATAAAACTAGTACCTCCAGCCTTAAGAAGGCCGGGGGAAAAAATAAGGATCTACAGAGTTGCTGTAATAAGCAAAGAAATGAACAAAGGACAGTTGTTTTGTGACAGCTGATCTGCATGTGCTCTGCATCCACTTGGTGCTTGCCTTTGTTTTGTTTTCTGGGCTGATCTTCAGCCCCTGTCACACAAAGGATTCAGTGAAAGCCTCCAATCAAAGTCTCAATTAAAAGCTCTAAAGAACAAACATATCTTTCGCTGCAGCCCCAAGGCTGAGCCCAGGTGCCAATGACCCAGCAAAGGCAGCATCCCCAGCAGAGTGCCAGGCTCCTGCCAAGGGTACCTGCATATTACTACACCACCTTGGAAAGAGCCCTCCTCCCCTCCCAGTGTCTGCAACAGGCAGAATATGGAAGAATTTTGTTCTAAAAAAACCATTTAGCTTCATAACCAAAAGACTGCTTCTAAGTTTTTATGACGAAAGATCAAAGCTAGGGGAAGGGTGGGAGCTTACAGGACAGTAAAGAAAGCTGAGGGTAAATCAGTAGTGTGCATGCTAATAAGACACACATACAACATCACTAAGGGAGTATGTTAATGTTTTGGGCAGTCTGAACAGAAACATGTGAAAGCAATTAAGCATGTCATCACCAATACTGTCTTTAGAAGTGTTCTGCTGCTTTATGAGCAGCTCTTCAAAATACACATGCACGTGTAGTTTCATACAAAGATGGTGTAATCCACAAGAACTTGGAAATGTGAGGCTACACAAAGGGTGTCCTGCATGATCTGCAATGCCTATGTATAATGCGTGTGAATATTTGCTTTAAACTGTGGTATTTCATTTCTGGTACTGCATTTAACTGAGCTATTCCAACACAGATTTGTTATGCAGTATCCAGTTTGATACATGATTGGAACATAATTTGGAGAACACATGTGTAACAGGATAAGATAGAAGCTGACCTCAGGGCTTTGGTCTAAAAGACTAATTTACTGTCAGAACTATCTTGGTGTAGCTATACCTAGGTAAATAGCCATTTATTCTGGAGTGTTTTCTTTAACCTGATTTAGCCTACACGACTTCCAGAAGTTTTATCAATGAGGTTGGTAGTACACACATAATCCTGCTAAATTCATCTGCATGACCTTTTGTATCATGCATAAAAAGGTGAAAGTTAAAAATTGAATTATCAATAGCAAAAATAAAATACTAATTGTTACAGGCAAGCATATGTCTTCCTGTTTTCCAATCATATGACCCCTAAAGCATTCAAAAACTGGATGCTTAAGCAAAGGAATTAACTTTTTACTAGTATTTTCTTTTTCTGGGTTCCGATACCGTCAGTCTTCAAGAGTATATAACCATTGACATTTAGAGTTGCAAGCACTATTTCTGTAAAATCTCCCTGTTATGGAAAAAGGCAGAGATAGTAAAGGAGCCAAATGTGGCTTCTATTGCCATATGTTGTTTCTAATATAATAGTCACAGCTTGAGTTTCAAAACTGATGTAGATTTTCATTTCCCTTTATCTCCATTGAGTGCTGCTGTACTATCAGTACTTCTTAAAATCAAGACTTACCAAGAAGCCTAATTTTAGGCACTCATTTCTGGAACATGGCACAAAAGCTCACACTCAAATGTAAAAAGAATCCAGGCATTGAAGATATCTGGAAATACCTGAAAGTCTTGGACACATCTCCTTCACAATTCAGTTTACAAACAAGAGCCTAAAAGTCTACTTTAGGGCACAGAGGTTTGAATGTGATTTACATATCTTGTGCCTTGTTCCTGACAAACATTATTCAATGGAAGTTTTGATGTAATTAATGTTTCCAAGAAAAGTTTGGGAGTTGCAAAATTATACTCTTAAGAGGCATACAGAGTAAGGAGTTCTTGCTTTTAGAGAATATATTACTGGTATTCTTCATATCTTTGGAGACTGAGCATACAAAAGCCTAGTGTATCTTCCCAGCGACAGTTTTCTTCCTGATAACATAACTTCTTTCAAGGGCAGAAATTACCTTGAAAACATAATCACCACATATTTTCCCCTCACACACAGCCTCTGATTGTCTCATTCATCACCTAGGTAGACAGACATTACGCAATTCTGTTTGCCAAATACTGCTCCTTAGGAAGCACTTGCAGAATATCAAAAATATATAAACTGACCCCCAGGCATCCAGAATGGGTCATCTTCAACTATGGCTTCTACCAACAGTGAAGTCACAGCACTGGCTTTCTGATATCACAGCATTCTCTGTAGCAACAGCCTATGAGGTCACAAATAAAGGATTATCACTTTGTTGCAGGATTAAGGGAACTAAGAAGCTGGTCTGTCAGAAGATGGGTTTTGCTCCCAATAATGGGCATTAGGAGAATGCTGAAAATAAATAGGTTGTAAATTGTCTTTGTCTGGCATGCACCGTTTTACCGATAATACTGTAAAATAAGGTATTGCTTTCATTAACAGCTCCTAGGTAATGGAATGAAATGCAGGCTACCTCCTGAGCTTTTACATGGGAGATGAATTCTGAAACAACTTTCATATCTTTGGAGTCCTCAGTCATTTTATTTTGCAAGTGTGGACATCACTCAGACCACTCTCCTCAAGTGGTCTGCTGGTTAGTTTATGCACAAGTGTTCAAAGCTATTAATAAGTTTCAGAAAGCGACTAGAAAAAGAATACAAAAGGAAGTCTGGAAATATCTGCTGGGGGAAGGAGGGGTGAAAGGAAGGATGATACCGGGTGGCAACAGACTTACTACATTATTCACAGCAATCCCATGATCCATGCAAGCTTGCACATGCAGACCTTTCCCATATTTTTGAAGTAATTACCCGCTTTTTTAGATGCCTGGAAACTCAGGCTGCCCGATGTCTGAAAACTAGCTACTATCCGCATATAGTCTTATCTCACATGTGCAGCAGGTCCAACACATCAGGTGTACTATGCATGCATAATTTATCCCTCAGGGACTGCCCCAGATTTTAAGATTAAGATCTAAAAATCCTAAAACAGCCTGGCTTGTAATTTTCAGTCTGACCTGTGATGCAACCAGCACAAGCAATTGTACAGTGTGAGAGTATCTTGCAACTTCAGGAAGATTTTTTACTTAGGCCCTGCTTTCAGCTTATGGGAGCTGGAGTGAGATATTGCCAGCATTATGAGTGTAGGCACTAATACCAATTTCCATTCTAAAGCTGGAAGAAAACACTGGACAGATTTTGCAGTAGCTGATCAAGGCTTCACCTGGAGTCTCACTCACCTGTCTGGAAAATTTATATTTCTATTTTGCAGCAGGACAGCTATTAAAAACGTTGAGAAGAAACAACACAGAAGGAGCGACGAGATGTTTCACAGTGTTTTAAATACGCTTTGAAATTTTGAAACCTATTTTAAAATGTTGTTTCTTTTGCCCTCCAGCACTAGCAACAAAGAACCTCAAAGGAAGTGCTTTGATAGACTAGACTTACTCGCTTTGCCACTAAGCTCTGCAGCTTTCTAGGGCTGTCAGGAGCGGCCGGGCTGAGCCATGCCGTGAGACACGAACCACCGCGTTCAGCCAGCGCCGGGAGCGCCCCGGCCGCCTCCGCGCCCCCGAAACGCTGCAGAGACGCTCAGCCTCCACCAGCACCGTCACTCGCTGCCGGCCCGCTGCAGGCAGCCCGCGCTAATGCCGAGCACCCGGGGCAAGACACCACCCGCGCCTCCCGGGGGAAGCGCGGCCCCGCAGCTACAACCCGCCCGCCGGCGAGGCGGGAGCGCAGCGCGGCCTCCCCGGCCCCGCGCTGCTGACGAAGCTTTTCTCGCTCAGTGAGGAGAGCAACCGAGCCGAACGGGGAAGGACCGCCCGGCCCGGCCCGGCAGCCCCCGGGAACGCGGAACCTGCGAGCGGCACCTCCGGCAGCGCCGAGGCGCGACAGCCCGTCCGCTGCCATGGCAACGCGGGGCCCGTTCCCTACCCCTCCCTTCCCGAAAAGCTGCCAACGCTTTAGGGCCCCGAAACAGGGAGAAAAAGCGATATGCGCCTAGGCGGAAGATGGGACGTTACTCCCACCTTTGCACATTTTCAACCAAAACCCAGCGCAGTGTTCTCTTCCAGCAAAGGCCACCCACGTCCCAGCCATTTTGGATGCATGAGCAACTCCCACAGGACGTGCACCCCTGTGTGCTGCTGCTGCTGCCTCAGGAACGGCCAAAATCCCAGAGAGGGAGAGCTCAGAAACAAAAATAAAAGAAGCGGGGTTTTGTGGATTGGTTTCTTTGGCCTGGAGGTCGTGGGCCATTGTGTTTTTGTATAAGGGTGTTGATTTCACATTATAGTAATGCAGATTTCCGTCACATTCATTCATCTGTGAGCACTCTGTCCTCACAAGAAACCCTGGGGTTGCTACTCCGAAAAAGCAGTACAGGCACGAAAAACCCTTTGCCTTCCTGAGAGCAGTGGTGTGATGGGACATGTGCTGCTAATGCCAGAAATAAATTGAACAGCTGCTGCAACTAAATCCACCTCCTGCTTCAAAAGTACTTCAAAATACCCATCAAGTATTTTATGCAACTTTTCATGATTGATCCAAGGTTTTTGTTGTTTTGTTTCTAGAGTTTAAGGAGGTCAAAGGACAAACAACAAAATACTCCTCTGTGGCTGCTATTGAGTAGAATTTGAACTTGTGTAAAAACTTCAGCTGATTAGCCAGCTACATTTAGAAGGAAGTTATTGTCTAAAAGGGCAACCATTAGAGAAATCTTTTTGCCCAAGAAGCAAAGAAAGACCTACTGCCTCTATTTTTAACGGATGCAGAAGGTTCTATGACCAAAATAGGGTTTGCCAAAACAGTGATCAGCACACATGCTGAAAACCACAGCTACAGAGCAAATCAGAAAGCTAAATCAAACCACCTTCTCCACCTCCCTTGGTTTCATCAAAAGCAAGCAGGAGAATTAGTTTATGAAGGCAAATCACAGGGTAACAATAGGTGCCTGCTGTGGATCCTGAAGGTGAATTTGAACTTGGCTCTGAACCTGAGGCTGAGGGCTCTCTTCACAAGTGTAAATGCGCATCTTGGTTTTTAGGGCCGGTGTATCTCATGGTCCTCAGGCATCAGCAACATGCACAGCCTAACCACACCTAGCTGATGGATATTTAGGAGAAAGCTAAAGCAGTATTACAGTCACAGTAATTCGGTGTTTGGGACACAGCTGGGCAAACACTGGTCAGACACAGGAGGTGTTTGCAGCATGCTGTGGTCAAGAATCAGCACCACGACCTCATCTTCCTCCAGTGCTCAGGCACAGAGGGAGCTGAGATCAGACTAGCAGCCAATTAATCACTCATTCAACATGAATTTCATTATTCCTCTCTTTATAAGCTCACTTATTGCTGTTTTAATTACTTAAGGAAGATGCAAAAAACCTTTTAATTCCAAACTTTGAGATACAAACCATTACTGCAGATAAGGTGAACTAAATAGAAACTTTCCACTTGAACAATGGATAAAAAAGATCAAGAAGGTAACTCAGCAGAGTAATATCAATTTTGAAAGGCAATTGACAACCCCTCCAAGCAAGACCAAGAACTACTTGATGGCAGCACAAGTGCTAGGATCTCCCTCACCCTGTAACTACATGCTGGAAATGCATACACAATATCCACAGGAACACTGACACTGCCCTTTCATAATAAATGAAGAGCTGAGTGGGAAAAAACAAACCAAACCAACCAAAAAACTCCTCTATAAGTCAAATTTCCCCATGCCAGGCAGTATAAAAAAGCAAGAGCAGGTGATTCCTATGATCATGCAACCTCTGGCATAGAGGAAATCCTAGGCCAAAATTCAGCATAGGAGCTACAATCCAAGACAGTGCAAAAAACCATATGACCATATTGTGTCTGAAACATTTTCTAGCCTGTAAATCAATTTAATGTAGAATTGCTTTGGCTTCTCTGCCAATAATCTCCAAGACCTTTACATGCTGGCAATTGTATTTCCTTCACTAATGCCACTGACATCCATTGCCTTCTCTACAAGTCAAATATGAGGAAATGGTTCTTTCGTGGATGACAACAGCTCAGTCTTGCATTTTAGAAGATCTGGAAGACTGGCACTGCCTGAAGGCCTTCACAGCCAAGCCCAGAAAGAGACAAGATGTTTCAGATACAATTGTTATCTGTAAGGCCATGGAAGCAATAAGATCACTTCCACTTGCAATCTTCAGCTTAACATATTCTTCAATTACTGCTATTTTAAAAATTCATTTGGAAAAAGAAAAAAAAAAAGGCTCATAATGATTTTATCAGTTTTGGTGATTGACTTTGGGCCCAACCACCTACCTTCAATTATTAAAGATTTATGATCCCCTTTTCCCTCAAGTACAGGAGGAAGAATTTGGCCATCAACCAGGAAGGACAAGCTGGAACTAACAGAAGTGTATCTGGATCAGATTCATGCTGCCCATGTGGGAAAGCTCACTGACCATTCACATAGTTTTTGTGGTCTGCCTTGAACACTGTGGTTCAGCAATTACTTACTTCACATTCACAAAGCTGCCCAGGTCAGAGAGCTTTGGCCTGCCTATACAGGCCTTAGTACATGTCATATCTTAGATGTACATTTGGCCCCCTTACAGTTCATTTATTTTGAAATTTAAGTATCTAGAAAACCTTACTGAATAGTTTAAATATAGCAAAATAGTATCTTCCATGCCAGAAATCTTTCATTTATAAGAGAGCAATAGGGTTAAATAGGAAATAAAAAGACGAAACATACTTGAAACACTCATGTCAGATGTATGATGGAAATCTTGTACTCATCTGTGCTAAAAACTGACAAGAAAATCTGGAAAATACTGTTGAATATCATAATTGCTACTTCAGATGGCCTGAGGAATCCATCACCACACTGGTGGTATCCTGTGGTATTTCTCCTTTGTTCACAGGAGAATGAAAGTCCTTGCACAGACAAGTCATCATTTGTCAAAGCATTCACCAAAGATGCCTAACTACATCAGAGCTACCAAACCTAAAGGCTATCCATTGCTCTCCTCATCCTGGCCAGGCCAGCCCACATTTATGCTTGATCTGCTCTCATGAGTTAGTTTAGGGAGCTAACCTAGCAGCCAGCTACTCCTGCCAAAAAAATAAAAATAAATTTAAAAAAATTATGACAAACTCTGACTGGATGCCCTGTCAAGACAGAGGAGGATCCTGTCTCAGGGCAAAGTAGGAAGGCAGTCTGTCACAGGCAGTGGAGAAGCAGGATCTCCTGCTCTGGGAGCCAGCAGTTATAGGAAAGAACTGCTCAGTTATCACAAAACTGCATGGTAATATGGCCACTCACCACTAAAATGACTGACACAGTCACCATCCTGACACCAGGTCCATGTGATAGCTAGAGTTTTCAAAGGGCTTTAAACAGGCTTACTAAATTCCATTCATTTTCATGGCATTCAGGTTAAGGTCTATCAGCACTGGCTTCAAATACAAAGGGCAAGTTTTGCAAAAGCAAGCTTTGTTTGTCATACCTGACAGACCATCAGGACCTGAACAAAGTAAGGACATGCAGCTGGAATAAACAAGGATATAAGTAGCAAACACACATTCCAAGAATATGTTTAAAAATAGTGCTGTTCTTACAGAGACAGCATGCACCCATTTTCATGAGTAGTTCCAAAGATCTGGTAAAAACCATCACCTTCAATAACTGAGCTTCCCAAGGAATATGGTCTATTAGACATCAGATACTGATCCTTCTAGTAGAAAATAACGTGCAGAACACAAGAAGGATCCTGCATTTCTCCATCCACTGCTAGAATACCTCCCCAAAACACAGATGACATAGTCACAATGAATGGCAGACATCCTACTGTGTAGAATACAATTCCACTGATATTAAAATGTATCAGAAAACCATACTTTTTTAAGTATTAATTTTAGAAAGAGGGAGAAATATTTTGACAAATGTCAGAACTTCCTGTTATGGCATTCCTACAAGAAGTGTTTCTTTCTCTCCCTTCAAATTGGTTCGTTCTAAAAGACTGCATTAGGTAGAGCAATATTTAAAACATTTAAACAGTCAAATTTGAAACAAACCATCCTGCTGAAATTAAGTGTTCAATGTGATCTAAAAATACTGGGTTTCAGATTTTCTTCTACATGAAATCTGTCTACTTTGGAGCTCTGTTTCAAATCAGGAAATAATTTCCTTAGAATCCCAAAACCTCCACAAAATAGAGCTCTACTACTCAACTGTATGCAAGCCTCAAATTTTATAAAACAAGTTTCAACATATGTCCTTACAAGAATATCCAGCATCATGTATTTCCTCATGTGAAACTTGAGATACTTAACACATTAGTTTAAAATGAAATCTTTCATTTAGTCTGAGCAGGATTGAAGCATTTTTGCCTTGTTCTGCATCTCAATCTGTGTTTTATTAATTTATCTTTTGAACACAACACTTGATTGACTTGCATGTGTTTATAAATATGTATGTACAACTCAGAGTAGGAAAGCAGCAACAGCATTACATCAGCCTCAACACCTGCACCATGTTGACTGAAGCAGAGAAGACTGTCTATTGTTTCTCTTTCTTATTAATGTCTGCCTTCCCAGCCTTAGGAACGCCTTACTGCTCTGCCAGTAACATAAATCATGCTGACTCTCTCTGACTTGCAATTTCCACTGTGACTGGAGAGGCAGATCTTAAAAGAAAAAAAAAGAAACAAACAAAACCTCAACCAAAACCAGTGAAAATATCTAACAAATATTCTTATGATTTTTATAATGACATTTGCCCCAAGTGTCCATTTGTGTGGAAAATGTTTAAATTGCTTCATTTAAAAAAGTCTACAGTCCTAAGGGAGCTTTTAGAATTATACACAAAACATTTTCATGCAGATGGAGGGCATTAAATACTTCATGCATGCAAGAAGAAAAAAAAGCTTTAAGAAATGTTTCAAGAAGAAAAGAAGAAAGCAGGAATATTTTAAGTCTGAGACAGAGATCTTGTTCATCACACTCACAGAGAAAACAAACTGAAAAGAAACCAAAAGGAAACAGCTGATATACTATAGAACAGATTCTCTCCAAAAACTTAGTCAGCATCTCAAGAATTCTTCTTCAATGCTAAAATGTAAACCTTAAAAAATACCTAATTTTGTACCACAGAAATTTACTACTTTTTAAGCTAAGCTATGCAGTTAGGCAGAACAAACACTAAGGTTTGTTCTAACAAACACCAAGTCAGCCAGCACTGGGGGAGACAGTCACCATACATCACCCAGAAAACAGCAGTTTCAGCAAACAGGAAATCCAGATTGGAACTGAGACCAAAACTGCTAGACATGATAGCAGTGAGTAATGGCACAGTCTTCTAAGAGGAAGAGTGGGAACAAAATCTGGTTTAAAAATGGATCACTTATGGAAAGGTTTGATGGTCACCTGCAGCACTTGCAAGAGGTGGGACTCAAAGAACCTCAGTGCATCTATCATCAGAACCAGGCCCCGACCAGAAGGCAACTGTGGGAAGGATGTTAGCTGGAAAAGCATCTGAATACCTGGAAGACAGGCTACAAAGGAGCAAGCATTAAGACAAACCCCTGCAGGGCAGCAAGATTGCTTTGAAAATGTTTGTTTTTAATTTCAATCTTGATTCTGAAGTGATAACATCATGCCACAAGCAAAGAAACCAGAATGGCGATGTTGTCTAGAGCATGATTTCATCCTCCCCACCTTGCAAGTTGCTTATCAGCTCAGGACACTGTCAAGCTTAGCAGCACGGGCTTGCTACTGGAAGAATGTGGAGCTAGCAGGGTTTTTCAGGTCAGGCTGGACCTGGTACAATGCTGCAGATTAAGCAACTTCAGTGAATGAAGTGAGAGTCTCGAGAGCAGCCAATTTGCTCCTGGGAATAAGATTGGAAGCACCTAACCAAGCATTTAGGTAGGAAGGGACTGCCAGCTCTCTGTTCGTTTCTACTTTGATGTTCAAGGGATCAGAAAGGGTAACCTTTCTGGAAATGAACAAATCATACTAAGCAAAGTATTCTGTATAACTCGTTTCTGAAGTATACAAAAATACCCTGGAAAAATGAGTTTTGGTTGCTGCATGGCAAAAGCTCCCAAATTGTTTTAAAGATCTGCTATGGTTTTGTCTTAAAGCTCATCAATGCTCAAAGCCCATGAAAAGCTGTCATTTCCTCACTGCTCACGAACATACCAAATAGCAATATTAAACAAGTATTGTGAAAAGGGGATCCAACTGGTGACAGGTTCTTGAAACCTGGACACAACATTTAGGCATTTGTCACTTCTGTTATCTTAGGCCTGAGCTCTCCTGTTAAGAGTAGATTATCTGCAAGTCTTTCTACTGCCTCTTATTGGAGCCCAGATCCATAAGAGCATAATTTAATATTCATTATCTATTACCAATATGTAAAAGAGACAAGTCCTGTGACATAATTCCTGCCTCACACAAAGTGAAGCACATAACACCAGCTGTTTCAAATGTCAATTTAATGATAAATAATGTCTCACAAAACAAGGTAGACATACCACTGGAAATGTCCCCATGCCTCTCTTGTATTGGATGCATCATTCTTGTAACCTTGCAACAGTCAGGGCTATTCATTAACCAGCTATTAGCTGAAAAAAATAAAATATCCATTAAAAAGTAGCACCAACTTTCTGAAAGTGCAGTAAACTGAGACACAGGTAAACTTTCAGAAGCAGAAAAGGATTTTAGCTAGAAACTTCATCCTGAACCTCTTCTTTATCTAACTGGATTTTTTTACTTTTGTAGAAAGCTGCCACAATAATCCAGGTAAATTCTGAGCATGTGAAAAGTTAAAAAAGAAAAAGGAAAAAAAAAAGGAAAAGAAAATTATGATCTTTCAGGAATACTCTGGATGCCACCATGAAACCTCTTCAGAAAGAGAATTCCTTATATTGGGAGTTAATTTTGTGCCACCTTCTATTCTAAACCAAAGGATGCACACAACAATATATGGGTGAAAGTGATTTAAGATGTGTTTCTAATAATGTTTGAATGAGGACCTGCTTCTGGAATTATTAAAATAAAAATTATTTCCATTTGTAAAAGCCATTATCCCTATTCTCTGACTAACCCCTTTGCACCCCTTTAAAAAGAGGGGAAAAAAGCCAAAGCAAAACCCAACCAAAAAAAAAAAAAAAAAGAGAAAACAATTTAAATGTTTTGATGTGACAAATGCCAGACTCCAAAGCTCATAAATGTACTTGAACAATGCATATGAAACTCTCATCCCAGTAGCTTGCATCTTCAAATAATTTCCTGAGCTCACTCAAGATGCAAGCACTTTAAATGTACAAACATGGAAATAACCTTCCAGCTCTTGTAAAGAAGATAATGAATGACAGTTAACTTTTTACTTTCAAGATGACTCTTAATCATTGCTCCTGTAATTTTACTTTCAGCCTCACCCTGTCCCAATCCTGGCATGTTCTGCTCCAGAACACACAGAGAGATCAGAAAAGCTGTGCTTAAGATTCAGAAAGAAGATAAAAAGTACAGGTGATTAGAAGTGTGCTCTATCCTGCCTGAAAGGATGGGGGGAGGGCTGATAGTGATGGGGGACAGCAAAAGAGCACACAAGAGCACATATGATATAATAAGAAAGGGAAAACGTTCTTCCAGAATGAGATGAAAAATGAAGGAAACAGGGGTAAAAGGGGAGCAGGAAGGGATCTAAACAGTTATGAAGAAAAAATAGAGACAGTTTTAAAACTCATGAGAGAAAAAACATCTACAGCTTTACGGAAATGGATGTAACTTTTAAACATTTAAGATAAAAGGCAAGCAAACAAAAGATTTAAAGTAAAAAGTGAGAGAGACCTATCCTGAGTGGGTTTCCAGTAGATGCTGACACCGTGCATTATGAAGCGCTGGATTTTAAAGGGGAAGGTGTCTCGAAAATTATTTTCCTTTCCTCCTCAAAGAAAACCAAGTCTATGACCAGGGCAAACCTACAAGTAAACAAGCATCAGCACCCTTGACTACCCAGACCAAAGAGACAGAACTAACAAGCTCTTCACCTGGCTATGGGAATGAAAGGATGGCCCTTTATGGATGGGACGTGGAAACCACTGCTAAATAGGCAGAGCATCCTGAACACATTTTCCAAGCATCTGTTTGGATACAGGCCTCTGATGATGGCCTGGAAGATGGCAGGACTGGAAGCAGGGTGGAAACCACAGCCTCCAAATGCTGCTCAGCGCTTCTAATCACAGGATAACCTGGTGGTGTGGAGAGGAAGAACTTCTACCCCAGTTTACAGCAGAAGTCAGAATTCCTCCCAGGCAGCAGAACCTTCACTTCATTCCCACAACCCGCTATCCAAAGCTAGTTCTCAAAAACTTTTTTGGGGGTTGGAGGTTTGGTCGTTTTTTGTTTGTTGGTTTGGAGGGGGTGGGTGAGATTTGGGGTTTGTAGGATTGTTTTGAGGGTTTTTTAATATTTTATTTTTCTTTCTTGGTCCACTTTCCACTTTTAGGGTACAATTAAGGTTCAAAGTCAAGACAGAAAGGGAACCAGCTCTGTGTCAGCAATCAGCTACAAATCCTGTTAATAGCTACCCATAATCTCTCCCAGTCTAGGCATGTAATCTACCTGAGAGGTAAATTAATTTTCCAGTGGTTGCCTCCATGGGTTACCAATCTCTATTGCTTGTTAAACATTTAGTTACACAGGCATAATGTCTCCTGAGAGAGAATACACAGCCAGGCATTACACTTCACCTCCATGAACCCCATTCTCTTCATAGCAGAGCTTGTACCTCCACACAAGGAATAAAAGCTTAGTTAGAAATGAGAAGCCCTATTTCCCCATGTACTAGGACATCCTTTACTTTACATATTTAAAGAAAAATACAACTGAGTACAAGCAGCCAGAATTAACCTCAAAAGGTTTTGGTGGGGTTTTTTTTCTTTCCTTCCAGTGTTTTTACTTGTTAACAAATCAAGCTAGTTTCACAGTCTGTAAGTGTCAATTCTCAGGAAAAAAAAGATCAGCAAGTTATAGTCACAGCTTTTAACAAGTTCTCAAAGTTCCATAATACCTCATAAAACAAGTAGCACTTACATCCCCACCACCCAGCACAGTGATCCATATTGAACATGTGCCACAATCACGAATGCAAACCATTTCCCTTACAGCACTGTTCAGTCAAGTCAAACTGACATGCAAGAATATGGTACTCCACATTTCCATTTTTCCCTTTTCCCATCCTTAGCGATGACAGGTATCAGGTCTGTAACCCAGCTTTGTCTTGAACAACCCTCAGGCAAACATTAAGGGGTCTTGCCTTGCAGACGTCATGAGGGATTTCACCTGCCACTATGGTAGGACGGTTCTGGTGATTCTGGTAGCCACAATGATTGGGAGGCAGATAGGCAATGTCCATTATTCTCCCAACATCTTGGGAAAACAGGGATTAACATCACATCACTAGAAAGATGTGGCCTAAATACTAAACAACATCCTACAGCCTCACTGCTGGCAGAACTACTCATTCCACAGTGGACAGGCCCTATCTTACCAACAGTTTTCTCTGTTTATACATACACACACATGCACACACAGGTTCTCATTATCAGACAATGGCTGAATGATCAAAGTTAGGAATCACTCCTATCTCTTTTTGCCTTGTTGATATTTCAAAAACAAAAATCAATTAAATTTAGGTATCATTTATAGAAATTGTTTTTAACGCAGCTGTTCCACACAGGGATTGGGAAGCTCTGCTGCAAAAAGAGGGAATAAATGCTCCCAGGCTCCCAAAGGATGATTTATTCCTCACTCCCCAAATTCAAAAGTGAGGTTTCTCTTGCACACAATAGTTAATAATCTGGATTCTTCTTTGCTGCACTATTATTTCACTGACAGAATTTACTGGCGATATAAAATGCAGGAGAGTATTTTATTCTGCATGTATTTTGCACCTCCATCTCTTTTGCATCTTACTTCTCTTTCAGTAGATAGAGTTTAAGGCTTTGCAGCATTTACAATGCTTTATTTTATGTGTCCAATACAATAGGTACCCAAGTGCAATAAAAAATAAATAATTACAATAAGAAAAGAAGGGCATTTTCTCCTCAGCTACACATCAGGCACCTGAATTTAGGTGAAGTCTCTGTGCTTGTAGAGTCAAGACTTGAATTGCTGGTCATGGACAGGTCACTGACAATACAAAAGGAGAGCCGTGTTGTGTTGGGATAGTGAGGAAGAGCCAAGTCCAAGACT
Organism: Pseudopodoces humilis; assembly: GCF_049639895.1. Taxonomy (NCBI): domain Eukaryota; kingdom Metazoa; phylum Chordata; class Aves; order Passeriformes; family Paridae; genus Pseudopodoces; species Pseudopodoces humilis. Next base: position 32,035,650 of record NC_142205.1, read on the forward strand.
CACCCAGCAGAGGTCAGGCTAAACCAAAACTTCATTGTCATTATGGGTCCTAAGAAATTGTCTCTTGGGTCCTTCCCACTATTTCCCCTCAGAACCAAACAACAAGTATTTTTACAATGTGACAGACACCTAAGAATTACTCTGAAAATCAATTTTAAACAGCAAAGACTTAAGTATGTTGGACAAAATACCATTGAAAAAGACTAAGACAAAAACATCTGACACAAAACATTTGAAGAAGTCAATATTATTGTTGGACAAAAATGTATTCATTAAATGAAATAAGAATGAAAATCCACTGTAGCAACATAAACAAAACATTGTGCATGCTCTCCAAGAGTAATTCAAATGAATTTTGTGCTGATACACAAAGCATAGTAAATGCTTCTAAAAATATACATTGATAAAAGTATTCATAATTACAAGGGGAATCATGAAGTGTCTCAAGAGTTTGGGAGTCATCTGTCCACAAAACTAAAACAAAAGCATCATGCATGTGATTTAGCACTCAGCACAAAAAGCAGAAAACAGAAAACACTTAAAACAAGACTCATGGAGATAGAATAAAGTAAGCCTCCATAATGTACTCATATGCATGACAAAGAATCTACATAGGCCCCTACAGCTTTCAATTAAAAATGTGAAAATACTACAAAAACCTAACAAAGGAGATGGAGTGTTCAGTATCCCAGTAAATTGCATTAAAACAAATAGTAGAGAGTGTACCAAAAAATGCACAGAAAAGCTAAAAAGTGCAGCATCATATATGTCTGTGTATTTGTGATATGTACACATACATGCAAACATGCATTACTTGTTAAATAAACTTTTCTTCTACAGTCAACATAAGTGTTGGGGGCAAGGTTCGAAGCATGTGAATGAGATTTTAGTACAGGTAAAATGTTCAGTAACATTTCTTACGACAGTTAATAGTAGAACATTGCAGATAATGCTAATTACACCCTGAATATTATTTGAATCAAGGGGTTTGACACATCATCCAACACTAAGTATGGCAAGCAGCAACACTGCATTTCACAGGGGAAGATCAGAGCTGTTACACATTCATTACCTTAAGGAAGCAAAATGCCCTAAGTTTGACCTAAGCAGTTGGTAGGCAGTGGGTTGTTTATGTTTAAAATGTCTAAGTTTACAATCCAAGGCAATGAATTTTACAGTCTTTCTTGTTGCAGCACAGACAGCCAGCACTCTAGGTTATGCTCTAGTCTCCTTTAGTTGCCGCTTACCAGAAAATGCCAAGATTGGTGGAAACAACTTTGGATTGCCTCTGGGCCTCTCCCCTTGCCCTGCTCTGTGGTCTCAGAAAGGTTTGATTACAACTGTCTCCCTGAAGCTGCAGCATGCAAAAGTCTGATCCCAGAATATACCTTCTTTCTTCCTAATAGTCACCCAACTCAGAGCTTGTGCACTGTCCTCTAAAGGCATCCCTAAAACTGCTTTATGGTCTCTGCACTGAGGACAGTTTACTTTCAAGCAGATCACAGGCCTTGAGATGCAGCTCTACTCCTCTTGTTCCACATTAAATGGACACATGCAGTCCAAACGTTTTCAATGACTGTATTTACTAGAAGTGGCTTGCAACCTGCCTGTATTGATATTTACACTTTGCTGAAGGGGTTGCTTTCAAGTCTCGGCTGCACAGAAAGTTTAAAAGAAAATGTCTTGCCTCAAGGGAAATACAGAGTTCCTAAATCACTGCTACATTATTATAGGACACAGTTTTATCCACATAACACATGCACACACCTTTCATCTCTGATTAAGAAAGAAAATATGGTCATATAAAAGGTACTGCAGGGATGCCAGAAATGGTTCTTTTCTAAAAGGAATCCTCATTAAACATGACTTCTTCAGCATGCAACTTCTGCAAGAATTGAAAAGACTACACCTGATATCCTAGAGAAGTAGCTTAGAGTGTTGTATTTATTAGTTCAACAAAAGTTTCAGCTGAGGATGAAATGAAATACAAATGACTAGTAAATACTACCATTACTCTTTAAATACCTCTTCTGCAAAGCCAGAATCAATTACAGAGATTGTAAAAGCTGGAACAGCCTCCCTCATTACCTGAAAACTACTAGAACTTGGGATGAAGTCAAAAGGGAGACACAATTCATGTCATGAAAACAAGACAGACATCACCAATGCTCCTCCAGACATGGCCCATTCATCTGTGCATCCTTCAGACAATTTTTCTTCTATCTGCTATGCCAGCCACCCTTGTTCCATCTTGCAGCTAGTGATTAATTACACTTCAGTGCAGCAATTCATCCAACTTGAACCTTTGAAACAGAAAGACACTGTAGGAATCTTATGCTTTCCTTTTTAAGTGCTTTCCTCTACTGGTAAAACTAAAATAAAGCCACATGGTATCAAAAGGTAGTATTTCTGACTGCCTTGTGGTACAGAGAAAAAACCCCAACGTGTTATGCATCTTCATATTAAGTACGTAGTTGTCATCACATCAATATTCAATGAATATTTTTTCAATGGAAACACTTTTCAAATTCAAACCTATAACACACGTGATACAAGCGACACTGATCTGCAGCAATGTGTGCTGATATTCCACTGATATTCCAGCTTAGCCCTTGCTGCACTTTGCCAACCATGGAAATGTCCAATTGCATTCTGCTTTTCCAATCCAGAACTCCTTGTACTGCTGCTATCACCACTTTGCTGTGTTCCTCCATGCTCGTTTTGACAGCTCATGTTAAAGACTAGCCAAAATGTGAGTCAGGTTTAGACAGGCCAATCACCTCACTCATACAAAGGCAATCTTTAAGCCTGCCTCAGTAAATGAAACTTACAGTTGTGAGAAAATAATGACAAGCATTCCCATAGGCTCATCTGAAACGTGGTGCTAGCTATGAGATGCAGCCGTGAATAATTCAAGCACAAGTCCACCTTGGGAGACAAAATACACAGGATTTGAGAACAGGGTGGTGTTTTCCCCTTCTGCTTTGTTTATTCTTGCCAATGTCACTACATACTTTCTTGGGTAATTCCATCAACAAGTCACAAAACTTGTGTTATATAACCAATAAAATCATCAATTTTTGCAACTAAAGAAAAAAAAGGCTAGATTTAACAAAATATTCTTCTCCATAAGAACATTAATGACAAAATGAGTAGTCCTTGAATTAGGAGTGCAATTTATTTTAGCGTGGGCGTCCAGCTTTTGCTTGAAGCCAGTGTGATTTGCATGTAGTACTCCCCAAGTAAATTAATAGAATTTACCTTGATTTTAAAAGCATTGTTTGAGCACAGATTCAACTCCTCTTGAAAGGAATGGTGTGGTCTCATAATGAAGAGAGTGGACTACAATCACCTGGGATCCCTTCCAATCTGGATTTTTCCCATGATCCTGATACTCAAGGTGTTCAGTCAGATGCCAGTCTGTACAGGCTATTGGGATGACTGGAGGCAGGGTCTGGGAGAGCCTGCACACTCCTATTGAATGTAATATAAGTTCCCATGCCAATCTTCTTATGCCTGTCATACAACACTCAACAGCAATCAGTATCAGTCTCAAATTTGCCAGTTTGGATATACCTGTATCCTATGACTCCTGCCATCACCTTGGATGTGTTAGCAACAGCTGTTCAAGTCACAGAAATATAAAATGTGGTCTTAATGCCATTAACTTATGTATATTTTGAATAGAATATTTATAATGAAGAATCAAAAGCCAGCTCTAAGTAGTGTTCTTGTTATCTTTCCTACTGCATTGTTAGATTTTGCTAGTGATGCTACAGAGTTTGTGCATGTTTGGGATTTTCTCCTTTGTTTTGCTGGCAAGACCAGGGAAGTCCCAGGGCTGAGACTGGTGGAGAGGCAGTGTTCCCAAGGACGGTACAATAGAGCAGTGTTTCCTAAAGTAGGTTATGTGAAGGACGAGCAGAAAGGCATCAGAGGGAGGGGTGACTGTGGAAAATATGGATGATGTCATCCTCAGCATGAGCAGATCTTTGAAAATACAGGGCAGTGATTTATTTTCCTGGTAGAAGATAAGGAGCTGTGCTTCCAAAAGTGGGGAAAGTGCAGACCTATCTCAATGTTTCCTTGTTTCACTGAATCCTTTTAACCAACTAGTTCTGGAAACATGGACAACTTGGTTATAAATGGCCATGTGCTCAGCCTTTGTCTTAAGCCTATGCCCAGATGACCCATTTTGCACATTTCAACCAAGAATAAAGTGACCTCATTTTCAAAAGTGCTGAGCACCAGCTGTTCCTATTGTGTTCACAAACCACACTATAGGTTCCTGTTTTCAAATTCTTGACCTCAAAAGAATTTTGAGGCAACAGAGTGGTTACATGTTCTTCCATTTGCCATATGCCTATTTATTTTAGTTCAAATGTAAAAGTCTGGGTCAGCTACTTTAAAATCCTGAATGCACTAAATAGGAACAAGTACTCTTGCCACTAGAACTTAAGTGCAACATAAGTGAGCCATCTGATCTTAAAAAAATATTTTTTGCATAGAAGAATGACTAGATTGAAAGTCAGAGTATTTTGACTTTCACTCCTGGTTTCTTTTTTATTTTGTTTCTTCCAATAAATGTCCTAAAAATGGGGGAACAATAGCAACCCAGATGCTACACCTGAATTAATATTTCTGGGATTACGTTTCTTTGGTATCTGCTACATGAAGTTAGGTCAAAAAATTCAAGATCATTTTGCTATAGCTTTTGGCTAGTGACTTTTCCCTAACAAACAGGTACTCTGTAGTTTCAAACTAAGTGGTTACTAAGTTGCCTAAGTAGTTTTAAACTATTACTTGAACATACCACTGTCATCTCCAGACAAAATATCACACTGCTTGTGCAAACACTAAATACAACTACCTTATCTTTCCCCCAAACCATAAAGCTTCAAATCAGCAACATCAACAAAACAACTTACACACAAATCACAAAACAAGTCATGCTGATGATCAGTGCACAATATCTGGTTTTGATTTTTAAATTAAGCTAGTTTTTAATAAAAACATAGCAAGAAAACCTCAAAACATATTGAACTTGCTATGATTTCTTGTTGACCTCTACTGAGAAGACACTGATTTGCATTGCATTGCACCCCAGCAAAATATTCTGACTATGTGTGAGGAAAGCACCACTGCTTTTGGGCATAAGTAAATGAAACCATATAGAGACAATGCATAAATGTACAAAACTTAGTAATAAAAAAACCCATAAATATTCTCTCTCTGAATACAGTATTTTAATATTCACAGTAACTTGAAGAGAAATTGATGGTACTCCCAAATCAAATAGATCTTGATACCTTGCTTATGTTAATTAGTCAGAGTTCTGCTTTGATTTGACTGTAAAATAAACTTGGTCTTGCTTATACTTTTAGCTCTGCCTGTGTTTTACAACAGCAGAAAGCAGAGTTGTGGGAAAGGAGCTTTCCTGAAAGCAGGGTCATTGGGTGGGGCCAAGCACCCAGAAGGGGGAGTGTGAGATAAAGGCAGGAGGGTTCAGAGTAAAGGCCAGGAGCAAAAATGTTTTGCTGCTGCACAGATGGACTCTCATGTCTGAGAAACAGAAGTAAAGCAGACATACTAGTAGCTCAAAATCAGCGGTTTGATATGCTTTTCCAAAATTTTCCTCATACTTGCTGACATTTTACAGGTCAAACTACCTACAAATGCCACAGGAAACTCTCTGAAAGTTGCTGGTAAAGTGCATAAGAGACGTAAAACTTTTATTTTATTTTGAAAATAATTCAGAATAGAAACTATCAGATCACCATGAGTCCTGAGATGTATGAAGGTGTTCGAGTAGACACCACAAGATAACAGTAAAGGAAACAAATAAAAATGGTCTCTTTATCTTGGTGACACAGTCTTTGAAATACAGCTTGTTTCCTTGGTGTGAGGAAGATTTGTCAGTGACCTTTTGAGAAAAAATGGCTACAAATCCTGCCAAAACCAGCTTATAAATCCCTTCACACATCAGTACTTTTGGCTTAATTTGTTCCATACTGCTGATGCTCTGAGAATCACCAGAAAGCACATCCCACCCTTGACCTCCAAAGCCAGACCACAGTATTTCCAAGTTTTGCACTAGTGGCAAGGCACAGAGATTTGCTACTGTCACAAGAAGAGCTGGCTGGTCGTGTTCGATGAACTATCCTAAGAAAAGCTATCAATTCCATATTAATTTGATCCTTAATGTTCTTCTATGTAAACTATAGCTGCAAACACAATGAGGTCATCTTCTATGATCATGAATGCATGACAAGCAACATAAGATTCCAACTTTCGTGATTCACACACTAAAAGAAAAAACTATGCAGCAAACATGATTTTCTTATCTACAAAAGCAGGTTATGTCTTTTCCTTTTTGAAGAACAAAACCAGTACAACAAACCCATCTACACCAAGAAATATCTGAGCATAACTATGATTTCCAGATCACTTTAAAGAAGCCACATATATACTCTTTATAAACTCTCACTGCTGCTCTGAACTGGTTTCAGGCAGCTTTTACAATTTTTCAACACAGCAGAAGCTATGATATATTCAACAAATTAGCTTGCACTACACCCATCCTTTCACAAAGGCTTGGTCAGACAGGCTTGGTGGCAGGCCATCAGCTCCTTGTGCAAGGGGTCTGAGAGTCCCACCACCCTACCCCTGACTATGTCACCCATACCCTTTTTGGCTGTGAAAGAGCTGACAAGAGGGTGTGCAGAGGATTTACACTCATGTAAGTATTTCTATACAAAAGACTTCCAAAAACTGCAAAGTTGAGATCCAAGTACTAAAGAGAAGGTTTAAATGCAACTACCAACATCACCAACCAACTACCAACATCAGTTCTTGCAATTAAACTCATTAGACTTTGGCCTTTTCCTTCTGACTACATTCGTGTCTTCAAAGATAAAGTAGTCAGGCCAAGAAAAATACCCAAAATGTTCACACACAAAATGCAGCTGCTTAGCATATGTCATTACCACACTGACTTCAAAAATACTGAGCAACTAAAACCTGCAAGCCACTTGGCTTTAGCTGGAGATAAATGCCTGTGATAAGAGAGGTATAATTGTTCAATGTAATATTGCAGCATGTTTTATATAAACATTTGCTAACACTGCACTTCATATATTTCATTTCAGAGTTGTAAAGTGCTGCTGAATATTCCAACTTTATTTATGGCCTGCTCCTGTAATATTTACACATCCAGTGTTCCCCTTGATGCCAAATTAAATACACTGTCCTAGCTTCAAAGTAGAAAGGAGCATTTATGCTTTACAACAGAGGGCATAGCCTACAGGTTTCTAGCAGTTACCCAGCTTATTCCTCTCCACTGCTGAAAGAGGAAAGGAGAAAATCAGAAAAGAATGTGTTAATTTGTGAAGAGAACATGAAATTGGGATTAAAGATAGCTTTTGCATTCAGTAAAATGCTTCGGGTTTAACCGTAATTTTTCTATAAGCTAACTATTAAGTAAATGAAAACATCTGAAACTGGGGCTCCCACAAAAGAGACATGTTTGTAGACTTCTTGGACAGTTTAGTTTCATAATGGAATGTGTGGTGTGACACTACTGTCTCTCTTAGCACTGCACTGCCAGTTCTTCTGCATCATAACTCTTGGACAGCCTCAAGCAAACTTGACAGAGAGGGGAGCAGCCTCAAAGGTCCTACGTTCCCACAAGTCTTGGTGACCCACCAAGAAGTGTACTGAGGAAAGACTGAAGCCAAAGCACAAACATTCAAAAAGACATCAAGCTATCTAGAAGGGAGAGATGAGAGAAAGGGATGGAAAACACAGCTCACAAAGACTTCTTGTTTTTTTGGTTTTTTTTTACTTTAATAGCTGGTTGTAACTACCTGGGAAAAGTCCTGCAGCCTCCACTCAAAGAAATCTCTTTGGATACTTCCGTTTTCTGCCTGCTTTTCTGCTGTAAAATCAAGGGGAGGGACTGCCATATTGCAATGACAGCAAGGCACAGGCCAGAATCATGGGAAGGAAAGGTAAGCTTTGTGATGTCAGACCAGTGACGTCAGCAAGGCATGATATCTCGCCACAAAACCTGGCATCCTGCCCTGATTTTAGGACAAGTAATTCTCAGCAGTAACCACTTCTGGCTCCAGCTCTTCCCCTTCTGTCATCTACATGCTTTTGACGTAAGTGCCTCAGGGTCTTCCCCTCCACTTGAGCACCAAGAGCTGCAGATCCACCCTTTCACCATTGTGCAGGGGATCACCAGCCTACACGCACATGGGAGACCACACTGAGGGCACCACTGCCACAGTAGTAACAGCACTCATTTCAATGATAGCTACTGCAAAGATAGGTATGGTATTACTCCATGTCAGCGTGGCAATCTTCCTTTAAATCAGACAATCAGGAATAAACCAACACTACTAATAAATGCAGCCTGCTGATTTTCATACTGCAAATGATCCGTGGTCTTCCCTGAGCATCATCAAGTGAAGTCCAATTTTGTTGCCTGGCTCTATCTACAGAAACCATTCTACTGTTGCCAGCAATGGACTCAACAGCCTTGCTTTTGCTCTCATGCTACAATAAACTAGCAATAACTCAGTTAAAAATCAATAGAATTGTACTGGTATACAAAGAAGAATCTGACCCCATAATCTATCAGGTCATTTTTAATGATCCCACAATTAGAGAAACCAAATTAAACATTTAACATTTGACCTTTGCTGCCGTTTCTAAATTGGCTAATGGAGATTAAAAGCACATACTTTTTTTCAAGAATTCACAAAAAAAAGGTTTCAAACCCAACCCTGCAAAGGACATTTGATATGTTTCATTGTGCACTAGAGTTTAAAATGCTTTTTTTTTTTTTTTTTTAATGTGGAATAGTAGCTTCAGACTCTAAAATTATGGACTTTGGAGGTACTCTGATTAAGCACCCACTAGACAGATTGGATCATGGACTGGAGTGGACAAAAGTCAGTGTCCTGTGAGAATCTCAGTGCTACTACGGTGTTTAAGAACACTTCTGCAAATAAAACAAGAAGTGACAAATTTAAAGACTGCTGAGAGGAAATTCTCCAATTTCTTTTTAAACTGAAGTCTATTATGAAAATTTTATCACTTTTTACTTTTTTATATCCCATATTGTCTACCATTTGCATTGTTTTTTCAATGTTTATATTTTACTCTTGCTAGGAAACACATCTCCAACATTAATTACAATTACTAATATCATGCACATCTAAATAAACACCTGCAGATGTACACAAAGCATAAACAAAATACACTCATATTGGTATAAAACCCAGCCTCCTCAAGTAAAATGTATTAAACAGATGTGCTCTGATGTTATATTAACATGTAATAGATAGAAATCTTCAGAAGAAGGGTGGAGATTAAAAAGAGAAGTTTTAAAAGGAAAGTACATGTAAATACATACGTATAAAGTAAAATTCAATATAACATGTATGAATTTATTATGGCACTCAGTACATGCAGCAAAGTTATTTTGTACATACACAGCAAAAAGATGATTCCTGTGAGCATCACTGAACGTGCATAGAGGATCTCTTATGAGGGCTGGACCATGTGCAGTGCATACACAGACAATCTCTGGAAGAATCACCACACAGTTATCTCCATCTGCTTCTACACAACATACCTGAAATTTATTTCAGAGAGCATATTTTTGTTATGCTTGTCTATGAACTGACAGGGCTTGGGAACATAATTTTGATGGATACTTCGGCAGCTCTCCAGAGAGACAACGGTGACTTGTATTCAGCTCTTGTCACAAATGGTGACTTGTACTCCACCAGTATTTTCAAAGGCAACCCACTGAGCACATGGATAGGGTTAGTTCAGGCTCATATGAAAATTCAGGTATGTGGATTTTGAAATTTATCCAGTCCAATTTATAAGCCTTCAGAGATGTTGAACATTTTGCTCCTGCAAAAAACTGCACTTTTATGGAGACACCCAATGTACCACAAGCTCAGAAAGCCATGGTGGAAAGTTATGGCCTTTAGCTATTAGCTGAAACAAGATTAATCCTGTGAGCCAGCCAACGCCTCCAAAAATAAGGAAAAGGGGTACCTTGGAGACATGAAACATTAGGACCCACTTCTGCATCCTTTTCTCAGGTCAATGCTGTCTTGAAACAGCAGTTCTGCTTTACCAGTAAGCAGAAGACTTGGAAACAACTAATGCCTTGGCACCAGATCCTGCTTGCAATTAGAATCAGGAGCTGACATTTTTGGAATGTCAAGAGTTGATATAACAAGAAATTCCTACTTAATGCAAAGCCTTTCATCTAGGAATGTGTCACCTTCAAGAAGAGACGGCTCACGAGGCTCAGAATTCAGAGGGAAAGGATAGGAAGGAACTAAGTGAAGAAAATTATGAGAAAGGAGTAAATGGAATTACAGAAATAATTAACAAATGCTTCTTTCATGACTTCAGAAGAGAATGTGTGATGACATGAATCCTATTAATATCCTAGTTACAGGAATCTGCAATGTATATGCTCTTTGGAAAGATGGGATTAATGTTGCCTCTTGACCTAACAGCTGATCTGCTGTTTTTCTACCATCAAAAAATACCAAGAACCTCAAAACCTCCCTCACGTGTGTGCATATTCCTCATTATTAGGAAAAGCAGCAAAAGAGGACAGGATGAAACCTAATGCTAGTTTAGTATTGACAATGCACACAACTCGGGGCTGCCACAGGGCAGCTCCCCTCATGCAAGGGAAGCAGTTGTCACTCCCCTACCACTGCCTGGTGTCAGAGTGTACCTGACAGCGAAACACAATGGGGACTGCCAAACAAATGGTATTCCTGCACCAACTGGCAAAGGATGGGAAGCATACTGGGGGGAGCACCACACACACTTGCTTTCTCTTTCCACTTCCTTAGATACCTGTTTGTGGTTATAGTTGGACACAGCAGAGTGGGCAAAACAGACCTGGGTCTTAATGGGCACAGCCACTCTTAGGTTGTTTTCCAGACACTCTTGTTGCTGGAAAAACATAATCCAAAACTGCTATTGAATGGCAACATAGACCAGAGCGGGTTTTAGATGTTATTTTTCTCCTTGCTGGTTCCCCATAGCAAAATAGCCCTCCCACAGTTATGCACAGCAATCACATACTTGCATCCATCCATTCAGGAGTACATAAGAGGTCAAATGCTCTGATCTGAAAAGCTGGGTTTGAAGCTAATTTGCTATTAGAGGTAAAGTGACACTTCCCATGAGTAACTGTGCTGTCAGACAATTTTGACACACCTAGTACTGACAAAGCTTGCTTTGACACCAACTCACTAGTAAAATTCAGTATCAACACCTTTTTGTATGCTTTCTCACCATTTGATCCACACCATCCTATTCAACTGCAACATTAATTAGTGAATGAATTATGATGACACAGCAATGTTGAGCTTTTTACCTCAACTCTTCTAACTTACCTTCTCATGATTTAACTCTAAATGCACAGTGAAACACTTCACTGTACTTAAGTACACTGCTGTGGGTGTGAAAAAGGCATCACTGCTAGGATGAAAAAGAATAACCATGAAAAGCCAAATGTACTGTACTGCAGAGCCTGTTGGTCTGTTTGGAACAGTCAGCACTGCGATGAAAACTGAACAAGATTATCATCTGGTAGGCAGAAAAAATGTTGTATCAGTTTTGAAATGAGCTCAGAGATATGCAAATGAAGGAGCAATAGTCTTGGTTTAAATACAGCCAGTTTAATGATTTAAATTGAAATCTAAGTCAAAACTGAAATCTAAGGGTGAGCTGGTAAAAGTGAAGCATCCTTCTTGTGACCAGAACACAATATCAGCCTTCTCTGGGAGAACAGCAACTCTGCCCACAACTCCTCTTTTTGTGCTCTGCCATCATGCCTGCCCTTGTTTCTGGTAAACCTGCCCCAGTTTCTCTAGCTGTCCAATCTGTGGCCCCAATTCAAAGGCAGACCTCAATTAAAAGGGAGCATTACTCAGCAGTTACAGCTACACCCTCCTCCACCTTTCCAATTCTCCTGTGTAGGCAAAGAATATGTGCAAGAGATATGGGTACATGCACAGTTCTTGGAAGGAGCACTGCTGTGTGTTAAGGTTTCCTACCTCAACAGTCAACTAAAACTTTGTGCACTTTTCCCACTAAAGGGCAGAGTCAGACCCTTGGGGCCTTAAGGTACATTCTCATGTAGAACCATTGGCACACGCACACAGAGCACAGGCTCACTAGGTATACAATTCATAAATGTACATAAATTATATTTTACTGTGCTGCACAACAGGCAATATGGCTGACCACATCTGGTGACAAGTTATTGTATGTGGCTCTAATATAAACAATACCTCACACAGCTACTCCAGCCTCTTGTGAAAAGAGGTAGATAAAAATGTGATTTTAAAGTGAGGTTTCTAAAACATGCCTGAATTTTACACCTATAGTTACTGAAGAATATTTCTGCATTTAAAATAATTACACAGACTGAACCTAAGATTGACTCAGAGGAAAATGCCTCATGATTTTAGCAAAAAACAAAAACCGCAAAATGTTTCATTTAGAGATGGCTACATATTTTTCCAACAAAACTAGAAGAAGTTGTTCAGAAACTGAGATTTCATTTAAAGCTGGAAGGAAAAAAGAATGCAGAAAACCATTTTTTGCTTCTCTGTTCTGTGAAAACATTTCAGTCAGATCCATTCCTATGCAGACATCCCATGCAAATACAATTTTAAGATTTCACTCTTGAAATTCAATGCTTATGGAACATTTCTATCTAAAGAGAAAGAAAAGTAACTACATCCATCTATAATGAAAGCAAAGACTAAAGATCTATTTGTAACATATTACAAACTCCTAGATATTCCCTGAAGATTGACTTCCTTTATTCATAATTTTTGACTGGACCAGTGCAATGGGAGGAGGTCAGTACATGGACAAACAGCCAGCCAATCTGCTCCCACCTGTGATCCCATCTCTCCATCTGTGAAACTGCCCTGAAAACACAGGCTGAGGGATCACTTGGGCCTTGGGTGAACTTTCCATGGCCACTGGTATTTGTCCTCCATCTCTCAAAGGAGATGTACTGCAAACATACCAAATTTACAAGTGGAGGTTGCAGCTGTTCCACACTTCATGTTAAAGCCAATAAACTTCTCCAAAGTTTCTGGACACTCTACTCACCTGGCCAGCAATGCAGTAATTGCACCTGAAAACACACAAATCTGAAGAAAACCTTGTAAAAAATATTTCCATTTCACTCTGTTTAAAAAAATATTTAGTTTAAGGCTTATACGTTGTGAAGCAGGCCACAGTATGGTCCAAGAATGCAAATTCTCATGAGAGCAGAATTTAGAATGTCCTATGAAAATGAAGAATGGTACTTCACTCTAAAATGCTGTGAAAATTTAAGAGGCAAAGTTAAGTGCCGCAATGAAATTTAGTACATCATCCTTACTGGCTTATAAGATAAACAGTCCAATTATAGCATTTACAACATTATCACACATGGTCAGAAGTTCATCTACAAATTAGGTCACAGGTCATCAACAGGAAATTCATAGGAAATTATGGAGGAAATGAAAAGAACACAAATGGGCAAGCAAACTAATTTATACAATCTAGGTTCTCCCAGCACAGCTTCCTGTGTTATGGTGAACTCAGCTTTCATACTGAACTTTGCCTTTTCCAGGCCACATTAAGTATTTCTGAACTGTCTATTATACTCCCCAAGCCTCAAAATGTGGAGGTCAGATTCACTAAAAAGAGCCATTCAGGCTTTTTTCTTTAAACAATATAGCTGGGAAAGGAAATAGTAACTAGAAAAGGTGTTTTGAGATCATTAAATGCAGGTTTATCACTATTGGCACCTCAACAATGGTTGTACAAGATCCTTCATTGACACAAATACCACAGTGAGGACAGATACCAACCAAACATAAGAAGACATTCTCATATTCCTTCAGTTCGAGCATCCCAGCCAAACTGCACCTGCACTCTTGATCATATTTGAGGAGATGACAAGTAGTATCTGGGAGCCTGTTCTACTCCCACATTAGACATGCTTTTCAAAATAAAATCTGGTCAGTAAGGCATAGGAAAAGAGAGCTACAGTTCATCTAGGTTATCTGGACAACTTTTGAAAAGAAAAACTGCTAAACAGAAGCAGTTAGTGCTTAATTGCTTAGAGCTGAAAGCACTGTACTGCCTATACCTTTAATGTATCATATAGAAACAAAAGTTAGGAGTAACTTCGCAAGACATGCAAAATGAAAGACTGGCAAGATGCCCCAGCTCCTTGCTCCTTTAGTTAAATAAAAAGACGTAGTACAAATGCGATCAACGTTTCCTTCAATCTTTTTCACAATACCCAAACACCCACACATGAAGTCCACAAAATAAAAGCAGTTCAAGGTCATTCTTACTCTGGTGCTTTCACACCCTATAAAATTCAATAAAAACACTGAGATCTGGTTTTTAAATATCACAACTTGAAATTTCTAGTGAACTGTGCATTTGTAGCTATCTTCTGCAGATAGTATTTCCCACTGAAGCAACAAGAAACACTCGTACACTTGAAAAATTATGGGAGTCACATAATCTACAAAAAACAGAACTATTTTTGGGTTGTGAGGAGTTGGTGGATAAGGTAGAAGCAATAACAGTACCAAATAACACTCATTCCACATAATTTACTGCTGGTATTATAAACAGGCTCTCTTTTTTGTCTTGCAGGAAGTGAGATGAAAAATTCTAAGAACACAGTGCTGATCTGGACACGGAATTTCACCTACAGAATGAGGACTGCTATGTTCACACACTGAACACACCTATTACTGGATGTCTGTTATTACCCACCATTACCAAATCAAAGCCTAGGTTGAGAAAGGATCCTTTTTTGTGATGGGCAATATTACATTATAAAACAAAGGAGAAGATTCTTCAATTGAACTGATTACAACAGAAGTGCAGAGAACTACAGAAACATTTAAAAGTACCCAAGAAAACAAAGTCAATGACTGATACAACTGGGAATACCTCCCTCATTTACTAACTTTCAAACCCAGTGATTTTAATCTCTCTTTGAGGGAAGGAAAAGGGAAAGTTGCTGTGCTCTTTATAATGAATTCAAGCCTGTTGAAAATCAAGTTTTCTTGTTCCGGTTTACCTTTTGCAGCCTGTTTAAAAGCTGCCAATACAGATCAGGATTCTGTCTAAACTAGACTGCTCTACCCACTCCATCATGCTGCACACCCAAATATACTTGCTGTAAAGCCAGGTCTTCCTTTTTCCCCGCCCCCCTCCACAGGCAATTTGAGCAAGATAATTCCAGCACCTATAAGTCATCCAAGAGTGAGATACAAAACAGCATCAGTAGTGCAGCCAACTCAATAAAATATGCTGAAAAAAGGAAGCTGGTAGCTATAAACAACTTTCATACCCTTTCATAGCTACAGGCAGTCACTCAGGAACAACAAATTCTGGTTTGGGAAACTTTTGCGACTTCAATATTCAAGCATTTTCTCTAGGACTACTCTGGTTGCTATAGGCCTCAATACCAAAAATTCTGCAAGAACAAGTACAGAAGCACAATTTTCTGAGACTCTTAGAAAAGCTTTGAACCCTTGTTTCTGGTTCCTGTTCAACTTAATTCATCTAGAAAAAAAGACCTATAAATGGAAGTTTTCAGTTTAAGTTCAGGCACTCGGGTCTCAGTTTTAACGGTCACTATCCTTTTTCCCTTTTCTGATAAAATTTTAACCCAGTGGTTAGACAGAACTGCATGAAGTATTAATTAGTTACTTCTTACAAGAGGCAATCTATATTTCTATGCTAAGATTTAGATCTACACCACTGAACCCATCAGATATCCAGTTTTGATAATTTAATGGCAGTTTTGTCATTTAAACTAATGGAAAGTATAATGTTTTTCAAGGGAAAAAACACAAATATAATTAATATTGTGTTATTTAGCAATTCTTGCACAAGCTCTAACTTAGCTGACAGTTTTTGGTCATGACTCCAATATAGTTTGGCCACTTCCAACTATGTAAAAGCATGCTCAAGGGGATCCAAAAGCAATAGTACTTGATTTTTTTTTCAGCACTGCTTTATTTGAGTCATGGCCCAGAATTTGGATGTTGATTCTGTTTTAATGCTATTCACAGAGATATTCTACAACCTGCTATGGGATATAAAGCAGAGTCATTCTAAAGGACCTTCCCAGAAAACTGAAAAGAAACCCTCAATTTTTGGTGGATTTCAACAACATGCTTAGCAAAACAGAATCTTTCTGGTCTTCTGATTGTACTTATGTGTCTTTAAACTGTGCAAACAATGTTACAAAGATGATAGTTTACTCCGAGATGAACCCTCCAGCATACAAATGAAGGCCTATTGTTGCTCACAACTGAGCAGGTCATCAAGCTAACCCAAGGTGATCTTCAGAATCCTCACTTTTCAGCCTCCTCCAACAAATAATGCATTTTACAAAGATGTGGCTCCTATTCAATTCCAAAATGGCAAGATATTCAACACCCTTCAGGTTTATCAAGTGTTGCCAACAGGGTATAGCTTCTACACCTGTGAAAGACTGGGAGCTACTTGTGATGAATCAGTACTGTGTTTGTTCTGAACCCCTGTCTAGTCTTGAAAGAGGAGCTTCCTGTATCTTCTATCATGATACCGAGTGTGCATACAGAAAAATTACTTCAATCACAGGACTACCAGAAAACACAACTAGAAATGTACTCAGATGCAGACTGACACTGCAATACAAATGTCAATGATGGCCTTTGGTGGCTTGATCCTGGAGCACCTCTGTGACCCCCAACCTGGCCAAAGGTCCAAGCAAACCAGCAGAGAGAACATGGAAATGCAACCAGGAACAACGGGCTAGGAAGGAAAAATAACCTGAAACTTAGCCCTGCAGAGATGAGCGCTCCAAACTGAGACAGAAACACAAGCTGGTCTAGGTAAGATAGGCACACACACAGTCTTCTCTTTCTTTCTTATGCTCATTCCTCTCTGAATTCACTTCTAATGCCATGAAGAAAAGAGAGGCTCTGGATCCTTACACTCATAGGTCACAACAGCCAGCAAGAGCAACAGGTACTCAAGTGCAGTTTGGTCAGCTGAAGGCACAAGCAGTGCTCAGGACAGTGCCCACAGCTTGGTCTAAAAGTGAACTCATGGGTATGCAGAAGATGTCTTGGTATCTGGTGGGCAAGGACCAGGCATACATGTGAAACAACACACACAAGCACAGCACTGTGTATGAGTTAATACTGCACATACAACTGCAGGGATGAAAACCAGGGCTCTACAGAAGCAGAGAAAAGATTGTCTTTTTGTATTCTTTTAGGCAAGAAACCAGGGAGAAAACAAAATTAAGTAGAAACTGTACAAAAATGATTGGTCCATGAACTTGAACCAAGTTTGTGGTCTGAAGACACAGCACACTTAGATCCTTCCCCCACATCAGGATGCAGTGAAAGTTCCTAATTCTCTGCCAAGGTAAGTGGATGCTACAGAGACCAAAAGGGATTGGAAAGACACAGTGAGCCCAACAGTAACCTCCCAAGCAATAAAGCAGGCACAGCCCCTGAACTAACTGAACAAAGTGACCCTCTTGAGGTTCACCAGTTCACCATAGACTGAAGCAAAGGAGATAGAGCAGGATCCAGGAGCTAAAACTGGTCCTACTAGCCGTTGACACCCACAAACTCTCAGTTTTTATTGTCCCAGTAATGGGTCTGGCCAAAAACAACACAAAACTACTCAGAATTCAGGGAGGAAAGGAGATTACATTAGTGTTAAGAAGATATATGGAAAGGTGTTTCTTAGTACCATAATTCAAAAAAAAAGTAGGTGATGCAATACTGATTATTCCATTAAATGTTAATTACAATTAAAATTAATTACAGCTGCTTTTAAGCTACAACATATTCCTTTAGATAAGTGAATTAACGGACAGGAGAACTGAATGAGATTCGTGTGTATCTGGCACTTCTCAATTATGTTAAATGGAGTTCTTCAGTTCATGTGTAACTATCTCCAAATATTACTCTGTAGATTTAGAGGTTCAATCTTAAAAAAAAAAAAAAAATACTTTGGACTCTCAAATTTGCTCAGATCACTCCCAAAATCCTTCTTACTGTTCAAGGAGCTTAAAGAGTTTGTCCTAGACTTTGCATCAAACATTCCTGAAAGAGAGGATGAGGTTATCTTTTCCTCCTACAAATTCTTATTTGCATACAGATACCATCAGTTGGATAGCAGGGTTACATACTTCTCTCCTTTCCCTTCTGCTTGAACTTGGTAATCAAACTCCAGTAACAGCAGGCAACACTGAGACTGAATATTACTCTTCAACTTTGAAGGACTGAAACCTCTGCAAGGAAAATGTAAAGCAAAGAGCAGTAAAATAACTGCACAGCTTTCAGAAGGTAACCTCCAAATGACCATCCTCTGGAATTAGTTTTTACCATTGCAGAAAGCTCTTCCTTTCTTCCACACATTCCTTCATGCTGTGTGTGTTAGACTGTTACCCTACACCACCTTCATCTCAAACTGACACGTTACCTCCAACACCAAAATTGTCAATTAAAGTAACTGAAGAAGGCTGCAGGAAAAAGTTTTCTTTCAAGAGTGTTACTCTGTTCCAGTAATATTTAATGGCTGGGTCAATCACAGGGTGCAGCTCCTCTCTCTGCTAAAACAAAATCCAGGACTTGCTTTTGTATTTAGAAGGAAAAAAGGGGAAAATAAGCAAGAAGCTTCCAATATTTGAAAAGCTATATATATTATTTCATTTAACTGTCTGGAGACCTCCTAAGTTGCATTAAGTTTTATCCTGCTTGGCAGCTATATATGATTTTCTTTTTCCCTTGAATTAAGCAGCAATAGATCAAAAACTTGAAGTATATTTCCCCCTTTTCAATAACAGATATTGTATACATGTATATGAATTGTATTGGATTCAAACTTTCAGTGTCTCTTTCCACACAAGGTCAAAGCTTTACATTGTTGTAATTTTCTTTTTCAGTTTTTTTTTCTCCAAGACAGTCTTCCACTGGGAAATTAATATTCTGCATGAACAATGAACTCCTTGCATGGCCTTTGAACCTAGTGGTTGCTAGGAGGCCTAAAGAAACCCTGGAGTACAGCCTATTTAATAGCACGTATCAAGAGATTATTCAGAAGCAAAAATGTGTGATTTTCTAAATTGTCTGCTTTTTTCCCTCCTTACTTCAATCTCCATTCATCTGTCAAACAATCTTTAGATTTCATATGAATTGCATCTGCATCAATTTTCTATAATTATGGGCAGTTTGTTCCCCGAGTATTGAAAATGTGACTGGCCAGCCACCAATGCTGCTTCAAATCAAGCAAATATCAAACTGCTCCTTACTCAGTTTTACTGAAAAGGGTGCTTAAAATCAGATGTGCTTCACCACTGTAACATGAGGTTTGCACTTCCATTATGAACATGGTTCTGCTTAGAGACTGTATTTTCCTCATACAAAACACCATAGCATCGACTGCAGCACCATTACTCAGTATTTCTCTGTGCTGAAAGAAATATATATAGCTCCTCCATGCTCAATTCAGGCATACTTGAATATTAACATTTCAAGCTTTTTAGCATCTTACTGCAGGTTGTTTGATCGTATGCATTTCCATATTTTCCCAAGCATAGTAATTGAGGCAAAACCCCAAGGTTTCTTTCCCACCCTCCACCTCCATTCCAAACAATGAGGCATTTAATTAAAAAGATAACCACAACAATGCTAATGGTGATGAGGTTAAATGGTTGGATAAACAGAATGCAGCCCTCTGAAAAGCCCATGTGTTTCAGGACACTTTCTTCCCTACAACATTCTGGGTGACAAAGAAAGTATTTGTATTCCTGATCCCCATAGTTTTTACACCAGTGGACTTCCTACAAATTTCCTGCATGGAAGAGAGTTCAGTTCAAATAGTGAGAAATGTTTAGACACAGTAGCTATTCTTTCCAAAACTAATATTTGGAAAGGCAGTGGACAAGGATCCTTTAAAAATAAATTAATGTGCCAACTATCCGTTATGAAAGAACAAATATATTTCCAGATAAAAGCCTACTAAGTTGTTGTTAGGGTTAAAAAAACCAACAACAACAAAAAAAACCCCAACAAAACCAACACATATTTGCTGATTTTATTTTTCAATATGCTCTTCCTTCAACAACTTTAGCAAATTAGTAAAACTTATGACATTTGTCCTTCATCTTCAGTTGTTGCAATTGAAATCAATGCCCTCTATATTCATAAACAAGTATTCTTGGTCTGGAGATTACTTTAAAACACCTATAGCAGATTAAAATTCTGTGCCCCCTCCTACCCCTCAAGGACACAGGTATCTGCCAAAAAATACAGGGTGACACATCTGATTCTGTGGATTGCTGGTGTTCAACTGTCTGGTTGGACTGTACCAATCTTACCAACATAAAGCTTTCACAGAGCACTTCGCTGAAGAATTAAAAACAAGCAAGAACCACACCACTTGGCACAAAATGCTCACGTGAGTTCCTTCTCCTTTAAATATGGGCTTTCACACTGAAAGAAAGGCCTAAAAAGTACTGACTTCAACAGAACTGACACAGAGTATCTTACACTGGGAATATCAGGACATTCACCCAGAACAACAAAAATCTTTGCCTTATTGTCAGATTCAGCTGTCCAGACACTTTGAACGGAACAAATCAACCACTCCACCACCATAACCATTCTCCTCTTCTTCAGCTGTTCAAGCATAAATTATCCTTGTTGTTTTCACTCACTATGTGACTTCCCAGGAACCAGAGCACCAATTATCAAAATGGCACTATATTCTTACACAGGCAGATTTTTCAATAAAATGCGTATTATTTCTCTTGTACTTGGGCATTAAAGAAAAAACAGTCACAAGACATTTTTTAAAACGTGAGAAACCAACCCTAGCTAAAGAGATACGTTTATTAAGGCCAGAGACAAGAAAGTGAGCATATGACTGAAAACCACAATCTTTGGCTCAATCTTTGCAGCAGAAATGGGGCGGGAGAAGACAGCAATACAGGGCTGGAGACGTTTTCAGTAATGCATTATAAATACCTTAGTTTTTTCCTTTAAAGGAATCTGCCTACTCAACCTAAATTGTGCCTCAGAGGGAGAAACGTGCCTTTGTGATAAATTAGAATTTGCCATCATAATAATGAAACGTTATGTCCTATCATCACAATAAACAGGCAGCAGAACAACAAAGGAGGTTTCCAGGATTTTCTGCTCCCGGCCCCCTCCCCATCGGCATTTTCCCAAGTCCTCTTTTGGGTGTTTATGAAATGCCTTAATTCCAAGGCCATTAAGATGCATTTCTGGATGGAGCAGATTCTACTAACAGTACTGAGGCTTTCCAAAATCTCACCAGCACTCTATCGGAGGCCAAGCCTCTCCCTGATGCCCGCCTTTCCCTGCGCTGTTTTTTGTTTTGTTTGTGCTTTCTCTTTCCCATGCACAAACATGTTGGTGCAGTGTCCATTATTTCCCTACAGCCCTCCTTGAAAGCCACCGACAAATGAATATACATGCACGAGTATGTTCCACCACATACACAGGTCTGATCTCCTTCTACACCTCAAAAAACAAATGCAAATGTGTTTACAGTCATTTTCACCACCACATGCCTTGCCATTGCAGAAACATGCAGCTGAAAGCCAGAGTCTGTAACAAGGCAACTGCGTTTGCAACCACAAGTAACCCTTTTCCTCGGAAAATGGGAAAACACGAAAGCCTGATGAGTTAACTAGAGTTAACTGCATTTAAAGAGGAATGTGTGCGAGAGCAGTAAATATCCAGCACATGCTTTTACGCACAAAAGGCGCAAAGGGCTCCATGCTCTGCACATCCAGTCATTTTTGTCTGCTCTTCCACAACAGAGATGCAGCCGTTTCTCTCATACATTTTATTTCACTCGACTAATAGATTTTAAACACCATATTGCGAGGACCCCGCTGTGAATCTTGCAGAGGTACAAAATGGTGGATGTATGCTATTTTTTTTTTTTTTTTTTGCATTATTCATAACAACTCAGCTTCCCGATCGCAGGCTCCCCTCCGTACCCACCAACACAGCCTTCCCGGCCAGACACACATCCCGAAGCAGCCTCGCAATAAAGCTCTCTCGCATACACAAATTATGTTACAAACCTGATGTCATGTAGCCCCGTGATGCCTGGGAAATAAAAGCTGGGGGGAAGTGCTTGTGCAGTCGGTAGTCCTTCTCGCTGCGGGACCTCATGCGGTCTGAGGCCCGGTCGGAGAAGTCGGAGCTAGGCCAGGCCCGCCGCAAGGTCGTACTCCGCGTCTTCTTCATCCTGAGGATGCCCGAGCCTACTCCTCCCGCCGCAGCATGGGTCAGGGGTGCGCGCTGCCGGGCATCAGCCTAGCGCGGGCACCGCCGGGGCGCAACCTGCGCGCATCTCGCCGCTCCCTCTTCTAGGGCGCCAGCCGCAGGTCCCTTCCTTTTTTTTTTTTTTCCCCCTCGAATGATCCAATTTTACACACGTCCCACAATGCATTACACTTCATTTGCAATCGGTCCGGCTTATAGCTCCCAGATTTGCGTGGAGGAAAGGCACGTTATGTGGCTTCTCAGGCAAAAAAAGGAATTGGGGGGAGGGGGGGGCTGAAGGGGGGCTGGGGACGAGAGATGTGCAGCGTGGGAGCTCGGGGGTCCCGAACAATGGCCCAATTCAGCCCGGCCGTGCTTAGCCAACTGTGAGCCCCGACACAAAAGGCCCAAACAAACGAGGAAAATCCCGCGGCCGCCGGCTGCGACCCCGACCGCGGCGCGCCCGGCACTGGGGAGGAGGCGGTAGCTCCCGGCGTGGCGGGAGGAGCGGCGGGAGGAGGAGGAGGGAGAGGAGAGGAGAGGAGGGAGGGCTCACAGACGCCTCTCGGCCGCGGGACGAGCGGATGCAGCCGCGACCCCCCCACCCACCCACCCCACCGCCGCCTCCTTCTTCCTCAGGCCCGCGGCGCCCGGGCGGCCGGCAGCGGCCCACGGCCCCCGGCAGCGCCGCGCCTCGCCATGGTCGGCGCCGACTCCCGCCCGCCTGTCCCCGGGGCTGGGTCGCCGCCGGGTCCGCGCTAGGGGCGGGCGGGGCGGGGGGGGGGGGCCCCGGGGGGGGCGCCGGGCGCTCCTCCCGCCTGCCCGCCCCGCCCGCCGCCTGCCCCCCGCCCCGCCGCGCCAAGACCAGCCGCTGCCGGAGCGCCGGGCGCCGCGCCGCCGCCCGGGCTCATGCTACTCCCGCCGGAGCCCTGCTAGTCCCGCCGGGCTCCGCGCTCCCCTGCGCGGCACCGGCTCGCGGGCGCCCGCGTACAAAGCCCCGTGTACGGCAGGGACCCGGCCCCCTCCCGCCCCGCCTCCTTTCCGTCCGTCCGTCCTTCTTTCCTTCCTGGCGGTGGCAGTGACGGCGGAGCGCCGGGGCCGGGTGCGCAGCGCTGGGCACCCCGCACCGCCGGGCTGCGGCCAGCGGGCCCGGAGAGCAGCGGGCAGGGCGGCCTTGCGGGAGAGAAACCAACCCTGTTGCCGGGTTGCCAACACCAACCCGGGTGCCGCTGCCGCCCCGGGCCAGCCGCGGGGCGAATGGACACAAGCGAGGGAAGGGCGCCGGGACAGATCTGCACCCCCGGGGCACCCCTGCGCAGAGCCTGCGGGATTCACCCACGCATCCTCCGCCGCCTTTCCCCATCGGCTCCTGAAGAACCGGCTCTCCCCAGGAGGGCCCGGTCAGTCACACCGCCACACTGAAAACCCACCACACTCCACAAGGGTATCCAGGACACCCGGGCTGCCCTCTTCACTGGCTGGAAGGAGGTTGCCCACCCTCTCACAGTGGCTCACGCGTCTACGCACAGGGCATCCCCTTGAGTGGGGCCTGGCCACCTGGGCATTTTATGAACTCAAATTAACCAGAACTGTGCAAAGGGACTAGGTTCCTCCTCTGCAAAACACCTCAGAGCACGCCTGGTGTCAGGTGCTGCCACCGTTGCCAATGGGGACAACTGCAATGCAGGGATGTGAAAATGTTGCTTTTGCAACTTTGTTAAATTACTTATAAATTTACATTTTGATAATTAATCCTTCTTAGAGTGGTTTGTATCACATTTCTAAGAGCTTTGAAGAACAGATTGTAATTTTGTAATTGGAAATTTTCAATAGTGGTGAACCAGTCAAAGGATGACCATCAGTGAATGAACTTAACATCAAAGCAAGTGGACCATGAGATATTATCCCTTAGCTGCCTTGCTGTATGGCTCCGAGTTAGTCACTTCAGCAGCCATCTCAGCCCATCTGGCTGTGCTACTGCCGGCAGCACACACACCGCAGAACTATTCAGGTGTTTGTATATGGCAGTGCCTTTCATAGGAGTAGAATATACATTAATGAAAATCAGCAAGAACGTTGAAAGCTAAACGCTGTGGGGTTCTTTCTCATTCAGTCTCATCTTTTTCCAACAGCGAAGAGCTAATAGGAAAGACATGTTTTCACTGATGCTTTGTATACTGGTAGCAACAGGAAAAAGTTAAGATGAGAAAAAAGATGGCCTAAAGCTCCTCTAATAAAAACACAAGATTTTCCATCATGAAACTTACTCATCTAGCAATTTACTCATCAACCTACGCAAAGCTTATAATAGAGCATGTTTTCACCCTCAGACCAGAAAAACCATAAGAACTTCTAGAATCGTTCCATTTTTCTCCCCGAAGGCTGAGGTTGGGGTAGATTGGTTAGCACTACCTAGCTAAGTCAAACCTAAAAAATGTACCTATTTTATCAGATGCAGAAGCAAATTAAATTCTATCTAGGAGCATAAATTCACATTGCACTATCTGAACGTTGAATGAATGATGGCTTTGCCCTTCCAGCAGTCAAGAAGCAGTTGAATATAGCTGGCCAGCTAACTTATTGCTGAACTCAACTTTTCTCCTAGTCTAGACACAGCCCTAGATATCAATCTGTTCCATTAAAAGAAGACATGAGACAAGAGACAGAGGAATCAGCAATGAGGAGGAAAAAATGAGGTCAAGAAGTAGAAAGACAGAACAAAGCAGGACACACACACAAACGCTCATGATAACAAACAAGGCCGCAGTGATCTTTACACTGGCTTTCTGTATAATTACCCACAACTAAAGTATTCTAACAAGTATCAAATAAAAAAAGATGGGATGGCTCTGCAACTGTCAGATAAAGCACGTCCCAATTCTTTTCAAGCAATTTGCTGTGCACTAATGAACTGGCAATAGTACACAGAAGTCTTTTGAGTGGCTTTAATTGACTTAATTTGTACACTTCCATGAATTGTCACAGGAGTAATACAGTACATACAATTAACACACGGTATCTTCCACTTGCCAGTTGTAGGAATTAGACTGGTTCATAGTTTTGGGTACAGATAATGATGTATTTTCATTGTGTGGTAATTTGAAATTAATAACAATTTGCTCCTACAACTATGAAAGGAGGAGGGAATGAAAAATAAGCACCTGTAGTGGTTTGACCATCTAGAAAGGTCAATTTTCCCTTCCCAAATGTGGGGAGATCTGTTTAAAAACAGTTCTGGAGGCCTTCTCTGAGTATTGAGATGTTGTTCCTGTGGTCAGGTAAAGTTACTTTTAAGTCCTCTCACAGTTATCTTGTTTGCTTTCAGCTTAAAGTCTTCTGACATGGTATCTGAAAAAGTACTCCTCTTTGAAGAGAGGAATTCAGAGCAAGTTTCCTCCTGCTCTTGAATTGTTTGAAGTCAAGTGTTGTTACTGGGATGAATCAAATATATAATTAAAGACCAAGTATAAGTTTTGGCTGTTTTCCTTGGAATAAGCTACAACTATGAGTTTAATTGATTTTTTTGCTTCAGTGGCCAAAATGAAATAAAACTATTTTCTTCATGTGATCTGAAAGCTCAAATTTAAGACACAAAAAAAGAAAGACAAACCCAAAATGAACAATCAAATCCACAACATTTTTTTCTGAGACATTTACGTTTACTTTTTTTTTTTTTTTAAATAAAGGAATATAAATTTCTGGATTCATATGGCTATGTCGAAGCAGAGAAAGGAAAAAAGAATTCTCAGCTATGGAAATTGTCTGGTAGAGCTTGCTAGAAGTAAGGAAAAATTCTTCTTCCAGGCAGGAATTGTACCAACGGAAATCTGAATTCTTGATAGCGATGAGAAAAATTGAGATGGCTTCAAAGCTTTTTGCTTGCAAGCTTTTTTGGTTTTTTTTGTTTTTTTTAAATTCATCCCTAATTGTTTGGAGAGGATTTTGGTTTGGGTTTTGGGTTTTTTTTTGGAGATTTTTTGTTTAACAAGGGAAAGATTAAACTCAGAAGCTTTTTATTGAGAATCAGATAAAGCAGTAATTTTTATAATTTGGTATTTAAAGTCCAACAGGAGCAATTTCTGTCTCGGATTACTAGAGGGAAAGATGACACTTTGATAAATAGACCATACAGATCTTGGGGAAAAAGACACTGAACTAAACCAAAATTAGGCATCCTGCCTCTCTCATAACCTAACAATTCCTTATCAGGAATTGGCAATATAACAGTAGTCATTTCAAAGGTATAGATTTAACACTATGAATTTCAAAAACGCAGCTTGGGTCCATATCAGACATTACAAAGGATTCTTATATGTTCAATCACAAACCTCCTTCAGTCCAAGTTCTTAAGAAGCCTGAAGTCTTTTGGAGAAACAATTCAAAATCTTTGCTTCTGAAAATCTGTTTAATCTTTTTAAAAGTGAGAAAACAAATATTACTAGGAATATCTATTAAATGTGATCTTCATAAACACTTATTAGCTGCTAAGTAGATCTGTTCCCATTTTGTAAAAAACACAGAAAAGGACATAACCAACTCAGAAGACTGTGGAAAATCAGTGGCAAATGCACTGTTAAAACTTTGGGATCTCAGCTCCCATTTCATAGGTTTATTTTTCCTTCTCTGAAAAATAACTATGTAGCAGAGTACAATATGGTGATCTGTATATATATATATGTTTCTTTCCATGTGTATGTGCATGCATGCTTGTGCATATATGGTAATTGCTCTCATGTAATGCGGTATTTCAAGTTTCAGCTGGGACTACTTTTTTTTTTCCTCCCTATGACAAACAAGTTTCCATAGGGACAGCAGCAGGCTTCAGTAAGAGGGTGGGCTGGTGTTACTGCCTTAGCTACTTCCTTGGCTTGGGGACTGACTGCATGAGGTTTTCCAAATTAAATAAGCACACAAGCCAAACACTGAAATAAAAAAGGCAAAATAATAGGACATACAAGGAGGAAAGCAATCCCCTCTGGACTAAGATGAGCTACACCTCTAAAAGAATTTTCTCTCAAACTATACATTCAAAGCCTGAGTTCTCCCTTACCCTGTCACTACCTTGCCTGTTGCACACAGCCTGAACTGGCTGCCACACGGAGGAAATTAGAAGGGCTTCACTTTATTACTGTCAGCTAAGCTGGTGCCTGACAAGCACCCAACACCACTGGGGGACCTAACACAAGATGCCAAGTGACACCCAGAGTTTTGTAGCATCACACCCTGCAGGTCTATGAGAGGGGTTCTTTCCTGATGCCCAGCTTCAGAAACAAACACTACAAATAACATTGGTAATAGTGGGACACACAGGAGACTTTGCACCAAGGAAAGCCACAGTCACCGACAATCAGGTAAAACAGGGAGCAGAGGGTCGTTCTGGAGCCAATGAAAACAAAACCATCACATTCTGTAACATCTTAAAAGCTGGAGATAGGATGCTGCAAGATTCTGTGAAGGAATCGCAGGGTCCTTGAAAGTAGGAGAGGGAGAGCAGAAAGGAATAAACAAAAAAATAAAGTGGGGAAAAAAGCCTGTAGTACAAGCAGTTGTAAAGCAGAGGAGGAGGAGGAAAAATGGAGTGTGAGAAGAGGTGGGAAAAATGTAATTATGAACTTGTGAAAAACCCCAAGCTCATGTATAACATCACAGACCTTGGTAATCTATGGGTTTATTAGATTTACAGCTCTGCATAAGAGTGTTCCTGAGAAAGTACATTGCCAGCATTTCTAACATTATAAATCCATGAAGGAGAAAGTTGTCCACTTCATAAAATCACCATTTTCATGTGTGGATTCTTGTATCTCTGTATTAACAATGGTGCAGAACTCAGACTCTAAAAGACATGCTTTTAAGCAATCCTTTACAGGTTAAGGAGGTCCAGCAATACACTGTAACCTTGTCTGTAGGAAGCACCGCTTTTCCCTTCCAAATATCTGTAATCAGATACACTAGCAAGAACAATCCAGAAAACTCACTCACACCCCTTCACATCAGTCCTTAGACTTCTGACACTAACACTATTAATCTGTCACCTCTCACTAGTACTTGTTACTCAAACATGCAAGAGAAGCCAAGTACTTGTAATCAATGCTTGTGGTCCAGGTCACAAAACGAGGCAGCATTTCTTGATGGATTTATTGGCAAGGGAAAAGCTGGGCTTGCCCAGACAACTCTCTTCTTGAAGAGAGCATTTGAGAAACTCCACCAGAAAAGGAAAGAAAAAAAAATCCCAAGGGCAAAGGTATAAGTGAAAAAAATTCCAAATACAAAAAAAGAAAAATGTTTCAAAGCCTATCACAAGCATGTCTTCAGTCTTGCTATCAGCTTGTGTTATACCATGGTAGTAATCCTGGCTTTCTTACAGCACCTCTTAAACTAGTTTCAGATCATATTTCTCTTAGTGTTATGCTTTGGGAATGTGTGATGACAGGAATGCAGCGCTGCTGCTGCGCACATGCTGTAGTTCACCGATTAATTTTTCTGTGTGCTGCCTTATGCGCTGTGGTATTTATTTTAACTTGCATGACTTTTAAGAAAAACCTGTCTGTGTAATGAGAAGAAAGGCTCCCCTGTTTTGGTTCATTTTTTCATGCCAGACCTTCTGATTGCATTTGTGCTTCCTCTGCACATAAGACAATTGATGCAGAAGGTTTTTCAATCTGGATACCCAAGTCTACCTAAAAGCCGGTGTACAAACAGGAACACTTGTAGGATACAGCTTTTGTTTTGAGGCATGCTTTCCCTCTCCTATTATCATTGACTCAAAGCAAGTTAGTTTAAATGGGTGAAAGCTGGGCTTGTAACTCCTCAGTGTACAAAACTAATGAGAGAGAGAGACAAGCTGCAAATCCTGCACAAATTTCCTCTCACATATAACAGAATTCTGGAACTTGGGGAAGTGGACTTACAGCAATTCAAATCACAGCTCAATTCACTCACCGGCTGTTCTTCCAAAGGATATAGTAGCAAAAGATATGCCAAAAATGTTGGCCTCAACTTTCTTGTTTTCCACTGGTGTCACATATCATTAGTACCCTGGTATTTAAGTAACATACTGATATATGGGGGCCAGCTGTACTGTAAGTTAGAATAACAGCCTAACCTTCTGCTTTGGGAGTTGAAACAATGGAGATCAAGAAGTGAACAGCCAGTGTAGATCCCAC
The DNA here is from genome assembly GCF_049639895.1 of Pseudopodoces humilis. Lineage (NCBI taxonomy): Eukaryota > Metazoa > Chordata > Aves > Passeriformes > Paridae > Pseudopodoces > Pseudopodoces humilis. Next base: position 32,065,216 of record NC_142205.1, read on the forward strand.
CAGCAGTAAAAGCCATCACAGATTATCCTTCTACGGACCAAGTCCCACACCTCTGTGTCTATTTACTCCCATTGCTCTGCAGAGCCTATGTTGCAAAGATGGCACCAAGCATGTGCAGGCCTTGTGCTCTTGTGCTACATCAACACAAAGAAGGAGATTCTTTGTGTCAGGTAGGTACTTTTTAATAAAAAAAATCATTAAGAAAAGAAAGCCCTTGGCAGTAAGAAGGGGGCAGTGTTTTGCATCTAGGATGGCTTGGATTGTCCTGCAAAGAGGACAATGAACATATTTGAAGGGCAGTCCTAAAAGCAGCATACCAAGGGAACTAAATCCCAGCAGCTGCTATAACACCACAGAACATTTGCTGAATAACGCAGTACTAAGGGCCCTCTCAAAATCCTTGCTTATACAGCTGTTCAGTATATTGAGTATATTTTATAGTTGCATATGTATAGCATGTACAAGAGGCAGAGACCTTTAAAACCTTAGAAAAATTGGGAGGCCTGAAAATAGGCTACTCCACCCTTTGTAAACAACTTCTTGCCATTCAGTTACTTCCATATGTGCATGAAGCTCTGCCTAAATTAAACAGGCTTTCAAAATACTGGTTTAGTACTGAAAATGTATGGTTTCTACCAATAAGTTTGAAGAAAATGTAAGCAAGACATAAACTTACAAGTGAAAAAGCACCAATTTCTCACCTCACAGTAAAGTAATTCAGTCACTTCTTGGATATTTTATTATAGTCTCACATTCAGAGGCTGCCACATTGGCACATACATTTGGGCATAAAAAAACTCTGGAGAGGAATTATAAGAACTGACAGAAATTAGATTACACTTTCCAGATACCTGACTCAAAAGCTTCTGGAAAATCAATGCAAAATCATCAGTCTGCTTGTTCTCTGGACCAGCTGTGAAGGTGCTACTCTTAGTTATTGGTTTTCAGTGGGATCCTGAAGCTTGTCCCTTCTCTTCTGATTCCACAGTAGCACCCATCAGAAGGAAAATTGCACCTACTCTGACTACCCCTGGTTACCACAGCTTGTTGCCATTCTCCACTTGGCTTTTGAAGCTCTGATATTACCCACCTGTGTGCAACCAGAGACAATTTCCCATTGCCCTGTTCAGATGAAGGTTTATGTAGGCACTACTTGCACTTGCCTCTCTGTAGAAGCTGTTCTTAGCACTTCTTCTGAATGCTGAGATTTTTGTATTCTAGTAGAGGAACAAGAAAAAGACATTTTATAGCATTGGGTCATAAACTTCTCCCACCACCTTGTAAGAAAGTTAAATTCTTTCTCAGGGGTCTAAGTGCAACAAAATAATTTTTGTCTTACTAAGTGACACCCTACACAACCGTAGCAATCTGCTAAAGCAAACATGTTAACCACGGGGAGCTCTGCTACTTTCTTTTTCTATAAATCTTTCTATAATGCTGTGCAGCTGTCAGTTGCTTTGTTATTAATTAATTTGGTTTTAAACACAAAGAGAGGCTTAAATCCAGGAGAGCACTGTTACTTCCCAGATTTCTGCAGGTCAGTCCTTTGACTCCTCTGTGGAGCTAAGCAGAAGGGAGCAGCACCCAAAGCCTTATCAAAATGTTTCTAACGCAACACTGAAGTGTCACATCATATACAAGAGCAATCTCTGGTGTGAATTTTTCAACCTATAACTTTCTGATCAGAGACAAGGATAAGAACAAGTGAAACATGTAGGTGTCATGAAGAAAAAAAAATCCCTTATGACAAAGGAGTATCATTGTGATAATCAAAATAAAATTGTGAAATTAGGAAAAGTAAATTAATATCAAAGTATAAAATTTAAGAAGAAAATTCCTTTCTAATTCTGAAGTGTACTCCTCACTTCTACCACAAAACCATACTTACATCCTTTAAAGCACATGAGTGGCAGTGGCATAGGATAAAATTTCTTTCAAAATGCTTTATGTATTACAACGAACTTTTGTAAGGCACAGAGAACCACTGACATTTAATATTTCCAGAAACCTAAAAATATCTTTCTCAAAAGAAACAAACATCTCAAGTGAGACCATTTACATGAAAGTAAAATTTCCTAGCATTAGAATTGTATTTGAAAGAATCATGTACAAAATTAAGAGCTAGAAACTCTAGTTTTCATTAAAACTGATCACTGTTGAGCTGAACTGAATAACTACACAAACCAACTGTGGTAAATCTTATTAGTTATGGTGATCATCTCAGAAACTTTAGCAAGGAGTCACCATGTTCCCATACATAAAAATTTCAAATGCTTTGTACCCCCAGCTGTTCCAGGAAACAACAAATACTCACGACAAACGTTTCATAGATTGCTGTACAAAGTAAACTCCAAATGCAAGGTGCTCAGTGACTTGCCTTTGATCTTTTTCTTAATGGAGGAGATGTTTAGTAACCTTTCCATCCCTCAGACAGTGTAAAGTAGATCAGGAAATCTGCCTTCACAACTGGCGGGGTTCAGATTTGTCAGAGCACGATGCTAATGTCAAATTGTTTTTGTCTTCCTCTCTGAAGATGGATCTTACTATTATCCCAGCTGATGGAACCAAGACAAAATAAACACAGACATTAGGACTGAAACAATGATAGACTATCTGAAAAGGCATTTAAGTGCCCACAGTCGTCCAAGGAGTAAAAAGTTATAAAAACAAGTACTTCTTTTTATTGCCCGTATCCCCATGTCATTGCCGAGGTACTTAAAAACCCACAAACCCTATGGATTTCTACCCACCGCATAGTAATTACTGAAATAACAAAGAATTGGAAAAAAGTATTTCCAAAGCCTGATGCTACTACTGAACTGCCAGTGAAAAAATTCTCACTAACACCCCTTAAGTCTATCCTCCTGCACTCCCTAATCTGAACACAAAAGGTTGGGTTTAAACACCCACCCCCCACACTGAGATTAAAACCGCCTGCAGTTTTCAGCTTCGGGCCAGCACTGACAATACTTTAAATCCTTGGCTACTGGCTTCGTGAAGACACAGCCTACAGTGAGTCCCCCAAAGTTCTTTGAAATGTTAAATACAAAGCAGGAGGAGGTCATAAAGGAAATATTCTTTACAAAAGGAATGGATATCATATGCAAGGTTTTCAAATACATTTCTCAGTTGCTTTACTTCCAGCCACCGTTTTCTCAATCCTGCATTGTATGAAGCTTTTGAAATAATATTCAGGAATTAAATAAAGCACACAAATTAGTGTTATAAACAGCTGCCAATATATGAATTTGCTACCTTTTAGCTCTCATAAATCTCTCCAATGAATATATTGTATCCAACTTCTTCTCTGAAAAAACGAATTATTTACCTAATAAATGGTCCTATAGCAATTACCAAAAGCTCAGTTATGTAAAAGTAACATATAGGTTTTATTGCATCATCTTCTGTAGCATCTGCCCAATTACTGCAATAGAAGCCAGTGTGGCTCCCTGCTGCCCTGGAAATCCAGCTATCTTTCTGCCAAGAGCCTTCTAGTGCACACAAAAGGAACAGGGATTGAGAAACCTGTTTTATCCCCTCTTATCCCATAAACTAACAAGCCTTTTTCTCCACTGCAGCTTTTCTCAACAAAACCAGGTAATTATGCAGGATGGGATTTTCAAGGTACGTAAAAGGAAAAAAATCAGTGAGTTTAGCATAGCAGCTTTGCCAAGTACTGTCACCTCAAACTCTGAGACTTGCATGCAGTGTGGGATGGCAGGCAAACACAATGATGCCCTGCCACTGACATAGGGCCCAGCTGTAAGCAATAAGCTTTGTGGTTCAAAACTCTTGGTAGGTGGTTACATTTTTCTGTCCACTTCCATTCTCCTGGAGGTAAACAGGATGGTAGGAGCCTTATTTCTGTCCCCTGTCTCACCCTGTGAGTGTCTCTCCTTTCTCATTTGGGTATCATAAACTCAATGAAAAAAATGAGTTTCACATTCATTTTTACAATCACTTTGAAGAACTTGTGTTTGGCTTGCTTGTCTCATAAGGTCTTATGAGCCCTATCCATACTAGCTTCTGACAAGATGTTCCACTAGACAGCCACAAAAACATCCCTGCCCAAATTTACAAACTGTGTACTTGAGGAGAAAAGTAACTGGTTGTCATAGTGATGTTCACAGTCTGAGAAGCCTTTGGACTTCAGTGTCATGAAAGGTACCAGGAGTTTAAAACCTCCAACTAGATCAACTAGATGAAGTGGTTCATGGAAGCAAGTACTCCAGCCAGCAGCAAATGTGTGCTTAAATCACTGGTGATCCTGAAAAACAGGCTGCTGCACTTCAAAGTTATTTAAGCTGTTTAATGTTGCGTTATTTGCAAATCGGTATAGCCCAGCTCACAGAAACTGTCACTGCCATGACTTATATGTATGTCTGACAAGCTGCTGTCCTCTACTTCTAGACATCAGTATAATATTGGGGTACCTTCACAGGAGGGCAAGCCTGTTCACTGAAATGTTCCAGCTACAAAAAAAAGACTGAAAGGTTATAGCAAGCTCAGGAACATCACATGCTTTTGGCAAGGTGAGATAGAGGAGGATGAAAGGCAAAGGAGGGTGAGCAGAATTATTGTTCCTTGATGATTAAACAAGCACAGAAACTATGATTACAGATCATAGACATCTTTTATAACATGCCAAACTAGTACACAGAGAAATGCCTCAGTAATTCAGTCATACAGGCAGTATTGGCTCTCCATAGTTTGAAAGAAGATGAGGGTCTTCTGAAACAGAGGCTCTGCCCTGACTCCCTGCTTTAGGCCAGTGAAGCAGAACAAAGCCTTTGAAGTATCTGGAGAACAGGCACTGCTGGATATAGCCCTGGCAGCCAAAAATGCTCCTTGCATTCAACCCTCACTCTTCATGGCAGGAATCAGCTCAAGATACCTAGTGATTCCTGCCTGTCTGTTGGACTCCTTACCCCTATAAAACAAGTAAGAACTTGCTGTAACCTGAACCTAGGCTTCAGCAAAGCATACAGCTAAAAAAGCATCCCTAAAGAAACCCTAGCAGGAAGGTCATTTATTGTTGAAGGAGATCAGGTCCATAAAGAGCTTCCTAGGAATGAGAAGCAATGATTCAACAGACACAGTTCAGTCTTGCCTTGCCTCACATTGCACATAGTACCAACTACCATCAGTCTGCCTTGTTTATCCAAGAGAAAGAGATAATATTTTGGTATTAAATGAAACTCCTGGTTCTCTATGTGCTCAACTAAAGTAACCAACCATGCATTACTTGCAAAAGAATGTTGGTGACTTAATAGTAATTGGGGTTTTTTAAAATCGCATCTTTCTGACAAGACTTGTCCATTTTAATGAGACCTATACCACTAACATTACGAAAGATTTTTTTTCATAATAGTATGAAATTGTATTCTTATTTCTGTGTTACCAGTCAAAGAAGTTTCCAACATATTTTATTTTTTCCCTATTTAAAGAAAAAAAACACTAAACCAAACAAGCACACTGATCTCTGAGCATGTGACTACAATAACACAGATTTCTCTCTTAGTGAACTGTCATGTTGAGCAGGCCATTTCAAAAGTGGCAAGACCTGGGTTCAGAAGATGTCTGAATGTATTTCTGTTTATCTTTACCACTTAAGAAAACTGCATTCTCCTTGATTGCTACACTTTGAAAATCAGTGCAAATGATTAATTTGCATGATTTCATGATCACTGCAGTGACTTCAGAACCAATAGATTTCAGTCCAAGACAAGCAGCTAGAAACATAAATTTTGCCATATCCAACTTCTGATGACAGTATCCCAACCACCCCAGAACATTTAGGTGAGAAATTAAAACCTTATCATTCATATAATAATGTCTAAGAGACTTAAGCATACCAACTGTAAGTGAATTCAGTGGTCAAACCCAAAAAAAAACAAATTCAGAAAACATTCTATCTCTGCCTTCTTGAAGAAGAAATATGATACTATGCACCTTTAATGGCAAGAAGTGCCCAATCCCTTTTCAAAGCAGAATCATAGTTTTTGAGTCAGTTATAGAAATGTATACAGCAATGTGAATGTAAGTTACAACAAGAACTACAAGCAGCAACACCTCCCAAGTAGTGAAGGTAAGCTATCAGGCACTTAATGCTCCTATTAATTATGTTTACACAAGTTTCAAGATATTCCTGCACAAGGTAGGGTTTCACATTTACTGAAAAGGGGTAATGAAGGTTACTCATTCTGGATGAAAATTAAATAACTCCAGCAACAAAACAGTTATTCAGACAAACTGGATAAATCATGTTCATAATTCGTGTATAAGTTCATGTTTTGCTTGGCTTTTTTGAAGTCAATTTTTTTCTGCATATCATGATTTTCAGAGTCAGAAACAAAACATAGACACTCAACATTCACAAGGATATCTGCAACAAAATAATTATGTGAAGGTGGCAAGCTGAAGCGCCTTCATTTGGATACATTTTTGTATCCAAAGAACAAGCAACAAAAACAGAATCACAGAGAGAAACAGATGGCCAGTGAGTTATCACTCCTGATCTGATGACTTATGTGGGTTCAACTTGTTTATTTACTCTCATATTTGCAAAAAAGTAACTTTCCTTATGTTAGCAGCAGCAATATTGTATATTATATATCTATTAAATACGCAGTTTGTACTTTTACCTACATGCAACAAAAGGGCATCAGGTATTCACCCTCTAATTATGGGCTCTCCTCCAACCATAAAGGTCATACTTGACCCTTCCCAGGGTTAGGGAGTTAAATGACGAATGTCTAACACCACAGCTTAAGAAAGGGTTAAAAGAGAATCAGTTTTACACTGCCCTGCTCACTGGCCTGGAGACAGGACAGAAGTGTTCAGGTCCTCAGGGGCAAGGAAGTGACTCTGTAATTACTGGCTATACCCTTTATATCATCCAGACTGTAATTACTGGCTACATCCTTTACACCATTTGGGAACTGCTACCTCTACCTCTCTCTGTGCACTACTCTCTGTTGATGCAACCCCCATGTTAACCTTGCATGATGTACGACAAAAATACTGTCATATGGTCCTGAAGCAACAGGCACCATTTGTGTGTCAGTGAGTCCTGTCAAATGAACCATCCTTGAAAACACAGATTCTTCTTAGATCACCTCACCCCTTCTTTAGGACTGATCTCATTATCTTCATTATAATTGCTCTCGTTACCTTCTAGGCATAGAAAAATAATGCAGCCTTTCTAAGGACATTAAATCCAATTATGTAAAAAGACAGTGTTGGGAAAAGAGTTAAAATATTTTAGCTAACAAATTGCTGAAAATCAGGAAAGTTCAGTCTGTGACCATTTAACCCCCCTGAACATCACCAGAAAGTATTTTCTAGCTGAAATTACAGTAATGCTACTGCCCTCAGCTGTGGTTAACCACCAGCCTTACAATTGTCTAGGCAGCTGATAACCACCTCCTAGCCTGCAAAGAGTAGGCAACGGACAAAGAGCTTCTGTGTTATTTTCCCACTAGCAAAGTTTCACTGTGTTCTTGTGGTGCAACTAAAGTAAAGGATTCAAAGTAGTCAGTGTAATTTTATATACTGGAAGAGTCCTGAAAGTAGAGAAAGACATTTTTCAGTAGATTCTTCAAATTGCCAGGATGTAAATGTGATGCAGAATGTGTTTATAGGCACTCTCACAGAGCAGTATGCGCAGATAAGATTGATGTAGGATGGTTGCATTGCTCAGCTGGTTAAGGATCAGATACTCTTCTTGGGTATAGTACCACGGGGATAGACAGGGGAGTGTCTTTCAATAAACTACTGAGCTCCAAGCAACTCCTGCAGCAATACCTCTGCAGTCCTGAGGACTTGAGTAGGACCACAGGTACAGCAGATCCCACAGCAGCAGTCCAGAGACTGAAACCCGAAAGAAGGAATCAGGTACAGTGAAAGAAAGCTGAACTCCAAGCAGGATGTTCCCTTCTGATCCACCAACATCTGGTGCAAGACAGCCTGGTGCTGAATCTGGCACAGCATCTGAGCCTTTGTGACAGTGCAGAGAATTCTACTCCCATCGTTCCGCCCACTCTGTGGTGTAGGAAGTGCTACACAGACAGACTCATGAACACCATCTGCTTACACTGTGGCATTTGACTCCCTTTCTCCAGCATGAAATATTCTGAGATGGTCTAAGCGCACTAATGCAATCCTACATTTCACAAGTCTCTATGTCATGAATCAAGAAACAGAGTCAAAATATACTTTTGATCTCCCACAACATTGCTTTTAGTTTTCTAACTGGATTTGCTTGCAGTTTTCTTAAAAGAAAAAAAAAAAACAAACATAAAACTCTGGGGGAGCATGAAACTCTTATTTCAATAAAAATTAACAGGCATAAACATATTCAATACTTACATCTGCACAGTAGTGTAAAATCTACAGAGGAAACAATTTATTTTTTTTTCCTATGGTACCTTTATTCATTCTATTACAAAGAAAGAACACTGAATTTCATACATTAATGCAAACACAACAAAAACTTCCATCCAGACCAGGAAAAAAACCTTTTTCCTAAACATGTGAAAGCACTAACCATCATTTTCCTATTCACATCTGCATTTTAAAATGAAAAGAAAACAAAAATTCCAAGTGCTTAGGTTGTCATGTCACTGGGGTTTATAAACCACACACAACTATATGGTCTATTAATTATAGAAAACACATATATTACTTACAGCATTTCTGTAGCTTGGAATGCAAGTAACTGAAATAGTCCCCCAATACACTTGGAGATACAGCAGCTAGTTAGACAGAGGCACACTCACTTTTTAAAAGCTGTTCAGTGATTTGCAGTGTCTTTCTTAGTGAGAAGGATGATATTTTTAAATTTATTTTTCACAAAAGTTCGAAGTCCCACAACTGCAAAAATGACTGCTTGGCTCTCACTAGGCTTCAGAAGCCCAGGGAAAAAAACAAGGAGAAAATCAGTTCCCAGCAGGCTCCAGCTGAGAGTCCTAACAGGAAACACCCCAGCACACTGCTTACTCTCTAGAGCGTCCCAGGGAATTCACCCAGCACCACGCTGGGAGCAGAGTTATAAAAAGTCCTCACATCTTCTAGTGCCAACCTTACATCTTAACAAGAGATTAAAAATATGTTCCTCATTCATATATTGTCTGTGAGCTATATATCCACTTTCCCTAAACCAACAAGCACAGACAGAAGGACAAGGTAGCTTTTGACACACACAGATACGAGTGATCCCAATCTTTCATTTATCTTTAATGCTAAAGTACCTGTACAATGTCTTTTAAAAAAATAATTGAAAGGATTTAAATTTTTTGCTCAACTTCATGACAAAACTACTTTGTTTGACATGGGGAAGAATGGCATTGGAAAAAGGGAACATACTTTTAACACAGCAGTGATCAAAAGGACAAAGGGATTATTTCTGATTCTCATAAGACACAGAAGTTGCCAAACTACGAAAAAATACTGAACTCTTACATGAAACCTGTATTTGCATATGGACAGGACTGGCTTGTTTGGGATGATTAAAGCCCCGCAGATCAAACCTCGAATATGTACTTCTGATTGTCCTCCAAGTCCAGGCAGGCCAGCCAGCCATGGGAAAAGATGTGTCCTCCAGAGGCTGGCAAAGATACGGCACCCACCACCCATCAGACCCTAGTTCCTGCTTGCTCCAAGCATCCACAGCATTACAGTACCCCCCGGCACTTCCTCACCCTGCTCTGCGCAGGCACTTGCTGGCAGAGGTGGCAAGATGAGCGCTGCTCAGGCAGGGCTCCCCTGGTCCTGCTGGACAAACCCCTGCCCAGCAGCTGTGGTAGGATGGGCTCCCCGTGCAGGGCTGGGGGGAATCACACCAAGACAGAGTGAAAGGCTTCTTCAAAGGTGCTCGGCCATGTCTTTGACACCGCCACTACTCTGCTGGACAGAGATGCGGTGAGTGTGAGACGTGCAGCTGTAACTCCCTGCCTTTCTGCTAGAAGACAAGACTTGACTTGGACTGGACTACTACTGTGGCCACAGGGCTTGTGCAATGAATGCACGTTAATTTAGTCCAGCATTCTACATTTTGGTGATTTGAATAGCAGATGGCGTTTGTAACCAGCTCAAATACCATGATTTCAGGATAAGACATAAAAGAAAGCAGCTATTCACCTTACTAATCTAACATTCTACACACTGGAGATGTATCAGTGAACCAACTAAATATGGGAGATCAGGGATGAAACGTAAATACCACAATTATTTGGTTCAAACCATTTTAGGAAGTTATTCAACAATAAAAAAAGTACAAGAAGGTAGCATTTGGAAACATTTGGAAGAATACATTTATAAATGAGGCTTGAAAGCCACCTGAAATAAATACAGCAGAACTCTTCCAGAGGTGGAGATTTATAAATATGATTTATAGTCTGATAGCTAAGCAATGAATGTAATCTGTCATGCACCTGAAATTGCTTTATATTTGTGATTCATTTGCACAAGAACTGCTTACCACAGCCTGATTTTTATTTATTTTTTTTTATAATTATAAGTCCATTAACAGAAAACAGAGGAAACTCCCCAGCAATCCCCAGAACAATCTAGACCAATATTTAGACTACTAAAGAGGCCAATAGTAGACAGCCAGGAAAGAATAAGGTGGCACTCACACTTTCTCATAAGAGTCTCTGTGTCCCTCCATTTTCAGCTCAAAGGATTTGCTGTGCCTGCTCTGGTTCCCCTATTGAGTAGTCTCTGCGAGGCCTCTCTGCCAAAGGCTTGCCCAGTCTTTCCATCAGCCTATGTTAACTTTTTGCACTCACAGCATCATCTGAAGTCCTGCAAGTTCTCTCTAGCATGAAGAATCACCTCCTTTTCCTTTTAAACCCATCTCCCTCCAGTTTTACTTCCCCTCAAACTATTTTAACTGAAGGAGTTCACCTCATCTCTTACCATCAAGAATGCTTTCAACCCTGACATGTTGTATGTAAATACAATGAACTTATTTTAATTTTTTTTTTAACCAGGCAAATTGCATGTACTCAAAAGATGGTGGTGATATAAACTACTTTTTAGTGTAGGGCTATGAAACTTATAATGAACCATCACACACACTTTTTATATCATACAGCTTCCAGAAAAGTTTAAATTATTTTGATCTTGAGAGAAGTGGTTACATCATTGTGCAAAATATCATTACTGTTGAAATCATCAAAATAGTTCTGTCTCCAGTCTTGTGGCGATTGGCAAGTTCTTCAGACTTCAGCCCTGATTTTCTAGGAGTTCACCTACATCATCATTGTAGGATGAGAAATCTGTCTAGGTCTTTCCCAACTTCACCATGATTTTGCCAGGAAACTTATGAGGAATCATAATGACAGTGATGACTGCAAATCAACTCAGAAAATGAGTTGACATAACAATTTAATTTTGTAGATATTTTTTTTTTTCAGAATGTAAACCTGCTGAAAGACTGCCTTTGGATGGGCCACCTCTCTAAATTTCCTGAAGAGAAAATGTAACAAATGTGACAAAGACACACAAAAAAAGTAGTAGTCAGTAATTGAGACACGCGAGAAGTACTCATAAGGCAGCAATCTGGGTAATGATGAAGGAAAAGAATGCAGAATTTTCCTGTACTTTAAAATACTAAGCACCACTTAGTGCCCTCTGCCGCATACAGAGGTAATATGCAAAGCACCACTGAACAATGACATCATCTGATATTAAACAACACAATATGCTGCATCTATGACAAATATTTATTTCCTTAATTGCCCTAGTTTTCTAAAAATACTAATAAATTATGCGAATATCTTCAGCACCAGCTTAGAGCAGGTGTTTTTTTACATTCTCTCTTCCCATGTAGTATCCTGTGTTCTGCCTGCAAGCAAGCTGTCACCTCGTCTCCCACATCTTACACAGTGGGAAATTCATGCTGAGTCGAGATGCCGGGTAGGGGGAGCATACAGCACCCTCAGCATGAGATTTAACCATGAGACACTCATGACAGCTAAGCAGCTCAGTGGGACGTGGTCTGCACACCACCCTGCCACTCCCACTAAACCCAAGGGAGTGGGAAGTGCCCATCTCTCCCTGCTCTCAGCTAAAAGAAATGAAACAAAGACAAACAAAAGGGAAGGTCAAGTCTGCAATGCAATTTTCAACCAAATAAATGTGCATTAAAAGTCTATAAAAGGTCTTTCATGCACAACATGGAAGAAGTAAATGCAGACCAGAGCAACTGCGACCCTGAAGAGGATTAATTGATTGTCAGACAGAACCAAGGAGGTCTCCTGATGTGGAATACAAGTATTTTAATCTGATTCTGAAATCTTATCTCCTGTTTTTAAGAAGATTAACAGAAATTCTTCTGCAGCAGGCTATTATTTCTGATCCATTTCATGAACTAAGAATATTTTCCAAAAGCAAAGTTTGTGCATTTTAAATAGTTTATTATCATTCTACTCAAAATCAAATTTGACAAAGTTGATCATGACTAAAACCTGTTCAAGGAAGTTAGGTCATAAAAAAATGTCCTTTGCATGCATTCACATTGCCTTAAACAGGCATGTCACACGTGCACAGACATGGAAATGTAAGATGTGGAAACATAAGATATCTAATTTTGCATGAGACATGAAGCATTCAAGGTCTCCAGGTTCTGTACTTGAACCAAAACTGGCATGAAGATGTTATGGCAGTAAAGCTGTTCTAAAAAAACTTTTTCCAAACTGATAATTCCTCCTCTAGCCTGGTTAAGGGAGATTTCATAGAAGGAGGAAGAATTATTTCATATGTCCTTTTCCTATCTTATACAGACTGAGTACAGGCAGACAGTTAATATCATTGCTGTGCTTGGTTCTGCCTGAGAAATCTATGTAACTGGCCATATTTCAGGCTTCTCCTTCATTTTCCCTTTGAATATTCCTTGAATAAACTGAAAAGGGAAGTACAGCCAGCTGGCTTCCTTTGTCCAGCTTCCTTCCCCCTGAAGGAAAGCATGGGAGCCATCCTTCCCATTTCTCTCATTTCTGCCCATAAATTAAGCTGGCATTGTGCCAGATAGTCCAGTTCTAAGCTCTAGGTATGAAATTAGAATTAGAATTTAGGTATGAAATTAGAAATCTAGGGGCTCCATTAGGGTCTGTCTGAAGCAAGAAGACCATGGTAGGCACCAAGTGGTGGCATAAAGTGGAGAAAAGATCACTGCCATCACTCCTGCCTCATACAAGTCCCCCTGATGATGCCTGGGGCTCTGCTCCATGGTCACAAGCCACTCCATCCAGCTTGTCCTGCAGCCCTGCTGAATGCATGGCATCTCTGCTGGATGACAGGAGTAGAGCAATGGTGATGCCAAACATCCATTTAAATCAGGGCTGAGAAGCATCACACATCAGGCAACCCTCAAGAATTTGGCAAGTCTGCTTTAGATCTGTGTTGGCTGGTTGAATTCAGGCTGTTCCTGTTTAAAACAAGCTAACCTGCATTTCATTGCTAAGTAAGGTTTTACCTGGGAGTGGTCAGCACAATGAAACCAACCCAGCAGCGTACAAACTGACACTCCTGCTTTTTCCTCAATGGTCAATTCATAATGAAGCTACCAGGCATCAGCTGAACATTATCTCTACACTATTAACCTCATGGCTTTTACTTGAGATGACAAATAATTCAAATAACTTTACATTTGTCATGAGCAAAGAGTACAAGTGCAGTTGCAGCACCTCACATGACTCAATTTGAGCCTTTAATCTAGACAGGACCTTGATCCAAGGGCAACTCAAATCAGTCCTCAAGTAGAACACTGCGTGGGATTCTGCTTGCTACCTGAGAAGGTAACGCAATGCACCACTTGTACACATGAATGCCTGCATCTTTCCTGTAGTCAAGGAAACATTTTTATTACGCTTTCATTTTTAAAAAGTCCAAAGGACATTGTTCTTCTGAAGCCTCTTGATAATTCTTTATATTATCTAGAGCAGAAACACTTCTCCTTCACACTGAACAGTAGAGAATCATGAAGACATGGGCTCAATGCCTCCTGAGCCCTTGGGAACCCACCCCCCACCGAAACCATCCTCTTCAGCAGGGTTTAATGAGTACTTCACAACCATTATTTTTGCACATAATAACCACAGTCACGAAGCAAGTCTCCCCTACAGCAAAAAGAAAGTATTTAGTAAGGATCCTGGCACAATTTCAGGTAAAGCATGTTAGTTTCCAGTTCTCCCTGTACCTTCTTACGAAAATATCCAGTCGGCAAGAAGATGTATGAACCCCTGAGGTGAGGCAATAATGCCACAAGTGCATTGCCTTGTGGACAAGGACACCCATCCCAGTATAACAGGCCAGACTCAAGCGTCCCTCACTGGAATCCCCAGGTATTTTCCCTCATATACCTGTGTAGCTAGTATGAAACAGAAGCCCTGGGGAAAAACAGTCACATATTTTGTCATGCTGTCAGCTGTAAAATGGCAACAGTAACATATCCTTCCTAAAGGCCTTTAGGGATCACACAGACAGAAAAATGTCACATACATTCTGGTACAGAGATAGCAAAGTCCATATATACATATATATCCCAGAAGAGGTTTTGTCCATCATAAACCACAGGCAGGAAAACATCAAAACTTTAGGTTGTACCAGAAACTAAATACCTGCCATTTCTTAAGCTGAAAGCAGCTGCCCTCAGAGATCTTAACTTTAGGTTTCAGCATAAAAATTTCCAGGGTATCTTAAGAAAAATAGAAAGACTGTTAATTACATGCACATCCTACACTAAATGCATACAGCCCTAAATATCTGCTTCTTACATTGTGGAAAGCCACCATCTCAGAACATATTGCTCTGATGGGTCTTGTGTTGCTTCTACCATTTTTTGCCCCCAAGAGTGTTTTGTGCCAAATTTACAGACTTTAAAAGTTATTCTTTCTTCTTTCCTGATCTTAACCCAAAACACTAATTCTCTGTGCAATATACTCAGTAATATATATGCAAAATACCTGTTGGCACCAGCAACCACTACATGACATAAAACTTAAACTAAATTAAAAAAAAAAAAAAATCAGATTAGACAGATTACATTGGATGTTGTCCATGGAACTTGATCCTGAACTTCAGCATGTGTCCTCATCTTGAGCAACATGAGATGAGAGGGGTAGTCTGTGGTTACCTTGTGAGGAAGCAGGAACAAGAGAGAGCTGCATCCCCAGCACTAAAGGCCTGGAGCATGCTCCTGGGAACTCCCAGCTGGAACTGACTGCTTTATCAACTGGTGCCCTTCAGCAAAGCACCTGAGGTATGCACTGGGTGCTGGGAAGTTCTCCTTAGTCTTGCAATTTCTTAAACAATTCCAGAACTGCTACTTTAAAGGCTGTGTGGTCAGACAGCAATCTTTTCTGACATGACTAAAGTTTCTCAAGGAATGTAAGCCACGGTAAGAAAATTTTAATTTTCTAGCTCTCTCTCTTTGTAAAAGCAGAACTTCCCAAGCCAAAGACAAGATACTCCCTTAAGCCAAAGGCAATTTATAAGCTGCTGCAAACAAAACCAGTTTTAGAGCTCCTCTCTCTCACCTCCTGCTTCCCCTAAAAAAAGGAAAAGCCCCAAGTGCTCATAATGCAGTGCATCTGGTGGCCTAAATATGGCTGTTACCAGATTCCCCACTGACATAAAGAGGTCAGAATCTGAGAAACTGAGAAAATGACTTAAGCTTCCACAAGAAAACTTGACCTGGAACAATTAACCTGAGAACAACACCAGAACAATGTCCCAGAAAGTCAAGACAAGTTTGTGCTGGGAAAAGTTTAGTACTTCAGGACTGCTGACAGTAAGTTCTCACATTTACACCTGACACAATGGATTCATCTGCAGTACTCCTAGAACCCATGTGAAAAAACAACTGGTTTTTGCTACATCATTTCTTAACCTCCTTATAAAAATGCTAGGAGAAACATGCTACCATATCCAGAACTTTTGGCATCTGCCTACTGTATAAAGGAAAACTTTGTTATGCAGTTGCAAAACCATCAAGCTCCTTTGAGAAACATCCTTGTCTTCCAGGACGCTTCTCACACTGAAACCTAATTACCAAGGACCACTTCTGATGAATCTTTACAAGTTTTGATACACTTAAAAATGTTTTCTTCAACTATAGTCAGCATTTTTAACATTTTTTTTTCCTCAAATGTGAGAAGTAACATAAAATACTGTGTTCTGTCCTTAAATAAAATTGCCTACACAGCTACTTTTGATCCATGAGTGCTTGTTCTCCCTCCCAATTTTCTCTGCCAACCACCCCTCACAAGACACACTCAGATTATTTGATTGGGGTTTTTTTATTAGCCATCTGCTGTGCAGATAAACACATGAAAAAATTACAAATCAAAGAAAGAGAGGCAGATAAATGGGCTTTCACTAACCTTTTGCCAGGGTGGGGAAGCTGAAATGACCTGTGAAGGCCGAGCCAAAGGGAGCTAAACCAGGCAGCAGGTTTGCTCCAGTCTGCTGGTGAGCAAGTGAGCAAGCAGGGAGAGCTGGTGACTTGGGAGGGAAGGAGGGGCACACCAGGGCAGATGAGTCATTAGCTACTAAATTAGAGAATAAGCATCTTGGAATTGCAAATAACTGTATGCAGTCTGGGAAGTGGAGAGGAAGACACACTTTCAGTCAAACTGCCCTGAACTGACGAACATCTGCATTTTTCACTCAGTAAGGCGTCTGCCCCTGCCTCCTCTGCCGGCTTACCCTGTGTGCCAGCAGGAGGCTTCTCCCCAGCAGCTGCAGACCTTGCTTTTGATTGGGAACACCAGCTCGGTTAGCAGGAAAGCACGGAGAGCTGGCATATGGTATGCACACCTGGGAAGGAGCGCTGGAGAGCCGCAATTGCTCCTGGGCATCCCTCATTCCTGCAAACCCTCCATTGTGGGAGGCGCTCTCTGCACCAGTTACAGGTCTTTTTATGGTCAAGATAGTTGCAATGTTGCCAAAATGCTGAGATTGCTGAAGCTGCTTTGATGGCCTAGGAAGGTCTGCAAAAGCCTGAAGCAAGGGAGACATGATTAGTCTCCATAATAAAATTTTCAAATTCTCTGGTGAGGAAAAGTCAACGAATAAAAAGCAAACCACAACCTCTGACCTACACCTTTGCTACCTAATTTTCTGTTAGAACATACCTCTGCTGACTGTAAAACCTAAAACTTATAATTATGAAGCTGAACACTTTTTTTATTATGGTTAGATGGTTATGGGTGAAGTAACTTTTAAAAGCAAAATGACTAGAGACCTTTCACAACCAGAATCTCAGATGTCATTTGAAAAGCAAGAGGATTCAGATTCAAACCCAACAGTTTCAAACCTGATCAAGACTGTGCTGAAGCCAGAACACCATAGACCTTAATTTTCCAAACAACACTTATATAGGAGAAGAGACTGGGGCTTTTTCAGCGGTGTCAACAAACCCCTCACTGTACTCAAAACATTTCTGGTCTAATATAACCAAAAAGTTGTGAGAATAATCAGATATTATTTACATATTATTATATTTATATTATTTTTCTTGTATTTTTTTATAAGTGATATATATTTATTTTTTACCAAGACTTGCAGGACGTGCTCCCAAGATTTCAATGTCATTGCTGCAGATTAATCAGGGTCTAACCCTCAGCCCACATGAAAATACCACCTCCTCACATTACCTCTGAATAAAATCATTAGCCTGAAAGCACCCCATCCTATTTTGACTGCTTTTTTTGTTCACATTTCCACTCACAAAATAATTCTTAATCCCTCTTTTTGAGCAGGCTGTTTCTGGTTTTTTTTTTCTGTAGCCACCAGATACCTCACAAGGTATGACAAGGGAACAGGTCATAGCATCACTGTGCCTCCCTGCCCTCTCCAGCAGCACCCTCTGCCCTGCGTTCTACGAGTCCTTGCTTAGTGGTTAGCATTAAGCTTTCATGACAGTGACTAACCTATACTTCTGAGAGTCTTTGGTGCCTTGCCAAGTGTTAGCAAATAATTATGCCTTTAGTGTTTCTGCTTCAGTTGATGCTAAGACTTGAGTTCTTTTCTCCTGCTAGCCAAAATGCAAATGCATATTGAAGTAACATGCGTCTTTTCCATTGTGATTTCTAGCTTTGCAATCTTCTACCAGTTAGTTCCACATATTTCTGTTTCTTTGGCTCTTTGTAGCTGATGTTTCTCTTTAGACACAGCTCTATAGCACAGGAGCACCAAATTTATTGCTATACCCCTCTCAGATCACTTTTTGAAGACAGAAATGTTACAAACAGTCTGGCACACCTTCAGTCTGCAGCACATCTATTCTGTGAATATTAAGGGAGACTTTGCTTTCCAGTCCAGTCAAACCAACATATTTAAACTGGTAAAGGGAAGGAGAAAAAGAAAAAAAAGGAATACTTCTGTAACATTGCATACTTATAAATAGCATGCTTTCCATGTGTGTCAGATATCAAATAGCTTAATGACAACTGATAACTGGCTGATTTCTGCAATCTGCCATCAGCTGCTATTTTCAAGAGAACATGAGCTATTCCTAATACCGTAGTTCAACTCCACTTAGTTGTGTAGGAAGCTTACATTTTTCAACCAGATGGCAGGTATATACTATTTTAACCAAAATCCTGTTTTAAGAACAGCGGTTGATATAATGACAGTGCTTGACAAGCCAAGAGAAATTTAAAAAAAAAAAATGTAGATAACTACATAATACCATTTAATATTTGCCTTTAAAAATATAACATACTTATGAACAGCAACAGATGGGCCAGGCAATCAGGCTGCATGACCTCATTTACTGGGAAAAACAAGGTGTTCAGTTTAGTTTTTTTTAATTTAAACTTCAGCTTTTATTTTCAAATATACTTTTCAGAATTAGGATGTGATTTTCTTCATGTGTGTATCAAGCCAAAAAGCCTCTTCTCCCTGAGTCAAGCAGGGATGAGCTATTTGGCTGCATTATAGTGTGATTAATCCATGCAACTGTTTTAACACCCAACAGAGGGGAAAAAGCCACCTCTAGAATACAGGGTTTGATATGATACAAATAACTTGTTGCTAAATATCTCTACCATTAGAGCAATGTCTACTAATTAGGAAATAAATCATTTACACTGGCATTTCTACAGTAGCAGAAGGCATTATCCTGTTCTTTTTCGCTGATGTCTCCTAAATAGCAACAGAAACACTAGCTGTGAAATCCACTTTACATCTCGCAGAAGAGAAGTAATTCTGTGTTTTTCAGAAGTGCTGTAGCCTGAACACATTTTTTTTCCACACCCCAGCAACAAACATCAATGCCTTTTGGGATCTGACCCACTGTAGTCTCATTTTGCTGCCCTTAACAAAGGACATGTTTTCTCCCCTCTGTACTTACATTTTGTCTGGAATCCTCTCTTCAAGCACAAATGGAGAATCAAGGGGTGAAGCAGAGTCTAGGTGACTGAGCAGCGCACTGAAACACCCTGGGTGATCACTGTGGCTTCTCCTTTCTGTTGTGTCAGAGACTTCCCTGTATTCAAAGCTCATTTCAGTGGGGAAGGTCCAATGTCCTACAAGTCAAACACACTGAGCCTTTAGATCCTTTAAAGCCCCACTATGCTAAAGCATTTAGCAGTAGATGTCTCTATATTTACTGCTGTCTTTTTTTGGATACATGCCTATGCAAGAAGGAAGCAAACTCTCTTTATATTTCACACCCATTCACACTACATTTTTTTCAGGGTGTTGCTGAAGAAAAAAAAATTCCCAAGCTAGCTCTGCTCCAAATGGCCAACTACACAACCATTTATTTTCCTCTGGTTATCCTGACTGAGTTATTTTCCCACACGTTCCTGATGTGGTGAATAACTTGTCTGAACAAGCAAGATAATGCTTTAGGCAGCAGATTAGAAAATGCAAATGTGCAGGGAGTCCTGTAGGCACCTCCTGGGTTGCATCCTGCCAGTGAGGCTTGGTTTTCTATCCCCAGCTGAAGCTGCAGGAGGTGCCCATCTCTCTGATGGCTTGCACTGGGGATCTCAGGCCCTGAGTGAGGTGCTGCAATGTCCCCCATGTCCCAGCCCTGTGCCGGAACATAAATAGTGAGAATTATTTCTGCCAGCAGTGGACACCAAGGCTCAGCCCTGCTATTAACTGCAGTGACAGCTACCAGGTTGCCAAATCCAGGGCAGACTATTTCAGCCAGGACAGATGTATCACTTACTGGGGAGAAAGGAGAACAGCCCAGGAGCAGCACCACCATTCCTGCTGCATCACTTTTATGTGGTTGTGGCAAAAAGGTCAAGAAAAACCAGGGATAGAGAGGGTTGGACTGGTTTTTGCACCCTGGATCAGCAGGATGGCTTTGCTTACCCCATACCTACCCCCAAAAAAGGACAAAGCAGGTCCTCATCGCTTGCACCCACCTCTTCATGGCAGGGAGCACCATGTAGGAGAAGTGTCCTAGGCTTGTGGAGTCATTACACACACACCTCCTAAACAGAGTCTCAAGAATATCATCTACAGAGAGAACTGTGCCACATATTTACCTCTGACCACTCTAAGTGCCACTTGGTAACAAACATCAAATACCAAGAGTTTCCTGGAACAGGTTGCCCAGCAGTGATGTGTTATCCACATCTCTGGAGACTTTCCAGTCTGACCTGACTGGATCAAGTCTTGAACAGCCTTGTCTGATCTCATAGCTGGCACTGCTCTGAGCAGGAGCTTCTGGAATCCTCTTCTCTTTGACTTCACTCAAACAAATGCGTTGCTGACCACTGACTCTCCAGCCAGCAAGTCCTCACATGCTCAGCACCCTCACAAGGATTTTGGAGCAAATTAACTACAAAAGCATAGCAAGGTGCCCTCCTCCAGCCAGGAAGCTCTCCAGACCAGGCTTCTCCTAATGACTAATAGCTCGCACTGAAGAGCTTCTAACACATATAGAGTTGGGAGTCAAAAAGTGCAGAAATAAACCATGTCTCAGTTATAAAGGAGGATTTTCTAGATCTTTCTGTAAGCTTTTACTTCTGCCATTTTGTCTGTAAGGTTTTACTGTAGAGTTTACTTTTTTTTCCTGCACTGATAGAAAAATCTATATGGAACTAGCAAGAATAAAGACATCACTTTTTTTAATATTTAGAATAACTGAAAATTTGTTCTCACATTAAAATCTTTACTGGAATTGGGAGTGAATTTTTCACATGGCAACAATGAAACAATGCTGGGCAGGAACACCCTGACACCTCTTTTCACAGGTCCTTCACTTGAAATTGCAGTTACAGTGATCTAAGTAGGAAAACAATTCTGATATTAAAAAAAAAAAAAAAACCAAAAAAAACCCACCAAAAAATGTAATAAAAGAAAACACTGTTTTCAGGTTGCAAGGAGATCTTGAATCACAGGTGTGCCTGATCCACAGAGCACACCCGGGCTGCTGAGAGGATGGGTGTGTCAGCTGCACTTCACTGTCCTCCCCTGGTTATGGCCTCACACAGTGCTCAAGAGCATGGCTGAGACACCCAGGGTCACATCCAGTGCAGAGTGGCATGACAGCTTCTTCCAGGCAGGAGCATGGTTAGGGACAATGGCAAGGTAGGAAAAAATCCTATTCCTGATGCAAAGACATCCCAAGAGCTTCAGCATCTCACAATGCCAATCAGTTTGGCTCCCTTCCTTCTGACTCATGCCCACGCACCAACACAGCTGGCACATGGCTGTGCAGGAAGGGAAGCCACGTTTCTCCCCTGAGGGGAAGCTTGATTCAGGCTAAAAGGTACTCTAGTCTGGATCTCAGAAGCAGTATCCACCTGTCCTCTCTAACACCAAGGTTTTTTAGTTCATGCCCTGTGCTCAGCCCAAGAGCCTCAGCAGTTTGGGCTCACCACACCTGAGCAGAAGTGGTCCCACGAAGGGCAGAAGGGTTTATGAGTGATGTACTTCAGATATTCAGAGTGCCCAGATCCCATTTAGAGTTTCACAGCAGGAGAGGAAAGGGGAAAAAGAGAAGAAGAAAAAACAAATTTAAAAAAAAACAATAGATGTGTTCACAGAAGCCTGGAACACAGACAAGACAGTAGCCCTGTTATCATTGCTGCAGCTGGTATAAAGACAGCACGTTTTCATGCTGCAGTCACATTTCCAGTTTCTTCTCAGACCTACCTGGAGGGACTGAATAATTTGCATCTCTCTTTTTCCCATATTATTTGCACATTCCACATATTATTTGCATTTATCGTGAAAGGGTGGAGAATAATAGTGCTTACTGCAAGAAATAAATACATTTAAAAAACAAATCAGTCAGTGCTGCCAGTCAGACAGATGCAAAAGTTGACAAAATACAGCCTTTCATTATTTTTTCATTCCAACCAATGCACAAAATACATGAAATATAAAAGAGTGCCTCACATAGATTTTTTCCAGCTGAATAGAGCTTTGACAGTCAAGAACACTGCATTTTTCACATAATAAAATGTGATTTTCCATCAATTTTACCAGTAATGAAAATGTAACACACAGAACAATCACTTGAAAGCCAAGAAGTTGGAGCCAAGGGTGAGGTTAGAAGTTGCAAAACTGGAAGCCTCAAGGGAAGAGAAGTGGTGGATAGACAAGAACTGGTTCTCTGCCATTCACTGAGTTTTCTACAAATGCCCCCTCTCCCCCCAAAAGGGCTCCCCCTCCTCCTGCTCCTGGTGCTCAATGGGAGGGGCAAGCCAGAGCAAAACCATCCATCTGGTTCCCATCACAGAAAGGACTGCCTAGACTAGCTCCTGCCAAAGCCTGTCATTAGCAATCAGCATGAGAGAGAACATGAGAAAACACAGCACAGCTAAGACAACAAATCTAATACTTTTAATACACTAATCACAAGGACAGTACTCAATTTTGTTCTTTATAGAAATATCACAAGAGTCAGATGGGTCATCCTGGTAGCCTCATTTGATCAGGGAAATAAATGTAACAGGCAACACAAATGTTATTTCTTATGCCATACTAGATCCCTCAGCACCTATTAGAAGCATCTACAGGAGTGAAATATGTCAAAGAAGGATAATTTGATTAAGCAGGTGCAAAGCCTTGTTACCTATTAATACACTTTGTTTCCTTTTAGCTACAGCATAATAGACACAGCATTTAAATCCTGATGCTGCCACTGTAATCCAAGATCTAGTCTTTTATGAAAGCTTGGAGAGATGACCATCAAACTTCTCATGTTCTCTTGCCACAGAAGTTAAGCACAACCCTTCCCACCTCCCTTAGCTATGCCAACCATGCAGAACAACGCCAGCATTTCCAGTTTCCACAAACTGCTTGCCTTGCATATCATCCTTTAAAATATGTTTTATCAGTCTTTCATTTCAGATAGCCAGTGGCAAAAATAAAAGCCAAACCAACATCCAAGCAGTCTATAGCAATGCCTCATACAGTACCTACAATACAGTATCTACAATACCTCCTGCTGCCATGGGAATGAAATACAGGGATATAAGGACCTTCTACCACTGGGTACTGCACACAGATGAAAGCAGAACTGCCAGCTGGACTTTGCAGGCACAACTTTCTCCCCACCTCAGCAATATCATCACACACTCCCCTAATTGCTGAGTAAGAGTGGCTGCTGATTATCTATCCAAAATAATGAAATCTGACTAGGGTCTAAAGTGATCTGACAGTAGGGAACAGAGAGAGGCAGTAAGCTCTATTCCTTTGCTGTTCTCCTAACTTGCCTCAAACCTTTAACCAGATCCCTCAGGAGTTTGTCCTCCTCCCCACAGGCTACACAAACTCCTTGTGTAGAGTGCTTCTCCAGGTCTCTGAGAGCCACATTTTCCCATGACTTTGACAAGAACTGCCCCTGCTGCTCTGGCACAATCCTGCCATCCTGGAAGAGCACACAGAAACAGACAAACACTTTGGGATCTCCAGGAGTGCAACCTGAGATCAGCACCTGAGTGCACCTGGAACCTTTGCATGGCTCCCTTGAGCACCTTGCACCAGAGTAACAACAGCACAATTAACAACTTATAAACACCTCCCCCTCCTACAGTTCCCTGTACTAGATGAAGGAGACCAAGAGGGACAATAAAGAAGAAACCTCCTTCGAGAAGAATTACCATGTCTCTGCCTAAGGATGACATGGCTCAAACTCCCTCATGACTGTCCCAGGCACATCACTGTCACCTGGCTTGCCTCTCTCTATCTCCCTGCTTTTGTTAGGCTGTTCCCACGCACATCTAAGAATATTCTGATGAGTGAATATGAATAACAGCTCTTTCTTCCTCCTTTCAGGAAACTATTTCCCCATTTGTTTCTCTCCTCTCCCTGCTTCGCTATTTAGCTGCGAATGTTAATGACCCATTTAAGAAGAGGAAAGCACCTTCTAGGAATGACTTGCCCCAGGCTATTCCATAGGCTGCTCAGAAGTAAATCCCATAATTTCTACCCTCTTTGGTAAAAGAGGAACATTCCCAGGACCAAAGAGAAGCACAAGCAGAGAGAGAGATGGAAAGGGAGAGGAGATTGTCATGTTCTCTTGCACACTTTGCTATGTTTGTTATTATTGTGCTTTAAAAAGTAAAGATCACTGGGATATCAGGGCTGAGCCCCAGGTCAAGTCTGCTCTGACTTGCTGCCATGTCAGTGAAAACCAATGAAAATCTTGATCAATGAAATCAATGAAAAACTTTTCAAAATGCCTTCTTTCTTCCCCTTTGTGCATTTATGTCTCAGCCTGCTACACTGAAGCTAAGACAAGCCTCCAGAGGCTTAGAAAGGCATTAGTGGCACATCCCAGGATGGGACCACACCTGAGGGCAAGGAGGCAGCTCCACTGCAGGAACCTGGCAGTCCTTCCCCCTGACCTGTCTGTCTTCATCACACCTCCTGCCCTTCATTCCTGCTGTCTTGGCCTGACACTGTACGCTCACCTGCAGGCTGGTAAAAGGCTGCATGCTGGTTGGACTCCTTCAGGTTGCTTGCTAGATCCTGGTGACCATTTCCCCTCCCAGGAACAAGATGCACAGCCATGGGATACAAGCAGGAACAAGCCATAGAGCACTGCACATCCAAGAGAGCTACAGAGCAGGACAAGGTTGAGAATGAGGACAGACAGCTCTGTGAAAAGCAGCTTTGAAGGAAGAGATATGGTGGAAACAGAAGTTGACCCCTAAAAAATGGAGAAAGAGCAAAAAAGGCTGTGGAAGGGCAACCCATCTGCTGCAGACTGAGCAGCTGGGATTGTGAAAGAAACAACCAGGTTACTGCTGATGGATTGATGAATGAGCAGTTCAATTCCTCTCCTAGACCTCCCATCATAAGAAGATGGGAAATGGTGTGTTAAAATCTTCACGATGTAGAGCTAATAGAAACATATCTTTCATTATCTCTTAGAAGATCATGAAGGGGTTTTCCACCCTTTCACCATTCTTCTCACCTCTGAAGCCCTTCCCATGTCTTTCTGTACTGTAAATCTACACTTTAAAATAGCAGAAGATGCTGTGTATAGGTAGCCAGCCTGTTGTTTAGACACAGTCAAACCTAAACAATATAAAGAAGAAAAAAAACAGAGGGGAAGAGACAGGCAGATGGGGTGAGCTGTGTAAACAGGCATTGCAGCCTGACTGTTATTGAAACATGCTGAAGCACCATTTGCACAACTTTTAACTCCCTAGTTTTTTACAAACTTAAAAATGCAAATGCAAAATCTGACTGCAAGGCAGAAAGCTGGGAGCTCAGGTTTCAGCTCAGAACTACATTCCCAGTGCTGTTGTACTTAAGGTTATAAAAATAATGAGTCTATACTGAAAAGGCCAATTTGGCATGCCTCTGAACTAAAGAAAAATAAATAAAAATTTATATCATTTGGAGACGCAGAAAAGGAAAAATAGTGCAAAACATGCTTTTCATCAGTTGATCACGTGTGACTTGTTTTTAAGTGACAACATATATACCATTTTCATAGAAGTGTTTGCCAAAAATTCAATAAAGCTTCTGAATGTGAAGTAGTACCTCAATACTGTTTGGTTACCCAACATTTGCAAAACAACTTTGAACAGATTTTAAATGCATAATCCTTGCTATTATATAGACTATGTACACTACACTTAGCAGAATAGTACCCAAAAACCGTAAAAATACATCCAGGAGTATTCATGTTAGAAAAAAACATACTTCCCTTTTCTTTCACTTGCAATTACTGCAAGGCCAAATGGAGCAGGCTGCAAGGAGAGGGCAAACACCCAGCAACACCTTGCTTGAGAGCACACCAAGCATGCAGGCTCTGCTCTCTGCATCCTTCCCAGAGCCTATCTGAGATCCCTGAGTTTAAACTAGATCAGAGCAGCTGAGCTGTGATGAACTACCCTCATTAATGCTGAACTTCTCTGTTTTGATGAGGTAAATGAATAATTATGTTTGTACCCTAAGTGGACTATAAATCACCAAGGCATTTAGCCACTTACCTTAGTACTGTCAAACACACTTTGCAATGGCCAAACACAATCCATATGATAAATTTATGCAGCTGAAGTCTTCAGACCACCAGTAATTTCTGCCTTAAAAATCCCCATGACTAAGTAGAGAGGCAGGACAAAAAGGAAAATAAGGCATAAGTAAGTACCAGAGACCTGAAGTGGCACAGATTTCCTGAAGACTATGACAAGCAGAGGCAGAATAAAATAATCCAGAGCAGAAAAGGCAGAAGTAATACCTTCAGCTTTGCATTTCTGCAATCATTGGGTGTCAGCAGAAAGACAACAATTGGTGCAAAACACGGGATCTGTGGAGGCTGAGCCACAGATCAGATTTGGAAAGGAATCTGCCTTGGTCCCCTGCTGGGACAGACATGCACCCATTGATGGTGTTTCAGCTCAGCTCACCTCCTGTGGGGTTCATCTGGGGATCCAGTAAGGGGACGGGTGCCAAAGATCCCAAAAAAATAGAGGGCCACAATGCATTGCCTCCCTTTTCACAGAATCACAGACTGCTTTGGGTTGGAAGGGACCTTTAAAGGTCCAAACCCATACCATGCACAATGACATCTTCAACTGGATCATGTTGCTCAGATCATCATCCAGCCTGACCTTGAATGTTCCCAGAAATGGGGCCTCTACTTCCTCTCTGGGCAAATTGTTCCAGAGCCTCACCACCCTCATAAAAATTTCCTTGTATCCAGTCTAAATCCCCCTTTTAGTTTAAAACCACAACCACTTGCATTATCAATAAATGCCCTGCTAAAAAGTCTGTCCCCATCTTCCTCAGGCTAGATATTAGCAAAAAGTTTTTTCACCCATAGGGCATTGGGAAGTGGTCACAGCACCAAGCCTGATAGAGTTCAAGAAATCTTTGAATATTCTCCAGCACCCGGTGTGAGTCTTGGGGATGGTCCTGTGCAGGGCCAGGAGTTGGACTCGATGATACTAATTCTTTAACTCTTATATGCCCCTTTCAGGTACTGGAAGGCTGCTCAAAGGTTTCCCCAGAGCCCTCTGTTCTCCAGGCTGAACTCTCAGCCTGTCCCCACAGACGTGCTCCAGCTCTCCCATAATTTTTATGGCCGTCCTCTGGACCCACTCCAACACGTCCACGCCTTTACTGTGCTGCCGATCCCAGAGCTGGATACAGTACTGCAGGTGGGGGGTCTCACGGGAACGGAGTAGAGGGGCAGAACCAGCTCCCCTCTTCCCTTCTGCGGAGACGATCTTCATCCTTGAAGAGGCCGGATCCGACTGCGGTACCTCCCCCAGCCCCGGCGGTGCGGCCGCGCCATCGCCGCGCCTGGAGGGGCCTCTAGCGGCTCCCGCCGGGCGCTCCTGAGGCACGCACCGCGCTCCCGGCCATCCCTGCCCTGAGCCTCCCAGGCTGCCGCAGTTGGTGAAAACGCAGCAGCAAAACCAGTCGGTGCTGGCGAGGATGCCGAGCCACCCGCGGCTGCCGTCAGTCCCGCGCCCACCGGGCACCGGCTTTGGTGCTCGCCAAGGCTTTGCCGTCCCCACCTATGGACGGCCCAGCCCCTGACCTCTGGAAGAGGCACCCCAGCAACTGGAGGGCCAGCATGCTTGGGGTGAGCAAGCTCCAGTCGGCCCAGGAAACTCTGATCTTACTTTTCTTCCGTTTTCCTGCAATGAAACATGGATTTGCAGCATGATCTGGGTCCCCTCGTACAGTATGGCAACATTCACCCATCGATTTGGAAAAAGGGGATAACAGCGAGGCTGAAGGCTCGGATGACTTCAGGGCGGTATTTGCAGCGCAACAGATAAACACCCTGCCAGTGTTCCCTGATGGGGAGGCACTTAGGCAGGCAGCAGTCAATTGCTCACGGAAACATTTGCTATGAGAGAATTTCCCACTAACACCAAGTTCAGCACAATCACAATAGAGTCACTTTTTTAACCCCGTTTAGAAGTGGAATACCAAAGGGAATTCAAGCCCAGGCCCCACGGCATTCCACTCACTTTCAAGCCCCTGTATTTATGGATAATGTCACTAAATAAGTCTGTTCAGGTGGGAAGAAACCTTAGGAAGTCTGCAGCTTCCTGCCCAAAGTGGGGCCAATCCTGGCTTCATGTGATGTTGCGCAGGGCTTGGTTACCTGGGCCTCAAAAACCTCTGGGAACAAAGGTCCTAGAGTCTCTTTAGGCAAGTCATCAACGTGCAATTTTCCTCATGGAGATATTCTTATCACAATATTCTCTCAGAAAATCCTACTCCAGTTTGCAATCCTTGTCCCTTGGAGCTGGTGACACCTTTTCATCAATTTTCCCATAGGTGGGGGCAGGCTGCAGAAAGGTCTCCTGCAAAGCCATCTCCTCAGGACTGAACAAACCCCTATCCCTCAGTTTCTTCTTCCAGAGCACATGTCCCAGGCCCCTGGCCATCAGAAACCCAGACATTTGACTGTTTCACACAATGAGCCACTCATATTCTAGAGAAAGCAACAAAAATGTTTAAAATACATGTGAGAAGCCACAGGTCCAAATTTCAAAAGTTCTCCAACAAAAAGGCAACAAACCTACCAGCTATGCATTTATTTAAAGGAAAGGCAGACAGCAGAGGCCATCTATGTTTAAAAAAATAAAAGCAACCCTCCTTCAAGGCAGCAGAGGGAACCTACTTACCATTTTTCACTTGGCTCTCTGTGAAATACACTTGAACATACTTAACTCCTTGAAAACTTAATGCCTTCAAGAGAAGTCATGCTCCAAAATGCTAGCATGCTTTATACCACAGGAATCTTCTGATTCACATACCAACAGGAGTATAACGACCATTTGTTTCAGGTAAATTATTTGCAGGAAGGTCATATTAGAAAATAACATGCTGAAGTCCCAGAGACTGTGCTCAGTGCCCAGCATTGGGGAGCACTACAAGAATGATTAGGACCTTTGTACATATTGATGGGAACAGCAATAATTAAATATTATGAGCTCTGAATACTATGCCCAGGTGAAGGAAGCACAGGAGGTCTATCTGGTCAGCTGGGGAGATTACTCTCGCAGCAGCTCTCCTCCTCTGCTACAGCCACAAGCCACATCCTTGGGCAGAGCTGGTAGGAAGTGCCAGTCAGAGCAAGTACTGAGCCCCAGCCCAGCTCTTGTACATGTTCAGGGGCCCTGAAAAGTCACTGCTGCATAAGTAGGAAACACAGCCTCTATGCAAAATTACATTTGTACACACATTTGAGTTGACACTGTCAAGAGCTGCCACCCAAATGCTGGCACAAACACAGCACCCCAGCTCAGGGACACCAAAAAAAACAGATTCAGCTACCTTTTAGAAATCCAGGATGCTGACACCAGAAACACCCAGCCAGACTGGTTAGCTGGCTATTCCACTCCTCTACATCAGAATCAGGATTTCCAGCCTCCTCCCCAAGTAAGCTGGAAAGATGAGCTGTCACCACGACAGAGCTGCATAGAGATATGATGAAATCACCAGCAAGGCTCCCATTGACCTCAAGTAAACTCTAGAACATACCACAACAGGCTCCAGAGAAATTCAACAAAGACAAAAATTAATATCACTACTCTTGGATAAGAAAAAAAGTAATTTATTGTTATTTTCCCATACATTTCTGGGGACATCACTTAGAAGCTTCTCTCCGACTAATGGCTAATGACTTTTTTTTCCCCATTGGTTATATTTCAAAGGTAAAGCTATCACACTTATTTAGACCAAGAAGGCATCAGAACAGTCACTGAACAGTGCAGACTCTTTGAGAACTACAGTTGATCTGGAAGACACGTCTTTATTGTTTCAGCTGCAATCAGTCGTTATTTTTCAAACTAACCAACACAGGAAAAAAAAAATCTCCATTACTCCTCAGCATGCCAAAGCATACTTGAACTGCTTCAACATGCTATGCTGGAATTAAAACAAAGAGTTATTTCAGGTTTGTTTTAATTCATTACTAATGTGTCAACTGTTTTAGGATCCTTTGCCAAGAGCAGCTACCCTTTGCTGAGAGCTAATGAAGTTAAGATCAAAAGCACTGTGTCCTGGACCAAAGCAATGTCAGGGATCAGGTGGAACTGCAGGGCTGAGCAGTGCAGTGCATGGTGTCTGGCAGAGATGTGATGTTTAAAGCATGGACCAGAAGTGAATTACAGTTTAGGGTGGTTGCTTACTGTACAAGATTGATTTCGCCAGGTTAGCTACTTCCTGTTTGGCTACCCAGGAGGGTGTACAGAGATCAACAGCTGTATCTATCAGCAGCAGGTCACTTCTCAGCTGGTGTTAACCACTACCTCTGTCTCTGCTTGAGACTCTTGCAGGAGATGTCAGCTAAGCATTAAGTATGGTTACAAACAGGATGTGCATGGTATGGGTAAGAATGCTGTGTCCTGGGTCTGCAAGGGTGAGCTGCAGTGCTGGGGAGCAGCAGGGAGCCCTCCTCCCTCAGGTTCCAGAGATCTCTACAGCCCAACATCACACAGGCTGGACAGCGGATACAGCTTGCTGATCCCCTGTCACCCCTGCAGCTCTGCACTTCTTGGAGCGCTTTGGGAAGAGGCTGTGAGGCACTGATGCCCTGCCAGCCTTGGAAGGAACAGCCAGGAGGTAATGAATTCAGTGTCAAGGGCAGCAGCAAGGCTGAAACGAACAAAGATGAATCGCACCCTGTGCACAAGAGGCTACCAAAATGCTTTGAGAATGACCCAGTGCACCATGACAGGGAGACAATCTGAACACAAACAAAACAGATCAGTGGAGAGACTTCCACCTGCACAAGCATGTTCACAACACAAGAGGTGTCACAGCACCCAGCCTGAGCTGGGACCTGGCTACAAAGGGCTGGCAACCAGGGTGCTAATTCATAATTCATCCGTAAACACCTTTATTTCTCTGGAGCTACATCAAGGTCTGGAAGCAGAAAAAACAGTTACTTCAAACCAAAACTTGGCACAGTGCCTCTGCTTGTGATTATTTAAGAGCCAACACATTCCCAGAACAGTTAATAGCTCTGTGCTCTGCTCAGAAAGAAGGACTCCACAGAAACAAAAGTGGAATAAAGAGAGAGGCAGCAGTGAGCAGTGGCACCAGAACACCAAAGTTACAAACCAGTTCAGAAATGGGTCAGGAATCAATGACACAAAGCTTCTGCAAGGACCTCCAAAGCACAGACTAGGAGGGTATCATAGGCGCAGTTCAAAAGGCAGCTATTTCCTTCTGCTATCAGCTCTGAGGCTTCAGATGGAGACTTTGCCCAGTCTGGGAAATAACCCTTTCAAACAAAAGGTAGGCATGTTTGGCACAGAGTCTGAGAAGCAAGCAACAAGAGCCGAAAGACATTTGGAATCATGATCTATAGGGAAAAACTCAGTTGCTTAAAAGGTTACAGAGGTGGCAAATACATCCTGAGAATATATAGAGACCTGAGACCAGATAACTGTTTGAAAAGGATGGTCAACAATTGTTCTACTGCACAAAGAAGAGCAAAACCTTACTATATATATATACTTTTATATATATATATATACACTTACTTTTATACACCTAAAAATTTTTGAGGGTATCATGAAAATATTTTTTGATAACATGGAGAGTAAAGGCCTAACATAGGATTTGTTGATGGGTTGTGAAATCACCTTCATCAGAGGTTTTGAAGATAAACATCTAGCCTTCTCGGGGGCAAGAAGATGGATTAGAAGATATCTTTAAGTCGCTTCTGGCCCTGAATTTCTAAGAGTACTCCAGTTCCATTGGTATGCCCTTTCTTGACAGTAGGCTTTGATTATTAACCTTAAAAAAACCAAAACAACCTTGTCCTTCATTGACTTCTGTGATGTCAATTCTCATTTTCTTCCTTATTTTATTTAATCAACATAACCTCTATATCAAACTACAGGGAAAAAAACTTCCTGTGGTCATACATATAATGGATATGATGGACACAAAAAAAACCAGCCCTGCCAGCTTTAAAACTAAATACATTGATTTATTCCATGATAGCATATCCTTGAGACTTGCACAACACCCCCAGATACTAGCTTTTCAAAAATAAATAGAGAATTTTGCTGGGCAGCAAAAAGTCAGAGGTGATGGGCAGCAGCGGATAATTGAAAGATTTAAAACTAATATGTAATAGTCAGATCTGTTTCCTGTTTCCAGAGGAATTTCCTGTTTCCAGACTATTTAAAGAAAATCCTGACAACAGAGGGTTTGGGGTTGGGTCTTTTTCCTATTAATGCCAATGAAAATAAATTAATAGGGCCAGTGTTCCTGAGCTCGTTCTTTGGAGAGGAGTGGCCTCTCATTTGCAAGGCACACAGATCACCCCACTGCCAGGTGCCTCAGTGGCTTAGCACCAAGTGATGGAGGATGAAGAGAAGGTTGTGGCACTGGAAGGCCCAGCAAGCACCCACAGCCTCTGCAAGAGGGCTCTGCCATCACCCTCTTCTTTCAGTTCATGATATAAATACAGAGGTCAACCCAGACTGACTCGTAGGAACACAGGAGCAGCAAAGGGCCCTACAGCCAGCTAAAAATCTCAGCCACTGCAATTATTTGATGAAATACCCAAAGACTTCTTTTCTCCAAACACAAAGCTCGATTCTTTTCATTCCAGCTGTTTTTGCTGTCAGAGAAGGAGAGGAAAATAAGATTTAAAAAAAAAAAAATTCCTAGATTGTTCACTTGTGGAGTATTTTGGTCATGCTGTCATTTTAGTGGTTTTCGTCTCTGCTCCAGGGTAGTTCAAACAGCTAAAAAAACAGGGTGGAAAAATCTGTACTGAAAGGTGCAGCCCTGCTGGAAACTGCAGGAGAGCTCTGACCTCCTCACTGTAAAAAAGCTTTGACATTGGAAGTGCACCTGCTTTGTACACTGTGCATTTTGTGAAGTTTTCATAGATCTTAAGTAGCAATAAAATTATTTTTAATTTTTTCTTTATTTATTTAAGTTACATTTGCAGGTTTTCAATGCTTAAGAAGCAAAATTCTGTCCAGGTTTGGTCTTGAACTAAAAAAGCATACATTTGTACTGTATTGCATCAGGATTTCACAGGGATTTGTGAAAGAACACCAAACTGATTGGTTTGCAGAGGGGTAAGCTGGGCCCAGGACTTTCACACAGGAGATCATGAAGATAGAGGGAAGTTGGCGCTTACTTGGGGACAGAGCCAGGCGGTGTGACATCCACCACTCTGCTCAGCTCACACATGCACAGGCCTGCAGCTGGGGACCCTTGCACAGCAGTAGAGGTAAAAAATACGCAATGAGGTATTTCCAGGGATGGAAGCAAGGTAGCCTGTGAGCAGGGTTCTGCTTCCTGCTCTCCAAGTGCCCACTTTATTCTTCCATACATAAAATGACACAGGGCTCAAAGCTGCACACTCCTAGTTTTCATTTTAATCAATGAACAAAAACACTAGGGCTCTGAAATTTTCCTGATCTACAAGTAGAGAGCAGAACCTGAGAAGTTCCACCAGTCTTCATAACACAGGAGTTTCCTGACGCTCCTCTTATTCCTGACTCCACAGGAACACACAGTCTTGCCCATCTGCCAGCTAGGCAAAGCACATTTAAGCAGGCACAAGCTTCAGGGAGAGGAAAGGAGTGGGACAGGGCTGCCACTAACGACCCTTCAACTCTTTGCGTCTCTCCTGTGATTAAGGGAACTGGAAAGATTTGTTATGGGGAAATATGAGGGATGCCCAAATCCAAAGAGGGGAGCAGGTGGCAAAGACAAATGGGTAGAGGAGAGGGGATAAGGTTTTTTCTAGCTACCACTTCACATGATGCAGGGTTACATATAGTGGTGGTTTTGCAATGCTTGTTCTGGATGAGAGCATTTTTTTAAAAAAATGTTACTTCCGATATTTGCAACATTGAAATTAAGCATTATTTTGTTATTGGTATTATCTCAGTTGTGGAACATTTGAGGCATTTGAGTCAATGCACAGACAAGTGTCAAAAGGATTGAAAAAACAGATTTCCTGCCATTTTTCGCATTGAAACAGACGCTCAATGGAAAGTGGCCTTTTCACCCCAGCTGCCAAAACCCAAATTGCCTATTGCAAAAGCTTGATCCATTTTTCCTGGACAATTTTTCCACCTGTTTCCTGGTAGGTAATGACACCCAAGAGCAGGGAAACAGCAGCGTTAAAGGGTCATGGTCATAGCACTACCCACACGGATCTGCGTGAAGTCTGTACTCCAGATTCCATTCCCATGGCAGATGCTTTTACTCCATCACACTCCCAGTTTGGATTTCTGCAGACCCAAAAGAAACCCATCCTCTCCACAAGCAATTTGCCAAGGACAGCCTTCCTGCTGCTGCCACCAAGGAGGGCTCACATGGAAATCAGCAAAATGACAC
Organism: Pseudopodoces humilis; assembly: GCF_049639895.1. Taxonomy (NCBI): domain Eukaryota; kingdom Metazoa; phylum Chordata; class Aves; order Passeriformes; family Paridae; genus Pseudopodoces; species Pseudopodoces humilis. Next base: position 32,100,007 of record NC_142205.1, read on the forward strand.
TTTGGCAACATCAGCTTCCTGAGCCTGCTTAGAAGTGACCCCTCCATGTGATGGTCTACAGAAAGGCTGCCCCAGGCAGCCCCAAACACAGAAACCCTGGGTTAACATGAGACTCTCTTTCTAGCATCCTCAACAGCTCAATGTTTTTTTCTGCTCTGGAATTTCAGAGAAGCCCAGGCACAACCAAGCTAAGGACACACAAGAAGGTTTACAAAAGATTTTCACAGAGGCATTTGATTTTGTTCCCACCAGTTACAAGACTTACTTGCAGCCAGCAGCTATCATAGAGCTTGCCAGAGTTGTCATGATCAGAGCACGCAGAAGCTGTAAACATTACTGCATGCATTTCACAGAGACTATGGTATTTGCCATGATGCCATAGGACTCTCAGTGTGCAACCACAGCAGCATTCCCAGGATCTCAGGACTTGAAAAGGTATAGAGCTTGGGGTGTGTTTACTCAGCTCCATACCATTAAAAATGCTAAAAGGCAAATTCTTACCTCCTCACTCACTCTGCCTCCCTGCAGATGAACACCAAGATGGCCACATCAAGCCCCCAACAGCATCACCAAGAGCCATGTGAGACATTTCCTACCAGAGAAGGACCAAAGCTGCCTCCTGAGCTGCCCCCAGAAACAGCAGACATTGAAACAAGCTTGCAGAATCATGACCAAAAGTCAGGATTAATATAGCACAAGCAGCAGTAAGCTATTCAGCAATGTGAAACATCAAACCTCCAAGACCTGCAGTCATTCAGAAACACTGGGAAAAGGTAAAATTAGCTCAGATTTCAAAAGCAGCAAAGCAAGTGCAAGCCTGACAGCAAGCATTCTGTAGTTCCCGACCTTTGGAAAATACTGGAAAAGGTATTAAGCAGGGGGAAAAAATTTAAAATTAGTACATGCCTAGACTGCCTCTACCCTACTGTTTTACAACTTCCCCAACATACCTCTGCCATGAGGTGGAGGTGGCTGGCAGGGATAAGTAAGGAGAGCTCCTGAGGTCAGCAGTAATAACTTAAGTGACATGACTAATGAGAGAAGAAAACAGTAAGCCTGGCTTACACGCTCACCTTCATCATTGCTAACACCAGTGGGAAGCATTTGCCAAGAATAATCTGGTTTAGACCACAGCAAGGCATGGAGCTGCTACCAGACTCACTTCACTGGGAGAAATGTATGCAGAGGAACCAGAAAGGATATTTTCTTTCCAATGTCAAAATCATAGACCAGAGCAAGTTTCTCCAGTTCTTGGTACGTAAGCTGTCTCCCACATAAAACAAATGAGGACATCAGGTATTAAACTGAGGGCTTGCTGAATGGGAAATTTTAAGTGTGGGACGGTGCAGGGTTTTCCTCCCTCATCATGTACAACTAGTGGCCTGGATCCTGCATATTTCTGGCTTTTTGCACTGTGATTTAATGCTACAGTGACTTCAGTCAGAATTAGTAAGACAGCTTGCACACCTAGAAAATATTTAAAATGCAGTATTTAAAAACAAATTCTGGGTTTAGGCATAACTAAAAAAAAACAACAAAAAAAATCACAGTATGTAGGCTAGATGCTTGAAAAAGCTAGTGTGAGCTGTTCCAACACCATTCCTGCAAAAACTTTGTGATCACCATGAACTTCTTGGTGCACAAATAATTCCCAAAACCTAGGTACTTGCAGACCGCATGCTGAATCTAGATCAAATTTATTTGGGCCATTCAGATAAAAAAAGAAATTGCTTATGGCATAAAACCAAATACAGGGTCACTTCCACTTTGTTCTTTCACAGCTAAACCAATTTCATTTTATGTACTTAAACTTTTAATTGCTGTTGAGATACCATTTACATTTAATAGCTTCCATTTCACATAGAAGCTGTGGCAGTCAATGGAAGAGACAACAGCTCTATGGAGCAGAAGGAGGGAAGATGGTGGCGTACACACACAGAAAAGATATTGGCATCATCTCTACAAAACAGGAGAAACAGCAATGAAACTGGAAAAGGAGAAAAAGCAGAAGGGAAAAAGCAAATAATATGTCAGGTAGGTTACGCTACACAGGAAAATGGCCAGGCTGAAACTAGCTCACAGACAGCTGGAATGCTCCAATAGTCAGACTTTTTTCAGCTCGCATAAAATAAATTCATATTTCAGCTGTTTAAAGGAGAAATCTGTGCTCTCCATTCTATCTGGAGGCCATAACTTTGTTACTGGAAGATACTGCTTTTGGCAGAAACTGGAAAGAGCTCTGAAATCAAATATTTATTTGTTTGCAAATTCAAGGGCACTAAGAACCACTCACACTTAAATTTTCATTTTACCTTTGTGCCTATATTTGTATCTGTGCAAAACTTTTGGACCACCATTATCTCCCCAAAATTTTCACAGAGTAACACGTGACTCTGCAGTCAAGTTGTTCCTTTAAAACATTATAAAAATCACATGACTTTGAAGATCAGCTCCAACACCCCTTAAAGTCATTGCCTGGCACTTTCTGGTGGAGCAACCTTAGAGTCAGAAGACTAAGGAACAACTAATGACAGCATTGAAACTGTCTCCTCCTACATGTGGTTTCTACCCTGAGACCAGAACACACCACATACTTTTTAAATCCAAGGCATAAGCCTTTGCCTATAGGCTTGGTAGAATTAGTGTTATGCTATGACACAATACCATTCTTAATAGAAGTGCTCCATATTGCACATTTTTCTGAACTACTGGTCTATTTTCAAGGTTTGAAAATTTTCCTTTTAAACTTCAAATTTAAAATAGGTATCGATATTGTAGATATATTAGCTACTACATGTCTATCTATCTATCTATCTATTTATCTGTTCTCAGAAGGTCAGAACACCCCTGGACAGCACACACATTGCTGTCAGCCCTCTGAGGCTCATTTAGCCTGCCTCCAAATTTTGAAGTCTACTCCAAAGCAGATTCTGCCTGGGATACATTTAATCCTGTAAAAAGTAGTAACAACATGCTATCCATGCTCACAGGGAGTGCCTTAGGACCCCAGATCTGAAAAGTCATTCACGAGTAATTTGCTAAGGAAATAGAAATCGGTATTCCCACAGCCTGTGACTTGCTTCCCATACCACCCAGGGAAACAGGGGCACCAATATGCCTTGACCCAGACCCACGCGGCAACTGCTCAGGGCTGACGGAGGTGGATTTCACCACATACCTGTGACAACAGTTTACATGGATTAGCTGGTTTGACTCCTCTTTTGAAATATGAATACATCTTGAAATTACCTAGGAAGTGGCACTGCCTGTGTATCCAGGCTCCCTGGTCAGAAGAGAAAAAGGTTGGTTGGTTTATTCAGGTTTGAAGCATGGTTTTCCCCTGCAAGTCCTCATTCCCTTCTCCCCCTCATCTTTTGAGGTGGCCAGCTGACTAATGCCAGTTGTATTTGCCATTCTGTAGGTCCCAGCCCAACTGGCCAGGCTGGCAGCACTGCCCAGACAGATATGGGAAGTCCAGGTTTCCCCAACATGGGTGTTCCCACTGCACAGTCAGACAAATTGAGTACAAGTAGTAGGCCAAATAATTAAATAGCAAACTCATATTTGGTGCTTTTTATCCGTACACTCCAAACATATTATAGGAGAAGCAGTGTATTATTACTGTTATTGCTGTTTGCTGTATGGGGAAACTGAGGCATGGAAAGATGAATTTCCCTATTAGGTTCACCTAGTGGGTTGAAACAAAGCTTGGGAGGGGACCTGTTAGCACAAGTTTGAACCTAAATAGCAAAGAAAATGAAGTTATTATCTGCATTCCATCAACTGCTCTACCATATGGTTAGATGTGGGCATGAGTCCAAGCAAAGCACCCAAATGACTCCTTCAGCTCTAATGCAACAAACAAAACCCAAAACTTACATCCACATATTAATCAGTGTAATCCCTTAAGCTTTGCCTGCATTTCTGCTGACACTACCTTATGAGGATCTATGCTGAAAATTTAATGAAGGATAAACCCAGCAGATGAGCACTGTCTCTAATGCTACATACACCTGATCCCATCTTCCCAAAGCTTTCAGCTTCCAAGAGGGATTTTTTTCCTTTGAGTACAGGCTCTTTCCATTCCTGGTAATGTGGTACTTTACAGTGTACTTTAACAAAGCATTTGCTAAGAGCACCTTGGTTCCTGATTACATCTCCAGCACGTGTCAGGAGGATACTGCACACACTAATTACTCTTTATCTGAATCAGAGATTCTGAGATTTAACAATTCAGAGTCCAAGACACAAGAATGAGCAAGTCTTCTGTTATTAAATATTGTACAGTTTACCAAAGAGAAGAAAAAGGAAATGAAAACCAGATATATATGGCCTTAGTTTCCTTTGAAAACTGCTTTGTTCTGCTGCCCCACTGCTTGAAGTAGATGAACTCATGTACATCAAGAAATGAGGAAAATGAGCCAAGGGGTGAAGTGCAGGAGAGGGAAGGCTTTACATGAATGCCCTGTGCATAAGCAGAGATTTTTTGTATGTTTAAAATTACATTTTCTTGGGCTTCTGCCCTCAAATCTTGACTCAAGCAATCCTGGATTGCAAGTTCTGCCCTTGAAGACCTGCCAGAAGGCCTCCAAGGAGAAGCAGGGAGAAGACAAAAGGACATACCATGATTGCTCCATTGACTGATATCAGACAAGCGTGCCCAAACCAGAGTGAAAGCAGCTTCATGTCCCGCATCCAGGGGCTTCTTCTACTCTGTATTTTAAGGGTTTGGGCATTTTACCCAAGAAACAAGTGGTGACAATGTTAACTGTGCATCCAGGCTAGAAAAAGCAGGTACAATGACAAAAGGCTGTTTCTCCACGAAAGCTTACTTTTTATGTCCTCCATAAATTTGCAGACACCCTGCAAGTAATTTCTGAAGTGGTTCTTTTTTATTTTCTTACAAAGGTCAGCATAAAAATTTAACCACACTGACATGCAATGTCACACTACGGACAAGTTCATCAGAGCTGTTAAAAAATATTTCATTACCAGGTTAGGATGCTGTTTATTTCCTAGACTAGACTAAAATGTGGAAGCACGCTAATGCAGAAAGGTGCTCACCTGCCTTAGACCAGAAGGGCAAGACAAGAAGAACCAAGAGGAACAACAAAATCAGAGCAGTTGTGTCAAGGCTGGGCATTGACAGAGAGCTGGACCTTCTACAGAAATGGAATCTCCACACAAAGGAATGAAGGTATCCAGTGGAGACAACCACTGAGGGTATTTCAATATAGCAAAAGTAAGGCCCAGCCAACCCAGAAAGACATTGCAGACACACACAAGCGAGCCCTTCCTCACCAGCTCGATGGGCAAGGGTAAGGCAGGGAACAACACCTGGCAGACAGGAAGAAAATGAGGTAGAGCCTGGAGCAGCTGAAAGAGCTGTGCCAAGGGGCAGCCACAGCAAGTACCCAGTGCAGGTGAGCCGATGGTTGCACAGGCTGAAGGCCTGGGGGAAACAGGAATGTGGTATATGTACATGTGTGTGCGTGCGTGCCTGCATCAGGTGAGCCGGCAGGAAAGAGGTCTCAGTGATGATGGCAAGAGGTAATTATAGCCTGCAAAGGTTGGAGCTCATAAAAATGGAATTAGATTTCCTCGAAAGTTTGTAGCTGTGGATTTTGCACGCAGTCTGGACGCGAGGGATGAGCAGGAGACAGAACAACTACTCACTGTGTGTCCAAATGGGATAGGGCAGGCAAAAGTTGTGAAGGGATTAAGAAAAGGTGTTTGGGAGGGAGGCTCATACCACCAGTAAGCTACTGAGAGGAGCATCAAGAGAAAGGCAATGAAAGGCTAAGTGGGAAGCAATGAACAAGGGAGAGCAGGTGAGCAATATGGAAAGGGTAGCCAAGACCATGGAGCAGGCTGGCTTACAGCAGGCAAGGGACTGGACTGGCAAGATCCAAGAGGAATCTGCAGGGTAGACCAGAAAAGAGGCAGCGAGAACTGAAGCAAGGGCAAGCAGGACATCTGGAGAGGCCAATGAGGATCAGAGGCTAAGGAAGGAGGAGGTTTGAAAGCAAAGCAGTCAAATACAGATAGCAAAAGGTCACAGTGGCCTGGCCAAGAAAGGGTGTTGAGGCAGAAAAGATGTGAAGATAAATCAAAGTTCAAGGAGAAAAGTTTTGTCATGCACAGCAGAAATACTGTAGGGAAGAGAGAGGAAAAACCCCAGAACTTTTATATATCACTGATATCACAACCCCTAACAGACATAATCCACCGGCACAAGTCAGGAGTTTATACAGGTGTTTTACCTTCTGCCTGAGCCTGAAATACTTCAGACCAAACATACACATTTTACAGGGTATGATTAAACTCTGCTCTCCTTCCCACCCCTCTGCAGAGGGGTGCCAAGCCTGCCAAGATCCCTTTTACTTCATAATTTCCTTTCTTACTGCACCATGAAACTAAACTAGCACAGTAACAAGATTCAGAGAGACCTGTGTTTATTTCCTTTTGCTGTGTAGAACACAGTCCAGCCAGAACAACGACAATAATTATTTCCTACAATTATTACCACATTTCACACCCTTTCCTCTGGGTTATGAGAAGCAGCACCCCTTCCTTGACAACACCTACAGTGAGCTTCCTTCCTCACCAGAGACCTGCTGATGGTTTCATCTTTATGGGTTTTTCACTTTGTCCCCCTCCATAAAGAAGTAGGTTTTCATTTTCTACCAGAAATAACTCAGTCCTCAATTTCATCAGAAGAATTCACTTGGCACTTGTTAAAATAATTTTAAAAACAATTCAAAAATCTCATTTACACAATTATTGCCCCAATCTGAAGCAAAATTTGATTCTTCAAACCGTCACTAATTTCTGGCACAAGGCCCTATCTGGCCCATCACAAGTAACACAAGGCTGCCTGTTTTTCTGCACAGCAAAGGGGACTGTGCTGCATGTTCCCTGCAAGGATGGCTTTGGATTATCTTCCTCATCACTACTGGATGCTACAACACCATTCCCTTGGTGACACTACCAGTTACTTTGAAAGGGGTGGTCGTTCTACCCGTACAAACAAACTTCCATCACTCCAAATGCTCTAATTTAGACAGAAGGTATTTCCCAATCTCTTGGTGCAATTCTGAACTGGCTTCATTGCAGATCCTCCAGGGGTGTATAAACAATGAGCCAGAGAACAGCAGCCATTTTCAAGAGCTCTCCATCAACATTTCAACGAATTCACTCCAAGGGAATGTGATAAGAGCAGAAGGACATGCAACAAGGTCTTCACTTTATCTCATCTTCATGAAGAAGACTGAAACAAAAACACAGTTTGTTTTCCTGAGGCCTGAAGAGTCAGTCACAACTCACAAAGAAAAATATGGTCTGTGTGAGATCCTAAAACAAAATACTTTAAATCAAATAGATATGCTTTGCAGGTTACATTTAAATTCATGCACCTTATCTCTCTGTATGGGAAACAAATAATTTTGCAGGAGGAAAGTGCCTTATCTCAATTTGACCAAAACACCCTGTGCATTAATGGGGGTGATTTGAGGAGAGTTATGCAGAAGCTTGCACCAAGGGGTAAGAAACCTCTTCAAATAACAGTGCAAAATGAATATTTTGGAACCAAAAATCATCTTTTTCAGTATAAATGTAGTCTGATAGCTAGAAGACACAGGCACATCTTTGCCAGACACTTCCCATCCACAGGCCCAAGCACATCCTGCCTTGGATCCAGCTTCAAGTTTCCTGACCCACATACTCTTCCTCCTTTCCTGGTAACAATCTTAATTATAACTGAGATAAAATAGCTAAACGGCCACTAGCAGGCTAATAAGCCCAACATATCTACATGCCTAATTTCAGAAGATTACATCAAGCATTCCTTGTCGAGCTGAAACTGCTCACAGGACTGTAGGATCAGCACTTAAACAAAATACGTGTATTTTTTGCAGGAGAGAAAAAGCAGGAGGAGCAAGGACCCATATCGCCTTTAAACAAGGTCATGGGAGAAAAATACAGCTATTTCTTAGTCTTCTTTACCTGTCAGATAGGTCTAAGACACAGCCCAGCTGGACAGCAGCATTTAAAACACCCTGCATTCTTCACTGGGATAATTATACCCGCAATAGCTGACCCTCTGTTCTGCACTGCGTCAAAGGAGTTTACCTTTTGTAACATAAACCCAAGAAATGGCTTAGAGCAAAATGAGTTAGGCTTTACCAGTCATCCAGCAAGACACACATACCTTTGCTTCCACAAGGCGACTAATAAGCTGGACAAAGCCATTACAGAATCACAGACTCAATTAGGTTGGAAAAGACCTCCAAGATCAAGTCCAACCTACGAGAGAAGCAAGAGAGAGTGAAAGCATTACGCTTATCTTATGTAGTTCAATGCAAAGTGAAGATGCAGGCTGAAGATGGAGTGCTGCTCTGTAATAACAGTTTACCCACAGCAAAGATAAAGGCCTGATTTTACAACATTCTGCCACTATTTTAGAAGCAGAGAGCAAGTACCATAATGCAAACAGAACACCACAGGGATAAATCCTCCAAAATACACAGCAAAGCAACCTTACACAATGGCAAGGAGACCCACTGGATTCCACACTCATACATCTTACCTCATCTGGGCTTTTTAATGGGGAAGAATAGTTTGGAAGAAGAGAAGAATGGGAATCCAAAATGCAACTCACCTCCTCAAGAAGCCACTCTTGTCTATTCTGTTCACATTTTGATCAATAAATACTCTATATTCAATATCACATTATGCTTACAGATTACTTCTAAATATTCTAGACAGAGAATCTTTTTTACATCCTGCTTACACAAAGGCCAAAGCCCTGAAACCCCAGCCACAATCAGGACATACTGCCATCACCACAGCACAATATACACGCATACATGTGTAAGACCCACAGGATAACTTGCACTGGATTTCCTCTCCAAATGAATCTACAACCCAGATGTTCTCTTCACTTTTACTGTTTCTGTCCAATTTGTTTTGTTCCATTCTTTCTTCCCTCTGTTCTCCATAATACTATCACCAGACATAACCCGTACAGTTATGATTTCTGTCTGCCACCAATCTGATTGGCTGGGCCAGCCAGATCATGCAAAGGACTAAGCTCTGATACTAGGATTTGCTTCTGAAAGTTCTAGTTTTCTTAAGCTTGAAGACCAGATTTCCTTGCATGCAGTTGCAGCATAAATCCTCCTTAATATACAATCTTACTTCATGTTTGCAGGTATCAGTGTAATAAATGTTCTGTCAACAACCTGTTTGGTGCACTGCCCAGCAGACTGAAGCATAAGGGAGTGGTTATCCCAAAGCACCCATGGGATTTAAAGATTTCTCCCAGGATCTAGCATTTCACAAGGTGACTTGCCACCATAGGACTTGGTCTGGCTGAGCCACACTAGCAGGTACAAGTAAAGATTTTTAGAAAATTATTCAATAATGCTGAAGTCACCATAGCAAGGAAAAATTACTGAAAAGGAGTAAACAATCCAAAATTTTTTCTCCTCAGTCTGCCACACCAGCATCTGCAAGCCTTGTTTCTAAAGCTGTCATCAGTTTGTCTTGCACACAAGCACAGCAACTAAGAGTGCAGTCCCTAACATGCTCAGATCACTTCCCCAACAACTCAACATGAGCTGGACCTTGCTCCCTAAACTGTGGAAGTGAGCCCTTCCTCTGTCTCCACCATACCTGGCATTTTTGGATATGCATGACTCAGCTGTTTGTTTTCTCTAGGGCTGGCAAAGCAAAGCAAAGCAATTTCTGGGGATACACCAAATAGGTTGTGCCTGCTCTAGGTAAGTCCCAGAAGCACACTGACAAGCTCTTGCTTCAGCTCAGTGCATCCTGTCCAACCAGTCCTTGAGAAGATTTGGGCAGAGGAAGACTTCCAAGTAACTGCTTCTCAAACCATCACATAAGATGGTGTAAGCAAGGCCTCTCTCAAGTGAGCATCTTGCTGCTTGGAAATCCATTACTTATAGAGAGCCCAACTACTTCTGTCCTTCCTACTTCCTGTTGCATACAGTGCTATACAACAAGCCAAAATTGGGTTGTCATTCTTTACTGGCTGACCCAATCTTAAGGAGTGGCACCAACAGAAAAAAAGGCCTACTATGACTGTGTCATGTTATGTCATTTGCCATGCTGAATTTTCCAGTAGGAAAAATTAAAATTAAAAAACAAAATATTAAGCAACAGTTAGAAATGAGAAAAAATCCTAAATGAGCCCCTGTGTGAGATCCTGCAATCCACAGAAGTTCAGCAGGTATATTTTTTATTGTTAAATAGTTTCACACAGGTAGCAATAAAGTATTTTCTTCCTTTGTTGGAGGTGTTAATGAGCTGTTATCCTTGTCTTGCTCATGCTATTCAACAGACATGACAAAAGAATTCTCTACACTTCCCTACATTTGCATGTTATTCAAAATGTTTGTACTTCATGGTCACGCTTTGGAAAATATTCACACGAGTAAACATGACAGTCATTATAAGTATCCCTATGAAGAGACATTTAATCTCCTCTTCTGGCATTTGAAGAGATCAGGACCCAAAAACCACTAATATGCAGTTTGTTCCAAGCTCAGCATTTTTAAATAAAACAGCCCATTTTGAAATCAATACTGTAGCAAATACCTCCTTTTATACAGAGCCCCTGACACCAAGAACCTCTGGCTTCATGTAGGTCCTTAGAACTCTGTAATGAGCTCCTGGGAGGTCCCCAGGTTTTTCTTTCAGCAATGGGGGCAAATTCCTTAAACTCACTTTTCTGGTCCTTGAAGCAAATTATCAGATGAAGAAAATGATGCGTCTGTAAAAGTAGAAGGAAGATCGTATAATAGGCGGCATACCAGTGCACTGACCCCCTTCAACCCATGATGGGAATTCAAACCAGCATTTCCAGGCTGGGATCTTCTGCTCAATGCCCTGTGCTTTGGTTTACATAGAGGAGAGGCCCCTGTCTCCTGTGCCTACTGCCCACCTCTCAGCCAAGTCAAACCCGCACGGCTCTGAGACTGCAGGCCAGGTACCTACCCTGGCCCTTCAGACTCACTGGCCACTGGCACAACACAGAGCAGAAAAAGGAGCATCTCCACACACAGCTCCCATGAACTCTGCTGAGAGCCACCTGTGGCTACAAAAGCCAGCTTCAAATTAGTCACAGGGAGCCAGGAATGGTCTGGCAGCACACAAAGAAATTCTTGTGCGTGCCAAATTTTTCTTCTGTGAATGTATCCATTTATTCTGAAAAGTTTCAGGTTGGGGGGATGGGGAAAAGCTGTTCTGTTGTTTGTTTTTTTTATGAGAAATCTTTCATGTAAAATATGAAGGATACAGTAAATCTGAGATATTACTTCTTCACTGTTTTATTATGTTTTCTGAAAATACACCTCTTTTGCTTGTTTCAGACTTACCTTCTAATAATTTAATTAGATGCTCCCCAATTGTTATATCAGAAAAAAAAAAAATCCAAACAGAAAAACATAATTGCTCAAGTCATTTTCTCTCAGGACTCATAATTAAGTCAGCTTCCACAATATAGCTGCAACATGCAAAAATGATTCTCCAAACCTCAGGAATACCTGTCCATGCATCTTTTCTAGTTCTCTAGCTTTTTTTAATTGGTATTCTACTACCATCCATTTTATTACTTATTTCTTAAACCACCAGTTTATCGGAAAAAAACTTCCAAGCATACATTAAGTTCAAACCAAACTGGCAAAACACTGCAAGTTTCAAAAAATCAAAGAGGAAGCTTAAGCTCCTGCCTTTGTTCTATTTATTTCTACTCTTTTTACCTTTTTGTTATCAACTTGAGTATGCTCTCAAATATTTTCCTATTATTTAGACATAAAACATACAAGTACTTTGCTGCCTAAAGAAGGCTGAGCAAAAACCTTTGGTCCAGTTGTCTGGTCAGCCAGAATAAATACTAGAACTCCTGCAATGGAAAAGCTGTGACCTTCAAAGAAAAAAATAAACCTAACTGTAGTCACAAAGGTGATTCACACCCTTGCCTTTAAATACACCTAACAAACATGCTCTTAACAGGAAAAAAGACATTTTAATTGCATTCGTTGTGCATCTGCATTCTCAGCATTGTCCAGCCTGAACTCCTGAGTGCCAGGAGTGTGGGTGTCCAGGCCGCCACCACCACAAACAGTAATAGACAACCTGACATCCAACACAAACATGGGATGGGGAAGGAAGTTGTTTAAACGAGTGGCAAGTGGACTGAAAGAAGGAAATACAAACTGCATCAACAATAATTTTTTTAACATAACATCTATATTTTCCTCTCCTTGTTTACAATGCATAGTAATAAATTTTGCAAATTTCCAAAGAAACAGAATGATGCTTTTACTTTCAAGAAGTCGGGAGCTAACAGTGTGAGATATCTTGCCCAGACACTGCTAGCTAGTCAGAAAGAAAAAATTTAAAAAAAAAAAAAGTGCCATCTAATAAAGCCAAAACACAGACTCCTGTCTAATAAAGTTAGGCATGCCCTTACCAATGTATTAGTCAGACAGGCAGCTCTGGATTCTACATTTAGAAATGTAGAAAATCTTGTATATATTTGCCTGGGCTTGCAAATGCCACTGTATCACATTTCTAGCAATGCTTTGGGCAGTGTATTTTGTATGAGTTACACCATCAGAAAAGTTTTATAATCTTGCTGGGTTGGCAGCAAATTTTGCTTGCACATATAAATCGTTCAATTGTTTAAATGTAAAACAGAGTAACTAGGACACATGAGCAGAGAATTGCTTGATTTTATTCCATTGTCCCTTCTACATTTCACTGAAATCAGCCACTTAGACCACCACAAAGAAATCTACAGTTTGTGCAAAAGATAGTGCAAAAGTAGAAAAGTGAGAAAATAGATATTAAAGAAAGAATCAGACAAAGTGCAAAGTCTATGTTTCCTATATTCTTTTTCCCCTGTGTTTTTCTTAGCTTGAGGCATCTCTATTTCTCATTTCACTTTAGAGACCTTCTAGCTCCTACTATCAGTAGGAAATTCTCACTGATGGAAATAAATGTTGGCTCTTTCATGTAAGATGGGATGGGACGGTCTATAGTTCCAAAGTCTGCCTCTTCCAATAACCCACCAAGGTTTAAGTAACAGCTTCTAAAAGCACAAAGGTCATCCATCTACTTTGCTTCTTCCTTTAGCAAGACCCTTTTCAGATCTGCTGTGGTGCAGATGCCCAAATCCACTGAGCAGGCACACTGAAGACAGCCAATCTCACCAGGAGCAGATCAATAGATCTGTTGAATTAGAAATTGTAGCAGATGAGCAAAAGCACAAACTTTTTGTGTTCTCTGTGGGTTTACTGATGCTACCATGCAAAAATATATATATATATGGTATTTTTCTTTTTTTTTTTAAGTCACTTATTCAGACAATTAATTCTCTGCAAATCAATGAACCACATGTTTGCACAGCCCAAAGGGTATCTGTCAGACTGCAGAAACACTAAAAAAAGTATGAATGGTCAATGTCTCTTCCTCCCAACTTCAAGGCCTGCAGACTCCATTAAGCGCTTTCTGCCACAGCTGACATAAAACAGAAAACAAGAAGGAACTATTGCCTAAGAGTAGTTTGAGAGTCTAAACTCTGACAAAAAACATGACTTAATGAGCTGAGTAAAAAGACTGTGGTTGCACAAGGAGCAGGTCATCTGCAGACAGAAAAGTCACAAAAGAAGTGGGAAAATGATGTTATGAGAAGGAAGAAAAAGCACTTGATGATTTGTTTTCTATAACTTCCAGTCACCAAGTCATTACAGCCTAATTTCTCAGCATTTAAAATTAAAGAAAGGGTAGGGTTACCAGACATTTCAAAAGATCTATCAAGATTACCTAAAGCAGCTATTGCTGGGACTTTAAAAAAGTTTAAACCATGGATTAAGTGGTTCAAAAGAAAAAAGTCTTTCCCAAGACAAGAATGGTAAGAAAAGCTCCTATAAAAAGCTGCTGGCAACTATAGGTCTGTCAATCACCTTAAGGATCTGTCAAAACACAGAAATGTATCTGAGGCAGACTGGGGAAGGAGTTACACTTCTTTTTTTTAGACAAACACATTTCAACTAATGGCAACAGCTGCCTAATCTTGTTCAGAGCTGTGCATTCAAAAAGGTATCCCATTTGCCTCAAGAAAGCCAGTGTCCAAACAACATGGGTGGAAGAGACAGCCAGACGGCACTGGGTGCTCCCGGGTCCCCCATTACGCAGAACAACGGGAGGCAGAAAGACCAGGGGAACCTGTTAGGCAGAGCCAAGGCTCCAAAAGGACCTATCCACAGCAAAACACGTGGGAATTGGGGAAATCACCCACAAGTTCCACTAGAGCTGCTCTTAGCTGCTGCTGTCTTCAGCAGGGCATTACAGGTTAGATGATGGGAACAATTTACCCAATGTCATGGCTGTAAGCAAGAGGTCAGACCAGAGACCCATGGAGGTCTCTTCCTACAAAAATAACCTTATGATTCCACACATATTTGTTTGAAGACTATAATGCAGAGAAGATAAGGCAGCAGGACCACAGTAATTTATCCTGAACTCTCTTTTCCTCTCTCCTCACTCCAGGTCAGGTTTCTGCCTTTGAGATGGCTCATTGTGGGCTCCCATGTCAGAGCAAAGACTGTGTGGCCTCCTTGGTGCTGACTCACAGCAGCTCAAATCACTGTGGCAGTGCAGGTACAGAGGGAAGTTCAGCTCCTGCTAAGTAGAAGGAGGGCTATAGTACTGCAGCCAAACACCTGGAAACAGACCTGTGCCTTACTCAATGAAGTGTAAACAGAATGAAAAAAGGCAAGTTAGGGACAGCACTGACACATATCAACTCAAGCACTTCCCACATCTACCTTAGTAGATCCCAGCGGTTGGTTTCTCAACCCCATTTTTCCCACACTGTTTGGCATCATGCCTTGCCTTAACCATCTCATGGTTTTAAGGATCAAAAACATGCCCTTTACAAAACACATGGTCTGACTTCAAAGCATAGTATCACCATATCCATTCCAAGAGCCAACTCTACAAGGCTCAGCCCCAGCTAGCAACAAAATGCAGCCAGTGAAATTTCTGGAGCCATCAGGAGAGACGAGATGTCTCCAAAGAAGGTGGATTTTGTAGAAGCAGGTAGAGCAGAGCCAACAGAAGAACGATGATGCTGCTAGCAGTGAGACAGGTAGGCTGAGAAGGGACAGGCTGATCGGGGCACTTTATCAGACTGGTGTGAGCCTGGCACAAAGCCATTGCTGGAGAAGATGACAAGAGCTTACATGCTGGCATGAGCTTTTAAGCAGAGAGATAGCATTGAGAAAAGGTCAGTCATGGATAAAGGTAAAAGCCACGCTTGCTAAGTTCACAGAAAAAGAAATTCAAAAGGCAGGAAGGAAAAAGCCCTGAGGAATTCACTGCAATAGTTCAGTTTGTAAAGGAGAGTTACAGTATCCCAGCACTGCAGTCTGGATAAGACTGAGCTGGCTTTAATCTAGGAACTCAAGTCTCTTACAGTAGCAGCTCATCACAGGCTCCCTGAGCAGCAAGGGGAGTTAGACACTGCTGAAAACCATAATTACTGCGGGAATTGAAGAATGCAAACCACACCTGAGCTGGCTACTTCAAAACTAACTCAGATGTATTTATGTTCAACTGAAACACACGTGGGAAAAATCAAGGAGCCCAAGGCTGAAAGAAACCTTAGTCATCTTGCAGAAGCACTGAGACCTGTAGTTTCAGGAAGGGAAAAGAAAGATACCCCACAAAACACCACTTTTCTTTTCACCTCTGCTTTTCCAGGACAAGAGTAGGCCACTTCCACAGATGTACTTCTGGGCACTGCCACAGAGAGGAGACCCTGCCAACAAACCTTAAAAGGACTGCACTGACAAACATGCTTCACTAGAAGATACAGAGATGCCTTGAGGGGCAAATTTCATCTCTTCTTACCACAATTAGGAAAGAACAAGCCTGTAAGAAGCCATATACAGCCATACTAAAAGCTACAGGTA
Organism: Pseudopodoces humilis; assembly: GCF_049639895.1. Lineage (NCBI taxonomy): Eukaryota > Metazoa > Chordata > Aves > Passeriformes > Paridae > Pseudopodoces > Pseudopodoces humilis. The sequence goes on from NC_142205.1 coordinate 32,116,011, forward strand.
ACATCACACAAGAATCATTATCTTGCAGTTTATTAAAAGAAACACTATATAATCCATGAGAGGCTCCAGCTCCCTTCTGTGCAATCACAGGTAGTGTTTACATGTCATATACCAGGAGTACAAGACCACAGACTGGGACAGTATGGCATGTCTCCTCTTACACGGACTGACCCACTGGGGCCTGCTCTCATTTTCTTAGTTAACAACAGGAGGAAAAAAAGCAAGGATAGCCTTTCCTGAACTATTACAGATTTATGGCTCCAGATTCAAGCCAAACACATGTCTAAGTATCTGTGATTGCAAACTCACCACAGCTCCACTAAAGCCTTCAAGACTTATGCATGCAACTCATTCATGGAGCAGGCTGAGGACTGCCACAAAAAGTAATTATTATTGCCCAAGTGGTGAGAAAACAGGTAAAGCAAATCCAGACAGGTTTTGAGCAAGAATTCTTTGCCTGGCTGCCTGTGTACAGAATTACCTCTCATTGACGAGTAACCTCTCATGTGTGTATCACTATAAAATGTTTTGAACTGCGGGAGCACCTAAGGACTTTAGCCCCAGCTCAGAACTGCAGTGCCCAGCACATCAGTGTGACAGAGCCACCAAGTTCTCTGCCCCAAAGGACCTGTGTTCTCAAACACAAGACAAAGAACAATGCTTGGACCAAGCTTTCCAGCCCGCAGTCATCAAACTCCCAGTCATCCCTGCTGCTCCAAAAGTTACCACCACAGGTGTCCTTGAAGAAAAGGTGACAAGGAAAAGGTGCAGAGCAAACACTGAGGCTCAGAGTAGCTGTCATAGATGATAAATTGTGAATTATTTGAAAGGAAAGTTTAGTAAATCGGCAGCATGTTGGTAGGGGAGCACAAGCTTCAGTTGTGTAGGTATCTGCACATTCAGGTATAAAATGCTGTGGTTGGCGAGGTCAGGAGTTTTCAACAGGAGTTTTCAGTCTGCATGTCCCCAGGTGATTTGTACTCTTTTCCAAATGGTCCACAAAAGATGAAAGTGAAAAGCACCGCTTACATTTGCTGTATTTTCACTGGAAACTTAGCAATCTGCAAACTAAAGAAAGGTGAGGATCATCACACTAGTGGATTGTCACTCACCAGGACAGGAGGCAGCATAAATGACCCAAATGGGTGCACAAGCCAACAACAAAAGTACTCCCAGTACAAAAAGAAAAATTGAAATAACACATCCCAGTTGTTAAATATTTTCCTACATAGTGGGAAAAGTTCTGTCAAAATTATTTCCTTTTTATCCCGGTCACTCATCACAAAAATCAACATTGAAGATTGCAGCTCACTTTTCTTCCATCTCCCCAGATGATTGGTGTCTAGTGGTTCCCAACAGACAGGATATGTTTCGGCCTTTCTCTCAACACAAACATTGAAGAGTCTGGAAAGACATCACTAGGATTAATTTAAGTAACCACTGAAACCTGAAGCCAAATGATTATCTGAGCAGAAAAATTGAAAAGACTCATGTGCTGGCAGACAGATGAATCTGCATTCCCTCTTTAAGAACAAATATGTCACTGAATGAGACTAGTTATTGACAGAGAAAAGCAGAACAATGATAGATGTAGTGATTCTGACACTAAAACATTTTACAGCCATACTGCACTTGAAAAGCAGCCAAGAAGCAAGTCCCTACAGACCTTCCAACAGCTATTTGGCATCAGCTTCACCGAGGAGCTCTATCTGTACACCTCTAGCAAAGAAAAACTATTGATAAAAAATACCTTGGAAACAAAACCAAAGACCTTGAATTAATAAGAAATCTATAAGCTAAAGACTACAAGCTATTGCCATAAATAAAAAATGACAAGAAGATAGCCACCAATTCCTACCCAAGGAAAGAAATCAGAATGATTGTAGGTCAAGTTGCCTACTTTTTCTGATTTTATTGAAAGAGTATTAATTCAGACTTTCTCCTCATACTTTTATTGAAGTATTAATTAATACTTCCTCTTCATATTTTCCTTAAGTCACCTACAAAAGCTGGGTCAGCTCTTCTGCTATTTATTTCTCGGAGTACTGTATACATCAAAATAAAAATGAAAAGAATACTAATCATGGATTCCCAAGCTTAATTCTCAAAGGGCTCCTGGTTTAGACACAGATGACCCACTCTGGGATTAATCAGGAAGAGATTCCTCTGGCAAATCTCTTAACAACAGTCAGGCAAATGCAAGAATATATGACATGACCATATTCAAAAATGTGAGTCCTCCCACCAGACTGAGAATAACTTTAAGATGGAGTAACTTAACTTACTGTAAGCACATGTGGGTATCTGTACCTTGTTGAATCAAGACCACTCAAAGTAATAGAAAACCTCTGTTCATACAGCACTTGAAACACTATATACACCCTCACACATATGTCTACATGAAGCAAGCCCAGCTGAAAATTGTCCTAAGCTTCCAGCAGGGAATACATAAGCACACTAAATTTATTTCAAAAACACTGCAAAGCTTCATGGCCCTATGAGCCCTACGCTCTTCCACTCCCATGTTGCAGACATATCCCAATCTCCTTAAAGATGGAGATATCATCTAGCTAGATCTCCTAAGAAAATGCATTAAGTACAATTAAAGTCTCTACTTTTCTCCACTTTTTCTCTCTCACTTTTCTCCACTGTTCAAAAACAGAGCAGACCTGGCACCTATCAACCTTGCCTCCCAACCACATGAAGCACTATGTCCAAGATTATCTGTTCATTTCACTAAAAGGCTGTCTGGCTTCCCTTCTCTTTTTGTCTCCCACTCTTGCCAGACTTTCATATTCATACAACAGGATTCCCTACAAGGCTGACATCTGGTCTGAACATAACTGAAAAACAAACTTTTTTCTAGAACACCTAAGATTGCAGAGATTTGGAGTTACTTTTCTTCTCCCTATTTTTATCCCTTAGCCCTTATCCTTTAGCTCTTTGTGACTTTTCTTCTCTGCAGCTTCTCACAAAACTAATTTTTCCCTCAAGCTGCCTAGGATTTTTCTATCAGTAACACCAATAAAATATTTTTTTTTAAATCCAATAGGATAATTGTGAAAAACCAGCAATAATGGCAGCAAAGTTTAGTGTCCTCAAAGCTTTTTCCCTCCCCACTTCAGGGACAGTGGGTTAATGTGGCCCCTTTAAACTCTTTTTTCTATGATTAAACAAGAGAGAAAGTTGCTCCCCACTTTTATTTATTTTCAATAACCCCATCTGCTAATAAGGCTACTATTCTGCTAATAGGACTACTATGTTAGATACTGTATTTGCTTTAAAATAGATCTTAAAATCCTGGCTTTCAACTGGTTAAACCACCTTGTGAGCATGTGACTAATCAGGACATCCCTATAGCCCAGGTGAGTTGCTGACTTCACCCAGCCAGACCAGGGCCACTCAGGTAATGTCAGGCACCTGTAAATATCTGTTCAGGTTCATCCAGCTGTCCATAATTTTCTCCTCCTTTGAGCCATATAAACACTGAGTAAGGGGCAGTCCACCAGGACCCCTTTCCTCAACTCTCCTTCCTGGTGCTCTCTATGTTTCACCCTCTGCTTTGCACTCTCAAGATGGCCCACATCAGCCTGGACACCCCCCTGGACAGGGACTACTTGCAAAGCCTTCCCAGGAGTAGCAGGCACACATAGTGGATGGAAATCTTCACATGGGTGCTGACCTACCCCTGACTTCACAAGCCAGAGCATCTCAACAGCATCCTCAGATTTAGCAATGTGTACATGTTTCCCTGAGCAGAGACGGTAGAGACAAAGGAGGCCCTTCAGGGAAACCCAAAGAAAACACTCAGCTTTCTCTTAATGCCAGCTATTGTTATTTCATCTGTCAGGGATGAAAAGGGAACTTGTTTGGGCACTAGCCCTGCAATATGCACAAGCAGGAGAGCAAACATTTAATGTCGATCTGCTAGAGTGGGAGTCAAGGGCATGGTCCAGTTCCACACATGCTGAAAAATGTCTGGAAGGCTCAAGAGCAGGCTAAGGACTACTGGCACCCAAAAACCATCATCAAAAGAAAACCACCTTCAAAACTACAAAAAAACCCCACCAAACATACTGCAGCACCATGTGGAGTTTACAGGACTTCAGTTACTTCTTTAGAGTTCAAACACAGTAAATTAACAGGCAATGATAAACCTTATTTATGTCAGGTTGATCCCTTTGTAAAAGGACACAAATAATAAACTGCTTATTTGCAGCAGTTTATTATGTATGCATATACATATGTATGCACTGCTATTGGCACAGCAGCTGGACTCTAACCTCAGGCACCCAAGGATACTGACAACACAAGGCAAGTAGACATGATATATTTAGTAGGCCATTAAGCCTTTCTACCAACAACCTGGAGAAAGCCTGCTGCATCCAGAAGTCTATTTCTCCCATATTCTTTGCATATAGAAAGATATCCATGGATATTCTGGCGAAAGTGGAAAATACAACTATAATCTTAAAAAGTGAATATTAATTTTTCTTCTTTAGCTGAAAGTTTTGCTAGACTTGCGATAGGGCTTTTTTTAAGAACAAAAAAATGTTTCCATTTTAAAAAAATACTCATTTTATAGCCCTTCAATAATACCTAAGACTCTGCTGCCAAATCTCAAATACACTGGCAGTACCCAGCTTGTTACAATGCTAATAATACATTGCAAGTTTTACAGCTCCAGTGAAAACATGGTCCTTGCAGTTTTGCTCCTTCCCAGGAGCCTCTGAACACCCAATGAGGGAAGACATTGCAGCACATGCAACTGCAAGGCAGCAGATAAGCAGAGTTACTGGAGCTGCAGTTACTGATGAGGATGGACCCAGCAATGCGACTGCCCTGCTACCAATGTGGGAACTGAGACACTTGCTCAGCCACAGACCAGACCAGCACATACCTTTATTCTCCTTCTGGCACCAGAAGGAGGAATCAGCCTGCCCTGTGGCCAGCCCAGTCCTACAGGCCTCTGTGATTTAGGCCATGTAATTGTGAAAGCCCTTGGGTCACCATCCAACAGTCCATTCTGCTCTCTCAGTGGGATTCCCCATACTGGAGCCACTAGTGCATCCTTCAGCATTCTCAAGCTCCTCTAAAGACATGCATGAGCCAGCATAGGTACCATCTGCAGCACTAACAGTTACCAAAAATTGCTTTAAAACAAAAGCTTTTGGAATATACCCAAACCAAGCTCTTCAGGTAGAAGCATTTTACACAATTACAGTATTCAGATTCTGTAAAGAACCAAATTTGGAGTTGTTCCCCAGAGCTTAAGTGAACGGCTGTGCACTTCTAAAAGAGCAATCTTTGATACACCTGCATATCTCTTTATTAATTATCTGACGGTGGAATTCAAAGTCAAGCTAAAAGGCTGCTGTGTTTTACTCTGACTTCTGCTCTTTTGGTATTCCATCCTGTACTCATGTGCAAGAACAGCAACAAAGTCTTATATTACATGGATTAGAATTATATCCAGCTCCAGAAAATACACTACAGAAGTCATTACTCTGTTTAGTGCACAGAATAGTAACTTGCTTTCATAAGAAAACCAAATATAGCTTAGTAAGTTGCTGGTGGTAATATTACACCATTGCTTTTCTGTTACAGGGGAAAAAAAACACAACTAGAAGAGCCCCTGTTCAGATTCCCTGGGTAGTTATTGACCTTTGAATGTGTGCTCAATTGCTACTGTGGCTCAGAACAGGACCCCAATTTAAAAATGAGGAGTGAAGACCTGCTCAAATATCAACATGAAAACACTTTGTTTCATCAAAATATATGTGTTTGTACATTCTTTACATTCAGATACTTCTCATCACAAGTCTCAGGTGAAATCCCAGGTCATAAATAGAGGGATCAAGTACAGCAGACAGAAGAAAGCATGTTTACATATTAGGTGAAGGGATTTATTCCAAGAATGTAATATCCCTAAAAATTTTTCCAGATCTGGCCCACCCAGGGAGCAGTTTCAACATTGGAAACCAGAGACTGCAATAACATTCCCAGCAGTCAACATAATTTGAAAATAATCAAAACATTTATGTTTTTGTATTTAAAACAAAGAAGAAAAATTTGGAGACAGCTTGAATTTTCAGAACCCTATTAAATCTCTGTTATTGAAGAAAACTCTTAAGAAGTTCCTTCCATCCTCACATTTCACAGCCTCAGTTTCTGCAGAGGAAACCACCATCTGGTAGCAGTTTTTATGTTCTCTGAACACTTCAGACTTTCCTTGACTACTAAAAGAAAAGAGAAGCCTGCCTATCATATTTGCCATAGCCAAGGGAAGGAGTGATGTTGCTTGGGAGGCAGCTTTTGATGCCAGGAGTTTTGGAGGATGCCCAATCCATCTGGGTTGCACCTTTTTTGCTACACTCACCAAAAGAGTGCCTAAAATGCAGACAAGAATGTGGCAATGCTTTGGCACATCCTGTTGGGGGACAAGCTGTGATTCTCCTGGTCTGCAGAAAGGAGGAGAGATTTATTATCCAAAATCATGGCCTGAGGGAACAGCAGCAGAACTGCTGGGAGAGAGCACCAACTTTGTTAGCATTGCCTTTACAAAAGAGCTGAAACAAAAACCTGCCAGTCAAGCCCAGGGACAGCAGTGTTTTCAGACACAGTTGACCCTTCCTCTGCGCCTTTCTCTGTGCACTGAGCACACATTTCTCCAGGCTTGGGGGCTGGAGCACCTCTCGTAGAGACAGACTGAGAAGACTCTGGGGAGGCCTCCTAGTACCTTTCAGTACCTATGGAGGCCTGCAAGAGAGCTGGAAAAGGAACTTCACAAGGGCAAGTAGTGATAGGACAAGGGAAATGGCCTTAAACTGAAAGAGAATAAGTTTAGCATAGATACTAGGACAAAATTCTTTACTGTGAGGGCAGTGAGGTGCTGGAACAGGTTGTCAAAATAAGCTGTGGGTGTCCCATCCCTGGAAGAGCTTAAAGCCAGGCTGGACGGAGCTCTGAGCAACCTGGTCTAGTGGAAGGTTCCCTGGCCATGGCACAGGGGTTGGAATGAGATTATTGTTAAGGTCCCTTCCAACCCAATCCATTCTGTGAATCAAAACTTATTCAAAGCAAAATGTTAAACTGTGGCAACATGCATAGAAGGTTTGTACTTTGTCAACTGTAAAATCATTACAGTTTGATAAGTAAAGTATTTATCAACATGCCTCTTATTAGAAAATTACAAAGGTGGACAAAAGAGGAAACACAACTGAGTTTTCATGACACAAAATGGTAAAAATGAGCAGGCAGGATGGAGGTGCCTGTGACCAGCAGCTCCATGGTTATCCATTGCATGGCCCCTGAACAACTCATTCACCTTGGTCTTCCTAAATCCAAAAATGACTATATAAAAAAGAAGAGTAGGACAGATGGAAAGGTGATTTAGTGACTGGTCTGGTGGCACATGATGCTGGCAGCCCAGGAGCCCACTTAAGTGCTGGAAATAACACCTGACAAGGGCTTCATTCAGTGCACACCCACTGTGCTGCTCCACAGCAAAGACAAGGGCCCTTTGAGGAAAGGAACGAGGAGCATTTAATTAAAGACCAGACCCTCATGCACAAACAAAGAGATGGAGAGAGTGAGAGATCTCTTGCTTTGTCAAAACCCCATGGCCAAGGGCTGCTCTCGGCCGCCACGGTTCCCTTACAGCTTTGCTTTTCACACAGAGCATGCACTTGCAAGGCTGGGTGACTTTTTTGCCACTGGAAAAGATGCTTTCCTATACAATGGTGTTCTTTGTGGGGAGGAAGGAGGTGGGGAGACAGTACTAGCTGGCTATTAACCTTATAAATCCTTCCCTTGAGTTGCACAATGAACAGCACAGATCTGTGTATTTGACTTCGCTTTTTCAAGAGAAGCTGCTTTGAGTGAAAAAATGAAATTAAATATGCCATATATTTTCTTCCCTTGTGTTCTTTTTACTTTCACAATACGTTCTTGATGACTAGCACTAGCTTTGCAGGCCATGCACAGTTTTCTTTATAGAGCAGAAAGCAATTCTGGTTCTAAGACCTCATTCCCACAACACAAGCACAAACCACATACTGAGAAATCAGGCACTTTATATGCAGTCCATACTCATTTAGCTCTTGTCTCTGTCTCCCCAGCCTCTGAAAGCTGCTTTTACAAATTACATTAAAGGCCCAACCCAACACTTGTGAGCAGTGAAGTTCTTTACTCAGGGTTGAGAGAAAATTCATAAGCACTTCAGCCTGGCCATAAGCTTAAGTTTACCCTTTTTGTTTCAGGCTGCAATAACCACCTCACAGATATAAAAAGTGCTCAGTGAATCTCTAACTGGCTCTAGGTTGGAGCGGTAGAGAAGGAGAAAAAAAAATTTTAGTTTAAATCCACTGAATTTCCCATGGTAATACGACAAGGCAAACAAAAGGTGTAGCTGAAGTCATTGGAGGTTTTATTACTATGAAACCTAATGCTCCCTCACTGAAGAGAAATTTTCATTCTATAAAGAGATAATTGGGAGGAAAGAAAGGAATTCATGATTTGTAAGTGTCTATAGATGAATAACGTTTAATGTCCAACAGTCTACACTTCACCATAATCATCCACTAATGACTGCAAAACTTATAGTGAAAACTACCGAACCTAAACTGGTGGGGTGTTAATTTAATTTTTTGGTGGCATGAGAGGATATGGCAGAGAGAGAAAAGAAAGGAAGCACTTAGCTCCAACTCCCAGCGTGGCAAAAAAAGTTTCCCCCCTATGCTTGGCCAAGCAGGAACAATGCACAACAGCCCAGCCCTGCCGACTTTACTGAATTATAACTCCTGCTAGTTAGTTTAATTATTGCACATACATTTCTTAAAAACCCCATCTGAACATCGGCTTCTAATTGGAGAAATTGCTCTGGGCATGGCCAAAGGGCAATTATAAAGTTTGGTCACTTCTTTTCAAGCAACAAAAGGGTATGGCCCTTCTGCAAAGTGTATGAAAACCTCTCAAAGATGCCTATTGTCCGTGACACAGAAATCAAGAGCAAGAGATACGGAAGGAAGTCTTATCTGGGAACACAAAAGGCAATGAAGACATGAAAATGAGGTGGAACATCCTGCTCTGACAGCACATAGCACAGGAGAGCTGAAAGGTTTAAAAAAAAAAAAAAATCAGCTTCCAGGATGACAAATATTAGTGAGTGCAAATAAAAGGTGTGTCAAAAAAATAAATCTTATTAAAATACTAACGCTCATTAAAGACTTAAGTTGCAAAAGTCTTGCAAAGTTACAAGAGAGCTTCCAAAGACAATGAATTTCATCACTGGACCTATAGATTTGCATAAGGCTTCCTTGACCCCCTAAATCTAGTGAGTGCTTGTTTGGGGATTCTGTTTATTCAAAGACTACTTGTGTTTCCCAAAGTTTCCCATCTGCCAGCTTAAAAACCTCGATACACCCAACAATTTCCTAATATCCGAATAACTTTGATCACTGCAAAACTGGTCACTGAGCAAGCTTTTATGGTGTAACCACTCAGTTTAAGAAAACTGCCAGAGGAGTAAGTTTAAAAGTCACACACTAATCACTTCATCCCCCATACCCTCCAGCTCTAAGATGTCAGTGCTATAAGCAAATTTCTCATGTGCTTCATATTCCTGCTGCATTTAATTCTAAAGTCTAATTTAATAATTCAAATATTCAGACACTGGAATCTCATGTGGATTTTAACCCATTCCCTTTATGGCTCTGCATACACCTGCACTGAGCACAATAGGACCATCCAGCCCCATTCACTACAGATTATACTTTCATGAACTTTTCATTATCAAGCCAGGATGACTTGGCTTGATAATGAAAAAGGTGGGAAGACTACTCAGCAGTGAGACTCTCCTTGTTCACATTTTACAATTCCAGCAGCAGAAAACATGCTATGCACACTAGAGACACAGTATTACTTCCTCCTCACCAGCTATTTTTTCCTCCAGTTATTATCTCCAGGGCCACCATAACCCACCAGAGCTAAGGCTCTGAACCACAATGAAAAAGAAACACCAGCAACATCGGCAGAGGTTTGCAAGTTGGGCTGCAGTTGTGATTTCTGCCTCATGTTAGCATTTACCATAGGGGAAGGGGAGTGTTGTCAAAGGCTCTCTAGTACCTGTGCATGGAGGTTGTGCAGCTGAGGACACTTTTCTGTCCCTTGCCCCATGCTAGACAGCAGCAGGAGGCTGGGATGCTCCCCTCACACCACCCTGGGGCAGGCAGCTGGTCGTCCAGCTACTCCATCCCAGCTGGACTCCAGCAGCAGGTGAGGCAGAAATCTGTCCCCACCTGTCTGCAAAGAAACAGCCAGCCAAGAAATGAGACAAGAACCAACCCAACAACTTATCACAGCATTGTCCAGATATTCCAATGGCCCTGGGGTGTACTGAAAGACCCCCCCCGATCAGTCCCCCCCATGCACACCCCGCAACTACCCAGGCATGGCAACCCCTATTCCCACCACAGCATGGGGACTACCAGCTGGACCAGAGCAAGAGAAACAACATCACCTTCATCAAAAACACTATGCCACTTTTTCCCCTTGACCCTACCAGTTATTTATTAACAGGAGTAAAATATTACTATTCTGCAACTCCCAGCAGGCAGGTTTTCCTATCAGCCTAAGATACCAACCACATTTTTTAAAGCTGAAAAGCACTGGGACTTCTTCTTTTTGTCTGTGTGTTATTTGCTGCTTTAATGAAACAAAGTAGATAATAAATAGTGAGAGTTCCTCAATAAGTCACAGCCATTTACACATTAGGTACCTAATTATGTTGAAAATACAATGACATGCATTTAAGCAGATGCTCATGCCCACAGGCCAAGCCCATTATTTTGACAATTCTTTAACTTTACAGTAAGTGCAGATTGAATCTACTTAGATACAAGACCTGAATTATCAATCCGGGAGTGGAAAAAAAAACAGTGGAAAAAAATAAAAATCAGTTCCTCCCATCATATTTAGCACAGCTAAACAAGGCAAGACTCCAACAGGTCCCTGCTCTTCTTTCATAGCCTTAAATCAAATGCTGAAAGGCATTTGTTATTTTTAAAGCCAAATGAAAAACTCTGGCTCCAGTCTTTTGTAAATCTGCAGCAAAGATAACCCCCCAAAGGAATGCATATTATTTGCACACCAGTGAGCTTACTTATTAACGTGAACTTCTAGCAAAAGTTTTGTTTCCATATTTTAAGATAGGCTACAAAGACTTGTTTACATTCCTTGGATGGCTTTAGTAAAGTCAAGGTCAGAATGCACCTTTCTACAGCCCTCCTGGGCAGCAGGCTGAGGAATGTCACCCAATGAGCAAGGTCCAGGGACACCCCCAAAATTAAATACTGACGCTGATACTCCATCAGGTGACAGGGCCAATTCAAAAGCTCTTCATCCTCCATCCAGCTGCAGCCAAAAAGCCCAGATGAGCTAGGCTGAGCAGCCAGCACTAACCACTGCCCAACTTCTTCCCTTCTCCAAATAGTGGTGGACCACACAAAACTTTTCTATCACCAGAACAGGATTAACCACCTGCTCTGCAACACTGTCTTGTCACCTGAGGTTCAGAGGAAAATTCATTATTCTGTGGAAAAAAGGTCCATCAGTTAATTTTTAACAGGGCAACTTGTCTTGACCTTCCCTCTAAGCACAGAAAAAAAATGGTAATATTCAAGTAAGTCTGATAGGGAAATAGTGAGTGACAGACAAGTGTCTGACAACTCTGCAAGAGACAAGACTGCTAATAACTAGAAACTGTAAGAGTCTGCATTGCTTGTTCTAAAGAACAAAGGTAACTAAAAACATTCAAAAGCCAGATTAAAAACAGGAAACTGGGAAACCTCGAATATTCATGTTCCATACTTTCCAGGAACCTTAGTCAGCTAATTTTTTTTAAAAAAAATAAATGCATGGAAGCATCCTGTTTCAAGGTCTGAAACTCCCAGCACAGAGAGAGAGCATCTCTGGCTTTGTGACCTGCTCATGGTGCCTGCTGCATAGGACATGGCTGATATAAATTGTATACAAGGAAAAGACAGTTTGCCTCACCATCACTACAGCAACCATGACAAGTAATTAAGCCAGCAATAAAGAAAATTCTCACAATTTTCCTTTACTCTACAAGAGAAGCTGCATGTTTCAAGTTGTGATGAATGTTGAGTTGCCTTAAATCCTAAGAAAAATTTCTGCTCTGCTGTTCTTCACAGCTCTCCAGAATACCCACCAATATACTAATGCACCAGTATAGCCACAGCTTTGTATCTGAGGGTTTGGGGTGGTAGGGTGGTGGTGGAGGGTTGGGTTGGTTTTCAGCCATGTTTGTTGGGTTCTTTTTATGTCAAAACAAGTGCTGAAACATTTTTGCTCTCCATGCTAGGATTTTTTCGTTTCCTAGAAAAAATTCAGGATGAGGTGCGCTTTGTCCTAGGCCACTGCGCACTGATGGGACTCCCTTAGGGAATCACACTGTAACTGGAAACTTCAGCCCACCTTAGCATAACAGACTTGCCGTTTACAGCTCCAAAAGCCACCTGCCTTGCACTGCAAAAAACCGCATGTTACTCATCTCCTACTACTCCTTCTCCCTGTGAAAGACACCTTCACAGCAACGCTGGGATACAAGTTTGATCTAGCACGCAGAGCCGCACATAAAGTAATATACTGTTTTTAGCACACCTGGTAATACTAAACAGAACTTTTAACTCCCGAGCCAAGCAGCCTCCGGAGCATGCTGAGGCGGAGCCGGCCCGAAGGAGACCGGCGGGCATTTCATGCTGCAGGGGGTATATTCCAACTCTTCCAGTTTATGTTTTTACCCTCGCCCGCTGAAGGGAACCGGAGAACACACCTCTCCAACAGACCGTACAGCCGTGACCGGCAGCTCTTCCGGAGAACACCACTTCGCCGCATCCCCGTAATGCCACCGTTCCCATCCCGCCTCACCCCTTTCGCGAACACCCACTTTTGGGAGCTGAAACCCCGCGGCAGGGAGGGCCCCCCTTTCCGCCCCCCGCTCCCTCCGGGCAGCTGCGGCGGGTGCCCCGGGGCAGCTCCGCGGGCCCGGCCCGGCGGCACCTACCCAGGCACTTGATGTGGAAGCCGCTCGGGGGCTTGAGGGAGCGGCGCGCCCAGCCCTGCCGCAGCACCTCCAGGTGCTCCTCCTTGCCCTGCACCAGCAGCACCTGCTCGTCGATCCAGCCCAGGAAGAAGGTCTCGGCCACCGCCGCCGTGGCCCGCCGGTCCCAGAAGTGCTGCATGTTCTCCCGCTTGAAGTCCGCGAAGATCTCATAGCCGATGCGGTGGCGGCCCAGCTCCGCCGCCGGCCCCGCACACGCACCAGCACCGCCAGCACCGCCAGCACCGCCGGCACCGTCGCCTCCCGGCCGCCCCCCGGCCGCGGCGTCCAGGACGATGGCCAGGGAGTGCGGGGCGATCTGCAGGCACCTCTCCGCCCTGCGCGGCATGGCCGCTCACCGCCCGCCGCCGGGCACGGACACGGACACGGACACGGACATACCTCCCCACGGCCGCGCTGCCTCCCGCGGCCGGCTGTCCGCGCTCCGCGCCGCTCCGCCCCCGCCGCGGCCCGGCCCGGCCCGGCCCGCCCCCGGCACACCCCCGGCGCGGTCCGGTGCCGAGGGCCAGGCACGGGATCCCGCCGCTGTCTCCCGGCAGGGAAGTCCGCACGTCCTGCTCCCCACCTCACACTTCCCTGTCCCAGCACGGGAGCACCATCCCTAGAAAAGAAATGAGCGTGGTCACTGTCCCGGACGGTGGTTTAGGCTTCCCGGCACCACCCCCTCTCCCCACCTTCGGGAGACCCTCACCCCTCCCCTCCACGAGTGAAGCGTTCCCCAGCCACATACAGATTATCTCAGCAAGTTTTATAATTCCTTATGGTTTTGTTTCTCCCAGTGGCTACACACCTGTAAGTTACGTACACAGCAAGCAGCATTGACCCTGCCATGTTCAAACGCCTCTCTACACTCGCTGTAATTCTGAGTTACTTTGTGTCTTAGTCGTACTGGAATGTGGAGCAAGTGTAAGGTTCATTCCTAACTTCTGTAGCTTTTTTCCAGCAATATAATATTTTGCCTCCTCTGTGTTCTGGATCACCAGCTGCCCATGAGGCTCAAGGGAGGGCTCAGCAAAATTGAGCAAGGTGCAAGCAGAACTGCAGGGGTCCTTTCTGGCAGTGCAAGGCTGGCAGCTGGGTGTGCGTCAAGATGGTAGGTGGCTGCTGAGCTGCAGGTGCTGGCAGCAAGGTGCTGGCCATGCTTGTGAGAACCCAGATTTAGGAATTTCACTCCTATCTTCTATAGGAACCCTCAAACCCACAGCAAAAATGAGTCTCAATTCTGAAATTAGGGCTTGAGGAATGGTCTGTAGCTGTTGGACACCTTGGCGGTGTGTGAACTATAGGTGGCCTCAGCAGCAGCTCTCACAGTGCCCCAGGGAGCAGGGCACACCATGGCACTTAGGCCACAGGCAGTGAACCATGAGAATGTAGCAGAAAGACAAATGACACAAAGAAAACTACTGTAGAGAAGCAGGGCCAAGAGTGGAGGCAGAACAGAGATGAGTGAGAGGAGGGAGCAGGCAGCAGCCGCTCTGCCAGGCAGCAGTATGAGAGCTGTAACATTCCATGCTGTGCACAAACAACAATGTTCTACCTGTTGCTTCTGAGATCATTCACATCAACATCTCTTGACATACTTGTCCCCCTTAAACTATCACCCATTTGTTTCTAATCTTACTCAAATCCTGTGCCACTTTCCAGATAGTTTCATCCAATTGCTTCTCTGGGTTTCATTCAGTGCTGTCACTGTACTGTGGAAGGTCAAATTTACCAGTATCCCAAAGAGTTTTACAAGGAAAAAGCAAGTTGTATGAAACACATGTTTCCAAAGGGGAAATCAGAGGTTAAATAAATTTTCCATAAGCACTGTGAGTCATTTTGAGCCAGGAGCAGAAAGTATTAATACTGAGTTTGAAAGTCTCTATCCCTTCCCAAGTCTCCAGCAGAGCAAGATCTCAAGAGACCCCTCACCACAGCCAGGAATAGTTTTAATGTTGCTGCTGTCAGGATTTCAAAGGAGCTCTTTTATTAAGCTTTGCAAGAGGACACCCCTGGCACCCTCAATGTCCTCCAAAATGCTTCCCAAAGTTCAACCAAGCCACTGGTTGTCTGTTGAAAGACCTAGACTTAGTGTGTTGAAACTACTGTCATGATCTTGTCATATTCATGTTATTCTTACCTTGTGCCTTCCTCCTCTGCATTATATCAGCCTTTTATCTTGCCCATCATACTTGCATTTCAGTTCTCTGGGCAGGGCTCACCTTTGTGTTGCTTTTAAGTGGAGCACATCACATTGACATCTCAACTGCTGAGCAGAGTCACCAGGTAATTTCAGGGCTCGGATGAGTTTTCATTTTTATTCCTACCTGCAGAACAAAAGAGACAAATTAAGCCCTTTGACTGTTTTTAAGCTTTTGCACCAGATACATCCTGAACGGTTAGATGTGGAGTCCCACACTTTGCCTACAGCCCCCAAATCCCAAGTGCTGGCCAAATCTGTGATCCTTCTGTTGCCCCTGACACAAACGCACGTTCAGCGTCGCATGCCCGTCAGCCTTTGGTCATGGCATCAGTGTAGCTCTCTCCAGTATCTCTTTTTCCCTTCAGTAGTGACTTCTGAAGCAATTGGTGTGGCAAAACGTGCCATACAGTCATTTTTCTCCTCCTTGAAATAGTGTTTGTGGGCCTCTTCCCTACCCCTGGCTCGTTCTCCTATAAAGGCTTGTCCCCAACCTGTTAGTTCTCTCCCACCCTGCTTTCAACACCTTTGCCCTCACACCACTTCAGGCCTCTTTGCTCACAGGCTTCACCTCCTCCCTCCCACCCTTCCTCTCCTTTTCAGCTTGCTGCCCCTCTCCGCAGCTTGCACACATGTAGTGTCACACGCATGTGATGACAAGGCAATGAAAGAGGGCATGCAGTAATTTGTCCAGCACTTGTCAGAGGAAACTGGGGCACAAACCAAAATACACTGTGTGCTAGAGGTTAGGCGCTGTCCCCACAGAAGCCAGTGCCAGGATTGCCTAAGAAAGATTTTGAGGGCCTGGTTAAGAAACTCCCAGGCCTATCGGCTGTGGACAACAAATATGTGACTGAATAAACTGTTCATCATTCATTACTTCCATTTTTTTCCATCTCTTCATTGAGTCAAACATTTTTTATCCTCAGAATTTGGGGTGTTTGGTTTATTTTTGTTTGTTTACATTTTTTTACTTGTGGGTTTGGTGTTGAGTAGTATCTCTTTAGTTTTCATTCACTCACTTCAAGGGACTTGTTCCAAGATATCAACATCTATAGCCAGACTAAAGCCCATCTAGTATTTCCCAGTAGAAATACAAGTGAGAAGACAGCCTACAATCTTCTTACGGCCAAATTATGAAAGCAGGTGAAGAGGAACTCCTAGGTGCCTCTGAAGTGTTTGGAAAGGCAGAAGTTTATGTTGCCAGCAGGAGGAAATCCCTGAAGATTTAGACATGTCTCTTTGAAATGCATCAGTGGTGCAGGAGGTCTGCAGGAAATGGTGTTGTTCATTCTGGATGGGAGCAGAAAGCCAAGCAAACCTGACAGAGCTGTGTTCTCTGGCTGTCTGTACTGACCCATAGCTCAGGAGTGGCATCTCTGTCTGCTGCAAATGTTGCCTCACTAAAAACTTCCTGGGAAAAAGGTATTCCCCCAGAATTCATCCAAAGCCACAGAATGGAAAATCAAGGCTGAGGAGGAATATATAGGGATTGTGTGTCGTTGAATTGTACATAATAAGGCAAATTTCAGAATTTCACAGCCTACCCAGAAAGTCAGCAAGTGATCTGCTTCAGACACAGTACTCAGGTAGTATGTCAGTAAGTGCCTTCCAGGAGAGGTTTTGAAAGACTATTTCCTATTAGGAAAATATTTTTTAAGTCTCTCTAGTAATTTTATACTAGTAGAAATGATTCCTTCCCTCCAACTGTCCATCCAGTGTTACCACCTGTTAAGACAATCCTGGATACTTCCCAGCCCAGTTGTCTCTTGTGGGAAGAAGCTTCTCTTATCATTATGTGGGTTTTCAGGTGGTGGTAGAAGCATGTTTGGCACAAAACCACCAGCTACAGGATGGCCTTTTAAAAAATTTCTGACAGGATATTTTTTTAAACATGTATACTGGTGGTGCAGTTGCACAGCTCAGAAATGGCACTGACTGCAGCTTTAATGAGACCAGAGCATGGAGACCTCAATAATAAATTTTAAGAAGAGTTATGCCCTCCTCCTGCCCCATTCAAGAGTTACATGAGCCTGGCTAGACTTTCCTGGACATGGAGTCAATGTCAGCTGGGTCTGGCTTTGCTGCTGCAGGTGCACAGTGAAGGGCCAGGAGCAGATGTGTTAGTAACACACAGGCTGGATGCTGCTCTTCTTGTCATACTGTGAGAAAAGCCAGGAGCAATCTTAGAAGAGTGAATCCTCTAAAACAGCAGGTCATGAACAGTGGTGGGAACTTGCACCTAAGGAAAGCAAAATGGTGGAAGGGGCATACTAGTAGTTGTTCCTTAAAACTCTTCCCAGAAATATGGCATCCTTTGTAGGTAAATATCACTCTACATTCACCTAGTTTGCATCACATGATGATACTTACTTGCCACCAAGAACTCCTGAAACACTACATTGTTTAGCTTCGCTTTTTTGTTATGGTAACCAGTTTTTGCAATTCAGGGATAATAATACTTCTCAGATTTGTGAAGTCCTTTGAGGCCTGCTATTAAAAATCAGCACTGTCTCTGCTCTGGTAGAAGCCAAGTACTTCTGTTCTCAGTCCTGTCCTGCCATCCTCCATCAAGAAGCCCTGCTCAGAAATCCTTGCTCAGACAGTGTTCCCAGTGAAGACAATGGGAGTTTCCTGCATGAAGAGTGATGAGCTAGGTCCAAACTAAACACCCAACTAATAAACAGAGCAGGAAATAGCTGACTGCATAATTTTTAAGCTCTGTGCTTTTACCTGACTCAGACACGCTGGCATCAAGAAGGATCCTGGGGGCAGGATGCGACCCAAGGGAGGAGAGGAGATCCCAGGTTATGGGCAGGTGTGTCTATCCTCCTCTTCAGGAAAATCTTTGGCAACAGTGCTAAACATTTGCAGCTAGGTGAGTGCTGCTTGGATAGGTGAGCTGGTAGGTAGACTATTATCTATTGTCTGCTTAACAATAGCCTACACATACTGGGGAAGTTACAACTGGCTAGAAGGAAAATCACCTCCCAGCAGCCACTGAAAACAAGTTCCCACTTTACTCACAGAATATGCGCAATACAGGGCACAGGTTTCTCACATTGAAACTCAGGTGCCTATGCTTAGACATGTAAATAACACAGCACTAAAACACCTGGATTGGAAAGCCCTTTTATTTATGTATGAATTTGCAAAGAGGGAAAAAAGACTTATAGATGCTTTTGAAGAAAAAAAAAAAAATGGTGTACAGCTGACAACAGCAGCGTGGGTTAAAGGGGCCAGAATAGATTTTCTGCACAGGAAATTCATAATTGTAAAATAATAGAGGCAAGAATAGAGGCATACTTATATATTTTATATTTATAGGGTATATTTATATCTTGACTTTCCAAATTTTTTTTCTAGTGATGTTTTTATGTGCCTTCCCACCTATATTTGTCTCTTCCCTGCTATAGTATTGATGATTGCTTTTGGCCAGATTACAGCCAGACATTAAGGTGGGGGCTTAGAGGATATATTTGACCAAGACTGGATTTATTTCAAACTCTGAAATTGTATTCTACTGAAGCCATAAAGGAATCAATACTTGAAGGAAACATACAACTTTAATTGTGGAAATGGCACACCAGTTTGCATTCAAAAATATCTGCTTGTCACATTGCCTTGCAAGAACTACTGAAAACACATTGAGGCAGCTCAGGCACTGATGTGCAAAAAGAACTAGGGTTTGTTTTTATGATTCCCCTACCAGTAATGGAAAGAGCTTGTGAATGAAATGGCCATTAATTTTCATGAGTGCTTTGGAAGAAAGGGCAATAAAATCTGTTTCTCCACCATTTTTCATATTTCCCTTTACAGCCTGCAGCCTGAGCCAGACTAGGAAAGGCATGTGGTTGATCCCTGGCAGATCTCGTATTGCCAAATTAATGATGCTAAAGTCAGACCAAGGAGATCAGAAGTTCTTCCCTAGCCTTAGCATTTTAATCTGAATTTTCTCTGCTTTGAATAGGTTTACTCCTACAGTCCCTTCTCATGTAGTACAAGGCAAGTTCTGTAGGTGCTGGGGGTAGTGCAAAACTGCACTCAGAACAAAATTCCAGTGAGATACCTATACTCCTAAGAGTATGCAAATGTAAATGCATACATAGGCAGTGAGATAAAGGGAAATCCTTGTTCATGTAACATGCACAGCCAAGAGCTCCAACCTGTACTGGCTCAGTTTTCCTGTAGGGACCCCATTAGACTGTGAGCCAAAATGAGCAAATGATGACCTGTGACTCCACACTTTCATTTGAGAAGTACATTTTGTGCCTAAGCAAGAAAGCAAGGTAGGCAGAGCTGACCACTTCTAAATGAACAACTAAATTAACTCTTCTACTTTTCAGAAGAATTTAATCAGGAGCTGCTATTACAATGCTCACCTGGGGTAAAAAAAAAAAAAAATTAAAACAGGATTCTGCACCACAAGGCACTCTGCAGACAGGCTGATCCGTACACAGGGTGAGAGAACCAGAGCTGGACATGGATTTGTAAGCAGCATTTGCTTTCCTCTGGTGACAGAGCTGTGGGTGACAAGTAGACATTGGTCTGAGCTGAAGAGCTGACATGAGCTTGAAACGGGTAGGAATACCATGTCTCTAACTCAAACTGCAGCTATAAACAAGTGCATTGGTGGCAACCACACATCTCATCCCTGCAGGAAGAGGTGAGGGACTTCCACTGGCATGGGGGTAGCTGGTATGAGGTGCTTGAAGAACAAGTTGGTGCATTTTGGCTTCTCTGAGAATTCCTCGATCACAGCAGGGGAAAGTTCTATGGTCATTTATCTTGCCAGTTTTTGGATGGCAGCTCCTCCTTTCTGACTGGGCAAAGGGAAAGCAGTCAGTGTTGTTGGTTTCAGATGAAAGTCCTTTGATACTTTGCCCTGCTCTTTAGACAGATAGGCAGACACCCATATCGATACACAGCACAGGGATATATCAAGATACAAGGAGGCTCCACCTGTGCCACAACATTCTTGCTCTTCCTGCCAGGAAGCACAGGCTGAATGATGGGCTTGCTCTATGTACCCAGCCTCTGACATCTTCCCACCTTCTGTGCACTGATCCACCAACCATGACCGAGTTCAGAAAACGTGACCCTGGCTTACAGCCTCCCTCTGGGCATTCCTAAACCAAAGGCTTGTCTTTCCCACCCACAGAGCTTTGCAGGAAGAGGGTTTCTACAATCAAGCATAGGAAAATGCCTGGGGGAAGCAGAACTGACCCCTACCACTGTCTTTGCAGGCAGGGGAATGCTGGAGGCAACAAAGAATGTTGGATAACATGCCCACCTTGGGTTTTGATTCTCTGCTCTTCTTGCTGCTTCTCCAGCCACTACCAACCCACCAGCTCATCTATGTCTTTTCTCGATCAGAATACCAATTTTTGATGTTTCCTCACTTGATACAGATGCCTCTAGGAAGGGACAAAGTATCCCTGAGAAATAAATTACCATCATGTTTTGTTTGTTTTTTTCTCTTCTTCCTTCACAGAAATTTCTTTTTCCTTTTTCTCAATTCAACAACAGTCTGTCTTTTCACTTCAGGCCTTAAGCTGCTTGCCCTTGATGAACTAGTTCAGTCAAAGCCATGCTTGTTTTAAAAATATGAGAGTAACAGGCACCTTACATTTGCCTACAATAAACAACTATTACTTTTAAAAACAGACCAATACCTGTTACACCGTGCTGTGAAACATTCCCTCTTGCTGTTTTAACTGGTGAAGGTTGTGCAGGAACTGGTGAAGGAATAGTGCAGCAAATGTTCATGTGCGTAGGGAGAGAGGAAACAGACTCCTTCTCCAACAGGACCTGCCACAGCTCTTCCTAGTTTTGTGGCCACAGGACTGGTTTTGTGCCCGTCAGCTGAGTGCCAAGAACTGGCACACTTTCAGGTTATGGTGTCGGCCAGCCATCAGCTAGCTGCTTCACTCCTCCATCATTTCATTTCACTCAGAGCAAAGAGACAAATATGAATGCTGATGGGCTAGATGCTCGCCTTCAGGTCCCCTTCGGCAACGAGGAATTGGTGAAAAGGGGGGTGGGGTGGATGTAAGAGAATTTATTCCTGGTTTAATAGCCCTTCATTAGAGCTAAGCCTTCTGCATAAAGAGCAATTTGGCTCCCATCCCCTGAACATTGCTCCCTTGTATTAGACCTTCTATAATAGCTGTAATTACAGTTGCAAGCTCTGCTTTTATTTTATGGGAGCTGAGGTAAACCTGCCCAATGTCCCAAGTGTTGATCCTCAAGTACAGCCTGTACATGTCTGTGAGGCAGTGTCTCCATGCAGCGGGATCTAGTGGGTGAGTCACAGCAAAGACCTGCCAGTTTCCTCACTAGCCCTGCCTGCTCTCAGGACTGGTCTCTCTTGCAGGTAATTTTAAGCAGCCACTGTGCTACTCTCCTGCCTCTTCTCTTTGCTTTGGCTTGTCAGGATTAGACAGTTTAACCAATGACCCCAGTTGTCATCAATCTCAATATTGAGTGCACCAAGATACAGGCACTTCTCTGTGAAGACAGGCATTTATGAACTATTTGTGAAACCATTTTAGCTAAAGAAGACAGACAGCTCTATTTTCTGCCTAATATTGTCTGACAGGTGTGGACACACCCAAGGATGAATTTCTTGTCATCCCGACTAGAAGGTCAAGAGTCTACGTTTGACAGAGAATTGCCTTTGGCACTCCAACAGAAAATGAAAACACAGCAGCATCCAGAAAAAAAACAACAAACCCCTTTGTAAACCAGATGTGTCAGATTTAACATTTCCCAGAGCTTAATTCCTTTTAAATTATGTAGCTCCTCTTTGAAGATTATCCATGGACCCAACACCAGGCCAAAGCAGAAAGTTTAGCTTTTGTTCTTCTATTAGCCATTATCAGCTTACTGATAATATTTTAAACATCTCAGGCATGGTGGGCAGTGTCTTTCCTCTCTCCTCTCCCCTCCCTCCATTTTCATGCTTTGCCTAGGGACCTCTATGCAATACCACCATGTGTTTCCCTGCCATTCCCAGAATGCAGCTGAGATACACTGTGGAAGAGAGCAGGGGCTGACCTCAATCACCACAGCAGTGCTGTGGTTCTGGGGAGAGATCCCAGTCCCACCAGGATTAGGTTGAGCTCAGAAAGGAAAGTTCACCAAAAGCTCAAAGCTCAATAGCAGGACCATAAGACATATCAGGTAAGCTTTCCTGGGTTATTTCTTTGGCAATGCACTTTTCAGTAACTAAATCTGAGCCCACTCCATTGGCAAATGTCAGACTCAGGAGAAAATACAGTTTCCTGCTAAGGTAATAAAGATGATGTCCATAAATTAATTTTGTCTTGGTTTTGAAATCAGGTTCCCTGTTTGTAAAAAAATGGACACATCACTGCTTCATATTTGTGTAGAAGAGAATTACTTGTTAGTAGCCAAAAATCAGATCATTTCTTTGCAAGGAAGAGGTGGGAATGAGTAGTTTTTACCATGGTTTTTATGGGAAGAGCTTTGCCGGGGTATGTGTTAAATTTAGAAAAAAATCCTTTAGGCTTTTCCTTCTCTTTGCCATAGGAAATGCTACAAGTTACCAACCCCAACAGCCACCTGTTGTACTAACTGCTTCCACACACTGAAAGGACACATTCAGAGATGCTGCAGCAACTGCCTGTGGTCAACCCATACTTGACTTTTGACCCTTTTTGAGGCCAACCTACTGCTGCTTTCAAAGGCTGGGTGGTTTCCAGGAGGATCACAGCAACCCAGGCATTGGAAGGGGGGAAGGAGAGAAGAAATCCTAGGGTTTCCTTGTTTCCTTTTTAACTCACACTAACTCATTGTTCAAAACCCTTGAGGCGGTGTACCTGGAAGGACCCCTGTGGAGAACAGAGCTGGAGGCAACCCTGCTCTGACTGGCTGGTGACTGTGGCAATCCTGCTTCAGCATGTGCCACTGGATGGTGCTGGACAGAGGGGAGCAGGAACAGTTGGGTTTGCTGCTAATCTCAGCCTCAGCAGCTTTTGTTTTCAAACCTGATCTTTTTGACACACACAGCAATGCGCATGAAGTCTGTGGCCACCTGTGGGGATGTGTCTTGGTGGCACTGTGTCTCGCCCCTCATCCTTAGCTGTGGGCAGCCTTGGGGGAAACATTAAAGCACAAAAGGGTACAGCTGACAGCAGAAGAACATCAACGGGAGTACCCAGCAGGCACTGAAAACCAAGGACAGAAGTTAATTTGAGAATATCCTGGCAGACCCACTTCTCCACTAGTGCTGGTTTAGGTAGTCCTAGGAGTTTGGCTTCCATTCATTAACTTCCTCTTCTCCATTGCTCAAGGATAAGAAGGGGAGGAGGCACCCAGGCCAAGGTAAAGAGGGGATGGCTAGATCAGCCGTCTTCTTAAGGATCACAGTCCCAAGCAAATCTTCTTCAGGCTTCAAAGCAGGCAAGAGTACTTCACAGTCAGGGGTCATCACTACTCCTGGTCTACAGCTTCTCAGGATTCCTTGCCTAGTCCTCTTTCCATGGCCTGTTGGGTTTTTCTTTCATGCTGTTTAACCATTACAGACCCCAGCATTCAGTTTGTCCCTGCATTAATCTTTCAATCAAACCTATCTTCCTCTCAGCCTATGTAGATGGGGTAGAAGAAACTCCAAGACCTCCTGATCATGGTTTTCAGGAGACAGCCATTGGTTTTACAGCCTAAGAAGGCAGGTTACTTCCAGTGAAGTCATGCAGCAATAGCCTGCATTTGTATATCTCCTCACATGGATAAACTAATAAAACATCAAATTAATTTACCTAGAAATAGGACAGCAATCACAAGCCAAAGTTCACCACAATTATTTGCATTACAGTAACAAACACAAAACTTAATCATAGCTGTACATCTCTATTTCCTTTCAGAAAATACTATGCTGTCTACTCATCATGGATAGCTCATAACTGATCATGCACATAACTAATGCTGGTTTTCCTCTAGCAATCCTCTACACAAATCCCATGTCCTCCGCTCAGCAGAGCACGCTTCATCTCATCATGGAGTAACCGTGGCACAAAGAACATCATGCCAGTTCCCCCCAGGTGCAAATGGGCACAGGTCCTTTCCAGTCAGTGGAACAATATCAGGTTGCTCCTGCAAAAAGCATGACTTCTTGGGGAAATATAACAAACCCAGGAATTAGAAAAACATTTCTGTTAAAATTAGCTGGTGTACACAGTAGTACATGGCTGAGGGGATAAGAGCATTCCTCTCTCACTACCTAAAAAGTCCTTCACTGAATTAATTAATCATTCTTATCAGCATCCCTTTTGTTCCTGGGCTATAAAAGTACTTGAACTAAAAGTTTCTCAAGTCAAAATCCACTGTAAGTGATGAGTATCTTTGAGGTTATAAATGAATGCAAGCAATTGTTACGTTAGCCAGATGAAAGTCTTCAGTGGAAGAGCAGTGACCCCAAGAGAGAGTGAGATGTTACTAAAGATAACTTTTGTCTGACCTCTTCTCTGAAACCTCCTAGCCAGGTAAACATCGTATAAGGCCATTTTGTAGTAGATAGAGAATAATTGGCATTTTTCCTGGTGCTTGAAAGCTGGACTAAAACAACTTTATTTTGCTTTATAACTTCCTAATGTTGGTGCACAGAAAAACCATTGTATGGAAAACTAAACAGGGAGCATTCTGATATCTTTGAGAATATTTCTGTTTTCCTTCCCTCTGTAATTAGCATATGTGTTTTGATATTTATTATTACAAGTGTTTGCACAGTCAGTTGTAGACTATTTTGAGAAAGTAATCCATTACTGAACACGTATGTCCAAGTACCAAGCTTCCAGGAGATGGTGAGGTAGGATTCCTTGATGTCAGTTACAAAACAGAGGATGTAGATATCTATATATGTGTATGTATGTTTATACCACATTTCCAGCTGGTGACTCTGGAGGGACGAACTACCGGCTGCTGTAAAGCAGCTGCATGGTTTTGTTTACACTTGGAATGCCCCTGGCTGAGGGTGCAAGTCAGCCACCCCCACCTCCACTGCCCATTAAAACAGGTGCCAAGAAGGTTTCTATTATGGCATTGTGAAATCTAATGTAAAGAAAAATCAGGCTAAATTCATCCCAAGCTGCAGGCTATTGGAATGTCTTCTGTGTGGGACAAGGAACTGAAATATAAGGGGTTTTAGCCTCATTTGGGTATTCATTGTTGTTCTACTGGAATTTATTTATTTCACTGGCATACATAGTTATGAGTACATATACATGTATGCATACATAAAAGCTACATAATGAGAACCAACTGGATTCAACATATTTCAGATAATTACTTATTAAAATAGTTTGGTAAATGAGTAGTTTAAATATTGGTTAGCAAAAAAAAAAAGGTAAATAAATAAAAAAATTACAAGTTCAAGATTTACCCTTACCTACTTTAAAATATTAAAATCCCACAGTAATTGCTAAAGAGTACAGATAAGACAGAAAAGTTAAACTTTTGTATGCAAAATGATTTATGTGGGGAAAGTATGTGCATGTTCTAAAGTAAAACCACTGTTGGAGGAGGAACAGTTATACTTCTAGAAAGATTAACTGAAACTTCAGCCTTAAGGTCAACTTTGAACATTCCAATGGAATCACACACTTCTTAGCTACTTCTAAAAGCAGGCAAAAATGTGTCACCTACAAGTTTTAATTTACTTTCCAGGGATAAATGTCTCACTCTCAGATCATCCCATCCCACTGGCAAATTGAGATGATGGTAACCAACATGCATAGTTAACATAGTTTTGCATTGATACAACACATGCTACAAGAATGGCCATACAAACTTGATCAATTTGGCACATTGCCAACAAATAACATGTTCCTCAGCAAATTATACAGAGGTCTGCCATGGAAAATTTGACATAATTTTCTTGAAAATAACTAGAATAAAATATTTACATTTTGTTCAGGTGAGGGAATTATTATTGTCTTGAATAAATCTTTGGGGTATTTTAAGCTTTTATTCAAATACATCATGCCTGGGTTTGCTTCAACACTTTCCATCTCTTTGGCAGAAAAGCACCGAGACATGTAGAGTTTTAGTTTCCTAAAATCTTATTAATTCCTATTATTATTTGCAACATTTATTCCTTACCTAACCCATATTAAAAACTGAGCTTCACAAAGGCTGCTGTACCTCATCCTGCTGCACTGCACAGTCACAGCATCCACCACCCTCTGTGGGGTAAACAAACACAAGTCTCAGAGCTGTATGAAGATTGGAAATTTCCCTGAGCCCCGCACCATGCCTAGGTATTTCTACAGCAAAAGGGTGTATATGCATGTTCCCATGTGGGACAATGCTAAGCAGCATTCACTTCTAGACCAAGGCTGAGGGAGCTATCTCACAGAAGGCTTTAATCACCAAAATACATGGGCACAATTTCACAGGAGGTTCCAACACAATGTGCTGTAGAAACAAAGTAAGGGTTTTCCCAGGAGTACTTTGCCCTGAACAAGCAGAAAGCTAAGGCACCAAGGTGCCAAGGACATTCCAGTCACAGAGTTCTGGGGCCCTGGAAAGGCAGAGACCAGTTAGTTCCCTGACTAAATGCAGAAATCAGAGTTCATTCTAGAGGAAATCTGTAGAACTTTTTGAGAAAAAAGTGTCAAGAAATACAGTAACACCAAACAGAAGGCGCCGGTGCCCTGTGGAAGTCAGCACCCATTTGCATAGGCAAGCAAGCAAGCAGGAAGGCCACTGCCTGAGTGTGAAGGGAACCTACACACAATTTTCTTGAAAAGCAGTGAGCTCTATCCTGTTGAGCCTTCTCTGGCAGCAAAGGGAAAGGCAGCAAGTCACTTGCATGGATGACATTCTTGCCAGTAGAGAAGACTGCTGATGTCCAAAACTAGAGAACAGCTGGGATAAGTTTTGACGAGCTTGCATTAAGTCAGGATGAGACTATACCTATGTTATCTGAAGTCAGCTCTGTGGATTTTTACAAGCAGACAGATGTAGCCCAGCTACATGCTAGCCCTTAAATTTAGCAGGATTAAACAGGTTTTAGGTGACATTTAACACTTCTATTATGTTCTTAATCTCTAGGGTTTACTCCAGCAGAAGCTTCAAAGCAAATGAAACTACTTTTCCCCTTACCTAGTTCTATCAGACTACAGTACCCAGAACCACCCCTGCAGAGAGCTCTAAAGAAGATACTATCTGAAATTATTTTACACATTATATAAGTTTATTTTCTGAACTTCCTTTAAGCACAATGATTGAGATGTACACTTTTTTTTTATTGACAACACAACTCACTTTATAGCTATTCAACAATCATATTCCTGGTGAGGTAAGAAGTGTGTATAATCATGAACTATTTTACAACCCGGTGTGGCAGGGCAATGGGACAAAACTACTTGGTGGGCAGGAGCTGCCTCAGTAGCCCATTAAGCCAAGTGTCTGTCAGGGCACATGATACACTGAAAGCTGAGACGTGCAAAGCACTCTGCATGGGCATCCTGAATCTGAGAGAGCTAAATACAGTCCTGCACAGTTCCCTGTCCTCCACTTCAGTTAACCAAGTAGCATGCCTAATCCTTGGAATACAGCAGAGATTGCTCCTCTTAGCCATAGAAGTGTCGTGTCATAACCATCCCTGGAGGAGGATTGTGAAGGTACTTTGGTGTAAGATACCCATGTTACTCTCCTTTAGCCTAACTTCTTCCCTGAAAAGACATGAAGGGGCAGGAGCTCACTGTTTTTAGAAAATTAAGCACCAGAGGAGGTTTAAGGAAGGAGGTGCTTTTGAGAATTTTCCTACTTTAGCCACAGTAACCTCAGACCTGAAGGCAGGTCTGAGCAGAAGTATTCTTTACCCCCAAGGGGCTTCCAATCTCCCAGGTGAAGGCAGAGAAAGAATGAAGAGAAACAACTTGTTCATTAGGACATGCAAAAAGGAAGCTGGTAGAACCACAAACTCCTCTACAAATCAACAATCTGAGAATACTTAACACAAGACCCTAAAAATCAATCTAAAATAAAATCTTTCTTTTAAACCTTCACTTTTCCTTAACTTCCTAAAACAAGTGTTTAGTGTTTGAAAGCAATGAAGAAGGAACAGAGTACTTTCTCCACTCCAGACTTTGCTGTAGACCATATCAGAGATGATGGGAAATGTTCTTCCCCTCCCAAGCACTGAGATGGGACAAGTTCTCCCCATCTCATGCACCAAGTAGCAAATAAGGAAACTACAGGGCTAGGGCTAGGTCTCCAGCTCAGTAGCAGTTTTAACATGTTCATCTTAATTGTTTTTCCCTGAAAGCTATTTTTAAAACAGTCTATAAGCATCTTCTTTTCTTTAATACTTAATTAGTTCCAATTAAATTAGGCTACATTAGTGTAGTATACATTGAAGTGTGAATGGTGTTCATCAAAACACAGCAAATAATAAAAATTGCACTTACACTAAAATATATGTGAATATATCTCCTTAAGACTTGCAAAGGGATTTGGGTTATGAATCACAAACATTCCCCTCAGCATTAGAATCTTATGAGTCAGAAAGATAGTCATCATTAATCACTTCTCGAGCATTTTTAACAAGGTGGTTCCTGCTTGCTGCATGTTTTCATTCACATCAGTCATTTACATAGCATAAAAGGTGTGCCTAGCACTTTAGAGACAATTAACACTAAAATATTTGCTTTGTAGTGTTTACAGCTATAGTAAGATCATACAAAACAAGAAAAGATTCCCTTTGCGAATGAAAGAACAGGAATTGCAACTATGGCAAAGGAGCAAGCATTTTCCATGGTGTGGGATATGCCTGCATTTCTGCATTTCCATATTATTCTTAGTACTCACAATTTTAAGTAAGAACATATTTACACAATTCCCTTAAGACTTCAACATTATTGTAACAATGAAAGTATTTTAGGCCATCCCCTTTCTCAAAGGGCTAAAAACCATTGTTTGACTGTTTTGGGGGTGGGGGAAGGCACCCAATTCTCCACCAAATACTTGCACTACTTGCACCAACACGCCTTTTAAGAAGCAGTAACAGAGGTGCCAGCATTGCTGCAACCTGAGTGGCTACTTAGGAGAAAAAAACATCTGGAAAAGAAATGCATTTTCCACTCTTAAAAAAAAATAAAAACATACCTATTCCATGACTGGCACTTGGTTCAGTACATTTAAGCAAAGAATAAGGAAGGTAATTTGTTCTTCCCAGCACAGTTTGTCAGTCATCTTATCCCCATCTGTACATTGGAAAAACCCTCATAATACAACTACCTCTGCACTCCATGGAAAAACAGTATATCCTCATACATATTTTTTCAGGACTTCACTCATGCTTTCCTTCAAGTATCACAGCTGTTATTCTGGACTTCAGCGCCATAGATGGATGCATCAGCCCACACGTGAGATCAGAGTTAGGAAAAAACTGTGAAAGCAATGCAGTTAGGCACAGTTTCAGAAGTACTCTGTCACAAGCAGTTTATTAGAACTTCACTTTGACAATAAATAAGGTATTTCCCAAGCAATCAAAATGTAATTATTTAGAAAGTTAAACAACGCAAATTTTCACAATGCAACTTTTTATATATACATATTTTACTGTACTTTACACACCAGTTCATCCAGAGCTGTACAACAGTAGGATGTCTATTTTTTAAATTCATACAGCAGGAGACTATCAAGACATGTTTTTAACCTGGAAGCTGTGTGTGTAAAAGTAACCCCTAACCACATCAGCTCCAGGTTGGATAGCTCAACTGGTATGACTGAATCTCTGTTATTTAGACTAGCTGCTGAATTCAAAATTTGATGTATGGCTTACCCAGGAGAAATAGTGCCTTTTGAGAGTTATGGTTTTAAAGGACTAGTAAGCTGCTCAACTGCAACAGTAGGACAGAACCATTTGTAAATTACAGTGCTACTGCACAACCTGCTCTGTCTTCAACACAAGTGGCACAGGACAAACTTCTGTAAAAAATGGTAATTTTCAATGTTGTAAATCTCTTAATAGTAAACACAGACTTTGCACTTAAACTGTTAACTGTGAAAACATCTTTCAGTTTTGGTCAAATGAATTAGCATTTCTTCACTTAAATACTCGAGACACTTAATATGCCTCAATAATACTTTTAAAGACTTTGACATTCAAAATTAACTTCAAAAGAATGCTCCCATTAAATAAAGCACCAAGATTTCCCCATGTGTTTATTCCTTAAAGAAAGTCTATGAAACACTAGGTTTTCTTTAAACATTAGTTCTGCTAAGAGTACTAATTTCAAAATAAAATTTAATTCTTATGGTTTGATCAAAGCCATGTTTCCAAAGTGAGCTTTACATATTCTGTGCAACATTCCATTTCTTTAAGTGCAGAAGTACAGGTCTCAAAGTTACGCAGCTGCAATTGAGTTGTCATCTGCTTGACGACCCTGAGGCTTTAAGAAAATAAAGACAGAAAATTAAAAACAAAACAAAAAACAAGCCACCCAAACAAATTCCCCTCAAAACACCCAAACCCAATCAAAAAACCCATTCCCAGACAGAAAAGATAGACTACTAGGAAACTAACTCTGCAATACACTGTGTTGCCAATGTAACTCTGGTACCCAAGTGTAGCATTAAGCTTATCCTACTTCTAAAGGTTTCCAGTAGTGGCACAAACACAGGGGACATCCAACTGGAATTTCAGTTTGGCCTCATGAGTACTTGATAGAGGCCTCAGCTGCTCAACTGCCCTGTTAAATGCCTTCTCCACACACAGCTGCCCAGCTTAGTACAAGGCCTGGCTGATCAGAGCTCTGAGGATTACTACACTATAGATAACTAATAATTATTGAGGTGTAAATCAGGAATTAGACTGACAGTTTCTTGGAGGAATTTTAAGCAACATCACTAGAGATAGAAAAAGAAAGGAAGAAGTTTTAAAGAAGAAAAGGCATCCTTACAGTAAATTTTTCTAAGGTTCTGAGAACTCCAAAGTAAAGCACAGAATCATGAAGCTTGGGTGTCCACAGGAGCTTTATGAACACCATGCTTTTGAGAAAAAATGCCTCTTCTATTTACCTAGGAGGACACCCTGACAACCAGTCTTGAAGAGCCAGTGACTGCCAGCATACTCAAAAAGTAAGTTCTGCCTACCTCTTTTGGTTAAAATAAAACTGAAATAACGCCAGGCCTGTTTCCTAGAAACATGATTACAGATGTCTGAGCAAGTCCAGCTCAAATCATATAAACAAGTCTCTGGGCTCCTTGCTTGTTAGAAGTCTGAATAAACAGTGAACAAAATATTCTGGAGACAGCAGCAGGGGAATGAGAAACCTCTGTTTGGGGAAAACGGATTTAAATGATTCTTAAGGAGTCAAAAAGTCTGTTTTTCATGGCATGATTGAACTGATTCAAAGATATACCACTTATGGAAAAAAAAAAATCTAGACTGATTCACTCACAGAATGTGTTTTTAGAAGTTATTTAGAGAGGTGTGGGATGCTACAGTGTCTCTGAACCTAGTCATATGCGATGCTCAAACGCTTATTTCAGAAGTGCTATGAATTATGGTAATAAAAGTATTTGATTATTTAGCTCACTCTACTATGCTTAAAATAGAGGCAATTTTACTTCATTTTAGAGTGAGACAAGGAACAAAATAACAGGAACATGACAAACGCATTCAGTTCGTTCATCTAATGCTAACCAAATACATACTGCACTGAAACAGATTTCCTGAAGATTTTGGCTGACAACACCAATGCACAACACAAGATTTTTCAAAGTGAGTAACCCTGTTACAAGCTGGACACTTTAGTCTGCTTAGAGACACTCAGCTTTGAACACAGCTGGGTGGTTGTCCCCAGAGCCTGTGCAGCCCCAAGGGGAGCCTTTAAAAACAAGTCATTCCTCACACCCTCTTACCTTTACAAAAATGTGTGTCGGTATAAAACGTCTGAGCAACTGATTGGTGAAGTTTGGGAATCGCACCAGGTTAACGTGAAGAGAAGGTAACTGCTGATACCCAGCCATCAGAGGATAGAAGTTATATAACATTTCCTGCTGCGTGCCAGGAAGGATTCTTAGTCGGATCTTAAAAAAAGAAGAAAAGAAAGTCACAACCATAGGTAAGTTCTGTGTCCAAAAGCTCTGTTTACTTTCTATTTATGCACTGGTTACTTTCTGAAGCTGGAAAGAATGCAACTAATTTCCAGTTCTAGTTGAACTATTGCTTCTATACTGAAACATCATGTTACCCATCAACGACATGACAAATAGCTCCAGACAGGCTTCCATCTAGGCCTTTTTAAAATGGAGTCTGCATTCATATATTCTTCCAGACAGAATTTATCATACTTTAAACACCTAAAAAACAATGAGTTTGTCCTCTCTGTACATCAGTGGATGATCAATGTATTCCTCGCTACCAGATAAACCAGCAGGATCAGTGGATGTGACAATTCTGTACCTGTTTAAGGCCAGAGAACATGAAGGCATCGCTGGGCTCCACAGACACCTCCACATCCTGGACTAAATTGGTCTTATTTTGCAGGTGATATCTGACAGGCAAGGACTCTCGGACTCGACCAAATGATGGAAGATCTTCGGAAAGAAAGAAAGAAAGAAAGTAATCTCAAATAAAAAACACATCTTCAAGTTCCATTCAAAAAAAAAAAAAAAAAGGTATTGCAAAAAGCAGTGAAAAGTTAAAAAAAAAAAAAATGCAAGAACTAGGCATCTAAAGCACTTCTGACAATTTTTTTAAAAAACAGATTAAACAACAGAACACAGCTTCATTAGTTTTTCAGTACCATGTTTCAACATCTAGTTACAAGCCTCCCAGCTGCCAACACTGCCCAAGAATACTAACTGGGAAGCCACTTCCACTGCTGCTGACTATTTTCAGCTTACCAAAATCTAATCAGATACTGTCAGGAAGCTCTTTCAAAGTGTAACAGGATAGGAGGATAGTGGAAGAATCTCAGTACAAATGAAAACAAGCAGAGGAAAACATTGAAATTATGTGTGTTTGGTGGGCATTTCAATCCTCCTCTCCTTTTGTGCAGGTGAAGTGCTAGAAGAGAAGCATTTCACCTGCCAACAAACATCTCTAGCTCTCCAGCCTGTTTCTTCCTGGGATACACCCAGAACGTGGTGGATGGAACAACTGTTGCCACAGGCATCTAGAGAAACCTACTGGGAAGCCAGCAGAGGTAACTCCAGTCCATGTGCTGCCTTATAACACAGGTCCAGTACTATGTCAGCTCCACTGACAGCTTTTAGGAGAACACATTTGTGTAACTACCTACCTCCTCTTCCCTTCAAGTGGGGAAAGAAGAGCAAGCCTTGAGGCAGTTTCTTTCTCTAGCTCCATAATATTCAGCACCACTTTTCTGTACTCTGCTACAGTAAATTGAATCTCTGCATGCTGTAAAAATTTTGGCAGTGTTAAAAATTCTAAATGGGACATGTATGTTGCCAAGTTAATATTACCTGCATTAACATGGAGGGGAATGCTCTCTACAATCACATGTGGTAGAGTGATGACTGTGTTAACAACAGGTACACTTTCCACAGGTGAACTTCTGCAGGAAAAAGTCAAATGCAGACCATGTTGAATATTATACTACAGAAAGTATCAAGTAAGTATATAAACTAAATAATAATTAGTAGGTCCAAAGTCTAGATGGTGCTTGTTACAGGAAAATACAAAACTTTTTTGTTTGTTGCACTCCTCCCCACACCCAAAAAAACCCAAACCAATAACCCACTATCATTCCTAAAAAAAAATGAGCTTACTTCCTCTCCTTATTAAGGCAAAGAGATGCTTACCTCTTCCAGGAAATTATATAACATCCAGTTGCCACTCCACTAGCATTAGTAACTGGAGGACAT
Organism: Pseudopodoces humilis; assembly: GCF_049639895.1. NCBI lineage: Eukaryota > Metazoa > Chordata > Aves > Passeriformes > Paridae > Pseudopodoces > Pseudopodoces humilis. Next base: position 32,150,201 of record NC_142205.1, read on the forward strand.
CGAAGGCAAAAGCACTCACTGGCACTCTCACCTGTCTGTAAAACAACTATCAGCAAGACTTTGTTTAAAACCAAAGCATAAAAACAGCCTAAGCCACCAAGTCTAGAAATGCAATATGACACAAACATTCAGCCAGAAAGGCCTTTGAAGTGCTTTGCAAAGTATACCTACGTAATGTATAAATCAAATAGATTGGGAAGTGTTCCAATACATGAGAGGTTAACATACACAAATATATGTCACTTTACCTTCTGAACAGCATTATAATATTGTAATGTACGCATAGAATGAGTCACTGCAAATTTAGAGTTCATAAACACACACAAAAAGCAAAATAATGCCAATTCAAATTCTATACTTCTACAGCAGATTCCAAGACATCAGCATAAGATGCCTCTGATGCTTGAAAATTAAAATGAACATGGACGCATCCCCTTTCCCTCTCAAATGAGACCTGGGGAAGAGAAGGAATACAAGAAAAATATTCTTTTGGCTTTTCAGTGAAACTGAGTTCTCACTTTTTCTTCTTTTCTTTTTTCTCCACTCAAAAAAAAAAGTACTTTTCATGTAGAGAGTGATTTTTAAAAGGTACTAAGAAAATAGGTTTCAGTCTTTCAAAATTTATCATTAATATTTAAAAATACCCCATCAACCAAAAAATGGACAGCTGAATGGTTGATACCTACAGGGTTCATATGTCCTGGCACTTAGCTCTTTAGGAGCATCAACCAGAAGCCATGAAGCACAAGGTGCCAGAGGTGAAGATGAAATGTCATAGTTTGAAGACTAAAGGACCTGGAAAGTAATTGTTTTTAGCCAGGCAACCCTTGAATCAACAGAGCAAGTAGAGCCTTGCAAGTCCTTGATCACTTGAGTGGACAACTTCCCCACAGTCAGGCAGCCACCCAGAATACCTCATTGGATCCAAAAGTTTTGACAAAACACATAATTCACATCTCTGATGCCACAAATGCAAAGACAATGTTTTGTTGGAAGATTTTGGATCAGCTCTACTTTTAATTACTCCACTTATTTAACTTTGAGGCTAACACACTGTAGTTTTAATGGTTGAGATCTTCAAGATAATGTCTTAAAATGCAAGTAATAAGTTACTAAACTGCAATAATATTTAAAAAAAATACGGTTACTACCTGTTATTCTTTATAACCTACCCTTTCTAGCTTCACATTTTTCAGTTTTGTGACTGCAATCATGGACATGGATCACTGGCCTTTGGATACTGCCTCTATGGGACATACCTTGGTTTGTACCATATGGTACATACATTACTTTACATGGTAAAGTGTTTGCATTCCAGAAAGCGATATATATGGCCCAGAAACACTGGAAATATTGAATATCTTTTCATATGGATATGTAACAAGTTGCATTTCAGAAGTATTTTAGGTGCTTTCCCTCATGTCTATTTAATTTAGAATTTTGTTTACCATCCATCATCCAAGTCTATTTAGTTGACCTAGTGAAGCAGAACTACATTTTAAAGCATGCTGTTGTCCAAGTTGTATTCTGGCAAGCAACTAGAGTACTAAGCAGCTTTCTTCTACTTGCAGTTCAAAAAGAAAACACTATTTAAAATGTCCCCCTTTATTACTCCCAATAAATGCAAAAAGTATCCTCCCAATAGAGAACATACTCTAAGAAAACTTACCATTCTCCACAAAAGATTCCAATTGATCTACTGGGGTCATGGAAGCTGACAGCTGTAACTGGCTTGTTACAATCGTGAGAGGCCAAGGAGAGGCACTCAGGATGTCCGTCATCAGTAAAAATGGTATATCTGAAAATACTCTCTCCAAGTGCTCCAGCTGTCAAGACACACACAAGCTCTGACTATTTCTAACTAAATAGGGTGTGACTCCATAGTGCTGTGATTCCAAAGCATGAACAAATTTTCAAACACATACCTTTGTGGAAACAAATTTGACAGCAACATCAAAAGGAAATACTGTGTCTATGGTTACAGTTTCATCCTTTAGAGGCAATGAAAGGGATGGGAAGAAGAGAGGAAAAAAAGTTATATTCAGCTTAAGGCCTGGATATTGATGTCAAAGATTATTAATGTAAAGTTACTTTTTTTAAAATTATTATTTTAACCAAGTCCTCCCAAGGGAAGAAGGTATCTTTAAAGATATTTATAAATAAATATAGAAAACTTTTCTTCTGCTAATAATTATGGAACTGCTCATGCTAAAAAGAACTACCATACTGCTGATTTAGTATTTATTCTCTTCTGGAAAGGGTTCTAAGATAGCAATTCAATTTCAGCTTTTAGAATATTCTGTTTCACAAATTTATCTCTATAAAATGCAAATGGTGCATCTTTAAAACCTACCCGGTGACACCTGCAGAGGATTTCTTTCCCCTCAACAACAGTGTTGATTAAGTAAGAAATGTAAAACAGAAACATTCTTGCACCAACTGTTCCACAACGGATGTATATTGGTTTTTCCAGCTGCAAAATAAAGGAGACTGTATGAGCTATATCTAAACTAAATTAATTAGATCTAGGGCTGCCCAAAAGTTGTTAATATCTGACTTGGTCCAACAGGGCAACGGTAGAATGGGCATTATTTTGACCATAATGTATCTCCTACAATGAACAATCTGGATCATACAGAGAATGATTTTAACCAGAGCAGCACAACTCCAGCTGCATCACCAGATTTGTTTATTCCAGATTCTTGTCTGTTACTTAACAATACAAAAAAAGAACCGTAACTGTGTAATATACAACACAACCAACTTCTAACTTACTAGTCACTTCAGTTTAGTGCATATTTGATCCTCTACCATCTTGAATCACACTTGCTGACTATTATCTACCGTCCATTAAGCAGTGCATTTCATTAGCAGTTGAAATTAGCCTCTTTATTTCATATCTCCCAGCTGTATCATCAAACCCAGAACATACCTTAATCTCCAATTTAGTCCAAAAGGTGATCTCCTTAAAGGAATACTAAACTACATGTAAACAGTAGGCAAAATATGCCATAAGCATTTAATTTATTGGTTCAGATATCAGAAAGTAAACTGAAGTCTGTCTAAGAGAGTCTTTTATTAGTTGGTCCCTATTTTCTTGAGTGTGATATGGAAGTAAGGTTTTTTAAGCCTTGACCTTTTCCCCTGGTTGCAAGTCTCCTACAGGGATATCAGGAAGCAGTGCAGGAAAAGAGTCATCACATGCATCTGTTCCATGAAGAGTCACCTGAGTTTTCTGAGTCAGGTTGGCATCTTGCCCTAGGATTAAAAACAGTGTTCATATCCTAACAATAACAAAAAGTCAAAAAACAAACAAACAAGAAAATCTCAAAAAGCAATGCATGAGGAGTTAACAGAGTTCATTTTGTTGAGAGAATCTTTAAAAAGTACCAGCAGAAGATAAATTTGACAACACCTCAAAATTTTCCAAGTTGAAGCATTTGCACCCTTGCAAGTTTCTTGTTTCATCTCTTTGGGACAGGAAAAAAAAAAATCTCAAAAATCAGAAATCATATCTAGATGTTCCCTACCATCTATGTAACACAACAGGGCTGTGTGATCTAAGTTTTTCTTGATACTCTATAATGAAGTAGAAAGGAAGTTTCACTGTTCTGTGACTCCTTTGTTTTCAAGAATATGGTTTAATGATTTCACGTATTTTTTTAAACTTTTCTTTCAAGTTGGTGTTGAAAATACATAAAAAGAAATGTATAGATGTTAAACGACACCATTCTTCAGTCAGAGCTTAACTAGAATAATGGCATTACTGCAATTACCTGGGATAATTTTCAAAGCAAAACAAGCTACATCTTGCCAAAGAGTTACAACTGTGGAAAATACACCACCTTGCCTATAAATGAAATGTCAGGTTTCAATTGTTCTTTTAATACAATCACCAAACCCATACTGACCTTGCATATCCCATGTTAAAGAAATTAGATCGAGCAAGGAAAATAAAAAAAAACTAAGAAAAACAAAGACCATCTATTAAACACTGCTTCAGGAGCCAAGCCCAAACATCCAATTAAACAAATTTCAAGAATACTCCACTGACTTTAATGAACCATACAACACTATAGAAAACAAGGTTCTATTTCAGAATACATGGACCATATGGCAGCCTATATGCTAGTTAGTGGCTTAAAAATATTTTTGTCTTTCAGGATAATTGCTAAAAAAGAGGCATACTGAGAATAACATTTGGGCTTCACACACTGAAAACTGTCAGCAATTTCTACATACAGATAGATAGGACTTAGACGTACAACATTTGCATTTTTTTGCTTTGCTTTCTAAAAAGTACTGCTTCAGTGCTCCATTGCTCCCCAAATTTCAAGTGGTTTAAGAACCAAACCATTCTGTCCAGGGCAGGGAAAACAAAATAAGGAGGGTGGATGTGTGAGAAAATGCATAAAGTCTATACTTAGAAAACATTTAACTATCACTGTCTAGAGCTTTCAACTCAGTAAGAAAAAGATCTCTGGGGAAAAGGAAAATTTAGTTACAAGCAAATTGAATGAAAAGTTAGAAAGGAATTCAAAAGCTTTCACATTTTCTTTCAAACTTGTAAAGATTTATATTCTAAAAATACCCATGTAAGCACCACAGACAAGCAGTGGTTGAAATAATCATAACTGGAAGAATCTGTTAGCTGTTATTCTTACCACTAGTATTTCATCATTCCCAACTTTCACTTTGGTTTGGCTTTTAATTACTGCAAGAAAACTGCATGGCATCCACAAAAAGGAGTCAATTATGCGACTGCTGGATTAATAGAAAATTTCCCCAAATACCTGGCTTTAAACCTGCTGTAAGCTTGACATCTTTGGCCACCGTCTCCTCATGTGACTGGACTGTCACAATCAAACAATACATTTCATTAGTCAGGGCTGGAGGTTCATGACGCAGCTGAACAGAAATGTTCGGCACTCTAGAAATAATCCTTTAAGAGAAAAGACTCAGTTACTGTATCTTTCTTAAATAACCTGCTTTTAAGCCTAATTTAAAGGAGGCTAAAACACCCTACTGTTTAAGAAAGCTCCCACAACTGGTGGCCTATTAAACTAAGAGATGTGAGACTCCTGAAAAACAACATGATGGGAACAACTCAATAAAAAAAGACCAGTTTGGATCCGCAATTACTCACATCGTGCTTGCCTGAATAGTCAACGTGTCCCAGTGCACTTCACTGTCTGGAAGCTTAGGTCTTCGCTTGAAGGACCGTGCTGCCTGCAATGCTTCTTGAGATGAGGAAGCATCTCCCCCTCCTCCTCGCCAGTTCAGAATCACACAGCGGCCAGATTCATTTCCCAGGATCAAATCCACAGAAGTGATCTGATAGACACAAATTTAAACATCTATTGGTGAGCCTTCCAACCACCTATTATAGGAAATAGCTTTCCAGCACACACAGGCATAATAAATACATGTACCATCAAAAAGCTTCTGACAGCCTGGGGACTGAAAACCTCACCACCCCAGGATTTAATTTAATGAAACAGCAGTGGAAAAAGCATCCATGTTCAGGTGAAAGCAGTGTAATAGGCTGAAATTTTCTACCCTCCCATAGTACTATACCACCACTCCCTTTTTCAGTACTGCACATATTATAAAAAAAGTTAGAAAATTTCCTGAAACAATCCTTCAATTTTTGATTGTCTTTGTGTTTTGTCACTGTCAATAGTTTCACTCACTTTTGTTACTCAGTTTCAAGAATTCAGACATTCAGAACTGCAGTAACTTTTTAACTGGTGCCAGATTAGATGCAGTTTGAGTTCACTGTACATAACAGTAAGAAGGGTAAAAAACAAATGGACAAACCTCAATCTTCTTTCCTACATCCTCAGTTTTTGCAACAAATTTGAAAGAGAACTTTCTTGTTTTGCCAGGCACTAAGCACATCGTTCCTTGTGATGACTGTTCTAGAATATCACTTTTCTGATAGGCTTCTTCAACAACACAGTATTGATTGTAATCCTACAATGGAGGAGAGGGGAAAAAAGTTGATATATTCAGACAGAACACATCTTTAGAGTGTAATGGCAGTATTGCAAATATTAAAGCTCTGTGCTCTCTGTGCTACTGGATCAAACTGTGTTTTTCGTACTTTTCACAGTATCAAAGTTAGACTAGCAAGTAATTACGCTGCAATTCTTTGACATAAGATATCCATTATATTAATATAACTTCATGAATTAGGAGAAATAAGACATTAACCTGATCCTTCTGAAACCTTAGCAAGTTTCATAAAAAATTCCAGATATGACAGATGAACTAATCTGCATTTCAGAGTCTTATTCCAGTATCAATATACTTGTCAAAAGCGACAGATAATGCATTAAAAACCCAAACATCTTTCAGCTTAAGTATTAACATAATTTTTGGAAAAACTTCTGATCTTTTTTTTAATGTTTAAAACCAATAAGATATTATTCCATTCTTATTATCAGTTTCTATCATTAGGTCAGTGATAGTTAAAACAGAGGTACCTGATTATTGAAACTGATGCAGAGCTTGGAAAACCTGATAGGATGAGGACAATCAGCTCTCAAGTATACATCAAACTGCACAGGAACATCAACATGAAAACTAGGAGCAAGAAATTTTGCTTTGCACTGTACTGGAATTAAAAAAGAATAGAAAAAGCAAAAAGAAACAAGAAGTGTTAAACATAAACTATAACATTAAATTCCAGATAAACTATAACATTAAATTCCAGAAGCACACTCCTGAAATGATTGTGGCAAGAACTGGTCTGTGTATACTCTTACAACTCTGTTTTGCAAGCGGACAAATTTGGCTACTAACACTGTCACAGAAATCCACTTTACAGCACTTGGCCAAAACCTTTGCACAGGAGAGGAGATGCAGATGCCCACCAGAAAATAGACAGTCCTGTATATTTGGATGTCACTCATGTTGCCTTTTCAATGGCAAATACTACTTTGCACGCATTCTGACCTCTTTCCTCACAGTCCTACTTCAAAGCACACCAGAATGTCAGAGGTTTCCCAAAAAGCAGGGAATTCTTTGGCAATCCATATCAGGGATAAGAGACCACTGACTTTTCTCATTATTTCTTATCTTGTTGATTTACACAAGGAACAGTGCAAGGCTGGAACAGTGTTGTTAGTTTTAATACACCCTTCATATTTTCATCCTAATTAATTATTTTCAAGGTATAACTACATCCAAATTTATGATCTGGTGTAAATTTGCTTTTTTACTTACCAAATGGTATAAAATCTTGGACTTCTATTGTAAAAATATTACTGCCTGCCAAGGACACACGGTCAGCCCACAATTTCTGTGATGCTTTCACAGCAGCAGTGTCACAATCAGGTTCAGGATCGGGGCTTTCATTCTATATGCAGCCAAAGGATTACAAAGAATGATAAAAGAAGGTTACCAGACACTGACCACTCTTAGGATTATTTAAAAGGAAGTTCTGCCACTTACCATCAGAACTTTTATGAGATTTTTTTCTATTCGAGACTTCTGATCTTCTTTAAGAGTAGATGCTAATAAAGAGAACAAAACAAAGATTACAAGACAGAAGCAAGGGTCTCTTTTTTTTTTTTTTAACTTAACAGTAAATCTTTCCCTCACATTGCATCTTTCAAATAACACATTCCAGAGGGAAAAAAATTCTAACATGAATCTACTACTAATGGACATTCCCATTTTAAATGTTATCTCTTACTTTCACTGGAACCAAGTAAAATATTTTTTGATTAGACAAGCATTTTGTAATTTATTGGAGCAAAGCCTCAGAAGAATAATACTTATACCTCCCTGTTGTTTATGTTTAAAAACAGAAGAAAGCATAGACAAGTTTGGAACATGCAAAGAGGCCAGCTCAGATAATACTAGAAAAAAACAACTACAGAAGGTGACAGGAAGAAACAAGGACTACTTAAAATAACCATTATTTTCTTGAAGAAAGGTAGTTTTCCATCATTTTCTAATCTTCAATACAAAGCAGAGCAACCTGGCTAGCTCTAAGAAGATGCAAACCCATTTTTACCACACCTGCACTAATAGTGGTATTAGCACCTTAGGGCCCAAAAGGGATCATTTCTGCACTGTTAAGCAGCAGGCATTACACAGACCCAAGTGCTTACATTGTTACTGTGGAGCCACGCAATGCTACATTTTTTCCCTAAAACATCCCACAAACTTATTTCATCAGCACAGGTCTATAAAGAATCTGGGAGACGCGTATTAAAGTCCAGAAAAATTGTGTTAGTTTTGTTACTAGGAAAAATGTTTTTCTCTTTTAGCTACACTACAGTTCTTTCCCATCCCAAACCTCAGGAAGTTCCTGTTACACTATTTGAACAGTGTCAAATGAAGCTCTGTGTCTCAGATACCCTGACACAGTCTGTTTGAATGAAAGGAATTTGATAATAGAAGAGAAAGGCAACGCAACTCCCAGCGTAGCACAGCAGTCAGTAAAAATCCAGCACAAGTACACAGTTATTTTGTAGTCAAATACTTTGAAGTACTGTAAGCACTGTGTCTGACAATGATTTGTCATATTTCAAAATATTCTTAAAATAATACCTCTGCCCAGTAGCTCTAAAGAGTACATTATATAATCTTTCAGCTGGGCCATCAGATATGAGCATTTGAGTGCTGTTGTCAATATGGAAGTGAGGAGGGTCCACCATCCTTCGCTGCGATATTCACACATAACATAATCCAAGAGCCTGCAACACAGCAAAGTTGAGAGGAAACAAGTTATATTCACCAATATTTTTTAGAAGCTTGCATTTATCTGGTATCATTCAAAATTCATCTTCACTAATACAATGCTAGATTAAAGTCTACTGTTTAGACAAGGCAATGATTTATCAAAACCAGCATGAAACTATGATAAAGAAACATTTATTATCTGAATTTTCTATTTGAAGCTAGAAAAACTTTCACAAGAGAACAACAACCAAACTCATCTGTATTCACATAAAGAACTAGCAAAACAGCAACTGGACAGAAGTACCTTAGTCCAATATTGCATTAAAAATATGCCTTACTATTGAATATGCAGTAAGTACTTAGGAAAGCAAACAAAACCCCCACAATAAAGTCCCCTTCCAAACTGAAGAAATGTAATGTTCCTTATGCCAAGATGTTTCTTTTCTCTCCTACTTCCTATCCCGTTCCTATCTCCCTTCAAGGGTTTCATTTCAAAGGTCCAAACATATGCATCAACCTTTATCAGGCAAAACTGATACACACCTTAATATGTTCCTAATACTGACCACTGTTTGCTGTTACTAGCAAAGCAAAAAAGTGACATTTTTAAACTCCTCCCAACTATTTAAGACAATAATTTCTGCCTACTTCAAAAAATCTACCTAACATAAAAAATGCTTGTTCATAGAACAATCAGTCTTGACACAAATTGATCTTTATCTTATCATTACTCTCTTCCATGTAAAGTCCAGTCAGCTATTATCGAGTAAATACATCTCTCCTACTTCAAACAAGAGAGACAGATAGACAGCACTCAATCAATGAGCTAGAAATAGATATTTGCCCAATATGCCAATTCCCACAACAGCTCAGAGCAGGAAGTTTTTATGCTGTAATAACTGACTCATCTGTCTTACTTTCTTTAATACAAGTGGGGCTCATAGACTCAATAGCTTGTGCTTCAATCACAGCCAGATACAAGGAGCATCTCACACAAGCTTCCAACATTATTCCATAGCAATAAGACATGGGGTCTCAGTGAGAAGATAGCACATAAAAGAAGTAATCATGAATCATACTCACTTCAAAGCTTTGGCATAATCTTTAGCATAGTAATATTCTTCTCCCATTTGAACCACTGGGAAAAAAAAATTAAAATTCCAGATCACAATTGAAAGTCTGTGCAAAATTAAATTTAAAAAATGCATCTGATTATCTATACTCACTCAAATGACTTTTCATTCTTGGACATTTGTATTTCTTGAACTGTGCGACAGCATTACTCAACAAAGTGATTATTAGCTCCTAGCAGATAAAACCATTACTGATATCATTATATATGCAAACATTAGTGCCATGTTAAAGAAACAGATTTTTTTTTTTTTAAAGAATAAAACTTACCGAGTGAAGAACATTTTTCTCTTTTAACTGTAGAGATAAAATCCCCATCTTCTCCTTTTCAGGATCAGAAAGATCAAAGCCTGCATAAGATGATGAAAAAATCCATGAAACCTGAATTCTGTCCAGACCCAAAGGGAACAATTTATAACATGTGCAATATGCAATGCAAGCTTCAACTCAATCACACATTCTTTTACCTCACAGGCAGCTCTGTCTCCCTAGAATGGAAATTCTACGACACAACTATCTTTCCCCTTGTTTTAAAGAATCTACCCAAAATCAGAAAATTACAGTTAAACCACCGAGTCCATATACTGCATCTTTTAACATTTAACATGTGTATGTTAACACAAATTATCCCTTTTCTAATCTGATCTCAAATAAGGATTCAAGCTTATATTTCTGTAGCAGTAGAGAAACATACTTAATATTCCTTGCCGCCATGGTCTTTGCCCATAGAAGTCAAGCACTCCAGTTTGTGTTTCCAGGGGATCCGGATTGGGATATGTCACAGAGGACTGTAAATTCAAATGTGGTAATTAAAAAGGTTCCTGTTTAATTTTCTGCCAGGCAAGTGTTAGAAAGACACTAAAACAGCGCCCCCCCCATATCCTAGTACTAATGCTCTTGTTTCTCTGCTTCCCATAAGTCACCAGACAACAGTGCATATATAAATATACTGGAAAAACAAAGTGAGTTTTCAAGTATCCAGAGATGTAGAAAGTACATTATTAAAAACAAATTTAAAAAAATAAAAGTCAGAATTATTTGTAATAACATAAATACTAATGCATTTTCTAGGGCAACTTTTTCCATATATTACAAATACACATAATGTTAACAATCATCACAGACACATATACTTCCCTTGGATTTCATTTACACATATTACAGATTGTTTTACTTCCATTTAGGACTACATTAGCAAAGTCGCTATCTGGTTAATTACAGAGCATTTTTCCCTCCCAACTTACATCATGGTTACAAAGCATACTTGCTAGTTGTTTCCGTTCCTGTGCATAGTAGGCTGCCTGCTGGTAATAGAAACCTGGATTCTGAGTTTGAATTGCTGTCAATCCCAGCTTAATTGCTTCATCAAACAAGTCACCAAAAGCCTGAAACCTGTTTAAAAAACATTTATAACCAAGATTATGTACAGAACAGCAATATGAACTGAAAGGTACCCTACAAATAAAAGTTCTGGTTACTCAAGGCATGTGATATTTCTCTGAACTTCTGCATCTAAGTTCTATGGCTGCATTTGTTTGTACTCTGTTCATTCAAAGAGAAAAGTAGTCAACGATCAATGCAAAACAGGACAGTGTATTTTATGTTCTTGTGTATCTCTTAGAGAACCAAGAATTTTTATCTTCTCTAGACAAGTAAACTTTCTGAAGTTCACTGTTTATCTAAAACACTACTAAGCAAAAACATACTGTTTAGACATCCAGGCAGCATGCTCAAAAGCCAGTTCTGCACTTCCTATTTTTTTCTTGCACAGGTCAATATGCTTCCTGAACTGTGCAATAGCATCCAGTGGAGTATTATGTTGAAAACAGAGGCGACAGATCTAGGAAAAAATAAAAAAAAGATGAAAAACCACTGTTAGGCTGCTAAGGATTAGCACTCAACCCCAGCACTCCCCCAGCTAATATTAAATACTTCTGAAGGGAAAAAAATTGCATAAAAAACAAAGGAAGAAAAATAAATGTAAACCATAATGTACTACACCTGAAACCATGTGGCCCTCTATTTCATCTAATGCTATTTATCATCCCCTTCTTGCCCAAGACATCAACAGAAGAGTGCATAACTTACTGCCAAATATAACAGGGAATTTCAGAGCCTCTAGAAAGATCATTATTTTGAAGCCTGCAGTCCATAAATGGAATTTCATGGAATACAACTCCAAGATTTTTGTAAGTGGTGGAATAGTTTTGCTTTACCTAAAATCCCTCAAAATACCACAAAAGCATGGACTAATTTTTAGAGTTACTTTCTTCCCCCTAACAAACAGTAACTGAACTATATTGGCCAAAGCTTTGCAAGAAGATAAAAATATTCCAGGAACAAGCAGTCCTGGTGCTCATTCTCCCTGCACAGAGTGAGAGTTATAGTCCAGTCTTTCAGAAGACTGCATCTCAAATGAACTCAAATTATTCAAGATAATCCTGAACTTCAGCTAAGGATCTTTCTTTTGTGTGGAATTCAGAAGTCTCTGCAAGTCTGAGCATAATTGGTGTTCCAATGATAACTCTTTCTAAACCATCTCTGTAAAAGCAATATAAAACTGAACTTTACAACCTTTCCCCATTAAAGGTGCATCAACTTTTTTCTTTCACATAACAGTTGTCAAAGACTAGAAGTACAGTTGTTACCTTGTAATTTATAAATCCTGCCATGGTCTTGATTTCCAGCATGTTTGTTTCATGAGCCCTCAATTCATGCACAAGATTATATGCAGTTCTATAATTCCTAAGCAGGAATAATTAGAGTTAAATCACACATGATAATAAAGTTCTAGAACAGGACTGCCAACAGTGAAAAGCAGCCTTCCAACCAGAGCATTCTTCCCAGTGAAGAACTTGCCCCTTATATACATGTTTAAATAATTTTGCATTCAGGAAAATATTTGTTACAGTTTATAGCATAGCACAGCAGTAATTTGGGGGAGAGAGGGTGGGGGAAGATAACATGAGTCTTACTTGAGAGCATTCTGTGTATCCTGTTTCAGCTCACTGAAGAAGGCTATTTTGAACTGGTGTCTAACAAACAAAAGCTGCAAAACACAACCAGTGAACACCATTCACAAACATCCAAACATACCTCGTTACCTACAGAGATACAGGTGGTAACTTCAGAGGTTTACATAATACAGCACTTGACTTGAAAAACTGACTGTGCAACTGTTTCCTAATAGTTCTGGCACCATGAGCGGTGATCTTTCAATAGATTTAATCTATTCAAAGCCTGTTATCCTGGCAAAAGGGAAAAGCTTTGTAACACCCCAAAATCTCTATGCCAACAGAGCTGATTGTGGTTTGGAGCTCACCACTTGGATTCCAGCTTCCATGAGAGGGAAGCTGGCAATCGCAACAGAACACAATGCGTCTGAGTAGATTTGAAAAGCAAAAGTTAAAAACTGAAACTAAGTGTAACTCTGAGTACCAAATATCTATGGGAAGCACATCCCACAACTTAAGATACTACACTCAAATAGGTTAAATCATGTAGATAAATGAGAAGTTTTTCTTTTTTTAGTCTGAGAACTCAACTTTGCCCTACAGCTCTTTTAAGGAAGATGTGAGAAAGACAAATGTGAGAACAAAAGCAATCAAAATTAAAATTTGAATTGCAGAAAATAGATACAGATTTATGTCCTATATTTAGAGGGCATCTCAAATTGGAAGTGGGGAATAAAAACATTTAAGCAACAAACCCTTATTTTCATGTTTTAATATGCAATATAACTTGCACAGTAATTCAAAAATAGGGTAATATTACCTGATGAGTGGTTTTGTTCAAGAACTCCTTATGAGATTTAACTCTTCTTATTTCCGTATAATAGTAAGTCTGTGCGTGCTCATAGAAAGCATTTTCCAACCTGCAACAAAGTTGCTCATAAGTTTCACAAAGTTTCTCCCACATGCAATGATATTCCGAAGTTCTTAAAAATAAGTTACTTTTAATCATGTTTACTTTAGTGTTGGCAAGGAACCTTGTGGTATTACTAAACTCCTCTTTAAACTACCACACAGGGTAACAGTCTGCAGACAAAAACCTTTCACAAAAGGGATAGTAATAAGTAGAACAAGTACGTTTGAGAGCTTTATATGCTAACTTCTCATACAAAAAACTTTAAGATAGTCTCAGAATAAGTTATTCTGATTTTGCAAGGTAATAGAAAGTTGAGAGATGCCCCCAAATCAAAAAAAGAAAATCCTGCTGAGGCTCACAGAATATGTCTGAACAGCATCTTATTTGCTGGACTGTGGGGGAAAGACTGTGAAGGAAAAAATAGCAGTAAATAAAATGACATGGGTATAGACTAGGTTTCATCAGTCCTGTCAAATATCAACAGCTACCTCGGTTGCAGAGATAACATTGGAACTTGTCTGCAAGAGAAATAAGCCAAGGCAACTCACAGGGGGAGAGGACAAAGAAGACAAGAACACCAAAGGCAATATGAGACTGAGAAGGATCTAAAGAGCGTATGTTGTATGATCAAGAAGTAAAATCAACTAGAACAAGATCACAATTCAGGAGAGGAATACATGCAACAGCACTGACAGAGGCAGGAAATAAAGGCTGAAGCGCCAGTTGTGTTATTATAATCTCAATTTATCACCAAAAAAAAATATGAAAAGCTAGAAGTAATAGTTACTCTATTTTGATCAATTCCAGTGTCAGCTTTTGAGCAGCATGGATTGGACAGACATCATATTTGCAACCAGACAGATGCCATTTAGCATAAATAAAAAGAGAGAACTACATGGCCAAGAAGTGGAAGAGGGGAGAAACCAAAAGCCTGCTAAGACTTAAACCTAAAATCACATTTGTATGGAAAATAATTTAGAAGCAGCAAGGCAAAAACCACTGTAGAAGTAAAAAAGCCAACTTCACCTCCACCTGGGGAACATCTTGGGATATCTAATAATACTTCTTTAAAAGCATCATCCTTGACTGCCATTACTCAACCCCACAGAGAAATGAAATTGTGGGGAATTCATCAGAATAACCTGAAGAATTCCAGCAAATGGGTAAAACATTCACTGCTGGTCTACAAAGAGTGTGCCACATAGCATTCATCTCAAGCTATGACCTCTCAAATTCTCCATTAGAATAATGGAATTGTTTAGATTGGAAAATACTTTTAAGATCATCAAATGCAACCGTCAACCTGTTACCAAGTCCACCACTAAGCCCATCCTACTGTCCCTAAGCACAGTATCTATGTGTCTTTTAAATACACCTTCAATGGTGACTCAACCTCTTCCCTAGGGCCTGTTTCAATGCTTGATAACCCCTTTGGTTAAGAAATTTTTCCTAATATCCAATCTAAATCTCTCCTGATGCATTAAGACATTTCTTCTTGTTCTACATCTTGAAGGGAAGCCCTGGGCAAGAGATCAACCTGCACTCCACTACAGCCTCCTTTCAGAGAGCTGTAGAGAGCAATAATGTCTTCCCTGAGACTCCTTTTCTCCAGACTAATGACCTCCAGCTCCCTCAGCTGCTCCTCATAAGGCTTTTGCTCCAGACCCTTTGCCAGCTCTGTGGCCCTTCTCTGGACACACTCTAGCACCTCAATGTCTTTCTTGCACTGAGGTGCCCAGAACTGGACACAGCACCACATAGATTTCCACCTACTATCTCCACTGAGCTAGCAGAATGAAGGCCCTCACTGGCACACCAACAGTCCAACACTGGCATGCTGACCACAGGCTTATTTTTAGTGAAACTGGTTTTATCCCTTTCTCACTTTAAGACTAGTTTAAAGCCCCTTCAGTAAGCTCTGCTAACTCTTGTGTGCAGATCCTTCTTCCACTTTGAGACAAATGTACACCATCTGCTGCCAGCAGGCCTGGTGCTGTGTAAGCCAACCCAGGGTCAGACAGGGGTTTACAGTCACTTACCTTATAATATAGCCAACAAGATGATCAGTGTGTGGAAGTACAAAGAGTGATTTTCCAGAAAGGTCACAAGCATTACATAAAGCTGCAGCCCTCTCTGATGCAATAACATCTTCCCCTAGTAAAGTCAAGGAAACCATAAGTAAGTGGTATGTGGTGCTGCAATGTCAAACTAGCTCTAAAAGCATAAAGGTCAGGTTTTGAACCTTAAGTAGACAAAAAGTTCTAAACTGTATTGAAAAATCTAATGAAGATAAAATAAAGAGCCCATTCTTTCTTACTTTTTTCAGAGTACTATGTGCTTCACCAAACAGAACACATTGCAGAAACTTTCTATCAGTTTTCAGCAAAAAAAATTACAAGTGTGATGTAAGTTTTTCATCTCTCACAGAATTAAATATCCCGTGTCTTTTGAAATACAATAGCATCCAGAAAAAACAAACACATATAGCAGCAGAGCATAAAACAAAAAGTGGTTTGCCAGACACTAGAAAGCAAGCAGTAGTTCTACAGAATGTAAAGTGTATCATATTTCACAGTTGCAGGTGGCTCCAAAATTTTATTTATTAAAACCAAGTTAAGATGAAAGACTCCTGTAGGTACCAAATATCCTTCCTCTAAGTTCTCAATGCTTTTTACTGGTTATCCTGATCTCATGCAATGTTTAAAATGCAACTTGCGTACAAGAAGGCAGGTCAGATTATTATTACATAAACCATATCTGATACTGTGTATCAAAAATGCACTTGCACTTAGGAGGGAGAAGTCAGGGATAAAAGTATCAAATATTTAGGGTCAACTGTTCTGAATGCTCTTTTAATCCTTATGCCTTCCTGCAGTCACAGTGTATTTAATGAATATAGATGACATCAGATGAAGAACTACAGATAATGTGACAAACCAAAGTCAGCCCAGTCCACTGGGCCTTCTGAAAAACGAGAACTTCACAACTGTGCATAGAGTTTTCAAGTACCTGGAGGCAATGGTGTTTTTTTCTGAATCAAAACCACAGCAACTTTGGTATTTCTTCCCTGCAAACTTTGCCTAAACAAAAGACAACATAGCACAGTGTCAAGGTTTCGCTTCTTATTTCTGAATAACCAGAACAAAATAAGATTTCAGTCTAGATGGAAGCACTGGAAGAATGCTACAAAGGTGAAAAAGCCAAACAACATGATATGCTCCATCACTCAGAGAACGCAGTCTTCCCTCTTTTAGGACAGAACAATTGTGCTGAGTTCAGAAAGTAAAATTTCAGGGGCTGTTTTTACTTATGTAAGTTTTACAAATAAACCATTAAAAAAGTTCTTTACTATGAGTTGTATATTAAAATTCAAATTTCAAGTTCCCCTTCATTTATGTTTAAGAAAAAAAATTATATGTTCTAGAATGCAAACAGATTCTGCAACTCACACTTATATTAGCTTGCAGTATATTATGAAACAAGTGAAAAAAAAATCTACCTGACAATTTCAACTCGAGTAGCACACTCCAACTGTTTTTCCTTCCACTGTGGCTCATCCCAGTCTAGTTCATAGAATACCACCACAAGTGCTGGAACCAAATTCAGATGTTTGTTCATCCAACCAGTCTTCAGGATTCCTTTTGGAATATACCACTCATAGGACGTCCTCTGAAAATATTGAGGATATTGAAGCAAGCTACAAAATCCATTTACAAACAGAAGAAAAGGCATAGCCTCTACATTCTTCCCACTGACATCTTTCCTTGAACATTGTCCCCCTCAAGCCTTTGCTTCCTATTAAGCCATATCCCTCAACAGCTCAGGCATCAGGGCCTGATGTCTGAGATATCAGCAGCAAAGAACAACAGATTCCAGGAAGACTGGAGAAGATCGTCAAGTTCAGGAACATCTCATACACTGCCATGAAATGCTAGGCTCAGTTGAAAACAGTCTCAAACGGTCTCAAACAGTGCAAAGACACATCAGTTCAGATTCTTTGTCTTTGCCAGCATCATGGAATCATGTAGTTTTCCAATAATTAAACTCATTCACGTTGCTTCTTAATTTACTATTGCAAAGCAGAGAGAATAGCAGACATAATCCTTCTGCTGTGTTTCACTCAGTTTAAGTTAAACGTTTTATAAAAGAAAAGATTTATAGATTAGGTTAGGGTTTTTTCAGAAGACATTAAGTATCTAGTTTCTCCAAAGTCAAATTTTGGGTTTCATTAAAGCTTAAATTTTACACAGTACCTTAATGCTATGTAGAAGAGGAACAAGTACTTTAAAAAGTAAACCATACGGGCTTTCTCTGCTTCTGGCTCATGAGCTAAGGCGTCCCTAGATTTCCTATCCACCCACAGCGCTCTATAACAACGACCTCGGCTTCCCCTTCGACCTCACAATTTCCCTGACTTGAAGCTCCCCCACTTCCCCTCCAACACAGGGAGAAGAGGCAGCCGAGGTCCCGCAGAGAGCGGTGCCAGCCGGCTGCACCCCAGGCAGACTGGAGCACAGCCCTTCCCCAGAGGGAGCACCAAGTCCCGCATTCCGGCTCCCGGCGGCTCGTGCTGCTGGGGCAGCGGGCCGGGACCCCGCCAGGACAGGGCGCAGCCGGGCCCGGCACCGCTCGCTACCTTCGTCCTGCACTTGGGGTACTCGTGGTCGCCGGGCAGCACTTTGAAGGAGATGGGGACGCGGTCGGCTCTGCGGTTGGCGCAGAAGGCGTCCCACACGGCGCGGTGCACGGCGTTGTACACCACGTCCAGGCCGGTGAGCGTGACGAACGCCATGGGCCGGCAGCACAGCTCCACCGGGAAGTCCCAGTGAGTCGGAGGGGTCATCCTGCGCCCGGGACGGCGGCCTACAAGGCAACGGGACGGCGGCGGGAGGGCGGCCCAGACCGGCCGCAAGAGCGCCCGGCTGTCCCGGGCCCGTGCTCCCCGTAACGCCGCTCACTGCGGCGGGAAGCGCCGGGAAGCGCCAGCTGGGAGCGGCCGCGGGTCACGGGAGGCGGCGCGGGCGGGCCGCTGCCTCAGGAAGCGAGCGCCGGGCAGCGTCAGAAGGGCAGCGGGAGCGGCCAATTGGCGCCTCCGCTGCACCCCTCGGACCAGTCAGGAGCGCCCGCGCGGGGACGTCACTGCGAAGGAGCCAGTGAGAGGAAGGAGGAAGCGCGGGGGGACGCGCAGCCGGCCAATAGCAGGGCAGGGGGCGGTGCCCGCCCTGCCCCGCGCTGCCCTCGGGGAAGGCGCGTCCGTGCGAGTCCGGCGGGGCCGCGCCAGCCAGGCCCGCCCAGCCCGGGCCGCAGCGGGGCCGGGCCGGGCCGGGCCGGAGGGGAGCGGCGGGGGGAGCGGGGCGCTCCGGCCATGGCGGCCAACGAGGACCAGGAGGTGAGTGCCGGACCGCGCTGCCTGAGGGAGAGCGGAACCAGGGCTGGGAGGGCGGGATAGAGCCGTGCGGGGAGCTGGGCGGCTGTCTGTGGCGGGGGCAGGAGCGAAGCAGCGGCCTCTGGAGAGGGCGAGGGTCGGGTGGAGGGAGCTGGGCGGCGGCGGGGCCGGGCACGGCGTCGCGCAGGGAGCGCGGCAGGTGCGAGCGTCGTGTCGGGGCTGCGGTCGGTAACCCCTGCTCTGGCCCGGGCTGCAGATGGAATTGGAAGCGCTGCGATCCATCTACGAGGGAGACCTGTGCTTCAGGGAGCTCAGCCCGGTGTCCTTCCAGTACAGGGTAAGGCGAAGCTGCACCTTGAAGTTATTTTGCTGCCTTGTAGTTGCCGTACCAGGGGCTTCTAAGCCAAAGACCTATCCGATGTGCAGTGAAGGATAGATCCACAGCGTTTTTTTTCAGGATCTTTGGTACAACGATGCTTCATAGCAGAAGGTATCATGTGTATGAGCCTGCTCCCAGCATGGGTTTATTACAGAATCACAGAAGGGATCAGGCTGGAAGGGACCACAGGGGGTGATCTGGTCCAACCTCCCTGTTCAAGCAGGGTCATCCTAGAGCACGTGGCACAGGATTCAGTCCAGTTGGTTCTTGAAAATCTACAGCGAGGGAGACTCCACAACCTTTCTGGAGAGTCTGTTCCAGTGCTCGGTCACTGCACAGTAAAGAAGTCCTTCCTTATACTCAGGTGGAACTTCCTGTCCATCAGTTTCTGCCCGTTGCCTCTTGTCCTATTGCTTGGCACCACAAGCCAGTTATTCCTGAGCCAGGCATCCCACTTGTATATGTGTGCCCTACATAGCCAGAACTGTCAAGCCCTCTGAAGGAGCCAACCTGCTGTGTAATATTTACCCTAATAGGTCAGAAAGTGAGAGATTTATAGAGATGCTTCTATGTACAATTTGGAGCTTTTGTTGAGTGCTACCTACAAGGTTCCAGTCTCTCATCCAAAGACTGTTCGTCATGTCTTGTTTACCTGCTAAAGAGAAAATCCACAAAATGCTTTGGGCATGTGCACTGGTACAGTCTGGTCAGAAGAGACATACAGGGACTGCTGAGCTCAAGGTACACAACTGGATTCTGGCATTAAATTCTCACCAGCTTTCTCAGATTTAAAAACCTGGAAGTTCTTCTGGGAACAGGCTAAAGCAGATCTTTTGATGTCCAGAAAACTTTACTGATAACATCTTAGGCACCCATGAGACAGAAGGGAGACTTCTGAAAATGCCATATGCCTGTTTCAGGGAGAAACCATCTAAAATCACCTTTCTGTGACTTCTCAAATAACTTGAGAATAATGTCACTAATTGTAATGAGATACAGCTCAATTAATTAGTAGCACTTAGAATCCCAGCCATGTAAGAGCAGCCTTTCTTCATTGATTGGATCATTCTTAATAAATTTAATTTATTTGAAAGGGGAAATATGACATGCCTACAAGCCTAAAGTGTGTCATTTTACATTTCACTAGGTTTGGTCATTGCTGATTTTTATTAGACAAAAAAGAATTGTCAAAAGTTAGGATAACTCAAATACAAGAAAACTTAGTGTCATACAAAGGTGATAATACATCTTTACCATGAAGAAGAATTTATATTTTGAGAAGTCATAATGCAAGTGAGTGCATGAGAAGATAGAAGGAATTTGTATGGCTGTGCAGGATTTGCTCTGCACACAGGCAGTCCTTTCCTGAGAGACCACTGTGAACCTTGCAGCCACTTCTGCTCTTGGTAGAAGTGGGAAATAAACTGCAAATGCTGCTTTGAAAAAAGTTGTATATTCTAAATTTAAAGTGTTGTTTATTTCACCACTAAACAAGTGGTTTTGAATGCCAGTTAGTCCAGTCTGCTGAAACATATATTGTAAATAAGAAAGTAGCAATTTTTTGTTTACTTTTTTTTTTTTTAATATTGAAGTACCATAGTCTTACCTTGATTAGGACCTTTCTTGTAGACACACTTTATTCTACGTAATTAGATGAAGGCTGATTTTTATAATGAGGCAAATAAGGGATAATTTTGGGTGGTTTTAGAAATCTTATTGTGCTAGTCTTCCAAATCCTCATGTTAAACAGTTATTTCAGACTGTATGTCTATAGAATGCTGTAATTTATTACTTTTTTTAATGCAGACTCATTCTACTGACTTGTTAAATCTTTTACTGCTCACTCTTTCGTACAGGGAAATAAAATATCTGTAGGCATGAGACATAAATATTGACATTCTTACCCATTATTTTTGCTATCTTAGGTTACTAGTTTATTATCGTCCTTATTTCAAGGATTTCTGTGCTGTGGCTTGTTTTCTTATTGCTCTGTGCTTAGATGTGTGGGGGGAAAAAGGCTTCATATTTTCTGCTCTCATATGTGATAGTATAATATTTGGCTTGAAGATACTACAAAGTAGCTTTTAAAACAAAGGAGTTAAAAAACCCCAACCATAAAAAAGAGATTTGACAGTTTCTGCTGCTTCTTCAAGAATGGAAACTGCAGGGTAAATGTTAATATTGATGTCCAAAATTTAATGCTCTTTCTAGGTAACAGGTTTATTTTGTAACTGATAACTATCAAAATAGTTGTCTCCAGGAATTTTCATGATCTAAAAGAAGTAATCGACTTCCGTATTGGCTTTGTAATCCTCAGAAAGTGACTGGAAACTGTTGATTTATAAAGTTGGGGTTTTTTTCTCTTCAGATAGGTGAAAGTGGAGATCCCAAGGCCTTTCTAATAGAAGTTTCTTGGCCAGAAACATATCCACAAACAGCACCAGTCATATCAATGGATGCTTTCTTCAACAACACAATGTAAGTATTTGTGATGGCTTCACTCCTTGGTCTTGTGGTGGGGGCTCTTTGTTTGCAAAGCTTTTTACCTCTGTCTAGTTTATAGTTGAGTTTAATGATTTCTTTTAGATCTTCAGCTATTAAGCAAAGTATATTGGATAAGTTAATGGTAGAAGTTGAAGCAAATCTTGGAACTGCAATGACATACACACTTTTTGAATATGCCAAAGACAATAAGGAGGTGTTCATGGAAAACCAACCTGTTAACACTGTGGTAAGTAGATAAATTCTGATTTTAATTTTGTGCTTTTAAAACTGGAAAAAAAATACTGATTATTATAACCTGAATGCTTCAGAATTCTCTCTAAGTTGTACATTAGTCCATTGGTTATATATGTTAGTGGCTGAAAGTGGCACACAAAGTATGGTTCCACAATGCTCTGTGGTTATAATTGTTCTATTTGATAGTTATTTTGCTGTTACAGCAAAATGTTTTCAGCCTGCTGTTATGTCCTACAGGATAACATTAAAATGGAGACTTTGAGCAGAAGCAAAACTAAAAGAGGCTGAAACAGAGATGTGTCTGCTGAAGATTGGAAGGGTGGCAGTTTACTGCAGCCTTCCTGGGATTGCATAAGTGTACCTCCAGTGTCTTTTAAAGTAGTCAGGCTGGGTCAATTTGTGGCTTTTGGGTTGTGTAAGCCCATTGTTTGCCATGATGGTGTAGCAGATCTGCTTTGAGGAGGGAGGAAGGATTTTTATGTTTGAGAAGTCTGAATCCATTCAGACTAAATCACACTCCATGATTAAATCTTAAAAGTGAAAAAGGTGCCCTTTGCAACTAGAGGAGAATAATTCCAGTCCCTAACACATGTTTTTTAAAAGTACAGCCCTTGATTATATGTTGATTAAAAGCTGCAGGCTGCTTACAGCATTACTTCTTTCTGACAATCAAGGTATTTCAGTTTGTCAAGTTCAGTAATCACATCACACAGAGATATCCATGGAAATAATATGCAAAATATTTACAACCACTTTTATCCTTCTCAGACTTCAGTAAGCAATAGTATTTCAATTGGAACTCCTGATGTGCCACCAACTAAGAAAAAAGAGAAAAAGGAGCAGTTATCCAAAACCCAGAAACGAAAACTAGCTGATAAAACAGGTTTGTTCGCTGTAATAATCTTTGCTTTGATCAGTATAAAAATCCAAATTTTATAGTGGGGATACCTTGCTAGAGAAAGAGTAACTAGGAATTTGTTTATAAGATGAACTACTTTAAGTCTAAGGTCTCCATTTTATTTGTTTTAGATGAATTATTCTTGCCTGAGATGTTAGTTTTGGTCACAGGAACTTTCTATAGAGTCATGATTCAATTGTCATTATTTTATTTTATTTTGTGACAAAAATGAAATTTTCAAAAAGCACTTATGGAAGGAGAGAATTTGGGACCTCTAAAAATTCACTTTCAGCAAAAAATGCAGTTTCTTAATGGACCCTCATAAATAATTCACATTATTAAAAATGTAGTTTCTAAACAAAAGTATTTATTTTGGAACCCAAAGTAAAACGTCTAATTTAGTTTGCATTCTAGAAATATAACTGCTTCTGCAGATATTTAGTGCTTTCAATGAAATAGGATTTTGATTGAAGGTGTTGATTACTTCAGTTAATTTTGGTGTTCACCTTCAGTTTTCAATGATAGTCTGGATAATACTATCCTGTTGTAGCAATAAGTTGTACCCTGTGATAGCGATTTCTGGATATAATCTACCTAACCTAATGCATAATTGGCAAGCTTAATGTTAAGTGTATAAAGGAAAAGCTGCATAAAATTTAGTTCTTTGACAGAATTCATCGTTGCTGGTCAGCCCAGCTCATATTGGAGCTACCTTCTAAACTGAATTTCAGGTGGACTGAGGTGTTTTTATTTTAACTGAATTACTTTGAATTGCATAATCAGAGAATTGCCAAGGTTGGAAGAGACCTTCAAGTTCCTCTGTCCAACAGTCAACCCATCACCATCATAATCACTCCTAAATCTATCCCCAAGTGCCACATCCATACACCTCTGCAGTCCCTAATGGGGACTCCACCACCCTCCTCAGCCACTTACTGCAATACCTAACTACTCTTTTAGTGAAAAATGTTTTTTTGAAATCTAATCTGAACTTCCCCTGGCACAGCTTAAGGCCATTTCATCTCCTCCTTTCACTTTGAGGTTGGTTGAAGAACACTCTGTGTTTAAGACATTAAAATCTGTTTCTGTCCTCATGGTTTCAGAGTGCAGAAATTGAGGGGTTTGGATATTTAGAATTTTGTGGGTTGATTTTGAAGAAAGATAAAATATTTCCCTTAGCCTGTGTGTTGAAATTAAAACCTTTTTCTGCAGATAACAAAGGGGAGCTTCCACGAGGATGGAACTGGGTTGATGTAATTAAGGTAAAGTGAGTGTATTATATACAGTATTGTGAACATGCTGTGTATGTAAATTAAAAAAAATATTTGTACTTATATCTGAAGAAAACTGATCTGATAAATTTTTTCTTACTTTTCTTCCTATGTTTGGATTTGACTATGATGTCTGATTAATTTCTATATGTGTCCAGCATGTAAGTATTTTCAAGTTCTTTTTTTTTTTTACTGTTAGAAAGATTTGTAAGAAAGAGTAAGAACTGCTGCTTATTTTGGATTCTAATTTACGAATTTCTCAAAAGCTTTAAAATGCTAGTTCTTCTGAATATTAGTCTGAAGGACTTCACTCTTTGAACTTCATTTGTTCCTTTTTTTATTTACTGAGCATTTAAATTTTAATTTTGTGATGAGAGGGCTTTGCTAACCAAATGCACTACAAATATTTTGTCTTCATATGACAAGTAGATTTTAAAAAAAGTAAGTAGTGCTGCCAGGTTCTGGAGGGCAGTGGATAAGTAAGAAATAAAAGGGAGCTGTCCCAAGTGGGAGCACCTTGCTATCTCCTACAAGCCTCATTCTCTGCTGCAACTCCTCCAGTGAATAATTCTTTTCTATTTGCTCCCTCAGTATTGATTTCTTCCACCCTCTTATCTTTGCTGATTCAGTGAAAATCACTGCTTGACAATTTTGAAAGCAAACTATTTTATTTTACACAATTGAAGTAATAGGCAGAGTCCTTCTGAGTTAAAAGTGTCTATTTATAGTGGATGTCTTGGTTTTCAGATAGATTTCATGGTAGGCATGCTACTTTTAATAACTATAAGCCCAGCTTTAAAAGGTGAGAAATACTAAGTTAATGTCTGTTTTTATATTGTCTAAATTTCTATATGGGAATTCTTTCAGAGATGTGTGAAGATAAAGTTCCATTATTTCATCGTTATTTTTTCTTTTTGAGAGCTTGCGATAGAGCCTTCAAATTAAATAGAAACTGTGCCCTGAGGTTTTTCTGGGGTTTGTTGTTGTTGTTGTTTGTTTGTTTATTTGAAAATCAACTTTCATGATCAGGAAATAAGCCCAGTGTTTAAGCTTAAGAATTAACTTTTGGTACTTTTCAGTCTCTTGGTACAGTAGCATAATCAGTCTGTATTGTTATTTAAGTATACACGTGTTCAGTGTGAGATGGCAATAATGTTCTTGTTTCCTAATAAATGGAATGGCAGTCTAAACTTTGAATACTTTCTTTTTGTGTCTCTTTTATAGTTAAGCAAAACTGGTTCTAAAGATGATGAATAAAGGACTTTGGTACAAGGAAACTCCACCTTTTAAAACAGTGCAATTCTGAGTCACCATCTCTCTCTTAATAACTTTCATATTTGTTGAAGTAAACATTTTATAAAGCTCGATTTCCTAACTTGTAAATCTAGTCACACAGGTTTATCTAGAGACCATGTGGTCATCTTCAGAAAAATCAACAAACTTGCCTTAAATGAAGGTTGGAATGTGACAAAGGATATAGAGAGCCAGTGTGGTGAAGTGAATAGTGATGAAGTGTTTATTAATTTATATTTAGTCTGTAGTAAAATCCTGCTAAAGTGAACCCAATGATACTGTAAACATTTCCTGATGTTCTTATTCCAGTTGAAGAAAAAAGGCACTATAACAGTGATTGGTTGCTTGACAGCTTAATTCATCAAAATAAATTATTCCATGGAAATAAGACCTTTGTCATTTGTTTATCTAGTATGAACTAGAAGGAGAACATAGAAATAGTTGCATTGCAAAACAGGCTAGAGCTTGTGGCCTGGTTTTCACTAGTTACTGGCTGAAATAGTAAATACTAGTGAAAGCAAGGCCAAATATTCTAGTCTGCTCAAAAATGAGTGGTTATAGCAGGAGTGCAGCTTCTTTATCTTCACGATATCCCATCTGTTGGTATTTCTCCAATGTGCATCTTTACAGACAGTGGGATGTCTGAGGAGGGGCAAAAGTGCTTTCTTGCACGTGTCTCGAGTGCTGGGATTTTGTAGCTGCTTCATTGAAGAAACAGGCATTCTTTGGAGGGATTTGCTGACTAAGTGGTGGGACAGTGGAAGTCAGTAATCCATCAAATGTATTGGGAGAACTTCTTCATGAGAGCTCCTTACTTTCTCCTAATCTGCTCTCTGTATAAGGAGGAGAAGTCATCTTTACTGTATGAACTGTTACTGAATACAAGATGCCTTAATGTCCTTTATTATTTTTGTTTGTTTTGAGATGAACTTTAATAAATACCTATTTATCTGCTGTGGTATGTGTTTATTGTTTTAAATTCTGCATTGCCTACTGCACTTTTCACTTTGCAAATTTGAAATTGAAAGGACTCTATTACAAAGCAAGCATTCTTAAAAATTGCTGGAAGAATTCTATCTTCCCTCTTGTGATATGTTTACATGATCTTCAGGGTGGCTGTGTTTGTTTTTTGATAGGGGGGTCAGTCACTTTACCAGGAGCATAGGACAGTATCCATTGTGTTTAGTGGACACAGAGCAAGTCCAGTGTCCCTTCAGAAGAGTGTGCTCCACTGTGTACAGCATCCATCATTTCAGAAAGTCTGGTTTCTTTTTGAACTCTACTCTGGTGTAGTAAAATGTCATAAGGTACAAAAGGCAGGGCTTTTTCTAAAGCTTTGCCTTTGACATGAACCGGAGGCTCACGGCTGCAGTCTGAGCAAGAGCACCCGGCGCAGCATGCCAGTGCCAGGAGAAGTTGCTCTGGAGCACACAGTGAACCTGCAGCAGGGAAGGGCATTTAGCTTCAGTCTCTAGAGCACCAGGACAGGCAGGGCTCTATTCACAAGTTCTCCAAGGGGAATTGACATGTGTTTGCTGGTATTCTTGGTACATAAGTCAAGTTGCTATGACAATTTATCTGAATAGATTAGTTAGGGAGGGTGGGGGAAGGACAAATAAGAACCAGACCTCTTGCTTTTTATAGTGTTACTGTGTGTAATTCGTTAACCTTATGAAATGCATGATTTTTCATCTATTCTGCTTGTAAATCACATGCTGTCATGAAAATATCAGAGTCTCCTCTGGTTCTGTTAGTAAATGTATTTACTTTGAAGTCTACTTTCATAGGAAATACTTTGCATTGAAAAATTTTATACCCATTTTTTGCTTCTGTGTAAATTGTGAAGGGTAATTTGTGTCTTTTGAACCGTTTTCTGATATGCTGTGATGGCTGAAACAGGATAATTTAAAGAATCTGGGTACTTGATATTATGGGGAGGCCTGAGCAATGATAAGTGAGGGGAAGGAAAAATGTAATGATTCTTACCAAGCAAGGCACAGTTGTAAATAAGAGACCATGACTCCTGAAGGAATTCTAAACACTTGAAAGACCCACTGCCACCTTCTTCTTTCTTTTTTCTTTTTATAAAGAACCTACTGGCAGTAGAACATCAGTGATTACTCAGTAGAACAAGAGTCTCTTGATTGTAGGGCTACACCACCTATTTAAATTAATGAGTTTTGCAGTTTAGAGCTTTGTTTGGCAGGAGAAGACAAGTGTCAGTACTAGTAAGAGTAAATTAAATGTAGCAAATGTCCAGAATGCTGAGGTACCATGACCAAAGATGCCCCATTGCACTCTAATGTATCAAATTCCAGGGAGTAATGCAGACTGCCCTTAAGTATGTTGAATACAGAGGTGACAGCTGTGATTAGTCAGCAGTGTGTGCCTACCATCTCCTGCTCACCTCCTTGGCTAGCCTGACATAGATACACTATGAAATCAAGGCTGATGATTTCTGCAGTCCTGCTCTGACTGGTTCTGTGTGGGGTGGATAGCTAAAGAGTGTCCAACTGATGAGCAATTACATTTTGGTGAGTAAAAGACCAGTAGGAAAAAAGCCAGCATTTCTCCATAGAGGACCTGTGTCAAAAGTGCAAGTGTAAGGATACTGTCCTCCTGTCATCTAAGACACTACAAATTATCTTGGGCTATACTGTGAAATTTGTGCTGTGAAAATCCTTGAACTGGTCTGAACCAGAAATAATTTCCCTTTGGAAATTGTTTCCTTCAACAGTATGGCACCCTAAGCTCTTGCAGTTAACAGCAGAATGCAGTGCGGAGATGTTCATTCAACAGAGAAAATACCAGAAGTGTGAGAGTTCTGGGTGGATTGGAGGAGGAAGTGGATGGGGGAAAACATCCTTGTATGCAAAACTAGAAGAGCATAGGGAATAAATATTCATTGCTGCAGGACAACACAACAAAACAAAAGCTAAATTCTGGCATGAGTTTGGGCTATGGTAAATGACAAGAGGATTGTAGATTTTCTTTCTGTTGCTCTGATTTCTTTCACCAGCATGGATTGGACTTCATCTTAGAATGCGTCTGTTTTGTGGTTGTGAGAAGAATTTCTGTTTGCCTGACTGTTACGTTTCCTGTTGCTCTCTTTCTGAGCCTGTGTAAGCAGTCTCTGAAAGCCTGGTGTACTCTCTGAAATAACTTAAGACAAAATATATTGACTAGGCACTGGAAAAGCATTAACTGTTTGTCCTCTCCTTCAATCCAGAGCAAGGTGAGGAGTGACTCCAAATGGCTTAATTACATAAGACATAGGAAAATCTACATCCAGACACTTGTGTCCTGTATCAGACTGAAAATGTTACATAGCTGTCCCTCGCTACTGTGTCTGAGCATTCATGCCTGTGGTTCCTACAGATGTTGTGTTTAAAGTATTCATGCTAAAAAGAGGGCAGAAATTTGAAAACTGTTACTGTGGTGAGCCACTAGAAGCTGTTTATGTTGTGAGATGGGATAAGGTTACAGCAATGAGAGGGAAAGCCAAGCTGTAACTACAGAGCCTTACTGGAGAGGAGTGAGGTTGTCTCTGAGGGCAGTGTTTCTTCTGCAGTGTCTGTATTACTGCTAATGATCAGAAAGGGAAAATTAACCTAGTCTGGGTTTGGAAGTTATCGTTCAAGAAGCAATATAGAAGGAAGAAAGAAATCTTTTGCTCAAACAATCATTTGCTGTAATGTCATTGAAAGACAATAAACAGCCTTGCATG
Source organism: Pseudopodoces humilis (assembly GCF_049639895.1). Taxonomy (NCBI): domain Eukaryota; kingdom Metazoa; phylum Chordata; class Aves; order Passeriformes; family Paridae; genus Pseudopodoces; species Pseudopodoces humilis. The sequence continues at coordinate 32,179,589 of NC_142205.1, forward strand.
AATTTGCTCTTCAGAGCAGAATCTTACTTTAAATCAAGTATCTCTGTCAGTAATGCATTTTATGACTTCCTGCAGGTAAAACAAAAGTGAAGAAAGCATTTTTACGTGGAGAGGTGTTGTTCCACTGTAGAGAAATGTTTGATCTCTGCCTATAGTGAAAATTATGCTTCCATTGACCTCGGAGACACAGATTTTATAATAGCTCAGGGAAAAGGTAGCAGCCCATCAATTAAAAAGTACACAGCTTCTGTAGATAATTAACAAATTTTGCCCAGCATTATCAGTTTTATATTCTTCTGTGAGGATCAGCACCAGAGTATTACCAGGTTTTAGTTAACTGGCATATTGCATAATTATGGTTTTCCTTTCCCCTCCTCATGCCATATGTCTTTAGATGATAAAAGTACAGAATGTCATATAGACATTTATTTCCAAAATTAAATTGTGCTAAAGGAAAGGAAATAATCCTACTCAGAAGTGAGGATGTGCCAAAATTAAAGCTGCCTATGTGATGTTTATATGAAAAAGAATTCATAGGAAGATTTTCTTTCTGTGACTACATGGTTTTTTGGGTTTGTTTGTGGGTTGGTTTTTTTCCCCAGCAGAGTCCAAACAGATGGTTAGTGCTTTTCATCCTAGTGTTCCTGTTAGTGGGAAAGCAATACAAAAACTGAGTTTTAGTACTCTCCTAAGACTGAAAAGAGAAAAAAGTTTTCACTCAGTGAAAATAAATAAAGTAACAGAAATGTCCCTGGAACAAAATGGACCTTTGAACAGGATGGCCAGGTATTGAGGCAAATTAATTTGCTTAATAAAACTGTCTGGATCTGAGCGGTTTAATCTACTTTAGAGCCTATATTCATGTAGTGAATTTGTGACTTAAGAAATGCTAATGGATATTTTAGCTTGACTATACAGCTATGTGACTTAACCATTGCTTTCAATAAATTTCTGTTACAGAAGTCAGTGCAGATTCTAATACACTGTTAATGAGCTGTAGTTCCATCCCATTTCATTTCAGGGAAGGAGAGGAGGTACAATGTTACTGCTCTGGGTGAAACAAATTCACCTGTATGCTGTCAACAAAGGGCTGTCTGGACTTGGTTTACAATCGGTCTAAAAGAGATTAAATGGCAAAGTTCTACAAGATAACTAGTAGTTTATCTTAAAATGGATCCATTATTTCTGTGTAATTCTTTTCTTTTGTTAACTTGCTTATTATGATATTTAAAATGCTCAAAGTATAAGCGATACATTGGCTTATTAGCTGGTGAGGATATGTATAAAGTAACTAGTTGTGTACTCAGATCAACAAGAACAGTTTCCTTGTATTTCTTAATTTCATGGCATGGTGATGATTCTCTAGTCCTTTTCATGGTGCATTCCTACAAGTAATATCCCTCACTTGTTTTCTTCCTAGCAAGGGCAAAAAAGGGTACTCAGCATCACTGTGTGTGTGTTTCCTTCATAGCTTTTATACAGAAAGGTGTATTGGGTAAGGGAGGAAGAAAATATAAACTACTGACTGGTATTTATGCCTCATGCCTGGAATGAATTAAGGTAATTTGTGTCATGCTGCATACAATATAAAGTGCAAGGTACAGTGTGTCACTCCTGTTTTAAATGTATGTACTTGAAACCTCTACTACAATCTCTGACTGGTAAAAAAATGGGCAAAATCTCTGTGATTATCACAACACTCTTTGTTTCACAGACACAAGCTCTACTCTGTTAGATGCTGTACTCATGAACACAGAAGAAGCAGGGCAGGTCACTGTCTTGCAGGATCAGGAAATGGGAAAGATATTCTATGAGGAGACACATGCTAAATATGAAAAGCATATACTCAACTTCTTTCGGTATCTGTTTAAGGAGAAAAGATGACAATAGAAGTCAAGAGTGAAAGAAGGAGGAAGGAACAGCTTGAGTCTGAAGCCCTAAGAACATGGTTGGTTAGTCTTCTAAAAATTACAGTTGATAAACATATGTTGTTTTTCTGTATGTTAAAATATCTCTTAAGGTATTTTAAAAGATGAGAAAATATTTTTTCAAGTGTTAATAGTAAACCCTTGATGGAAGGAAAGAATGTCGCCAGAAAAAAGTTATACACAGGAACCAATCTAGAAATTTTGATTTGAAGCTGCAGGATTCTTGAATATCAATCAAATGGAATTTCTGTTATGTGAAGAAGTGGAGACAACTCTAAAGCCTCATCTAAAGCTTTATCTTTTCTGCAAGATTCTGAGTAGTTTAATATTTTGAGTGTTGCAAGCTCAGGATTTTATCTGCTGGAAGGAAGGGGAGTGCACAAAATTTGGGTTTAGATGTACATTTTGCAAATTTAAATCCAGCTCATCAGTATTTAAATCTCCAGTTAAATGTGTGTCTTGTAAGCAGAATGGTTAAAATGTGATTTGCCATGCATGTGCATATACACAATCTTGGTGAGGCACATCATTATATCAAATCACTTCAGGTATCAGAGTACAAAGATTAAGAATATCTCTAAGAATACCTATCTTATTTGAGAAATACTTTTCCTCTGACTCATTCAAAGCTTCTGCCATCAAACACAGCAAAATAATCGTAACAGCAGAGACTTTTTTATTTTTTATTTACAACAACCTGATCTTAGTATACTTATTTGTGCTAGAGGCAGAAACAAATGCATTAATGGAAAAATGCTATCCTTGTTTATACAACTACTGTAAAGATAAAAGTTATAATTCCAGCTGATGGATCTGAGGTGGGGGGGCTTCCAGGTGGTGTCAGAAATTATCACCATCGTGTTTCGCTACATCTGGAAATTCTGAAGTATCAAAATGAGATATCAAAGATTTGTTGTAAGGTTTTCTAGATATTTGCTTTTAATTTTGGAATTGTATTTAATTTATACTTTTAGGGTACCGTAAGTGCATTATTATTTTTGGTATGTAAAGAAAGGGCATATTGTAAATCTAGAATACAAAAGAGGAAGGGACAGTAATACAAAGTCTTTACTGATGCACACCATAAGAAACCTGGTTCGTTTGTGCTGTATGTAGATTAGGTTTGTATTTGTGTCCTTGAGTATGTGGGTTTTTTTCATTGTTTTCAGGTCTTATGGGGCAAAAGCCTGATAATCCCATCATCTCAGGAGTATTATGAAAGAAAATCTTATAATTACTTAAAGGTATAATTGGAAGAATTAACCTAACTGAAATAATGCAAAAGCAGACACTTGTGTTGCATCTCATGGGGTATCAAAAGAGATAGTTCTGACCAAAAAAGCAGTGCAGACAGATGGTAATCAGGCCGGTGTTACTCAGCAGTTTTTGGGAGCTGGCAAATCATCAAAAGTATAAATGAAGTTCATTCTAACAGAGAGTTGGACTCAAACATTTCAGATGAGCAGTTTAATATGTCATCTTCATCCCTCAATAGAAGGTAATAGAAGGAAGCCAAAATAGAAGGAAATCAGATTTGACAAGCAGGATTTCCCTCTCATGAAGCTGTGTTGGCTGGGACTGATGGCTGCACTGGCCTCCAGGTGTTTTTCAGTATCTCCCAGAATAATCTTTTCCATTATTTTACTGGGCACTGAAATGAGACTGACAGGCCTGTAGCTTCCAGGGTATTCCCTCTTGCCATTCTTGAAAATCAGGACAGTGTCACCCAGATTCCAGTCCACTGGGATCTCTCTGGATTCCCCAAACTACTCAAAAATCAAGAGAAGTTTTGCAATGACATCAGCCAGCTCCTTGAGGATTCTCAGATGAATCCCATCAGGCCCCGTAGATTTTTTAGGGATCCAGCTGAAGCAGCAGATCCTGCTCAGGGTCAACTGGGAGTTAAACACTCTTGAGATGAGCCATGGTCTTCCATCTCATGGCACCGAAACCCTCTTGGTCTATAATCTGTGTTGAAGACAGAGGCAAAGAATGTGTTAAACACTTCTGTCTGGTCCCTGTCCCTGTTTGGGAGGTAACCATCCTCAACCTGTAAGAGGCCAATGTTATTTTTCACTGCCTATTGCCATTAATATATTTGACAAAAACCTTTCATTGTCCCCGACAGTTCTGGCCATCTTCATCTCCAGCTGAGCTTTGGCTACACAAATTTTCTCCCTACAGTGGCAAGAAACATCTTTGTATTCTTCCCGTGTCACCTGACCTTGCTTCCGCTGGGCATACACCTCCCCTTTTTCACCTAATTTCCAAGAGAAGTTTCCCTGTTCAGCTAAACTACACCTTTGCCTTGTCTGATTTCCAGCATTTGGGAATTGTTGCTCCTGTGCTCTTAGGAGGTGATGTTTAAAAAGTGACTAGCATTGATGGACCCCAACACCTGCAAAAACATTTTCCCAAGAGATTTCACTAACTAGTTCCCTAAGAAACCTGAAATGTGCTCTTCTCATGTCCATTCTGTTGCAAGTACTTACAAACTGCAGCCTACCAAGTGAATGCTGAATTCCTTCTGTTCAGAAGTTGTTCATTAAAGAATAAATATGCATTTCTTTTCTTCCAATCTGTTAAGAGATTAATTTATTTTTCATTAATCTGAAGGTGATTCACTTCTTTAATCAATGGAAATCTAATTGCTAAGTGCTTACATGAAAAAAAATACTGAGTCTGAAGAGTTGCCTTCAACATTTTATCGTGCATATGAATCATATATTTAAATGAGCAGTGCTTTTCTCATTATAGCATGAAGTGCAGAATTGGAAGATATTATCTGAAGGAAAATATTCCCTGAGCCTTTATTGATGATGCTGGTTACACTGCCATCAAATAGGCATATGAGATTTTATCCCCATCTTAGAGATGGTGTAACTTTCCCAATTGAGATATATACTTGTTAAAACAGAGGTAATAAGTCTCAAACCCATATCTGTCCATCTGCCAAACTGTGTAGCAATTTGGTAGGCTAGAGCTGCACCTACCCAAAGTAATGGTGTTCTTTAATCATGCTTTATGATTAGAGCAGCTTCTTAACTTTCCAGTATGTTCTCACAGCTTGTCTTTTAGTCATGTTCATAACACATTTTTCAGGGATATTTTCAGCAGAGAGCTGTGCACAGGCAGCAAGCTAAGAGCAAATGGCTGAGCACTTTCCAGAAACTGCATAACATATTTCAAGAGTATGCTCTGGTTGCTCTCAGAGAGGAAGCATCCGCTGAGCTTCTGGAGACAGGTGAGACTAGAAACCAAAAATTAGGAGAAGGGCATTCAGCCAGAATGATCAGCAATACATTATTTCCTAAAACAGGGGACAGATTCGTTTCGGTAATAAGTTAGAAGACATCATCAGTTTTGGCACTCCTCAGAATCTTGTGGTAGGACAAGCAATACTTTAGTGAGAATGTCACCACTGTAATAAATATGTAATATAGATGTTACTTCTCTATAACCCTAAATGCCTTTTCCTGTTCAATGTGCTTTTTAATCCACTTAAACATATGCAACTCTTTTTACAGTCTGCAGGCAACTCTTCAGGCTCTCCTTGAGGACCTGAAAGCCTGGAGTTTGGCCAAACAAAACACATGCTGTGAAATGCTATTTAACTGCAGAGAATAAAATTTCTACTGCAGAGTAGTCTTAATAACACAATAATAATTTAACATTTCATGAGCTTCTTAAAATGGATCTTTTCTGGGTTTTATATTAAGAACAAAGGAAAATCAGATATTTTCTCTGAGTGGTTCAAAGTGGTTGTACATCAGAGCTAATGAAGTCACTTAGTACTTCCTTCTTAGCACAGAACTATGAGTGTTGTAAGCAGGTTCATACAAATGTGCTCTGTCCCCAGTCCATGATACATGAGCAGGAGAATTCAGAAATTTCCAGATTAATTAGCCAGCAGAGACCACATGGAGGGTTCAGTCCTCCATGTCTAGAAACATGTCTGTCTGTACTGTATATGACTTGCATGTAAGCCCCTCACCTCATAAAAACCTTATGTTACTTAATATAAGTGCAAACATACGAAGCAGCATAAGGGGAGAGGAGCTAATTAAAATAATTCTGCAAGAGGTTTCTAGGGTATTTTATCCATTGCTTAGAATTCCAATTAGAATTACACATCTTCTGAAAAGCTTCTGATATCAGGTTATTATTTGTACCTGAAAGTTGGATGGTTTCCTTTTTTAAAAAGAGAAAAATGTTCATAAGAAAGAAATGTCTTCTGTAAGTTCTACAGTTTCTTTCAGAATGGAAGTTTTGATATAAAACACATGCCTGCAGCTTAATTATCAAGGAATCATAAAATGGTTGGGAGGGACATTTAAGGGTCATCTAGTCCTACTCCCCTGCAATGACATCTTCCACAGAGCCTCATCCAATCTTACCTTGAATGCTTCCAGGGACTGAACATCCACCACCTCTCTGGGCAATCTGTTCCTGTGTTTCACCACCCCCATTGTAAAAATCTTCTTCCTTATATTCAGTCTGAATCTATGCTCTTTAAGTTACCCCTTGTCCTAGGACAACTGTCCCTGCTAAAATATTTGTCCCCATCTTTATTAGAAGCCCCCTCTAAGTAGTGACAGGCCACAATCCAGTCTCCACAGAACTTCCTCTTCTCTCAGCTGAATGACCCCAACTCTTAGTCTTTCTTTATAGGAGATGTGCTCCAGCCCTCTGAGAATTTCTGTGGCCCTCCCCTATACTTGCTTCAACAGGTCCATGTCTTGTGCTGGGGACCTTAGAGCTGGATGCAGGGTTCCAGGTGGGGTCTCATGAGAGCAGAGCAGAGGGGCAGAACCCCCTTTCCTGCCCACACTGCTTTGGATGCAGCCCAGGACATGTTTGGCTCTGGGCTGCCAGCACACATTGCCAGGTCATGTCCAGCCTCTCATCCACTGAGTTGTCTTTAAATGTAATGTAATTACATAAGCAATTTAATGAATAGGCTATACAGTTGTTTAAATTGGTCCTTAGCTTGAACAGTATGGTTGTGGTCCATTGAATAATGAATTTACATGACCATTCTTGTCCCAAATGTTCTCATACTCAATTACAGTTTTCTGACAGGAACATTGCGTGTTTTTTTTTTTCCCAAAAAACTGTCAGTATGTGATTCAGACCAACAAACAACCTTCTGAATGAAAGAAAAAACAACACAGGGATGGAAGAATTAAAGTCTGATTTCCTAGTGCCACTTGTGAAAGCAGAAATTTATGATTCATTCTAAGCCTTTTCTATCAGATTGCTGATGTTTGCAACATTTCCATGCATTTTTATGAGGTAATCAAAATTTAAGTACTATTTTGTAGGGAGGAGAGGTTACTGATTTTATTTTAACATAAGAATTATCACAAGTTGCCATTAATCATAACCAATGTATTTGGGATACTGCCATACAGTCTGCACAATGTTCTTGTGGAAGGACTTAGATTTGTGCCCAAGCATATAAATTATAAAATATGCTTTAAGTTTCAGTTATTTCAGCAGGTAAATATGTGGGCATACATGTTTTGTAGGTAAGATATCACAGATTTAAAAGCATAGTTTTCTTTTTCACAGAAACTAAATTCCTTTTAACAAATGAAGAATCTCTGAGGAGTGAGGTTTGCCAAATAATGAATATTTTCTGAATCCTGCCAACAAAATGCTTTTTAGGAAGAGCATCAAACTTTATGCCATTGCTGTGCTTCAATCCCAGCCAGCAGCTAAGTATCACACAGGTGTTTGATCACTCCATCCATTCCCCATGGTGAGGAGAAGAATCACTAAAAAAACCCCAAAGTTCATGGGCTAAGAACAGTTGATGAACTGAAAAATAATGAAATATACAACTAAAAATAGTAATAATAAAAATAATTGTAACAAAAAGGAGAGAGAATAATAAACCCCAAAAAGGACAAGAGGTCCACAGTCTAATTGCTCACCACCTGCTGACCAATGTCCAGCCTGTCCCTGACCAGCCCTTGACCAACTTTCCCTGAGCTTATGTCCTGAGTATGACATTCCATGGTATGGAATATCCCTTTGCCCAGTTCAGACCAGCTGTCCTGGCCATTCTCCCTCACAGCTTCTTGTGCACTTCCTCACTGGCAGAGCCTGGGACGCTGAAAAATCCTTTACTTGGGGTAAGCAGTGCTTGGCAACAACCAAACATTGGTGTGTCTCATACTGAATCCAAAACACAGCACCACACCAGCTACCAGAAAACAAATTAACTCCATCCCAGCTGAAACCAGGACAGCTCAATGTATCAGCAAAGAACAGAAATACGAGCAAATGTTCTCATAAAAAACCCTGTAGTTCATTTTAATCAGTGTTAGATGCTGAAACCAGTTTCTGCCTGGGCTGAAACCCCCATCTCTTATCTGAATTCAAAGGGACTTCTGTTCTGATAGGAACTTTGCATCTTCTATTTCTCAGCACATATGTGTGAAGTTGCAGCCTTAACTCTGATCTCTGTTGTAATCATTGCTCATCCAGTATATTTATGTGTATTTTAAGAAAAATATAGCAACCTGCAGGTTCTTTCACTTTTGGTGGTTACCTTTAGCAGTAATTGCTGGTCTCTGGAGTCTGCATTACCCACCAGAGGGAGCTGAAGCCAAAAGCAGTCTGATTTTCATAGAATCATACAATCGTTTAGGTTGGAAAAGACCTGTGAGATCAGAGTACAACCAGTAGCCCAAGTCCATCATTACGCCATGTCCCTAAGTGCCACAGCTACGTCTTTTAAATAACTCCAGGGATGGTGACACAACTTCTTCCCTGGGCAGCCTGTTCCAATTCTTGGCAACCCTTTTGGTGAAGAATTTTTTCCTAAAATCCAATCTGCCATCTTCTGGAGCAACTTTCAATACCCAGGAGGTTGCCAGGTGAAAGTCATCTCTTACACTTCACAGAGCCTTTGATTTGGGCATTTGTCCTCAAGTTAGCTTGGGAGCAGATGGTGACCAGGTAGGAAATAGGGTTTGACTCCCTGTGCTAAGTTATTACCTCTTTTGGGAACCCTCACTATAGTCTGTCAAAGCAGGCAAAGCAAGAACTTGTGATGTACATGTCATTCTTTGGTTTCTATGTATCCTGTTCTTCTTGAGACATGAATAAAGACACCAGAATTGTACAAAATAGGAATGACTGAGAATAAATAGTCATCCCTAAGAAAATTAGGCCAGGTAGAAGCAAGTGTGAATAGGTTCTCTGAGTCTTTAAAAGGAAATCTCTCAAAATTCTTGACTGTAAACAGTACTGACTTGGGCAATGAAGCAGGAACTCCTTGTAGTGTTTCTTTTTGGTAAACAATTGGTCAAGGTGAAAGGGGATTTATTGTTCTAGTTTGTAAAATCATAAGATCAATTTGTATTTCATTGAAAAAATAAATCTGCTTTTGACTTAGAGTATGGGAGGAGTGCTGATCCTTGTAGACAAATGAACTTTTTTCTACACATTTCCTTCTGCACTTGGAATAACTCATCCACAGAGAAATAAGTAGATGTTGAGACACAGAGATTAACAGCAGAGAGGTGGTCAAGAAAAGCTTCTTATACCATTTCTGAGTTGTAGCTGACCACACAAAAGTAGTCTTTAGGAAGAGATGGAGTTGACTTCTTTATATGAAAAGGGCAGGAAAGCTCACACAGCTAATTATAGTTTAGCAATTATATACAAATCTGGTCCCTACTGCTTCTATGGTACCTGCTGAAGTCATTTGTAATTTTCAGTGCTATGGCATCATTTGACTTCTGCAACATGGTTAATCTATTGGTCATGAGAATTGTAACTGACAGGAGACAGAAACTTCCCTAGGTAGTAATTAAATTTGCTTTCTACAATACCAGTTATGGCTTAATGGCCTCTTAGACTTCCTAAGGCATTTTTTTTTTCAGTTTCAAAATCTTGTCCTGCAAAAATTATAACAGTCTCATCAAGTAACCTGAGTTTCAGCTCAGGTTTCTGTTCCTTGATGGTATTTTGTCATGTTCTTCAAAGGAAGGTACGAGACAGTTTATATCAAATTGCTGTCTAATGAACTTTTGCTTAGTTAATTGGCTTCCTCAGTTAAAGATTACCTTATACACTGGAGCATGAGGTTTTAATACCTTTTCTTAAAATGTCTAACTTATGAAGGGCTCATTATCAATTTTTTTTTCAGCATTTCAGAGAGGAGGACTTATTACAGTATTTATTTTGCTTATGAATTTAGTTAATAATAGGATAATTTGTTAGGACTTTTAATAAGTATTTTCCAACATTTGGAATGAATCTGTCAAATGTAGAAAATAAAAAGAGAAAGGTAAAAATTTAAAAATTATTAGCAGGAGACTCATTACTTGCAAAACTGAAACAAACCTTAAACTGTGCAGTTTACAATTGTGTCTCTCAGCAGTGGCTGCTGGATAAATTGCACACACTTTTTATGTCCACTTAAGGATTTTCTTAATTAAAGAAAATATAATGGGAGAAAATTCCACAACTCTTTTGGATGATGAGATATAATTTCTTTCACAAGTTAACTAGCTATAAAATGACCCTTCACTTTGCTTTTTTAGGGGTTTTCTCATTACTTTTTATGTTCCTCCTAATTGTTTCTGACAGCTTTTTACTTCTCTCTCTGTACTTCATTCCTGCTGTCATTTCAATATCTGTTTCAATTCTCTCTTGTTTGGATTTATTTTTCTCTTTTGCTTTGTGTGTGGGTTATACTTTCACATTCTCTGTTTTCTTATTTGACTTCTCTTCCCCTTAGAGTTTCCTTGCCTCATACTTCATTCTGGAGTCAGGAAAGGGAAAGGACTACATGCCAGCTACAAAGTCAGGAAATATACTCAGCTCTGTAATTTTTTTTTTTATTATTTCAAGGTTTTGATCTGATGGATTCATGTCAGTTGATGCATGAAATACCCCTTTCTTCAGCAGATACAACTATATACAGGAATTTCTCCATACTTACATCAGGAAATTCAGTCAAAGATTATATTCTATGCGTTTATAGACTGGTAGAAAGTATTTTTCACCATTGAGAATTCAGTATTAAAAAGTTCCCCTTCATAATTCAATTGAACATCAGTCTTCCATCATTATATTTTTGAGAAGTCAGGTCTGTTAATAATTTCTTGATATTTACTCCATTGCTGTATAATTGATATATTGTCACTATATAAACCAATTCCAAATTTATAAGGGATTCCAATGATAAATTTTGTACGTTTGATTTCTCTTGTCTCTTCAGCAACCTTCTGTATCTTCCACTAACAAACTGCTACTCAAGTACTTCTTCCAAACATAATTTGAAGGGCATTCTTTCCTGGTATGCAGCTTTATGTTTCTTGAGATTGTCAAACTGAATTTTCTGAGAACTAGATTTGTGCTAATGCAGAAATGTTCTCTCAGTTGGTGTCATATTCCCAGTGTCAGCTGGGGGTTCATTATAAATCTTTGCTGTGTAAATACTGTAGTCATGTAAAAAAAATAATGGGTTTCCTAATGCTAGGAAAGGATGGTCATAATTACTTATGCAGTATGTTGCTTACGCAGGACTTGAAGGATGAGGTTTAGGACAAGTGTCTGCCACTCACATTAATTTAATTTTTCAAAAGTCACTGGCAATACTCTATATTAAAGACAGAAATAATTTGCAAAGGTAAATCCAGGAGTTAATTGCTAGGAGTTAAGACAAAGTGTTTGAAAGGAAATGGATGAAAAGGGAAGGAAGCAATAGACCATACATACAAGAGATTGTAAAGTGCCATCCAAAGTGCCTGCTGGTATCCTTATTCAGTCCTTTTATCATTGGAACATCTGAAGTATATAAAACTAGATTTGCAGATGGTGATGACACTGAGAGGACAGCAAATCATAATGAACATTGCATCTAGATTCAGTGCAGACAGAGACAGGAGATGGGGCAAAACATTTTGAAAATAGCAAAATCAAACCACATTAAAAATCCCAACTACCATACATGACAACCTTTTATAGAATTAAAACATGCAGTTAACTGACATATTTAGCAATATGGTAGTTTTTATTCCTGAACTGTCACTGCCAGAGCAGTCCTCCCCTTTCCAGTCATGTCATAGTTGCTATGAAAAGTGCAAATCTGGCTGCATCAGAGCATGTGGGGGTTATTTGGTACCTTGCTCATTGCGCTGATTCTGACAGTATAGGACCTGACATTGTCACATACCTCTTGCACTGGGTTGAGTATACACATCTGGAAAGAGTTCAGTCTTCCTCGCACATGCACTTAAGTCTTCAGGTTTTATTTAGTAGTGTGATACATTAAGGCTACAGGTATGTTTTTGTCTGTTTTAATTAACACTTGTTTTGTACAGAAATAGAAAAGACAGGGTATTTGGTGCTAGCAAAGGAGATGTGGTTGTTAAATCGGTATGTTAGGATTCTGTGGCCGCTGTTCAGGGAGAAGCTGTAACTAATGACTACTTCCCTATGATCTTTAGCTAATAAGTGTGTAGTAACTTTATTCTTGCTTCTTCAGAAAAGGAAATTGTGCCCAGTTTTTAAAAATATTTTGGCAGTGGCCCATGAGGTCTTCTTTTCTAAATTCTTCTGGAGTCATCTTTTCTAAATTCTTCTGAAGTTTTTGAAAATCACACTGGAAGCCTTTCAACAACTTCAGGTGTCTAATTCTTCCTGGGCTTTTAAAAGTCTGGGCTTTTACCCACAGATTTTTTCATCCAGCCATGTTGTCTGAAAGCAGGAGGTTTCAGGTCTTTTACACCTCCATGAAACCTTCCAGATTCTGGTACCTGCATCCTTTCACGCCCAGCAGTTGCTCCAAGAGCAAATCCTGTAGTACTCCACTACTCTCAGAAGGGTCAGCAGGGCTGACTTCACTTTACCCTGACATAAGTTAGACCCTAAAATATTATTGATGGAGCATGTTTTCTTTTCAAATAGTCTTAGAGAGTTTAAAACAATTGCTGATATAAAGTGCCTCCCTCCTGCTATGAACAGCTCTGCTGTTCCTTACAGAGCAGCAGGTAGAATATTTCAGTGTTAGCACCTTTGTCTACTCTCACACTCTCCAGGGTTGCTGCAATGACTTTATTTGCACCTGCTTCATTAATCATCTGGATTATCATCTCATGGCATTAATCCATGTTGCAGACACTACTGAGATAATTCTCTGGAATGTGAAGACCATAGGCATGTGGCCCAGTTCCTTTCAGTTCACCCCGGAGGTGAGTGGTTTCACTTCTGTTGCCATTTTTTAATAAAGGAGAATTGTTTCTGATTTCTGAAAGGATCATGCAAATGGAAATTTCAAACTATTGCTACTGTTGTTTCATATTCTATTTCAGTAATCTCTTCCACTTTACCATGGCACATTATTTCACTTCCTACCGTTTCACATAAACATCTGTAACAAAGTTGCAATGAAAATCAGTGTGCCATTTGATTAATGAAATTAATACCAAGTGACTTGAATGCCCTGGAATAAATCATGTGACAAAGGAGATGGGCTTAAGTTGTGAATAAGTGTATTCATTCTTGTGAGAATACGAGTGATATGAACCAAATTTAATGTGTATTTTTAAGATAATTTAAATTAAGCTCCAAATATTATGAATGCTGTTGATCAATGAAATGTATTCTAATCCTAAAAATCTCCACATTCTGGAAACCAAGGTATGATTTTCAGTGCTGTCTTCAAGCTTCTGTTTCTATCTCAATAGTTTACCGGTAAACTGAATACTGATATCAAAGATTTATAATTGAATATACATTTTAGATCTTATAAATAATAAGAGATTAATGAGTGTATTTGATGGCATTGAAGTCATAAAACCATGGCATGTTTCAAATAATGTTATGTGCAGCTTGGCTCAGAAAAAGATACCTGGAAACATTCCTTGTGAACACAACTGTTGTGGTAAGACAGTTGAAGAGAGAAAGTTTTGGTGATTTCTACTTTCTCTATAAGCCACATTACATCAGGCTTTACACACAGTGATCAGTACCCTGTATTTCACCTAGAAAGTGAAATGTTCGCCACTGCAAACATTGGTGTACCTGGCTTTAGTGTACTTATCAAAAGGGCAGATAGCAAAATTCAGGTAGACTAACTCCCAAAGTTAAGCAAACTCCCAAAGCAGTCCCAGTTGAACAACCACAGACACATGTTAAATGCAGAACATTCTATTCCTGTGCTATAAATGCTTTTTTTTTCAGTTTAACCTCAAATATATAGGTGTTTCCCTTGAACTTCTTTGTTTAGCTTTTTGTGATGGAGAACCTACCTTCAAATGGAACTTGTCTGCAAAGATCAATAACAAGACAAAAAATACAAAATAGAATTTGAGAAATTGTGACTGTATCAAATTGTTCCAGGCAAGTTCAAAATACATAGGTTTTTGATGTTTAAGCACTGCCTTCCTTTCAGGTGAGGACAGGTAGCTGACAAGACAACATGAAAAGCATGATGTTGCCTTTGAAAACATGACTGAAACCTTTAAAAGTTGGTTTTGCCAAAAAGGATGCACAAAAAGTACTACTTTCTGCAATTTGTGCCTGAATTGCCTTGCCTGTTTACACACTGCAAAGGGCTGGATTCAGAACTTATATAAATTGTGAGCATTGCTGGAATCATCTCCTTCAAAAGCAAGTTAAACATAAAGCATTAGCCAGAGGACTCATCTTTGCAAGACCTTGATGTGGTGACTTTTTTAGGCCATGTCTCAGCCAAATTATAGTAAAAAACAAAGGATTTTTTTTCTTAATTAAGAAGGCTCAGAACTCCAGAAGTGACCTCTTGATTCCCACTTGGTTTCAGTGAGACCAGGATTTCAGCCCTGTGTTGCAACTGGGTACATATACAACTCTGCTGGGGAATTGGAAGTCATTGTCATAGAATGGTTCAGAAGATATATAAACCAAGCCACTTCAAACTTTAAAACACAATGGTGACAACACTGTAGGCAGAATAATTACTAGTCATAAATTATGAATGTTTTGGGGTATTTTTGTCTTGGAGATGTATGCAGGAATCTCATTGCTGGAGTGGTTACAGTATTTTACACAGGGAAATCAGAATGCCATGCTGTTAGAATGGAAAAGGTAGAAAGCTTTGATATTGTGCCAATGAGGGATACAAAACCCTTTGTCTTTACAGACAAGGGATTTGCCTCTCCCAGATTCTCTAATAGTCATTTTTCAGGTACTAAACACAAATTTACTGAGAAAGCAAGTTTAGGGGATATGCGCACTTATGGATTTTTTTTATATATTTCTATAAAACCTAACTAAACAATATATGTCTTTAGATAATTTATTGCACAAAGCAGGCAAGACATTTTAAAAATATGTTTTTACTAGATTCCTTTAACTTATGACCTTTTGAAAAAGTATGTGAAGAAACAAGGTCATTACATAGTTCCTTGCCAAAGTAAAGAGTACAGGATTCCTGAGGGAGGGCTACTGCCTGGCCTCTCTGAGAATAGGTAGGAGTTTGTCTCTGGCACTGACTGCAGCATCCACGAAGTTTTATATATAGAACAGACCATATGTTCATTCTCTTTACAACTAACTGCTAAATACTTTTAATTAGAATGATTGTTCAGTCAACCATCTTATTTTCTTGAGTCTCAATAGTTATTAGCATAAAGGGTTTAAAAATCCATCAGATACTCATAGAAATCTCTAAACAAAGTTCAAGTCTGAAAATAAGCAATTCTTTATAGTGTATTGTGAAACTGAGTAGAAACTTTAAGACTGGTTAAGGTCAGCTTTACTTCTTAGTTTCAAAGCTACTGTGGGATCTGATGTGGGAAATGAGAGCTAAGGCCCCATTTTCCAGAAAGAGGAGGAGACAAAAAAAGTCGCTTTCTGGAGATAAAACCCTCTAATAGCAATAAAGACCTCACTGGAGCAAAAAGATGCAACTCATTCTTCCCTGTGCTTGTTGGACTGAGTTGGTTTTCCGTAGTGTTTGTGAGGTCTGTGAGAAATGTTTGGATAAGATCTTTTGGTGCTGTTCCCAGAACATGGTTCATGTGATATCAAAGAATCCTGATGCTTTGCCAGGGACCTTTTTGTCATTGGGAATTTAGAGGCTGGGTTTGCAAAGAGTTGGCTGAGCTGCAGTACAAAGAAAACTCCTGAGCAACCCATTCAGGCAAGCCATCTTCAGTCAAAGGCCACCAGGGAGCTGTACCAGCAGGCTCGACCCAAAAGAGCAAAAGAAAGACAAGTGACAATTTTAACTTCTGCAACACTGCAGAGCTGAAGCTGAAACATCAGTTATCCAGGCCATGGATTTACACTGAAATATGAATTACTGGAATAACTAAATGAGATCATTGTAACCTTTCTTAATGCCAGACTGTCTTTGTATTGAAGCAAGGAGATCAAAGAGATGAAGACCAGACTGATGTGCAATTATTATATTCCTTCAACTGCAAGAATTAGAGACTCAAGCTGCCTGAGAAATGGGAAGCAGGGATTTTGACTGACCTCACTTAAATACTATTTCAGTAGCATTTAGACATGAGTCTAAATTGGTAGTTTCCAATCTTTTTTTCCATCTGTCATCCATAACTTTTCCTCACTGACATGGCAGTCCCAAATTAATGGGAGGTTAACATACTAACAATTTTCCTCACTACTTCCATTCACCTCTTAAAGTCTGCAGTTACAGACAGCATATTTTGACTTAATCTCCCACTGCTGCACGCAGTACTTACTTTAGGTGCAGTTTGCCACCACATGCTTACAATACACAAAAGATGTGAAGGAAGCAGGTTTTCCAGAAGCCTTACATTTGCAGTGATGACCTATTAGGTAAATTTGCATCCTTCCTGCTTAGTGAAGATGAAAAGATGTAAAACAATATCCTAATGGGTCAAGTTTATACAGTTTCAACTCACATAATACTGTTTTGCTTACTGATGAATATGTTATGTGACAACTGCTAGAAATCTGAGAAGCTATTTTGACCAATTTTGTCTTCCATTTTTAATTATTATGCCACGTATTTTTGTATTGATTTCATTCTATAGTTTCTATTACGATCCGGTATCAGGACGGTCTAAAATAGGTAAGTGTTCTGAGGTCATAGCCATAATTAAGGCCACTTTTTAGTTGCTTAATTTACACTGATGATTAAATTTCAAATCAGGAAACATTGTTTTTCTTCCTAAAGATCGGGTTTAAATTGTAATTAGAATCTTATAAATTTATTTTGTTGTAAGCAGAATTTCTTTTTTCACAACTTTGCAAACTTTATTAATAATCTTTGCTACTTACTGTCACCTGCATATCTTGACTTTACCATGAGCATTTTATCTGACCTGCTGTAGGTATTCTCAGCCCTGTGTTCATTTGACATGATTCACTTTGATTTTTCTTAGCCATCATTGCATCTGGTCAACAGACAGATCAGCTGAAGAAGTTATTACCAGTGCATGTGTGTACATACACAAAAAATTTTATATGTCCATATGAAAGGATTTATGTCCAGAGATTTATTTGGTATTAAGGTTCATTGACCACCACCAGTGCCACTTAACTAATTATGAAAGCAAATATGCTAAGATTGAGAAAAGGGTACATATTTTTAATTAGATATAAATGAGATAGAAAAGTGCAGACAAATCTGTAGAAAAGTTTTTGAGCTTGTGACTGACTTACCACATGATCTGCCTCTCCTTACATCAGTGGGTTCATGCCATGTACACCATGTCTCTGAGTTCAGTGTGCAAGCCTTGTGCCAACTCTGCCTTCTTGAAACCAGCCCATCTATCTTCTAACATTACTGTCTTAATTTACAACTGCCCCTATCTGGTGCTTTCCTGATACACTGAAGAAAAGAAAATCAGTTGTATCATACCATGAAACATAGAAACTGGAATGCAAAGTATTACTTATTTCTAAGTTTAAATATACTTTTCATGATGAAAAGTGACTGCTGTATTTATAAAAAAGAGTTTGCATTTCTACTCAGAAATTATTAGCACAGTAAGGATTACTTACTATCTTATCTGAATAAGTTGCTAAAAATTCATATTCTCAATTTGCCAGCTCCCTCCGCCAAAAATTAACACCAAAGAAAATACTTTGAAATGTTATTCCAGTGTTTCTTGAAAAGGTTGAAATCAAAGCAAAGTATCCAGGACTTCTGCTTAAGATACATGAACATCAGATTTTCTATGAACTGCAGATAATATAATTATAAGAATATAATTTTGTTATTAGTTTATTAACTAGGTACAGCAAGTAGAAAGTGGAGCTGAAAATCCTTTTTGGAGGTCATTTATTTCAATGTTGCCAAAATTCATTATTATTAGGCCTTTCTTTCTACTGTAATGGCATAGATGCATACAAGCATCCCTATTTTCAGTTCAGCATGTGGGTGCTACTGCTGTACAATAGCTAGAATCTTGTGCCTGGGTAGTTGTGTTCTGCAGCCACTGCCTGAATTGCCTGGTATCAATAGAAACTTCCTCTCCCTAACCCAAGTTTTGATGACCCTGGGAAATTACACCATTCCTCACATCCTATGCCTCTAAATGCTCCTCAGTAGTGGATCTGAATTTCATTAGAAAGGAAAGGGTCAGCCCCCACTTTCTGCTGCTGGGGTAGCATCACCTTCCCCACAGGTCAGTTCACTTTTGCCAAGGGAACGCAATGAACATGGAACAAGTGTCCCCCACAGCTGGCCACTGGCAATGCTCAAAATGTGTCCCTAGGGAGGGAGAATCTGAGGGCTCTGCTCCCTTCCTGTCCTGCTGACTGAGAGTAAGTACAACATTCTTCAAATGACTTTCAGAGAGTAGTTCTAAGGGAAAAGGTTAGAAGAAAGAGAAATACTAAATTAAATTCTTCTGGAACTTTACCTGGGCCTCCAAGGATATGTCACAGTCTTCCCACAGCTCAAGAGCTCCTGATCCAATCCATCTCCCTTGTCCAAGAACAGGATCAGTTACAATAAACTGAAGTCAACACAGTTGTCTAGTCTGACTTGTAGCATCGTTGTCACTGGAGATGTTTACTTTCCAAAATAATATATTCCAGTGCTTCACTGTCACTATGATTAGACAGCTCATTTTTTTGTTTTCTTTTCTCGCTAGTGTCTTATTTAAGCGTCCAGTGCTCCATCCAAGGGACATTAATTATGGTCCTTTTCACTTAGACAGATTGTCCCTTACCTTTTGAAATCAAATTTTCACATTACTGAGGATTCCTGACCTCAGTCCTCTCATTTCTAGGCTCTATCATTAGAAGTCATTGTCTTATATATCTTTTCTCTATCTTGTTTGTTTGAGCTCCCTCCACCTTTAAGTGTGATTTCCAAAATTAAATAGCATATAATTACTGAACACCTGAAAACAGAATTCCTACTTAGTCATCTCACAAGATTTGGTGGGTTTTTGAGGCTCTTCTTGCTATTGGCACAAAGTTAGCAACATGTTGATCTTCATCTCTTCACATCCTAGGGGTTTTTATAAATGATTATTGTACTATATTAAATAATCTTTGAAGTGCTGTTCCTTAACACTAGTATCAAATTAATATTAGATACATTTTTCTGACAGACATTTAAAATTACTGTTTTTTTCTATATTTTAAGTTTAAAAATTACTGAAGAATGAGCCAGATTTGTACTGCTTGATGATTGCATATGACACCAGGAGAACTGGGTTTGGAGTCATAATGGAAAATGGGTAAACTCCTGAATATATTCCTCTTTTTTCTTACATGAATGGTATACTCCAGAACCATCAAATTCTTCTCCATGTCACTTGGTCAAAAAGGAAAAATGAGGAAGCTGGGTAATGCTGATAAGGTAACTTCACGAAATGCAAAGAATAAGTTAATAGATTTTGTGCTTCCGCTGATAAGGCAAGGATTTATAATGTTTGCAAAACTTGCTTCAGCTGATCTTTTTAAATGACTCTTGTGTCATTTCCGTACACTCATTTGCATCCTTTCACTGTGATAAAACCATGGTCAGTTATCTTACCAGGTTTTTGCTACTTGAAGTCATCACACAAATATATAAGTATCTACTTATATGTTCTCATCTTCTAAACTGGAAATGAGCAGGAATGTTAGGCTCTCATTGATAAGGAGTTGCATGATTTATTTGAAATTAGGCTTTGTTTTGTGTCATCTTTAGCAAGCAGTGCATAGGACTCTGGTTTTAGGTATAACTATTTGTGAATGACCCCCTCTTTTCCCAGCTGAAGTAGGTGATGACCATTCCACTCTAGACAAAAAATCTAATCACTGTGATATAAACAGCACAGGGAGACCCTGGACTGAAGAAGATATAAGCATCAACCAAAATAAAGACCCCAAGTGAAATGTAGTGATAAATGCAGCCAGCCATCTCCAGCTAGCCAGTAAGATTTGAGTAGAAGGTGATGTGATTCCAGTGGCTATATTCATATCACAATAATACTTAGAAAAAATTTAGTCTTTAATTCATGAACAGTAGTAATGAGAGACAGCTGAGAGATGTACTGCATGCCATTTATTTAGAGCTATTGGAAGACCAGTCAACTGTCTCATGATCTGGCCAAGCCTAACAGCTCATATGGTGATCTCTAGTGAGTTTTATTTAGGGTTTAAACAGGGAAGTGCTTGAAATGATACACTAAAATAAAACTATGACAAAACTATTATATAGTCTATTCTAATGGAGTTGTTAATATCAGCACCACCTTCAACTGAAACCTATAATACTCCATTAAATATCTGCCTACATCATTCAAAAGCATGGCAGAAATAGCAATACCACAATTACTGCTTCAGATACTTCCCATGGAGTGACCCATGATACCTAATGGATTCTGTCAGCCGTGTTTTAGAACCTTAAGTTAGATTACTTCAATTAGGATACTTTAGTTAGGATGCAACCAAGCCTTCAGTAGAAACTTAGCCATTTTACTGAAAACACAAGCAGTATCTTACCCAGATGAATTTACCCTCTCATTACTCAGTATTTGCATGCCTGGCTTTAGTTCAGGAGCTTGAGCCAGTGTTTCCCCTTGATTTTTTTATTCAAGGTAAAAAAAAAACAAAAACAAAAACAGTTCTAACATCATTAAGCATTCATGGGTTTTAATTTTTTTTTAAATAGAGCCAGTCTTTGATCAGAGACAGAAGCTGCTAAGTGCAGATTCCATATTTTGCCAAGGCTATGATTTAAAATTTCACCTTAATCTTATCTGTTACAGGCTTTTGAATAGGAGATAAAGTACCTGATGAAGAGCATGTCTACACACCACCTCTTTGGAGAAAGAGGCAGAGTGAAAAGCCACAAACTCTTAGAAAATATCAGTTAACATAAGTGGGAAAGTAAAAAGCGTTCGAAAGCACAGTCAGCCTAAGGAACTTGGTTTCAGCTACGAAGATTTGAATGGAAGAACGTAATTTTTACATTCATCAGGTAATTCCATTTAAAAATCTGTGCCTAATTTAGTAAAAAGGCAAACTAGAACTATATTTGGGGCACATTTTATATATCTTTATATGCAGATTTACTTTGGCCATAAAGCTCAAGTAGGAGCCTTACCAAGTGGCAAACATACTAACACCTTTTTCCTACTGAGTTTTTTGACTAAACTTCTGTCTCAAATTTGTATTCCAAGAATAGGAGGAGATTTATTTTTTTTTTAAATCCTTCATCCAGCAGTAGAATTGATGCAGGAATGTTTCTGGGTACTCTCAGGACATTCATCTTCTGAGCAATCTGCAAGATTTGAATTATTGTAAGTTTTAAAATTTCTTTTCAGTTAATTTAATTCTCCTAAGTTTTAGCAGCTTTTTACAGTTGGCAGTTACTGAAGCTGCAGTTCAGCTACTCCGGTACACTTCACAAAGTCAAGCCTTTAAAATCTGTGGATGCTTTCTTGTCTGCTATTGTACCTCATGCCAGCAACTACAGATGATAAGTCATTAAATACAAGACAGAGGGTTGTGAGCAAAAAAAAAATTTATTAAATATGAGACTTATGTCTGACCTGCTTCACCCAATTTTGTCTCTGTGGCAACAGCCACAAGCATGTGACAAAACATTTGGGATTTTTCTGAAGTTTACATACTTAAAATGTCACTTTTCAAGAATGCATCATCTTTTATTCTTAAGCAGGTTTCAAAAGTGCAGAGCATGTTTACAGGAAAACGAATCTTGTGAATGTAAAGCTTCACCAGATAATGCATTAAAGACCCTCCGAACAGTGGGCACGGCCAAAAGTTGCACACATCTCTGTTCACTTACCTGGTCTGGCTGTGCTTTGGGAAGGGGCAAGTCAATCTTCTGAACACAAGTCTAGAATACTCTGGTATAATAATCACTAAATCTATTGCATGTTCTTTACTTAAAATGATCCAGAAGAACTGTTATAGTTTACTACAAATATTTTAACTGTGCAAGATGGGAAAGACTCAAAATTATTCTTACCTTCTATTGCTACATAAAATGTAATCATACTGTAGACAAATTTGCCATGCTGATGCATACTATCATTAGATTGCAGATTACTGGACTGAAAATCATAGCCAAAGTATATATTTTTATTTAGAAAATCTCAACTGTCTGTTTCCATATCAGTTCATCTATTATTCAACATTTTAAAGTTTTATGAAATTAATACTTCTTCACCAATGAAGAAATTCTGATGACCTGATACTCAGAAATACAAAATCATTTACTGTATCTTAAAGCTCTCCCAAAAGCCATGTAGTAGTGACATTATCTCCTGTGTCCCAGCTCTACTGGTTAACTTGTTGTCCTGGGGTGACTTTATGATACTGGTATCCCCAATCGTCTGGTTTATGTTATATATTAAGTTCTGCACCTTTAAGACTGGCTTTGAGAGCAAGAGAGGGGGAAGAAGAAGCGCGCAGTTTGTGTTAAGGAAAAACATCACTCCCACACATCCCGCTCCTGGACTGTTGGTGTCTGCAGCACGGACAGACAGCGGGACAGAGCTTCTCTCTGGCTTTTAGTTAGTTTTAGCTAGCTGAGGCAGAGGAGTTCCCTGGACCTTTGTTTGGTTTTTTTTCCCAATTTTCTTGGATCTGTGCAAGCCTGCTCTGGACTGAACACCCAGCCAAACCCCGGGAGCTCACGCCTGTGGCCCACCGGGGCCTGGGCCTCGGCACTTTCCAGCGCCGGAGGGACTGATAAGGACCTGAGCGAGCTGAGCTACACCACATGAAAAGGACTTTTTTCCTCCTAGATTTGCCATCCCATCGAACAGCAAGAGGTTTTGTTATTTAATATTACTCAATTTCTGTTAAATAAACAGCTTTTTCCACTTCTCTCTAAGGAATTTTTTCTTTTCCCGGACCAGTTAGTGGGGAGGGGCATTTCCCTGGGGAAATCCCCATTTGGAGTTTTCCTTCCTAATTTGCCCTAAACTAAGACACTTGTACAACTCCAGTGTTCAACTGGCAATTGTTTGTTATCTCAATATTACACCCTTGGGAAAAAAAAGTATTTTTAGTTTTCCTTTTTCTTATACACTTTACTATCTGTATTTATGTTCTTGTTATCTGTTCACGGGATAAAAGCTTGGGATCCATTTGAACATCAGAATAAAAATTTATCCAGTTTATGAAGAAGTACCTTATACAATGATCATCAAACTCCAGCTGCTGGAGGAAAAGGCAAAAGCAATCCTACTTGCAGGCACATAAAACTAATTATACTGGCACTGCTTTTTTATCATCTTTCTCCAGCAACAGGTATGTTACTATTAAACATTTTCAATGCAAAATTTATACATAGGCAATAATGTAGGAATGTAGTGGGCTGCAGCTCTAGTACATTTTTGACAAGTAGTACGTATCTAGTACATATCTAATTTTGATATTGCCTTGGTTTTATTTGAGAAACTATGAGGTTTTTTGTCTTTTAAATAGAATATTGAGGACTTGAACTTTCTGATGTGGTCAAAAAGAGCTTTGGGAGCTGACAGGCTAGGGAGTATGCAAACCACCTCGTCTGCCCTGCTTTGTCCCTGCACTGAATCAATGATCCTGGTTACCAATCCCTCCCCTGTGCCAGCCACCAGGCTATCCAGGCTATTTTAGTGGATCCAATAAGACATTCCTTAGACAATTAAGGGCATTCTTCAGGGCCTGAAAAACACATAGGCCAGAGAGGACAGGGTCAAAAATGGTCAAAGAACAAGAAAATGGAACTAAGTAAATAGCAGTACCAGATCTTCATGCAAATAGAAATTTGGGGGCTTGCACTGTTGTTGGTTACCACGGGTTCTGTTTGCTCTAGACTTTAATGTCCATTTATATTCATTCCCATCACTGACATCCTATGCATTGTTAACCTCAAGCTGTATCTCCATACAAGTCTGAGATTCTGCTTCTGCAGCACAACTGAAACACCTGTGGGCAAATGAATTCACAACCTCCATCCATTTCCCTCTTCTCTCCATTAAAAACAAGTAAGAAGAAAACAACCAAAATGCACACAAAACCCCCAAACCAACAAAAAGACTTGAAAGTGAAAACAAAACCAAAACAAAAAATGAAAACGACAAAAAGCCCCACAAAAAACCAAAACAACACCAAGAGCAACCAAGCAAACAAAAAAAAAAAAAAACCCAAACCCAAAAAATCCAAACCCAGTACTGTTCCTCCACTGCCAGCAAATGCAACCATTGTGACCACCTCATGTTATCCCTATCTGGGCTGTTGTCTCCCAGTTGAACCTCCCTGTATTCCTTACTGGAAGGTTACAGTTGCAAGTCAATTGCCAGTCTTTCCCCAGAAGTATGAAACAAGTTCACACACTTAAAATTGGTCAGATTTTTATTTATACTGCACACTCATCCAATTTGCCTCCCACAAAAATATCTGCCTTACTGATACCACAGGGGGACAAAATGAAGTTCTGGGTAGCATCTACAAGCCTTCCATTTCTGAGCCTGACTGGTGACCTAAATAAAACTTTTCAGTATTAGGTTTTTCCAAGATGTAATTTATACTATGGCTGTCATGAGTTAAGATAGTAGTTGCCATGGAGCTTTAATCTTTTTTTAGGCTTTAGTCAAAGCAAGCTGGAAATCAGTATGCTGGGTAGAACCCTGCTCAATAGAATTTTATTCAAATTGGGGCAGGATTTAATCCTAATTTTTCTGCTGAACATTGGTATCAAAGAATAGAATTCATTCTATTTTCTTCTCTTCCTCAAGAGATGAAAGTTTCCTTTCCAGATTCTTAGATCGTGCTACATTCAACCCAAAAAGTAACCGAGTTGGTTCCCCTCTATTCCTTCAACTGTAAACTCTAACTTTCTTCTAATCTTTATGTGCACAGCTAATCACTGCAGTGAAATTCATTCACCAGTTCTTCCATTTGCAGTGAAGGCATTCTGTAAGTATATGAAAGCAAAGCTTTAGGGAAGATTTTATTTTTCTATGCACACACTAATCTCTATACTGAAAAGCAGGCCTGTGAAACAGAAACTACAGTTTGAATCTATGTCTGTTCTACTTATAACTCCCTTGATGTGTTTAAGAAAAAAACCCAGAAGTACACAATGCATGAAGTGCATCTCTGAGAAGTACAAAATTTGCCATGCTATAGCCAGTAAAGCTGTTCTGGAACACAGCTGCAGCCGAACAGAAATGCAATTCAGTTTAATACTTGCATTTAAATCTTAATGGTTGACTTAAACCTGAACTTGCCCTATGCCAGGTAAATTAAAAGAAAGCAGATCTAGGTGGAAAAAATGCAGAATTTTTTAAAATGAGCTTTTAGAACTCTTACCCACCAAAAAAATTAGAAAGGATTCAGATGAAATCTTAACTTGACCTTGTGACTTGGATTCAAAAGCAAATGACAGCTTTGAATGAAAAATTTCCCAGAATTTTCATTAAATAAAACTGTTTACTGCCCAGCTGTAGTGGCACTGCATAATCCTCAAGCTGTTCCAAAGACTGCAGAGTAAACAGAAAACTGTCACAGGAGAGAATTTCAAACTCCTTTCAACTCTTTCATGGCATGTACTATAAAAGAGGCATGATAACAGGAAAAAAAAAAACCCATATTTTCCCTTCTACAGTATGTAAGTGTGGGACTTGAACACTTGCACATTAACATATGTTTATACCACTGACAGCAAAATGTCTTACCTAACTAGCATTGGACAGAAGAACAATTGTGGGTTTGAGTGAAAGCTCTGCTCATCAACTTCAGACGATCAAATGCAAAGACTTGTGGTTCTATTTTTTAGTCTGAGGTGTCAGTATCAAAGACTTGCAGAGATACTGGAGATGAGACCTCTTAATAAAAGAAATATACATTTAGACAAGAGCAAAAAATAACTCCAAGCCATTAACTTGCTGATGTGGCCAAACTTATAAAAGCCCATCTCAGCTCTAAAAGGGTATCCAAAACAAAACCCTCATAAAAATTCAGGGAAGAAAGAGGCACCCTTACCTCTATTCTGAACCAGTTTCGAGACCTGTCAGTATCACATTACCATTTCTGGATGTGTAGATCAGTTAAACCTTGGAAGGGAAATAGTTAAAACTAGTTTGAATACAGAAGTATTATCATAATGCTGCAAGTATCAAGATGGCCTTACAATAAATATAGAAGGCAAGTATTAAATTGCCTGTTTTGCTTTCAAAGCAATATGCTTGCTCTTGTGTATTTGTGTTTTGCTTTAAAGCTTATTTCATCAAAATTAATCAAACCAGTCCACAGGACAGTGATCAAAAAACATTATTGCTCCAATATAGTTTATTTTAAATAGCTTATGGGGATCTTTTGCTGCTGATGGAACCTGCATTACTTCAAAACTGAAAGGCAAAAAGAGCTCAGAAGAGCACCATTTTTTTAAAAGCTATAAGAAAACAAGATGTAACTAGGCTGAATTAGGATGCAATAATTTTCAGCATTAATTTTCAAGAGAGCCGTTAACTGTGTAGTCACATATACTTCTATCAATTTCCAAAGTATGTGTTGCCCAGATTAATTTTTTTTTTTTTTTTTTGCAAAAAGATAGACTTACTTCATGAGACCAAATACATATCTTGAAGAGGAACTGTTTAACAGTATTTTCTTTTCATTTTGACTTCACTAACAAAGTTCATCCCTTTAAGAAAAGTAATTCAACATTAAGAAGCAACATAAGAATTCTCTACTTACCTTTCTGATTTCATACAAGCATCTTATGTACATCTTCAGCAATTACCATTGATCTTCTTTGGGAATGGATAGAAATCCACAAAATTTAGGTTTGGTTAAAAGAAAGGGGTGAAAGGCTAAATACCAGATAACATCAGATCTTTTCTCATGTATGTCTTGACAACAAATTAGCTAGATCGTTTAAAATAAATAATTGCAGAAGCACCTAGTATATTTGAGGGATGCTGCTAATTTGCAATATAAACTGAACTATTGCTACATTTAAGCAATTTTTCGTATTTAGGCAAGCACGTGCCATTTCTGCAGCACTACCTTCACTGGAATCCTTGAGAATTCCTATTCATTGCTAGAAGGGTCATTAGCATAAAAGAAAGCATCCCTATATTAGATATTTATCTGGACCACTTTGAAAATCTAAAATATCCTTTCTGTAACACCCCAACATACACTTCCTACTTCAGCAATTATTTCAGATGAACAATTATATAAGGCTCACAGATTTCCTCTCTGTATTGGAAAGTCTTGATTTATCCAGTACAAATTCAAGCACTACATTTCCATATAAATCAGTAACATTAATAATTACAATTTCATTTGTACTTTGTTCTACAACTTCGGTGCTTACTTAAGCAATGTTTATTTTTTAATACTAGGGAGAACGTCCATTTTAGGTAAACATTAGATGTTCATATAATTCTCAAGACTTCAAATCAATCTTCTCAAGAAGGAAATTTGAGAATCCTTAAACCATAACAAATAAAAAAGGAGTCAAATGTTCAGAAGACAACTTACTGGCACTTATCTCCAACAGCTGGTCTGATCATTCTCCATCAATAGCCACGATCCAGCCCCTCAAAACTATTTTTGCAACCTGAGATCAGCCAGTAGGCCTGGAAAGCAAGGTAGGGACAAGGTTTACCCTCTGTCCTACCCTACTGATGTTCAGAGCTCTTACAGGAGTTTCCTGCAGCTGTTTACTCACTGTGGTACAAGTTTCCCTACTGGAGCACTACTCCACTTCATAAATCTACAATTTTAGAGCAAAAATCCAAACCTCTGCCTTTATACTCCCCAGTACCTGGTAACTACTTGCAAATGCTCAATCCTGCTAAGGAGTCAGATCATACCTGAGGAAACAGGCTTGGTATTTTACTTACCTTATAACAGTGAGCATGCTGTGCATTGATTTGTGCAATCTGGTCCAACAGCACCAAGGCTTTGTATCCTGCATGGCACATTCTACCCTCAAGCCCCAGCTGGCACGGCCCTCTAGTGGAGATGCAAGGAGTTCTGATGGCATTCATCCATCCCAGCTTGCTTTTGCTCATCTGCCTGCCTTCTGGGCTGCTCTCAACTCAGCACAACTGATTTCTAATCAGGCTTGGCCAGAGCTGGTGTCACTTTTCCCTCTGTAGTGTCAAGGGAAACCTCAGCAGCAAGGAAGAGACCTACAGTGAGCACTGGGAACCTACCCACAGGTAGCCCCACAGCCAGCCCTGCAGAGCTGCTGCCTGCCTTGCCAAGCCCACAATTTCAGTCTCAAGAGCACTGCAGAGCAGGAACCCTAGGACTGAGCTTTGGTACCCCACTCACTTCTCCATTAGCATCTCCCATTGCAAAGGAGCAGCAACAGCTGTTTTCATCTTTTCTCCACCTCTCCTTTAAGGCATGGGGGTAAGGAAGTTCACTTTTAAGTACCACCCAAGTAGTTTTCAGATACTACCAGCATACTTCAGGACAACGCTCTTACATCACCTGTCAGAAACCTGCTGGGATTTGTCTGTTTGGCTCTGTGCCATGCATGCTTATGTTTTGTTTTTTTATATTATCCATTAACTTTTTATTGAAAGCTTTTGCCTTCAGGCTTTTAAGGTAGTTGCCCAAGTCCAAGAACTTTGGTGTTCTGCCTAAACTCAGGTTTGGCCACATGCACACATAAATACTGCTTAAGGAAGGGCAAGGTTTACACCCCAAAGAATACCAGTCATGTTTCAGCTCTCTACAGATCAAGTATAATGAAGATTCCACCACATTTCCTGTTCCCTGAAATCTTAATATTCCCTCCTCTCAAGGGATCCTTCTACCATCTCAAAGCTTATAGAGAGATCATGTTAAATGATAAATACGATATCAGGATGCTTGACAAAATCTATTACCAAAAATTGAATACACACCATAATTATATCATACCCAAAAACTGACTCCCAAGTATAGTCACAAAGACAAGAGTTTAATGTTGGCAAAAAAGAAAAATTTAAGTTAGTGGTATTTTCTTCCTTGCAATAACATACTGGTCATATGAAAGTCACTGGAGAGGTCTGCTTATAGCTCGGAAGACTTTTACAGTTACAGCTGAATTCAAAACCCCCAACTCCAAGTGCATGATGTTAACACAAAAACTGAAAATGTAAAACCTGGGATAAAGAACAAACGTAGTTGTTAAAATGCTAGCAGAGATGTGAGGCCTTTCAACCTCTTTACCATAACATGAGTTCTTCAGTATCTTTCCCATCACCATTATTTCAGGATTCGCAAGGTTCTTTTAAAATACTATTGGGGTTAAATTGAAACCAAGCGCCATCTGCTTGTAATGTCTTCTGTGAAAGGTCTGAAGCCACCCTGTTTCAATTATTTGGTTATTCAGTGCAGAAAGTTAAAGATCACAGAAGGTATAACAGCTTTTAATACTCCATTAATATTATAGATTAAAAATTATTGCATAGTCTTATGCATTTCCTAAAACAATGTTCTCTGGAAATGAAACATTTTAATATAAAAGGACCAACTCTTTAAAACAATTGTTTTCACTACCTCGACCTCCTATCCTTTTTTGATTTGTCAGTACATTTGTCCATTGTTTTCTCATTGTCTCCTCTGCACTTGGGGCAGTACCATTTTCCCTTTGGTTTGTACGTGAGTCCAACGCAGGAAAAGTGGAACCACTCAATAGGGCACTGTTCATTGTCACACCCTATCATTTCACCATAAGACACTTGGTTGCATAAGCAGTAAGTTGGTTCATTGGGATCAATTGCAAATTCTACAGGTGAAACCTCTCTCTCCTGTTTGGCTTTGGAACGTTTTTTCTTCTTAGAAGATTTCGATCTTTTCTCTTTAGGTGGCTGATCATCGCAGTCATCAATACCATTTGCTATGTGGCACAGGTCGCGGCTTTCGCTGGTTCGCTGGCGACGAGGTCTACGGGAGGATCTCTCTGGCTGGCAGGACTCCATCTTGGCCTTTTCTAGAGGCTTTTCGTTCTCAGACAGATCTTGAAAACACTGAGAGTGTGTTTCCATTTGACGGGCTCTATTCTCTACCAGTTCTAGCATCTGAGTAACTATTTGAATTTTTTCATCTCCAAGTTCTTGACTGTTGATTAATGCACGCTGAAGATGCTGCTGCAAGCGTTTCTTCTGCACAGGATCGTTTTCTGACTTGTATTTTTCATAGACATCATCTATTTCTTTTAAGGCTTCTATAAAATAAAGATAATCATAGAAATAATTACACAAGATGGAATACGCTCGAGAAAACAAATATGTTTCTAACTGATGAGAAATAGTACAAATCTTAATTATACTATACCCTAGTGGGTTGGATTGAATGTATCATTCAAATGCATGTGGTCATAAAATCAGTGTTTAAGGTCACAATCTGTTGCAAGAAAAAATTCTCATGTTCTAAAAAGAGCAAGCTCATTTTAGCCATTGGAAAAAGAAAGGATAACACAAGAGAGGGGAGACTATAGTTGTTGAGGCATGGGTAATCCAGATCCTCCTTCCACCTGAAACAGGAGGAATTTCTCTTATGAGTCCTTACCACAGTAATTCCAAAACCCTGGCCAACAAACCAAAGCAATAGCTTATTTTATCACATCAAGAATCCTGGAATTCATAGAATTGTCATGTTCATGATCTATAACACTCCAAAATTAGTTTATCCAGGTCCTCTGCTTTCCCCTCTTATTCATATCAAGGTTTGGCATTACATTTTCAAGTAGACATAGTTATAAAAGGAACATGACAACTGAAGTTACATAATAGCAAATTTACAATCAGAATGAAAATCAACTTACACCCCTCAAAATACTTTCCCTATTACCAAAACAAATTACAGCAAGCTGCATTTTAAATCAGGGTTGAACTTTTCAGAATAGGTGACCTTCTCTTCAGTGCTTCATAGGGTATTTTTAAGCAACTAGTAAACGAGTGGCTCACAGTTTGATTTCCAAGCTTTTCCCCTTCCAAGTCACGCAAAATAACTGCATGAGTTGCTGTGAATCTTTCGTTATATTTAGTTCCAAGAAGCAAGTTTAATGAACCTGAATATAAGATCAGTGTCTTATAAATCAGTCTGTACTCTATTGTTCTATATTGCTGGATTTTAAAATAGTATTTTCCAAGCCAAATGTTACACTAGATCTACACATAAAGGACAGAGAAGCTCCAAAGAGGA
The DNA here is from genome assembly GCF_049639895.1 of Pseudopodoces humilis. Taxonomy (NCBI): domain Eukaryota; kingdom Metazoa; phylum Chordata; class Aves; order Passeriformes; family Paridae; genus Pseudopodoces; species Pseudopodoces humilis. The sequence goes on from NC_142205.1 coordinate 32,211,136, forward strand.
AAGGAAATAATTAGAAGAACTGACATGAAACTTGATGTACAGTGTTAGGTACAGTATTGGTTCAGTCAGAATTTAGGATTTTATTTGAACAGGAAAGGAGTTTATAAATGGTTCTAAATTATTTACTTCTAAAGCAAAAATTATGCAGTAAAATCTACCTCTTCCTAATGATATGCATATAAATAATTTGCTTTCATTTTAAAAGATTTTGTCTGCACTGTTGTGAAATGATTCAAGCTTGTTATCTCAACATCATTCCTAGTGATTTTTTTCCTGCTGATATCTTGGAACAGTAGCTTAAGCATGAATAGCTGCTTTTTACTATAAATTCTGAAACCTGTATGAAAACAGAAGCCAACTGCATTTTGTTCTGTTCCAGACTTTCACTAAGGCAAGATAAAGACCACTGCTCTGCCTGTCCAGTAACTCGAGCTGTATTTTCTAAAGATCAGCATTCCAGCTACCATTTAGACCATAAACGTTGTTTCCCTGTACCTTCAGCTGCATCACTTGCCTGTTGCCCTGACAAGAGAAATAAAATTTAAAAAAAAAATCTTACTCTCAGCCCCTGAAAAACACGGAGTAAGGTACTATGTATGCTGTTGAAAAAGAAAGGCATAACCAGAGTACAGTATTATACAGCCATACCATCTCCCACCCCTACTTAATTTTTTTGGAGGCAGGAGTGTAGATACAGCTATACAGATTACCTGTATTGGCAATGCCGTACCCAGAACCATCCACAATAGCTGTTCTCTTGTTCATACTGTGACAGAGAACAACATTCATCCTACATCGGTTATTGCCTGGATGTAGCCTGTAAAGATATGCTGAACTTTACATGGATCAACATCCACTGAAGAGAGCAAAGAAGTTTTGGACTGACAGTGATAGAAATTTACAAAACTTCTTGTGAATCCCCAAAGATTAGACAAGGCACTCATGCACCCTAATAAACAGCTCTGAAACCTCTGTTTAAAAAACAAAACAAAAACACAAACAAAAAACTCCAACCCAAACGAGGACCAAGTGTTCATTACAGATAATCTGATTAAGTTTGGTGGAGCTAATAAATGCTAAAACGATTTGTTTTCTAAGCACAAGAGTGACTTTTGCCCATCTCCACAGACCATCACTACCTTTTAAATTAGCTGAAATAATATGGCATTGCTTTTACATTTTCAGACTTGGGTCTAAAATATTTTTATCCCATTTTCAAGGTTTTGAAGAATTTTTGTTGTTGCTTTTTTAAAACAGTATAAGGCTTTGGTTAAAACTATCAATAAACTTCTTATATGGCCCAGTATTGTATTAGTGGCTGGATAAATACATAGAGGAGATACAGTCTAAAGAATACATTTAATCTATTAAAGGCTGAGTGAGGAGTGCTGGCTAGTCACCACGAATCAGGAGGTAAAGAGCCAGCCTTGACTAGGAATTCAAAATGCTGCAGGCAAGTCTGTGCCGTTTAAACTTTAAATCCCAGGCAATTTACAAAAGCCTGGTTTTATGTGTCTTCTCGGGTAATTAGAAAGATAATTGAAAGAATCCCTTCACAACAGCAGCCTCCTGAGGCGGCCCTTCAATGTCTAAGAGGCCTTGACGGTCCCCATGGTCCCCTGCTGCCCACGCCGAAGGAGGGAGATGCGGCTCCAGTGCCGACTCCACGGCTTCAACTTCCTGCCTCATGACAGGGGCCGGCCGGCGGCTGCCGGGATGTGCCCCTCAAACTCCGCGGGGCGCAGGGTCTTTAATCGGCATTGAACTTGCCTTCCAAAGGAACCGTGCCTTCGCATGAGGTTTAGGGCAACTTCCCGCTCCACAGCCTCCCTCCACGAGCCCAGGGAACGCTGCTGGCGCTTTATGTATCCCCGCCCCCACCGTGCGGTCTACCGTGGGACGGGCGCTGAGCTCCACCGGGACGCCGCCCCCCCGGCTCCGCACGGCGGGAGGAGCCGCGGGGAGGCCGATTTCCGCATCCCACCTCCGGCGGCACCGCCGCCGGTTGGGGCAGCAGGGCTGCCCGGCGGGGCGGAGCGGGGCGGGAGCGGCCCCACACGGCGGAGCCGGGGCCTAGAGCGGGCAGCGCGGCCTCGCCGGCCCCGAGGCGGGGCGGCCTTCCTCGGGACCGACCGGACGCCGGGAGCCCCGCGCCCCCGCAGGCTCAGCCCCGCGGGGCCCTAGCAGGGTTTCACCCCGGCCCCGGCTCCTCCGAGGCCGGGCGCATGTGCGGCGGGTGGGAGGCCGTCCCCTTCCCCTTTCCCCGCCGCCCGGTGCCCCGCGGCGGCGCCCACCTTGGCATTGCGTGTCCATCTCCCGCAGCAGCGACGCGTTGCGCTGGATGTCCAGCGGCAGCGACTCCACGCACTCCAGGTAGTCCTGCACATAGAGCGAGAGCAGCCGGGCCCGCTCCCCGCCCGGCCCCGCCGGCCCCGCCACCAACTGTGGCCCCGCCAGCATCATCCCCCCGCGCCAGCAGCACATCCGCCGCCGCCGCCGCGCCGCCCGCACCGGGCACGGGGTCCTTGCGGCTGCCCCGCTCCCTTCTCCGTCTTCTTCTCCTCCTTCTGCCGCCGCCCCGTTGCCCTCGGGCAGATGCGCCCGGGAGGCGGTGAGCGCTCGCCGGGCCGGGCCGGGCCGGGCCGGGCTGGTGCGGCCGCCGCTCCGCGGGGTCCCGCGGGTCGCGCGCCCCTTCCCGCGGTGCCGCCGCCGGAGCAAAACCCCCGCTCGGCGCCCCCGCCCCTGTTCGCAGCGCGCATGCGTGAGGCCCTGCCCTTATAAGGCGCGGCCGGCGGCGCTGCCAGGGGTTCGCATTCTCCCGCCTTCCCCAGGCACGTGCTTCCATTGGCCCCGGCGCGCGGCGAGGGGCGGGAGCGCGCGCGGGGGGCGGAGCCTCCGTTAAAGGCGCCCGGCGCCTCCGGCGCTTCCGCACCCCGGCGGAGCCGCGACCCACGCAGAGCCAGCGCGGGCTGTCCCTGCCCGCAGTAAGAGCCACCTGATTTATCTTTAAAGAAAAGCAGTGATGATTTGTGATGAGCTGCTATTTAGGGAAGCTGAGTGACGTTTTCATCCTGAGAAATCATTTCAAGAGTACTTTAAATAAAGTACTTTAAATAAAGGATCAACGAAACTTCGGCCTTTTAAAACCCACTCGCCAAACAGCAAATCTCCAAAATTTGAGAGTATCCTCTCTTTCCCATGCGCCCGGCAGAGATTGTATCAAATCTTGGCCACAACAATTATAGAAGGAAATAAAAATTATACTCTTTGTGTATATACTGAAATGTCGAGATTTCATCTCCACTTCTCTTTGAGACTTTTTTCAGGTCTTTACTTCATGAATAATAATTGATAAGCATCAGGAAAAGAAAATTAATTTTGTTGAGTCTTGAAACACCCTGAGGAAACCTGTATATTTTGCATTGTTTCATTTACATTTTAAGCATTAAAAAAAAAAATCCAGGGAAAATGCATATGGTAAATGTATCAAACAAACAAACAAACAAAAAACAATCAGAGATGATTGAATTCAGGAATGAAATTGAAAAGAAATAAATTCACATTCCCAGACCCTCTTCTGTCTTACATTCTTACGTCTAGTTAAGTAGCCAGCACTAAAAGAGTACCCATACTAATCTTGTAGATAGCATTTATTGACCTGGAGTAGTGGTGAAGCAGCATCACAGGTTGCACAGAGAAGTTGCATAATCTCCATCCTTAGATATTTTTTGAGCCTCCCTGGATGAAGCCTGACACAACCGATCTGGCTGTGAAGCTGGCTCTGCTTTGGTCGCCTCCCAAGGATCCCATCCAGACTTCTTTTTTCCTGTGATTTTGTCTCTGTGTGGTCTGCACCAAATAGCTCCAGGGCTAGTCCTACAGGAAAATGTGTCTCACATGATGGCAGTCTGCAAGTGTTATTTTCTTAAGACCCTAGTTCACAGAACTATTTAAACATTCCTAACTTCCAAGTTACACAACCACTGAACGTGAACATGTGTTCTACATGGCAGGGAGTTTCATATGTCTATGCCCAAGCTGTTGAGTAATTGTAGCTGCAGTCAGTCAGCTTTGCCCAAGTCAGCAATGTGTTGGCAAGGTCATAAAAATGAATGAAAACAAAGTTGTAGGCAATACTTTCAAAACATCCTTCACTACACTGATGTCACTTTGGCCAAAAAAACAGGAAGTCTGTAATTCTGTCTGTTCATGTTCTTAGGAGGGCACCTTCATCTTAAAATCAGTTTTAATTTACAGTGTAACACCTGTAAAACTAGCTGCTTTTTTTTTTTTTTTTCTTTTGTGCACTGTTACTACGGAGGTTAATGAAGCCTCAGATAATTTTTCACTACTTGTCTCATTTTTGCACAAATAGATTTAGGAAGTAGCCATAACCTAGTTACCATCAGCACTAACTCACTGAAAGTTTACTGTGTAGTGTTCATTGCTGTCATTTATGAGTAACTGAGGTAACTGAAGATCAAAATTTTTTATCTAATATTAACAGATAACACTTACTGTACAGGCAAAAAGCACTACCTGTATGACAGTGAAAAGGACCTGGATTAATATAAATGATACAATATTCTTGAGAAAGGTGCTGGCTCTTTTGAGGGAATGTGTTTCTGCTTAGAATAAGTTTGAATGGGTGTAACATTCTGCCATCTCATGAAGAAATAAAGCTAAGAAATAGGAGATTCCCCTACAGAGCAGAAAAAATAAAACAGAAAAGTTAATTCAAAATTAACATGTTATTTAAAATTAAATGTCAGTTACTATTAAGTATGAATTTAAACCCAACATTTTGGCATAATCTTTTTTTTCTTTCTCACAAGAAACTATGCATGCACTGTCAGTAAAGAAATAGCCAAGAAAGTAATTCATAATATTTGTTACAAGTGGTTTCTGTGCTAAAGGCTTGCTCTTTGTCACTCTGGGTGAACAGTATTAAAGGTACAACAGAGAACAGCTAATGATTTCTGAATGTAAGTGTTGTTTGCTGCTTTCAAACACTAAAATAAAAATTTAAAGTTTGAGGAACCTTAAGAATGCAGCAATGGCACTGGACCAGATTTCCCTAGGAAAAAGGCGGCATTAGTTTGCTGCATGATTGAAGCCTCAGGGGAAAGGAAAGCAAGAAGAGTAGACTGAATTCTCTGCTTTGCTCATGCCTCAAAATGGCTAGGAGCAAGCACAGGAGAATTTTGATGTATTGGGCTGAAGTTTTCAGGTTAATAGATAGTTCACAGATCCAACTATGTCCCTTCTTTCACTGTCTGTATGTGAGAATAATCTGGAGATAGGAAGAGGCATGGTAGAGCAAAACCTTGCTAATTGTAGAGATGAACAGGCAGAAGGATCATCCGTTTCCACCAACCCTCTCTGCTAAGTGGAAAACTGTCAGCTTGAGGTTGACATACACAGGGATGTAGTATTAGGGTGTATTGCATCAAACATATCTCCATAGTTGTCCAGCAAGGGTAAGGAATATAAAGAGGTTCTATACCCAGTTTATTTAGATTTATTTATATATCTCTCTAAACTAATCCCAGTTTTTATGGAGAATAGATCCCAACTGTTTTTGTTTCTTTATAATTTATCAGTGTAGGTTTTTAAAGTCCCAACCAGAGTATTCCCCTTCTTTTTGTGAAAGATTATTTCGTTATATTACAGACTTTACTACAGTAAAAATATTACCAGAGATTTAATTCAACTAGTAATTTCCCCAATTGAAGTTTCGCCTCTCATCTTTCATCATCTTGATTTTACATCCTCAAAACACAGATGATTCCTGTCCTGTTTCACATAATAATACACAAGTTGGTTAGGGTTTTTTTAATTTTGGTTTGGGTTTTTGTGTTGTTTGTTTGTTTGTTTGTTTTGCTTTGTTTGGTATTTTTTGTTGGATTCTTTTTGGTTTGTGTGTTTTTGTTTGGCTTGGGGTTGTTTTTTTTTCTTCTTGCTTTCTATTGATAACCCAGGAAGTTTTTCAGGCTGTGGAAAAAAGAAAAAGCAGCATTATTGACGAGGACAAGTCCATGGGGGGCTGTAATTGTGAAAGACATTCTTAGCATTTAGTAGAAATGCTCGAAGGATGACAAGAGGGTCCTTCTTTTAAGCAAAATAACTGATTTTTGATTATATGTATTTCTTGTCAGAAATGCTTCTCTGGCTTCCATGGGATTAAATGGATGAAGAATCATCCAAGATACCACAAAAATAAACACATTAAAAAAAGAATGAGTACAAGCTGTATGGGCTTCTTAAGAGTCAGCTGAAGGAAGCTGTAGGCCATAGCAGAGTTTTGTACAGGCGATATTCTGGGAAGAGGCTATCCTTGCCAGAGATACTACTATGTTGGACCAGGTAAGCTATTCTCAAAAGCTTCTCTAACATCATGTCATCCAAAAAACTTCCTGTGATGCCACACATTGCTTTTTGTTTTCCTTAAAAATTAGGCTTGATTTATCTGGAGAATACAAATCATATGAATTCAACTATTACTATTTTTCTCTTTCATTTACAGAAGTGTAGAATACTTAAGACATGAACTGACATCAGAGCATTTCAATAAGATGATAAACTAAAGAGTAGATTTCCTGAAAATACTAGTATCTGCTTTTTTCCCCTGTTAGCTTTATCTTCAACTGTTACAAAGAGCTTTCCAGTACCAGGTAATAAATATCCCACACTTACCACGAGATGTATATTGTTCCTCACCTACAACATCTACTCTGTTTTATGCCAATATGCTATAAAATAAAATCCCTTCCTGAACCCAACTTAGTAACCAGTTGGCTTGTATTAACACAGGCAGCCACAATATCCTGCTCAATGTTTTCTTTAAGCAGATAGATTCAGCTTATTTCACCATGAGCAGACTGAAAAAGGGAGTAAAAAATGCAAACTAAGTTTACTTTGTGTTTTATTTTGTAATAACTTTATTTATTTTTTATGGTTCTTCACATTCAGTTTCCATACTCTAATGCCACAGCAAAAAGTGTTTTGAGAAATTGTTATGCCCAAGGCACGACGTGTTAAGAAATTCACTTACATTTGACTTCATTGCATTCATCAGAGCATACTGACACATTGTCACTTCGTTTTGAGTAGAGCCACGCTGCTCCTTTTTGAGGCTATCAGCTCTGTTTGGAATGCCCTCTGGAAATCAGCAGAAGCTGGACACTACCTGCTTCTCACAGGTGCTATGGAGCATGCTTGGCTGGCATAGGAACTGCAGCTCCTTAGAGGAGAGCCACTGCTGATCAGCTGAGGGGCAGCATCTGGCCACTGCAATGATAGCACCACATGGATAATTTCCTGTCATTTACAACATGGATCTGTCCACTTGTGTCCAAAATAACACTTCCCTGCTGTTCTCCAGGAAACTGCTTTCACACAGTAACTCTTCTTCCTCAGCTACTATTATAAAGCAGAAATGATCAGTGGTTTTGGTTTCCAGCTCTAGAACCAATCACCATGTGAAAAATCTCAGAAGGTGTGCAGATGATGTTTAGGGAAGCCAAGTTAGAAATGGTAACAAGGTAATCTTACTGCAAAGGTAACAACTGTCTTGCTTGTTTTACCTCAGCCCTGAACCTGATCCTCTTCCACCCTAATAAATGGAAGAATCCACATGAATTTAAGGGAAAAGAACCAAGACCCTTTTGCACACAATAAAGAAAGGATTTTGGTGTGTTCTTACCTGAGGTGCCTACTGACATGGATGCTGCATTTCTGTGATTTTGCTTCTCAGCATAGGTCATGTGAAAAACACATTCTTACTTCTTCCTTTTGTGAGTACACAAGTGCACCTCTGTAATCAAGGTTATGAAATGAGGGTGGGTAGTGTACCTGCAGAAAGTTTCGATCATTGATAGTTCAAGACATTCATAATATTCTCCCATATGCAGCTGTTATTTTTTCTTTCTAGCTCAGGAAATAAAGGTGGGAGTCATCCAGCTAAATATGTGGAATGAGAGATAATCTTAGTATAAATAGGTCTTGCTCTAAAAATGTCTTCATTGACTGTAAGGGGAGCCCAGGTCTCTTGTCACAGATGTCAGTGAAATGAATTCCACTCTGTATGCGAAAATGGGGTAATTACATGCCTATGATTACTATTTATGAAATTCAGAGTTCCCCTGAAAACTTGGACAGAGTTTTGACATTCCTCATTAAAACTCTGCAAAAAACAGGAGGAAGCTTCATTTTATTTCCCTGCTAGTGTGGGGTTTTTTCTCCTTTGGAACCAGCTTATCCTAGCCTAGTAAAAATAATTAATTTCTAGTGCAACTGAAAAATCACCACAAATAGCACCAGAGAGTAATTCCATATCTTCAAAATAACCCTGTAGCACCAATTCACCCACATTAGGGGTTTTCTAGTAGCGCTTCTGCTAAGCAAATTTCTCAGTACCATCACTTACTCCGAGTTACCAAAAAGTAGTATTGCCCTTTGCTATTAGGATATGACCAATGTACAGGGTTTTTTGGTTTTTTTTTTCCCAAGAACAGACAGAGTTTACATTTGTTTTATTATTCAGTTGTAATTGTGAGAAAAATTAATGGTTAAACAATATGAATAGATTCCTGCCTCTCAAACATCCTCTTCTTCAAAATAACGAGAAATGTGGCATTTACTCCAAACTAAAGCAGGCTTTAGGCTGGAAGACTGCTGTCAAAATATAGGCAACATCTGACTGAACATAGAACTTAGCTGCAGTTAAAATAACAGAATAGGTGAGGCTGGAAGGGACCACAGTGAGCCATCTGGTCCAATTTCCCTGCTCAGGCCGGGTCACCTAGAGCACATTGCACAGATTGTGTCCAGACAGCTTTTGAACCCCTCTAGAGATGGAGACTCTACAGCTTCTCTGGGCGATCTGTTCCAATGTTTGGTTACTTACACAGTAAAGAAGTTCTTCCTCATATTCAGGTGGAACTTCCTATATATCCATTTCTGCATGTTGACTCTTGTCCTATTTCTTGGTACCACCTAGAAGAGCCTGGCTCCATCCTCTTGACACCCTTCCTTTGGATACTTAAAGACATTGATAAAATCCTCTCTCAGCTCTCTCTTCTCCAGGCAGAAAGATTTGAAATGTAAAATGTAAAACATCAGAGGATTTAATAAATCCATTGGTCAGTTTTCTTACTAGTGACAAAATATCTTTTGCCCAATGTGATTAATCTCTATATTCATATTGAAAAGAAAGCTCCTTTTGCAGCCCACTTGGGCTTAACAGTTAATGTTACTTGACCACCAGTAGCAATGAAAACTTTAAAGGGCTACAGGCTCAGATGTTGGAGCTGAATAATGCTTTTTTAGTTGCAGGAATGTTACCAGAGGAGGAAAATACATTGGTGGTAACCACTGTCACTCACTCTTCCATTACCTTAGGAACAGGCAGTAGTGCTCAGAAATTATCATGCACGATTTTCATAATTAGTCTACAACATATTTGAAATTGTTACCAGGTATCAACATAAAACCTGTATTCCTAAATGCCCATCTGTGAGTGAATGTTAATTAATCACAGACTAAAAATTGAGGCATCCTGACAGCAGATTTAATGGCAGCATTGTCTTAAAAATGCTTAACCTACCTAATGGCAGTACATTTGCTGTGGAAGTGGCAACTAACAGAACCATCTAGAAGGCACATACACATAGTCAAGTTAATTGTTGTTACCTGAACAAAGAGCATGGCATATTATACATTATGCAAAAACATAGCAAAAATTAACATCTAGCTGAAAGAAAAATTTTAAAAGTACAGATATTGCTTTTATTTTCTCTGTATTTTGCAACTTACAAGCTCAAGGACAGATTTGCCCAGTGAAAGAGAGACAGCATCAAAATTCTTTTTCCCCACAGCATCTGGACCACTAGACCGTGTTGTGTCAGCTTAGTTTAGCCTATAGGCAAGAGAAGTTTGATGTTTGATGTATTCTCTCCTACTAACAAATTTGAACACCAACATTTACCATTACCTACAGGTGAAACCATTTTGTTCACACATGCACAGAACCAGTTCAAGTCATTAAGGTGCTATAGTGCAATTTTAGGGCCAAAAAAGAAAAACAAGCACACATCAGTCACTGCACAAGCTTCAGCTTGTCTCCACTAGCTTAACTGTGGTCTTCAGCCTTTGTAGCAGGTGCTTCACAGAGCTTTAGATATATCCTTTTAGTAGTTGAAACTGGGACACTGAGATTTCATCACAATTTCTCAGCCAAAAAAACAAGACTTCATAGAGCTGTGCCCCAGTTTAGTTGTTTCTTCGGGGATGGGTTCTTTGACAGCATTTTAATTTGAATTCTCTCTTTCCCCATAGATGTATAGGTGATTCCATGCAGGATCACAGGAAAAAACAAAGACAGATGAGTAGTTCAAGTGGCTAAGACACCAATCAAAATAACAGCTCAAGCCAGGTGGTTTCTGAGCCCCTTGCACACCCTTTCAGGGCTCTCATGTGAGGCAGTCAGAGCTGCCACCACCAGTTCTGCAGAGGTGCTCCCTGCTCTGCACACTTGTCTCCTCTGCCTAGTGTGGGCTCTGACATGGCTGGAAAGGGGTCACCATGAGGATATTGCTGGAAGAGGAACAGCAGGTGTTGGAAACTAATACTGCACTGAAACTAAAACTAAACTAACTTTGCAAACTGTCCTGTGCCTGCATATAGGCCACAGGTCTGATGCTCAACCAAAGATAAAGACATCATTTAGCAGACCTGGGCTCGCCACAGGAACTTCAAACACACCAAGATGGAATGAACCAGAAGGAAGCATTGTCTCTGGGCCACTTGTGAGCTTTTAGGGTAAAGTGACAAAGATAATTTGGGTAAGGTAATAAACCATTTATTTTGGGTCTGAGATGCCCGAATTTTATGTCATTTTGGGGATCTCTGACAGTGCTCTTCTGTCGTGTTTTGTACGCAGACATGACTGTAGTGCAGCAGAGGGCTTTATTCCAGCTGACCATGATGATGTGCTATGTGCTTGACATACTAGAGGCAAAAGTGGTACTGCCTATGAAATTAGTTCAGTTTTTCAGCACGGCAGCAGCATCTTGCATAGTTAGTACCTGGGAGTTGAAGCATGAGAATCTAATTAAAGTGGGCAAAAAACACTGGTGGCACGCACTGGCCTTCCCTGCAGAGAAGGTGGAGCAGGGGATGCCAGGGATAGGTATGCCCCGCACAGCACAGCCTGGGTAAGAGGCCGCGGTGCTGAAGAGTGTGGTTTGTACTCGGTGCTGTGTCAGTGTTTGTGCCGACGCCCAGACACCCACCGAAGCCTCCCGTGCTGGTGCACCATGAACTTCTGTGTGGTGCAAGTGCTCGCAGCAGAGTACTGCCATCTGGCCTCTTGCTATTTCCTCGAGCTGGGAAGGAGGGAAAGCCTTTTCTGGCAGGTAAGTGCTCCGTCCGAAGTGCCTCCCCGATTGAATGTGCTCACGTTGGACAATAGGAGGGATTGCCAAGCATTGGAACAGGCTGCCCAGGGAGGTGGTGGAGCCATTGTCCCTGAAGGTGTTCAAGGAAAGATGACATGGCACTTAGTGCCATGGTCTGGTTGACAAGATGGTGTCCGGTCAAAGGTTGGAGTCGATGATCTCAATGGTCTTTTCCAACCTTAATGATCCTGCACGCCAAGAGGCGCCTGAAGTCCAGCGGGTATGAGCACCGAGGGGCGCGGGGCCGCTTGTCCTGCACGCCACTGCCGGGGAAGCAGCGTGCTCCCGCACACGCTTTGCCGTGCCCGCGCAGAGCTGTGCCGCGCCGGGGAGGCACCACCCCGCCGTGAGTGTCCCGCGGGATGCGCCGCTGCGGAGCCCCCGCCCGGCAAAAGAGGATGGCCTGAGAGTGAGCCCCGTTCTGTTGGCGCGCCTGCCGCGCTACCTGCGTATCTGTGGCCGTGACGAGAGCCCGCCCCGCGCTCACCCGCTCGGCCCGGGGGCGTCTCGGCGGAGGAAGGCGTGAGGCGGCAGCGGGCGGGGGCGCGGTAGCGCCCGGCACTCTCTGCCGGCGGTCCGGGGACTTTCCCCTAGGCGGGCCCGGGGCCCATGAGGAACCAACGTCCTCCGTACGTGGCCTAGCGAGCAGGTCTTCAGAACATCCCGGCTTCCGTTAGCAGCCGACGACGGTATATAAACATCAACAGATAGGACAACTTCGAGGGCAGGGCGAGCACCTATTTGAAGAGGGTTTGCCTCCCTGCTGGCTTCCGCAGGCGATGCACAACCAGCAGGCGGCCTTGCCGCCCCCCGAGGGGCGCCGCGGCCCCGGGAGGCCGCGGAAGGCGGCCGCGGTGGCACGGAGCGCCCCTGGGAACACGCTATGCAAATGAAGCGCCTCGGCCCCGCCCCGAGCAGGGAGGGGGCGCCAGCATCGCCTTGTGGCCGCGGCTGCGGCCGCCCCGCTGAGGCCGCCGCGGCGCCCGCAGGCTGCAACAGGAGCGGCGGGCGATACACCCCGCACGGGTGCGCACCCGACAGCTGCTAACAGCAACCAGCGGGCGGCTGTCCGCAAGGACCCTGCCGTGCGTGCCGGGCTGTGCTAGCAGTCCCCGGAGGAAACGAGAGTCACTTTCTAATGGCTGCGATTTCCTACACTAGAAAAAAACGGGGTCAGTTTTCCTTTCGGTTGGTTGGTTTGCATTGTGCCCCTGAGCCAACTCTGCACACCTACAGTGTAATTGAAGGTGTTCTCCCTGGCCCTCGTCAGCGGAGTCTGATAGGTAAAGACCAGCAGCCCAGTCACTAGAGACCAGGACGGTACCTGGAGGAGAGGCACAGCGATTTTACAACTGACAGGACTGCACAAACACTTCTTGCCACAGCCAGTTCTCTCAATTTCTTTCTTTCTTTCTGCCTTCCTCTAGGGCTGATGAAATGTTAATGAATTCTCATTCAAATACTTGAATAGTGCTTATTCACTTGTATGTGAATCCTTGTATTGAGTTGCTTTCCATGCAGAATGTGAAATAAAAATAACACGCTTCAGGTCTTAGTTTCTATTAAGAGTAGCTACAGACTTGTTCTTTAATGATTCACAACCAAACATCAAAGAGGAATAACATTAAAAATTTTTTAGAAAGTAATCCTAAGTCAGGTCTTTTAAAAAAGGCATCTAGCACCTCAGCCTTTTAACACAATTGCCCTAACAGCCCCTTGAGGTCAGTGAATACTGAGAGCTTTGCTTTACAGACGAGAAACACAGGTTTTCACATTACAACACGTGCTGCAATTCTGAAACAGAGATCTGGAGATGACCAAACTAACAACAAAGAAAGCTGTACTACAGAGGGCACGGGATACAACTCCTGTCCCACAAGCACAGTTCTTATGTGTGTCCGTCTACCTGAACAGGGTAAGGACTTGAAAACAGATCTCACACTTCCCGTCATGAATACCACAGCTCCTAAGCACAGCATGAAGCTTGCCCTGCGCTAGAAGCAGACACCAATTCTTGCACTAATTAGCAATTTAGCACTCTGCATTCCGAACGCCGGGTGGTGCTCCAGGAATGCCAAGGGGGAACTCCTGAGAAATCTAACTAGGGCGAAGGACTACCGAGGGCACAGAAGCACAGGGGTCAGGTGGAGGAAGTTCTCAAGCAACCATCGGGAAGTGTGAGCGCCTCGCAGGCTTCTCGTGCTATGGACTGGACAGCCACTGCTGTTCAAAAGCTCGTAGGGTACAGCATAAACACCACTGTGGTTTACTCCCAAAATTACAAAATAACTGGAAGTGGACGTATGTACTACTGAGATCCCAGAAATTCCTATTCATTCCTTTAGTACTTGATTAATGGATCTGTCAGTCAAGTGTAAGGACACCACTAAATGATGCTAACTACGGTAATAGGACAAGATTAATTCAAAATAGCACTGAAGACATTATGTTTTTACAATTACATGTCATTATCCAATATACCAAAACATGCAGTTTGTGCAGGTACTTCAGCAACATTGAAAATAAAAGGTAATCTCCCACTTTCTTTGCCTCAAACTATTCTGTACAGGGAGTAAAAATGTAGCAAAGAGAAGGGCTTGATTAGAATGAATGCTTTACAATACACTCACTGTCTCCAGCAGACAACAGCATTTTCATTTTGCTTACCTTGGTGTTACAAAAGTAGAAATTTATATTCTACAGATCTCCTCTATCAGTTTTACAGTATTTCAGCTACACATCTAAGAAAACCACCTCATCCTTGTGGGATTACACCTTGAAGCCACCCAAAGCAAAGCTTTACTGAAAGTCTTGCAATGTTATTGAAATGGCTGGAATAATTAGTAGCCAAAGCCAAAATACTATAAAAGCTTATCACAGAGGTTTTATTGTTTTAGTAGCAGTCAAAATATACTTAGTATAGAAATCCATGTTCATTTGGAAAAAAAAATACCAAACGAAACTGTAAATTATACTTCACCATATAAATTAAATCTTAATTTACAGTTTTGGTGGGCAAAATAGCTGTGATTTGACTGCTAATTGCTAATTTTCCAATGTGATATTAAATGGGCTCTACCCTGATAGTATAATGTTAAATGGGATCAGGATGTCGCTTACATTGCAAGTGTTATGAAAACATCCCATAAAAATAGTCAACCAACTACTTTTTCTCCTAGTATGAGCAACAGTGAACGTTATGAGCAACAAGCCTGAAACAGATGATTCAACTTTTTGACTGAAATTTTTAAACAACTTTCAATTATTCAAGTATTATGGTCCCTATGTACACACTTCTATGAGCCTAGAAAAGATATGGTAGACAATTGAGCACACTACCATCAAATTGTAAGAATTACAAAAACATCAGGTTTTAAACAGCAAATTGTACCTTAATAGTTTAATTAAAAATAGAAGAGTTAGGTAGACTATTTTGCAAATACAACAGCACACTAGTGTGCTGTATATTAAGGCAATACCTTTAAATGTGCACTTGTTATCTCTAACAAGTTTTATACAATTGCTACCAAGTGAAAGAGCTATCATTGTCTTGCAAAACTGAGAAAGAAATACAAAATATCTGGAAGCCTACATTTTCAAAGTACAAAATTAACCTTCAGTCCTTGTGTTGAAATACTATACACAGTACAAACAGTGATTCTCCCCTACAAGATCTCACGAGGATTTCTTAAAGCTGGAGGCAAATTTGAAGGTTTTGACTCTTCATCCAGAAGCACCAAATCTTCAATTTCACTACCTTTGTATTTTCTTTTACATATCTTCACAATAACTTTCTTCTTGAGGAATAATTTCAAAGCTTCTCTTGAAGCCACTGCTTTGGCATTTTCCATACTTTTACCACAGCCAGTACCCAAGTAGACAGACTTGCACCTCAGTTCACAAACTATATTTTCTAGTGAGCTTTTATTTTGAGGCAAGTCTGCAAGTTCCTTCAGAGGAACAAAAGCAACATCTAATGTAGCTTTTACGGACTGAATAGATGAATTTAGAAGTTCTGCATGATTCACATTAGGACTGAAGCCTCCAACAGCAACCAGTTTCCAGGCTACAGCTTTGTAGAGTCTGTTGAAAAAAGGTTGTCTTTCCTTAGCATCTTCGCTAGTTAGTGGTTTGCACAAAGCCTTCGTGGGGCTTTCACATGCCTGTGAGCCACTCTTGGAGGCCAGCAGGGAAGCGCCTGCCTGAGCTCCACCCCGGGAGGGCCCTTGCTGAGCTCCGCTCCGAGCAGCCAGCAGCGAAGCTGCCACCTGAGCACTGCTCTTGGAAGCGAGCAGTGAGGATCCCGGCTGCGCACCGCTCCGAGCGGCCAGCAACGAGGCGGCCACCTCCGCACTGCTCTTAGAGGCCAGGAGCGGGGAGCCCACCTTAGCCGGGCCCTTGGAGGCCAGTAGCAGCGAGGTGCCCACCTGAGTGCCACTCTTGGGGGCCAGAAGCAGTGAGCTGCTCACCTGAGCACCACTCTTGGACACTGATGCTGGGGCATTCACTTGGGTTTTGGAAGAGAGCAATGCAGCACTTGTTTGAGGGGTGCTCTTGGTGGTTGGTGGCACTGCCGGCACCTGTGGGGTGCTCTTGGTGGTCAGTGGCACTGCTGCTGCTGTTGCCTGTGGGGTGCTCTTGGCAGCTGGTGGCACTGCTGCTGGCACTGCTGCTGCCTGTGGGGTGCTCTTGGCTGTCACTGGCACTGCTGCTGCCACTGCTGCTGCCTGTGGGGTGCTCTTGGCAGTTGCTGGCACTGCTGCTGCCTGTGGGGTGCTCTTGGAGGCTGATGGCACTACGGCTGCCTGTGGAGTGCTCATGGCAGCTGGTGGCAGTGCTGCCACCACCGCATCTGGCTGAGGGGTGCTCTCGGCAGCCAGTGGTGCTGCACTCACTGTAGTTTTCTTTTCAGGTGATGGCACATTTTCACACTTGCTTTCCTTAGGTGGGCTTGAGCAAGGCTTCTTTCCTGGCTCTTTTTCAGAAGAAGGTGGCTTTTGCTCAGCAATACTTTCAGCATTAGCAGGTTTTCCTTCTGTTTCTATGTCTGAGACTATGACCATTTCTTGATCTGAACTGCAAGTTGACTGGGAATTTTTTGGATCTTTGCTAGTACCTTTTTCCTGCTTTTTGGGTAAGGTGCTCTCTGATTCCTTCACTCCTTCTGCCTTGGTTGTTTTCACATCCTTTCCAGCATCTTTAGAATCTCTGCTTTTCTCAACAGCTTGTCTCTTGCAGGGCTCTTCTACCCCTTCTGCAAAACAAGTAAAATACGTGATCCTCTTTGATTTCTGCACTATAAAATACCCACACAGAGAGAAATCATCAAAAACCTTATAGCAATATTCTCTGTGAATTTAAGGGGCATATATTAGCAATGCATCTCAAACAGTCATTTCAATTATTAACCTACTATTTCAGTTTTTTGGGGTTTTTGGACAAAATACAGAAAATACTCATGAGAGATTTCAGATGCTGGTTTGGACCCATAGGCAAGTATGTATTTCTATTCTTGAAGTCCAAACCAGAACTGGCCAACATACATTAAATGGGCTATCTGACTTAAAAATAAAAGAAGTGTATTTTGCCTATTAATATCACAAAACATCTAAAACATTACTCTTGAGAATTACTTCAAGAAACTCAGTTTCTTACACAGCAACAACACCTAACTGGTAACAAAGGCAAAGTAACAAGAACGTATTTAAACTGGAGCACAGCAGCCCACATCGCAACACACAAATTATCAGATTAAAGTGCACCAGTTGTAGCAATTCAAAACAGCAGCTCTATATTACCAAAGGACTACGTATGCATTATGTCCATTTTAGAGACATTATATTAGAAAAAGAATAGCACAGAGAGAGGAAGCTATGAACGGGAGTTTAAAAAGTAAACTATTTCGACTACTTTCTAAGCCCGAGGCAAACCGAGAACATTCAGAAACAAGCATTCTCTAGACTCCTATGTATTGTCACAGCTATGATCTGCTAACCATTGCTACTTGATATGCCTCTTTTCTTCACCTTGGCAACCAGTTCGTCTCTCGTGGTGCGGACAGGCGCGTCGGTCACTTGGATGCCTTCGGCCATTTCCAGCGCCTTCTCCATGACCTGCGGCGGGTACCTGGAGGGGCGACAAGAGCAAAGGACGGAAGGGGCCTCGTCAGACGGTCGCGCCGCGCCGTCCCCCCCGTCCCCCGGCGCGTCCCGTTGAACTCACCGGCATCCCAGGAAGACGTGGTTGGCCCACACCATGGAGAGGGACACCAGGCGCTGCAGCTGGGCGCTGCCCGCCGCCGGCAGCTCCCCAACGTTGCGCAGCAGGAACTCCCGGCGGTACCGCCAGTGGTGTTCAGGCTCGCAGGCCCCGCGCAGCGTCTCTGCCCAGGCCGCCTCTTCCGCCGTCCGCCCCAGGGGCTCGCCCGCCGCCGCCTTCCCCGCCATCGCCGCCGCCGCCGCCGCCGCGGAAACACCCGCCCCGCTGCTTCCGCCCGGCACGCTGTGAGCTCACATCCGCCGGGCCGGGCGGGGCGGGACGGGAAGCGAAGCCGAGAGTCCGCCTCAGGCCTTGGCGCTGTCTCCGAGCTGCCCCGCTCCGCCCGCACATCGCGGGGTGCTGGGGGAAAAGCGGTGCTCTTGGCCGCGGCTACAATAACAGCATTGTGACTGGTGAAAGCGTGAACAAAAGTTCTGCTCTACGGTTTCATTCTTCCAGGCTTGCTGAGGTCGGAGTTCGTGGGGGGTCAGTTGGCGTTTTACCACAGAATCACTTAGGTTGGAGAAGTCCTCTGAAATCATGGACTCCAGCCTCTGGCCGAACACCACTTTGTCAGTCAGACCACTGAACTGAGTGCCACGTCCAGTCTTCTTTGAACACCTCCAGGGATGTGGACTCTACCGCCTTCCCGAGGAGCCTGTTCCAGTGCTCGGCAACCTTTTGTGTGAAGACACTCCTCCTAATGTCCTACCTAAGCGTCCCCCGGCGCAGCTTAAGACTGTGCCCTTTAACCCAGTCACTGGTTGCCTGGAAGAAGAGGCCGATCTCTACCTGGCTACAGCCTCCTTTCATGTAGTCGTAGAGAGTGATAAGGTCTCCCCTGGCTCTCCTGGCTAAACAACCCCGGCTCCCTCAGCCACTCCTGGTAGCACTTGTGCTCCAGACCCTTCACCAGCTTCATTTCACTCCTGTGGCCTTGCTCCACCACCTCAATGTCCTTCCTGAACTGAGTGGCCCATAACTGGACCCAGCAGTTGAGGTGTAGCTTCACCAGTGCTGAGTACAAAGGGACAATCCTTTCCCTATTCCTGCTGGCTACACTATTTCTGATCCAGGACAGGATGCCACTGGTCTTCTTGGCCACCTGGGAAAAATGTTGGCTCATGTATTGCTGGCTCGTGTTCAATCAGCACCCCCAGATCCTCTTCCACTGGTGAAAGGAAAAGGACCCTCAGGTCCTTTCCCCCTTTCCTCCTCAGTGTTGTCCACACAATCAGATTTGTTACCTGATGTGCAACAGGACAATAATTGCATACTCACGAGAGAGACAGCGAATATTTACTTGAGAGTTGCACAAGCCTGGGTGTCCAGTGGTATTCCACAAAACAAATATGCCCCTCCAGAATTTCTGTGCTGTTATTGCTACATAGAAGTTTGGAGTTACTTTCCAAGGGGTGCCCCTCTCTTATGATTGGTTAGTAATTTCCATACAATTGATGTAACCCCAGCTAACTTCTATCCAAGCTCTGGGGCAGGGTCTTCACCTGGGCAGGTAATTTTGGCAGGGACAAATTTTAATATTATAATGAGGATAGTTCAGGTATAGGATACATGGACCTTGAGTACTTGCCAAGCTAGCAATGTATGCATAGATGTACATCAACATCTTGATTTGCTATGTTCTTAAAGCCTGTGAATTCCCGGATGTCCTTGACTAAGGGATGCTAGCTGCTGCCTGTTCTCCTGATTAGGTCTCCTTTCCTGATGGCTTGCACCAAAGATTTAACCTGACTTAAAATAATCTTGACATATTCCATGTTTTACAACATTGACACAGTGTGTCACAACAGTGACAGGAAGGATGACAGGAAGGTAGTGGCAAGTACATGGGTTGTTGCGGCATTTTGGAGGAAGCTTTAAATGAGAACTGCTGGCTACAAAGGGTTCAGCTAATTGCTGTTGCAGCTCTGTAGGCTGTCTTTTGTTTGTAAAAGAATTTGTTTCAAAACCATTTGAACAATTCTCTATGAAAAAGCACACTGTGAAAATATCACCAGTTTCAGTCTGCCAAGATAGGGCTTGCTGAATCAGTGCAAAAGAGGGAAAAAATTTGAATTCTGAAGGGCTGTCCCTGGAGAGCTGTATTGATTTTTCCTCCTGAATTGAAAGTCTGGGTTTGCTTAACTTTTCAATTTTTAACACCTACATGTCATCATGAACTGAACTACAGGGTAGATTGCATTTAAGGAGGGAGTGTTTCTCCTTAACTGACTTAGATGTCTTATTTTGTGGAAGTGGTTATGTAGTGGTTTAACAAAGAGTACCTCTGTAGACCAAAAACTAGGTGATTAAAGAAATGAAGTCAGAAAAATGAAGTCCAGTGTACTTTTGCTCTTTATCTATTGCTAGAATGGAAGTGCTTTTCCCTTGCTTTCCTGGTTAGGCCAAACAATGTTATCTTGTGTCCTGGCAAGAATAGTTCAGTGACAGAGAGCAAGGGAACAGTAATGAATGGGATGGGGCTGACAGGCTCCCTGTTGTTTTCTGTTTGCACATAGAGGAAGAAAAGGGCAGAAAGTTTGTACCCTCTCTGATGTGGGTGTCTTGGAACAATGGGTTTGTTACAAGACAGTGTCAGAAAGTTTAGAAACTGTAGTCACCACATCTGTTTCAGTCATTAGTTGTATCAATCCCATGAGTGGTTGTCTGGTAATGTAGCTTCAAATGCAGGAAAGACATGATCTGTCACATTAGGGTTTCTGCTTAGTAGAGGTGAGGTGGGCCTGTCTCCTAGACCTCTGTGATATCGCAGTTCTTGACTTCATGGTCCAAACAGACCTTAGAAGGGAAGGGTAAATGGAATCTTTGGCAAACATAGGTTTGAGTTTGCACCTCAGCCAAGATGATCTATTCTGCCAGCCTGTTTGTTCACTCTTCAGTGAACCAGTTTTCTTGCTAATGAAGCTGGTTGTGACCTGACCCAGGCTTGAGATCTGCCTCTCAGAGACAGCAGGAATTCTACCAAGCCTGAGTAGCTGCGGCAGAACTGTCTGTACTCTTGCAGAAGAGCAAGCAATACAGACAAGAATGCCCTGTCCTCCTCCACAAGCATCTGAATTGCCAAGTGGACTAAGGACTAGTCCATGTTGAGCTGCTCATATACCAGTTAAGAGTGGGAGCTGGGGTGGGTTAGACTCCATAGGATGGTGATAGGAACATTTCATACACTCAGAGGGATCTCCAGAAGTCATATTGTGGTGTTGTGGGTTAATGACAGCCAAACCACAGGTGTAGAACTCCACACCTCAGAGCTTTGCGAGTGCTTCCAGTCACCCCCTGTGCATAAGTTCATATAGACTCACCTGTAAGTCCTGGGTTCCTACAAAATAATTGTTCTAGGAAGTGTTGGAGGCCCAGCAGAGCTACAGAGCTTAATACATTATCTAGTCCAAGAGTGGCTAAAGGATTGATTAAAAGAACAACTTCCTGCCCAGTTTTAGAGGACAAATTAACTGAGAACCATTCCACCTCTTTGCCCGCTGACTATATGTGTGAACACAAATATTGGTATCAGCTGGGGAAAAATCAGAAACAGTTTTGCATACATGTAGAATGGCTCAGAACAGTTTTTGGTTGTAGTGAACAACTTCTCTGGTCTGATACCTTTCTGGAACCTTATGCTTTAATTTTGGGTTAATTTTCTTTGGTGTTACTGCTGCATCAATGTATCCTTGTTGGTACAAAGATGACTTTAGAAAATGAGCCTTTTTTCTTCCCTACCTGTTTTTTTCCAGTCATAGTCTTTCTACTTTATTACTGTGTGCTTGAATCCCACTGGAAACAGGATAAATCCTACTCCTGGAGTATGGGATGGTGTGCAGACAAGCATAGATGTATACATGTAGTACTCTCTGAGCACTAAGAGACATACTGTATATCAGTTTGATGAGTTTGTGTATTAGAAAAGAGAGAAAAACACTGTGTTAATTTTGAAAAACAAAACAAGTACTATTTTCATTCTCACCAGGAAAGGCAATTTTGAAGTTAAACACTTCACTGATGGTGCTAATGCTGTGCATTTAATTTTCAACATTGGAAGGAAAGCGATGGTTTTGTTCCCATTAGGGAAGGAACTTCTAAATGCCATGTCGATAGTAGTGTTGTTAAGAGTCATTTGGGGTTTGATAATAGCTGCTTTTGGCAAGATACAACAAAAATCTCAAGGTGAATCATACCAGTGTCTATAAATCACAGTATTGCACCTGCACTCCTTGTATAATAAGTTTATTTGTGCCTTTATAAACCAGTGAATTATTATTTCTTCAAAGTCAAGTCCCACTGAAACACAGAGGGCAGTATGTCCCATTGAGTTCAATTATGTTCTGTGCAGTTAAGGTTAATATATAGTGACATTCCCTACTCAGCTTAATATGAGAACTGTGCCCTTAACATCACGCAATGCAAAGAGAGCTCAGAGTTATTGCCACAGAAAAGCAATAACAGTGGAATCTTACTGGCCTGGCACAATAAATCCCCTGAATACCATCTTAGTTGGTCCCTACTATAAGTAATAAGTAAACTACTGGAGAGCTCTGTCTTAAGTTTATTAGAAATGAAGCTCGAAGAAGGATGGGGAAGAGATGTTTTGCCATTTCCTGATATCATGTTATGTGTTCTGCTAGAGCAGATCATTGAAATTCACCTGGGCAAGGGACAGCATTTTCAGGGAGATGTGCCTGCATGTGCCTAAGTATCCTGTCATTACTATTCAGTAAACTAATCCTTGGAATAAAATAAATTAGTTGCTATAAAAGCATTAATTACTATCTAGGCTTGTCAATGGAAGCTAGAGTAGATCTGTGTTTTTGTTTCACTACAGTCATGCAACTATTCTTATGCTACTTAAGCAGCTCTGGATTACAAAATTATCCACTCTTCTGATATTGCTTAGCTGAGAAAAATGTATTGAGTAATTACAGAATATAAAAAATAAGGGTGAAAATGAAGGTAAATTCATAACAATTTTCCTCTACACATACATGTTCTTATTACTAACTTAAATATTTTGCATTTAGTAATGCATTATACTTTAAATATATAACAGTGCCTACAATAGCATTGTCAGTTTGCTTAACTACAGCTAAAGGTAGCATATCAATGTCTTGCTAAACTATGCTTTAGGTAGCATGCCACTTGCTAAAAGTCCACTGCTTGGCATGAAATTTTCCATAATGAGGATGGAAGTTTAGGACAACTGTACAACTACCAAATATGATCTAAGAAACAAGGGCTTTTTTTAGGATAATTTTTTGTGGAGATCTTATGTTTGAGGTTCTTAAATGCCTTTATACCGTAGAGAAAACTTAGAATATGTCATAAAAAACTGAATTGGGGTGTCTGTTCTTCTGACTACATGAAGCATAATATATGAGCCTTAAAGAAATTAATTTTCCACATTCCTGAATTAGCATGTGTCCCTACCATCCTTACTACTATTGCAGTCAAGTGTTCCCCTATTGTGGGCCCAGAAGAGACCTCTGTTTGCCACTATGGGCTGGGGTGGGTTTGTGGACTGAGACAGACTATGGAAATCATCCCCTGTGCTCCCCAAGGGCTGCTGTTTTCTCTTTTTCATGGGTGTTTGAGTGTGTCTTATTGGAATGGTGAGGGAACAAGGACCTGACAGAAGGGAAGGAAACAGTAAGTATGGAGGCAAGACTGAAACTGCTGGAAGTGGAAAACCTTAACATGAGAGCAATAGGGATAGGACACTGGGATTAGGTGAGGAAGGAAACTAAATTCTCAAGGAGAAATGAAGGAGAATGAGTTCAAGGCAATGGAACAAGTACATATAGAGAAGAAATCTATACAAGAATAGATGTGGAGGCCAGTAAGGAAACCAAAAGAATGAGAGCATATTGGTAGAGCACACAAAGTCAAACAGAATCAAATCTTGACTCTGAGAAAAGGGACAAGCTATGATGGGAAGGGAAGCACTGACAGAGGAACCACTGGGATTTGAACAGAGACCTAGAGAAAGGAAAGGTAAAACTCAGAAGCACAGAGACATTAGCATTTCAGTGACTTATTTTTTTCCATTTCCAATAGTTATGTGCTAAGGTAAGTGAAACCAAGAAAATATTCTGACTTTTTAATTTAGTAAAAGATATATTATCGTATTTTCTGTGTCCTATAAAGGAACAAAAGAGGTAGAATTCCATTTTGTTGCAGAAACCCATCTTGAAAGCCACCTTTAAAGAATTTTTAGGTAGGAAGCCTTAAGCCGTTGGCAGACAGCTGTAACTTGGAGCTGGAAAAAGCAAGAAAATGGCCTTAGGAATGTTAATGCAAATACTGGCATAAGTTCATTGTAATTTGAGAGGATTCAGGAAAGTACTAAAAGGGAAAGGAGGTTTTGTATAAAAGAGACTCTGTTGTGAGGCTATAACTTACCTACATTTTTTTATGTCTGTGTGCATATATATGTATACAGCATGTATGCATGTCTGCATACACACATACATAATACAGTATAGATGTGTGTGAATATGTGTTAAAAATACTGTATTGTTGATAATGTGAGCATCTGTAAATCCAGATATCCCTGCTCCTTCAGTCAAGTTATTTGTACCTCAGAGGAGAAGCAAAATTACAAATTATATTTTGCTGGCTTGAGTTGTGGATAGGTGCATTACGCAAATGGGTGCTGTTAAGTCATTATACCGTGATGTACTAGTATGACATTTGTATGTCCTACATATTTTGCAGACACAAATAACTAGTTTAGAAATTATATAAGGAGCTTTCCTGAGAATTCAGGCAACAATGTCAGGTCTAATTTGACTTACAGCTATTGGAAATCATGGTTCTGTTTTTCATTACTTTTATACCAATATCCCTGACAACCTGCAATTTACCTGGTATGAACAGCACCTCCTGAAAATGTAGAGCGGTTTTGTGTGCCATGTGCTGTTGTATTTTTGTGTATTCTACCTGTGCATAAGAGTGATATTTCACATAAATTCCACTGGATGGCACTGAAGGAGACAAGATTGCATGGAAATATGTCTAGAAGTTCGGTATAATTCCAAAAATTAAGAGTGGCTTACTTTTTCATTCCATTACTGAAACAGACAAATGTGAACTCATTTTCCATCCTGATGTAATAATTTGTCATCAAAATCAACTCTTAGACACTCCTAGCTGCAGTTCTACATTTTGACAGTAGCAAAATTACAGTGAAGGCAGAGTAAAGGCTTCTGAATCTGAATACCCCTTCTTCCCCAACAAAGGTAGACACTGAAAGAAACAGCTTTGGCCCATTCTGGATTCTTATGTAAAGGTTAACAAAGCACCTGAAAAATTTTGATCCCTGTCCTCCATGGCAATGCTTTTGATATTATCTACTTCTACCCTTCTGAGCAAGTGCAAGTATTTTAGTTTTCAAGCTAATTTGAAAAAACTACATAGGAAGGTGTTCAGGATTAAAACCTTCCACCTGTTGAGGAAATGTCGTATACTATTTCAGAGAACCTCCTGAGCTGAAACTCCATCTGCTGTCCCTACACAAGGACCCCTGTTTTGTCCTGGATAAGGAGTTTGCAATCCTGTCTGGAAGGCACACAATTACAGTCTGTCAATCAGACCTGTAGGAGTCATGGGAATCATCTTTGACTTCACTCTTTTTTTGACCTGTTTATCTTGATGTATATGAATTTTATTTCCTTTTATTCTCTAAAGTATCTTCTTATCTTCACATCACAGATATACTTTTTAGGCTTTTGTTATCTCTCATCCTGCTTATGACAGCTTTTTTTTCCCAGGCTTGACCTGACCTGTCAAGAAGATCCCTTGAAACACTATTCTTGCACTTATCTCTCTGGCCTATTTCTGTGGTTCCTTTTTGTACTTACCTCTTTAGTGTATCTCCATAGATTTCCCTGTCTCTGCAAACTATAGCCCTCTGAGAGTGCAGTTTGACAATTTTTTTGGCAGCTGTGCTGGCCTAAGACAGTTTTTGCTCCCAGCCATCCGTGCCTGTCTCTTTGATATGCCCGCTGGTTTGCTGGCACAGTTGTTTTGTTCAGCTGTGTGATAAACCAGATTAGGAACCTGATTTGGCTGAAAAATAGCACGGGGAAGGGAAGAGAGGAGCCTTTTACAACCAGCTTATTTCTCCAGTCAGGGCTATGAGGCGGTTGGGTCTGCAGCAGTGACAAGCAGTGAGAGATGCAGGGTTGCAGAGCAACCGTGCCCTGTGCTGGTTTATGTAGGCTGCTGCCAGCTGTTAGGTGACCTGATTCTGATGATAAGCCAAGCTAATAGCTGCCTGCTGCTGACAGGGTAGTGCTGCACCTCCTTCCTCACCCTCAGCACGGCTTGGTTCCTGTCCACTCCCTTGTGCCAACACAGGTGCTTATCTCACCCAAGTGAGCCAGCTGTGGGAGCTAACCCAGCACAGAAGCACTCTCTTTTTCTGATGGCTTTCCTGGCTATTGTTTCAAGAGCCCATGGAGCCCACCCACCCACTCATCAGCAGCTGAGTGCTCTGTCAGCTCAACTTTGGCCTCAGTTGCACCACAGTGCTTCACAACTTTGTCTTTTCCTGTCATTTCTTGTCCTCTTCCCTCTCAGTCTCCGTATCTACTCCATCTGTTTTTCTCATAGCTGTGTTAATGATGTCCTTTTGGTCACCCTCAACATATGGAATACACTCTCTGGAGCAATTGCTGCATCTTTCAAATCTCTCAAGATTTTCTCTTACCATGACACATACTGTAAACTGCCAGCAGATAATGCCCAGTTTAGTTGCTTGTAGGAATTTTGGATTTCATTACGACACTTAACGTAACCATGTGTTATCTTGAAACAGGCATAGTCTATCAGTTTATTTGAGAAGCTAAAAGGGATTAAACAGGACCTTTTGTCTTTTTTCTTTTTTTTTTTTTTTTTAAGAGCAAAAATTCCTAAAGCTATGCCCTGGAGGAGATGTACTTCCCTAAGGTCGTATATAAATATCAGAGGATTATTTTCTGTTTCTTTCACACCTTGAGTCATCATTCATGCTTGTGCAAATGGACATAGCATTGCTACTAAGCAGTTTACAATAACATCTTACAGAATTGTAAATTAGTGCCCCAGAGACATGATAGCAGAGAGTCAGCACTTACATGGGCAGCTGAGCGTAGAGATTTAGGGATTTCTTTTCACCTAGCTGTTTTTACTGTTTGGTTTCTTTTTAGTCACATGTAGAAGCATATCCTAAACATATTTCATCCTAGTATCTTGGTGTGCTAAGCATTCTTTTTCCTATTCAGTTAAATGGAAACTGTATAGGAAAACAGCAGTGAGCAGCATATTGCCTTGGAAGCAATAAAATAAAATTATCTGTGTTTGCTATTTAAAAAAACAAGCAACACAAACATGACAGGGGGAAGCTCTACACCATGCAACAGAGCACAAGACTTAGCATATATTAATCGAGTTACTTTTGAAATAGGAGACAGCAGCTGCAGACTTTTGTATGAGTGCTGTTGCACCCAAAGTACTTAACCCTGTGGTAGGTGGTGCTAATTAGGTTGGGCGTGGCGCTAATTAGTTTAGATACAACACTGGTCATGCAAATACACAGAGCCTGTGAGTCCAGCTCAGACCTGGCTGGAGCATTCTGCACTAACTGCTGCATGAGGCCATATGTGTGCATCCAGAGAGAGAAATTGTTTGCTCTTGGCCACTTGTTCATTACCCCTGTAGGGTTTAGCTTCAGTAACAGATGCATTTGCCACATACAGGTGTCAGATGTGGCTTTGTTCCAGGTTTACTTCCCTCTTGATAAAAACAGAAGACACACTTTTAAGTGTGTTTTTCAGGCTCTGAGTTGTTTTTGTGGAATAATGGGCATCCAACACAGCTGCTTCTTAAAACTGTTCTGTTTTACTTCTTAATTAAGGCTGTAAGTACTGAGAGGAGCAGGAAAGAAGGGGATGGTAATTTTTCCAGTCACTAGAAGTTTATGGAAATTGTGCATATCTGCTGCAAGGTCATGGAGGCAGACAGCAGTAGGACAAAGAGCCAAGCACATTCTTCTCCAGTACATTTATCAGGAGACCTGCCTTCCCCCTTCAGTGAGACAAAGCAATGTTTCAGATTGGAGATATGATCATGACTACAACATAAATTCTGTATCTATGTAACTGGATGGCAAATATATCACCAAAGCACTGACTGCAGAATTGCTGTCTTTTTACATAACTGTTTCATATATCTATAAATATAACATTCTTTCAAAATTGGAATGTTCAAGTTGATGTTTGTAGGAAGGTTAGTGCTTATTAGTAAGAACAAAGTAAGCTGAAGAAGCTTTGTTCAAGGGGCAGTGTTCAGAATGACCTGTGGGATAAAGGGAATTACAAGATCTTCCTCCTTTTTTTGTATTTTTTAAAGGATCTCAGGTAGTCATTCTGGCAACTTCTCTCTGTTGTTTCATTTCCGTTTGACAGACAGATGAGACAAAAGTTTCATTAGAATGTTGTGAGCCATCAGTAATAACTAGGAAAGACTAGTGAAAATGTGGACCCTGTCTATAAGGAAATGGGACGTGGTCATCCAGTATATGGAGAAAGCTAAGGTACAAAACAACTTTTTTGCCTCAGTCTTCACTGACAGGTGCTCCAGTCACAGTGCCCAAGTTACAGAAGGTAAGGGCAGGGACTGGAGAAGGAAGATCAGATTCTGCTCTAGGAGAAGATGAGGTTTTGAGAACTGAAGATGCCCAGGTTCATGGGACCAGATGAGATACATCCACAGGTCCCAAGGGAAGTGGCAGAGGAAGTGTCTAGGTCACTATCCATTGTATTTGAGAAGCTGTGACAGTTTGGTGAAGTTCCCTCTAACTGGAAAAGGGGAAATGTAGTCCTCATGTTTAAAGATGGGGAAAAGGAAGATGTAAGGGACTAGAGGCCAGTCAGTCTCACCTTGTTATCTTGCAAGATCATGAAGCAAATCCACCTGGAAACTGTTCTATGGCATATAGAAAATAAGGAAGTGATTGGTGACAGCCAGCATGACTTCACTAAGGGCAAGTCATGCCTGACAAATTTGTTGGCCTTCTACAGTGGGGTAACAGTGGGTAAGGGAAGAGCAACTGAAATCATCTACCTGGTCTTGTGCAAAGCATCTGACACTGTCCTGTACAATAGCCCTGTTTGTAAACTGAAGGGATACAGATTTGATGGATGGACCAGTTGGCAGATAAAGATGTGGCTGGATACTCACACTCAGTTCTGAGTTGCTGTCAGTGCCCAATGTCCAAATGGAGGAGTGACAAGTGGTGTTCGTCAGAGGTTGGTAATGGGACAGGCACTGTTTAACACCTTTGCAAGGTAACAGAGAGGGATGTTGAGGGCACCCTTAGCAAGTTTGCCATCAACACCTAACTCTGTGGTGCAGTTGGCACACTGCAGGGAAGGGATGCACTAGGGTGACCTGGTCAGTCTTGAGCTGTGGGATTGTGCAAATGTCATGGAATTTAACAAAGCCAAGTGCAAGGTTGTGGGTGTGGGCAATCCCAGGCATGAATACAGGCACAAATACAGGCTGGACAGGTGGGTGGATGAGAAGATTTTCATGAGCTGACAGAAGTGCACCTGCAGCCCAGAAAGCCAAATGTGTCCTGGGCTGCATCAAAAGCAGCATGGCCAGCAGAGTGAGGGAGGGGATTCTGCCCTCTCCTCTGCTCTCATTAGACACCACTTGGAATGCTGCATCTGGCTCTGGGGTCCCCTACATAAGGACATAGACCTGTTGGAGTGAGTCCAGAGGAGAGCAGGATGATCAGGGGGATGGATGAGGAAAGACTGAGGGAGTTGGGGTTTTTCAAACTACAGAAGAGAAAGCTCTGGGGAGATCTGATTGTGGCCTTTACCACTTAGAAGGGGGCTGCAAGAGAGCTGAAAAGAGACTTTTCACAAGGGCATGTAATGATAGGACAAGGGGGAATGGCTTTGAACTGAAAGGGGTTAGGTTTAGGTTGGATATCAGGAAAATGTTCCTTACTGTGAGGATGGTGAGGCACTGGAACAGGTTGCTTTGAGCAGTTGTGGACGCCCCATCCCTGGAAGTGTTCAGGATTAGGTTGGATGAGGCTCTGAGATATCTGGTCTGGTGAAAGGCGTCCCTGTGCATGGCATGTGTGCTGGAACTGGCTGATCTTCAAGGCTCCTTCCAACCCAAAGAGTGCTATAATCTATGACAACTGACCTGTGGCAAGTCAGCTAGCAACTGTGCTACATAATATACTTGGACATAATGGACATAATTGGACAACTTGGACGTAAGTAAAATATGATACCTGTGAAATGATGAAAATTACAAGAATTCATAGCTTTTTTATATTGGTATGGTTGATCCTGACACTTTGTTAATTGTTTAATGTCACAGAGAGGGATCCAGTTCCCTGAAGATTTGAGTGATCTTTATAAACTTTATAATGTCATCAACCAATTTTTTCTTTTTCAAGGTATGGCAGTGATATTGCCCACTAAATAGCAGGAGCATAGATTTTAAAAAATAATATTGCTTAGAAAAAGGCACACACAGAGTAAGTAATCAAAAGTTTGGTATTTTAAATTTTTTTTTAGTCTTTTTGATGTTATCTTCAATTAGGTTTTTTTCCACTGTGCCTGCCAGAAAAAATATATGCATGCACAGCTAGCTATCTCTGACTTTTAAAGTCATGGCACTTGGCAAAATGCTTTTAAAGAGAGAAATACAAAAGCCAACATTATCTGTGAAAATTATGTAAATATTTATAAGCAATATATGTTTGATTTCTGTTCTTTTAAAAATTATTTATTTATTTTAAAAATCCATCTGTTGCTACCAGATGATAAATATTTAAATCAAATTTGTGCCTGGGATACAAGGGCACTATTTCTTCCAGAAGGGACATTATGAATTTGATACTGTAGGCCCAGCCTCAGTTCCCCAGCTCAAACAGCATAGCAGGCACTTTGTTGGGGTACATTTATAGACTTGTATGAAAAAGCTTCCTGTCTGGTAGGCTATAAACAAGCGATCATTTTGCCTAATCTCTTTCAGGAGGTTTCCTAGAGGCTGGATTGGAATATGTCTCCTGGGAAAATACCTCATTTTGCCTGAAAGATTCCAAGCAATGGTGACTTACCATCTCCTCAGGTAAGTTGTTCCAATGTCTAGTTACCCCCACTGCTAAGAAATCCCATAATTTCAATCCTGAATTTGTCTGACTATAGTTTCCATTCATTATATCTTTTTATGTTTCTGTCTGCAAGACTGAAAAGCCCTACAATCAAGTACCTTTTCCATGTGTGTATATCTGGGTACAGTGATCCAGTCACCACTCTTCTCTGACAGATTTAATAGACGTCTTAAACCTTATCCTTAGGTGTTATTTTTCAACCTCTGGATCATTTTTTCTGCCCTCTGATTTTTTTTTTCTAGCACTTATATATATCCCTGAATCATCGGTACTGCTTTTTCTGATGCTGGGCGCAGAGCAAGGTCACATCCTAATAGTTACTCCCTTTTTTCCTACAGAGGATAATCAGTTATTATGTATTACAGCTGACATTTGCTGATGCATTGCATGTGTCAATAGATTGGTAGATAAAGTCCTGTGGAGGTCTGACACTTGCAATGTGTGTTTGCACTACCTAATTCATACTCTGAATTCAAGGAGCACTGTCTGTCAGATTTTCTGCATACAGTGTCCCTTTTAGCTACTTAGATGATCCATAAATCCCACTAATACATAAAAATTGTAGTTTTTCCAAATAAAGAGGGAAAGGCTACATTGCAAAGAGTTAATTTTGATCTTCCTGTAGGAGAGATCCTACATTAGGAAGAGAAGTATTCTATTGCTGTGCTCAGAGTGGAAGAATAAGGGTGAAGAAGTGCTGAGAGAACACAGTGACAGACTTCTGTGAAAGCTCTGAGTGACTGTTTTTGTGGGCAGCAGGGGGGATGAAAATAGCACCCAGTTAGGAGTTCTACCCAAGAAAAGCTGAAATTTAATAGAGCTGGCTGGCTTATGTCTGGACACATACAAAACTGGTAAGAAAAAATTGTCATTAATAGCTTGTCAAAGTTTATCTCATCTTTATTTGTTTATCTCCTTTGGCACATGTACAAAAACTGCTCTGAGTACAGGTGTATGACTTTAACTCCTGTGGTAGAGAATTATAAAATCACAGAAATGTTGTTTGGGAAGGATATGTGCAAGTCAACTCGTCTAGCTCTGTGCTTGATGCAGGCTGTTGACAACATTCACTTAGGAATGGGCCTCTTTGGAAAATCTGAAAATTTTGTCCACAACTCCTCTGACTCCTTGTCTAGCACACCTTTTTCTTATTCTTCTATCAGAGAGGCAAATCCTAGCTCTAACATGAACTCAGTCAGGGAACACTGCTGTCAGGAAGAAGAAAGCCTGTTCTTATACTTCTCCAGATTTCTTGAGTTTAATTAGGCAATGATCCTAACGTAGGCTGTATGACTGTGGATGCTGGCACACAAATGGTACAAGAGCAGATAGGAGCGTTCAAGGGGAACTGCTTATGCAGCACAGCTTTGTAATATAACCACAATGCTTGCAGTTTGCCAGTGCAAAAAAAAAAGTGAGATCATTCTGCTTCTCCCCCTCCTCCTTGGCCATGCATTTCCATTTTTTTGGTAGCCATGGCAAGCTGAACTAGAAGAAAACCTCACCATAAAAAGTAAGTAATTACTGAATAGTTTATTTTATAGCAGTGCCAGTTGGGACAGATTTGTATGGAGCTGCTCTTTTCAGTGACAACTACCCATTTAGCTGGCTTTGCTGCAATTTCATCTCTGAGTACAGAAATTTCATCTCTGAAGTACAGTTCCATAGTAATTTATCCTTATCTAAGTCAGAGTTATCATGGTCTGTCCTGGTATTTTTGCAGCTGAGCAGGAGGCTGGTCCAAGGAGCTTTGCAGCCAAGAACTAAGCTTGAACTAAACCCCAAAAAATCCTGCTTGTCCTCCACTGATTTAATGGAGTTGATGTATCTGAAAATGAATCACTCTTTTATACAGTGAGTTTTAAATTTGTGACCTGACCTGATGCTGGTGTGCTGCTACATGTAGTGAGAGAAGGGAAAGAGAGAAAGGCTGGATTGGGAATCTGTGTCCTCAGACATGGACAATGTCCATGATTTCATTTGTTCTTTTCCCGAAGCATATTATTGATGTGACTTTTTGTGTTCACAGTAGGTCTTAAGATTATTGTAAGATGATGAAAGAGACCTGTCTTGTATGGAAGCATGCGGGGTCAATATTCTGTGGATCATTCTGGACTCAGTGATTATTGAATGACAGCTTGTGTTTGCAGGGACTGACTCAGTGACCCAGGTGGTCTTTTCCAGTCTTACATTTTTAGCTGTACCCTTGTTAAGAGTACCCTAGTTGTAAAACTGTTGAGAACTAATTTTTCTGAATTTGACATTAGTTAGCCACTTGCTAATTTGTTGCATTTGGTACTATTCCATCCTTCACTGCTGTAATTTTTTAACAGTAGAGTGAAAGAAAGAGAGCATTTTTACTCTTAGTTGTGCTAAAGATTTTCCCTAAATGCAGCCATTAGAGACCAGCTGCAGACAAAACAGCACAGGCAGTTGATTTTTCAACAATGTTAGATTTTGAACTCCTGTCTGCAGTAATTAATTAACTTCATTGCTGAGCCGACTCCCTGCGGGACTGCATGATCATTAGTGCCAAAGCCAGGAAGGGAGCCTGAACTCCCAAACCCCTGAGAAGCTACTGCAGCAACTCTTGTCATCTGTAGAGCATTTCAAGAACATTTCAAGTGACACTTGTAGAAAAGATTCACTTTCTCATCTGTATGAGGGCCTTTCTCAGATTGACTTAGACTGCTGGCTGGGACCATGCAAATCTACTTCCTGGGCAAGATTTTGTCAAAGGCTATCTAAAACCCAAAGGGTTGCTCTCAGCTAATTCATCTTAATTTTGCTGAAGTGTAGAGAGAATTATAGAAGACTTGAGAGACATCAGGGTAGAAATCAATGGTGATGTACAGTACTGAGGCTGCTGTGCCAAAAGCTAGCACAGAACCAAGTATCTGTCAGCTAAAAGTCAAACTTGGATCCAGCAGAGACACAAATGAATTCAAACATGCCAAAATCAAAGTGCTGGCATGAAATTACACAACTTCCTTCAGGTGCAGAAAACCAGCAGACACTGAGATTATTTACAAATCACTTTTATGAAATACTTTTTGTAGGCTTGGGATGCAGTGTAATATAGTTTAATCTCTTCTCTCATCCCCCATGCTTGTTTCAGAAGAGAACAAGAAACTTAATTCAAACAAAGGATTAAGAAATTTCAATAACTGGACTACTGCCATTATCAAAACAATGGACCAGCTCTTTAAATGCTTGTTCTTGATTGAATTGAAGTCAATGACTACATCAGAGGGAGCAGAACTGGAATGCAGAAAAGAAGAAATGAAAAGTCTAGAAGAGATACACAATTATTTTTCCTATTATTCACTTCTAGCAATGCATTGCATAAACAAAGCAGCTCTGAGAAAGAATCTCTCCTCACTGGAGAATAAAGTTAGGGACAACTTTTGAGAGATGGACAGAGGAAAGAGAAATGAGATTTAATATAGATAAATGTAAGGTAATACACCTGGGAAGAAATAATAATCATCCTATATACAAAATCAGGAGCTGCTCTTTAGAAAACAGTAATAGAGAGGAAGGCCTGGGAGTAGTGGTTTATAATTAATTATTGCAGACAGGAACTGAAAACCTAACACTGGGGCAAAAATCAAATACATTCTTATTCTGGGCCAGCACCAGGGGTTTGTTTCTACAGTGAGTGCACAGAGATCAGGGAGTTGGCAACAACACAAGCAAAATATTAAACTTATGGCTATGATGTTATTAATTCCATTTATAAGAGACTTGACTGCTGATACCCAAGCTTGTGGTTTTCTATTTGCTGAATATGGTAAAACTTGTCCAAGACAAAAACTCTTGATGAGTCTGTAGAAGGGTCTTTTTTTTTCTTGTCCTCATGTTTAAATGCAGAACTGTGGCTTAAAAATTATGAGATTTAACCTAGACAAGATTGTGGAAGCAAGTCCCTTTTCATAAAGAAAAATATTGCATTTAGAAACAGTATAGAGAGACTTAAAACAATGTAACAATTCCATTGGTGAAAGAGAATCTGTTGGCAAGAAATGAAGGCCAAATGCTGAGCTGTGCTATTTAGGTAAGAGACGTTGGTCAGTAGATGAATTTAGCAGGTAGAAAACAAAGATATTGCAAGTAACTGTGTTCCACCAAAGACAGATGAAGCATTACTATGCTGAGAAGACAGTGCCATGTGAAAGCCTGCCAGACAACCCAGACGGAGTGCCATGAAGAGCTGTCTAATTGCAAGACCTGATGGCTATGTATTTAGAAGTTCACAGACTTGCAGATCAGAATGAAACAGAAATTGATTCTAGTCCTAGAAGAGGAAAGGAGGAATACCCTGACAAGGTATAGTATGTAGAATAATAAAGCTTTACAGGAGTATTTAATCTTACTAGTGCTGTGAGCTATTTTCACAGGGTAATCCTGTCTTTGATTCCTTACAGGCCATGGTAGAAAGATGGCACCTGTCCCCACTATAAGGCAGCCTTGGAGGGGTATCATTTCTTCCAAGACTGGATACAGCTTGGGCTCACACCACCAGGTTGTATACAAGTGCAGAAAAAGGCATTCATTATCCAACAGGCAATTTTTCCTCCTCCTGGGAAAACAATGGTGGACCATTTCTTAGAGCCCTGTATGTCAGAAAGCTTTTTTTGTTTTGTTTTGTTTTTTTAAGTAAGTGCAAAACCAAGTAACTATTTTTTTAAATATGAAAAAGAAAAAACCCACCAAAAATATAAAAGCTCTCAAAACTGACATTTCATCTTCTGTCTGAGAAGGCAGATAAAGCTGCATAATTAGTCAGGGAAGAGTCACTCCCTTTCTCCCCACAGCCTCCAGAGGATAAATTCCAGATAAGCCTTTCAGAGACTGCAGAGCTCCAACTGCAGAGGGTTTTAGTCTGTGAAAAGTGTTTGGATCACACAATAATTAGAAGATCACAGCTGAATTTTGCTAACTGTCACAGTATTTGTTGCTATCACTGCACAAAAGTACTCTTGTAGGTCTCCTGAGTCTTCCTAAATGTGTGCTGTAGTCTGATTTGTCCACATGGAACTTTTTAATAGAAAATTTGGTCAGTGTACAACACTTAAAGGCTTACAGCAAATCCATTTTCCATGGCAGAACACCACCTGGACAGAATGAGAAAATAAAAGTTCTTTTCTTGGACAAAGCAAGAACTCCTTTACACTTTATACTATATCCAGACCCTTACAGTCCAGGGGGACTCAGTATGCTGGGAGAATCAGTGGGTAGCCTGTTAATCCAAATCCACATCTTCTTTGTATCCCCAAATCAGTGCTCAAGAGTTCTGGCAGAAGACAGGCCTTTTCTTAAGACTTGCCCTTCATCTCTGCTTGCACACATTTTTTAAGTGCCAGTGGGAAAACTCTAGAGACACTGGGAAAAAGACTGTAAATATGTTGTAATTACTTTAAATTTATTTGAGATTCACTTTTGTTTTAAGAAAGCAAACACCAATAACTGTCCGGGTTACCTTAAATTCAGGATGTGCTTAAATGTTTCAGGACTATTTCTGAGATAGTCTTCATTACTGCTGCTTACCAGACTGCTGTCTCAGATTTGTATAAATTTCTTACAAGTATTTCTAACCTTTAATTACAGTTCACTTAATGGTAGATGCACTTGTGCTGTCTCTTTTCTCATCCAAAACAGGTGTTCAAGTTGTTAATCTGTGGACTGTGCTTTGTTTTCAAGAGCTGATGTTTCCCATTACTGCTTTTTATCATTTTCATGTATGCTTGGCTTACCTTCTCAGCTCCCATGGTCTCTCTACCTCCCTAGAAAACCAGCTGCTGGGAGCTATATGCATAACATACAGGTACTTAACAATGCTTTCATTGTCTTTCAACCCAATTGTAAAGGTCATTTTCTCGGCTCATTGTCCCAGTCCTGTCACTCCTCCTCTTTTGCAGAGTGCCATTGGCTCCCTTTCTTCACTGTGTGAAATACAAATGACTTTTCTTTACTTTTCAAGCCTGTCTAATCTACATAACCAGGAAGGATCCTTCACTGCCACTATACAAACCAGTATACCAGTATTTTAAGGAAGACTTGTACATTCACTTTCATGCTTTCACCATGCTGCTGATTTTGCATAGCAAAATATCCGTGTTATACCCCTAAACCTTTCCTAAGGAAACCTTTTAGGTTTTCCTAACCTAAACCTAGAGCCATTTTCTCTGCTTTTTCAAGCATCAAGTCTCTGTCTCAGGCTTTGTCAAAGTCCAAGCATAGCTACGTTAACTCTTTTGCTAGAGATGCTTTTTCATATGAACCAGTTCTAACCTATTCCTGCTCATCTTTTCTCTATAAGGCACTTCAGAGGCAAAAAAGTTAGTTGTTTTTATGTCTGTACAGTGCAAGCTACAGTGAGGGTTGGTTTAGGTGTAATTTTAAGAGTAGTATTAACAATAAAAATACAGTAAACCTAATTATTTGTCTTGTTTCTAAGTCTGTAAGATAGTAGTTCCAGGTAGTAGTTCCAACACAGGCTGTTTAATTTGCTATACCAAAGTTGCTTAAATCTGTGGATTCCAGGAATAAATTTGCCGCAGGGCCTAAGAGAGAAAGAGGGGGACTGGAACTGTGCCTTTGCTGACAGATGACTGTTACTGGCTTAGCAGAATTACCAGAATGCACCCTGAGGGGCTGTAGTCACTCTGTTAGAATCACTCAGTGAGAACCATGCTCAGCATGGTGGGGTGGGGGCATGGTGATGTGTTTTACAGGTCCCTTACCAGGATCATAGTCAAATTCACCCACAGTGCTGACTGGACAAACATTTGGCCACATTTCTTTTAACATGGAACTATGAGTGGTTCTGAAAAATTCTGTTTTATGAAGACCTAATATAAAAAGGCTTTTTCACCCCTGTTTCTGTTCCTTTTGGAAATTCTGTTATTTTATCATCTCATGTGTAAGTAAAGTGAATATTCTGTTGTAAGTTATAGCTGTCGAAAACCAATAAAAGGGTTAAGACTGGAGCAGAATTTAGAAAAATAGTCAGGGTATGCAATTTAAGATTCTTAAAGATCACTGTTATCTTAAGATATCACTGAGAGGTGGACAAAAAGCTAGAGAAATGAGATCTACATGCTTTCAATATTTAGCAGCTAGAAGATCACATTTTCATTCATGACCACAAAATGCCTGTTTTATTCAGGAAAAATGAACCTTGTCAAATAGCTTTGATATCGTTCTCTGGCAAGATTACAAGTACATTTGATAAAGATGACTCTATTGACATAATACACTAGTTTGTGTAGGGCATTTGTTTTATTCTGTGTGGCAGCCTACATAAAAGAGATGCATGGGAAGCAAAAAAATTAAAAACTGTTTTTCCATATGGTTGTTTGCCATGTCACAGCTCCCTTTCTGTGTTTTTACTTTATTGCCTTATAATGCTTCTAGTTTAAAAATGTCCAGTCTTTGCATAATGTCTAACATCTTGAAGTATTCAGAATACCAAACAATGGGCACAGGAACCAAAGCAGGTTGTCAGGGATCTGTCTATCCTTTTCTAGTTACACCTCAAAATTATAAGGTAGTCATGTCTTCTCTGTTTTATAAAATAAGTATTATCAGGTTCCTAATTGAATGAATCAGTGATGCAACCATGCAATAAAGCTCATGAACCGCTGAGCCCAGTGCAGGGCATGACCCCATTCAGTGCACAGTGGATAAATATACCTTTAAAAATATCCAGATATCATTTTCATGTTGTTGGACTAATCACAAGATTAGTGATTACGTGACTTAGTGAATCTGTGGACTGAATAGTGAAAGGGTGAAAACTTCTCTCAAAGCCCCCAGAAAGAGTGAGCCCTCAGTAGTGTGAACACATATGCCAGATGAGAAAAGAGAGCTTCAGCTCCTCTGAAGCTTGATGAGTCCCTGATGCCATTCACTGATACTCAGTTATACAAAGTTTAATCTCAGTGATGTCAGTACAATTCTCTGCACAATTCTCAGCAGATGTCTTAGTAATTTCTCCATGCAGGCAATGAAAGGCAAAACCATTTTTTTCTCTAGCACTCAGGAACAAATAGCACTGATAATAAAATATCTCTTTACTTGTCTAGTAGTTTGGCTAATTAAGGTGACGTGCCATGAAGTTTCAGAGTATTTATGCTTTTAAAAAGTGGAGTATACACCCAGTAATCAGCTATAGATAGCAGACTCTAGTATTCAGGAAGACTTGATTCCCAAGCTGCAAACCCTATTATTCATCTGGGTATTAAGTGTCGATTCCACCAGGTACATGGTGAAAAGACCTTTGACTTAAGTCATTCAAATAACGTACACACTGTATGAGTAAATCACACAGACAAAAACTCTGAATACAGGTGAGGAAGGCTCTCTCCTTCTTTGTCTGAAAAAGTCTCAAAGGCTACACATTATTGTCTTTTTAGTTATGAATGTGTAGAGAGCTGGGGCCCTGAATATTTGGTTGATGAGCGTAAGAAACAAGGCAGTAGAGAAATTACTTTTTGTAAGATCAATTCAATTGACAGCAGTCAAAACCTTACATTTTCTTCAAAAGTATATTTTGATTGAGACAATACTGTAAGAAGACGGGCATTGTGTATTTAACTTTATTAAACTAAAAATGGTGCAATTTGCTATGAGAGAGACAAAATTAAATACACTTTTTAGTGGCTTGTAATAATCTGATATCTCCTAAAGTTACAAAGTGCAACCTGAACTGTGTTTAAGAAAGTTTCTTAACTTATGAATATGTCCATAGCAAGTGACTAGTATTATCAACAGAGCTTTTAAGTGAAGGCTTTACTGTTACAGGCTTGTCTGACTTGGATAACAAACTCTTTTAGTATTTCAGCCCATAAATCCTGAACAGAAAGATACTATTCTCTTGTGTTTCTGACAAACTAAAAGAGAATCTTTGTTTGCAGAGCTCCCCAGAGTTAACACAGTACTAGTTAATGATTTCACCATTGTAATTACTTTCTAGGGTCTGTCAGTCAGGCAGTTTTAATGTATGCAGAATGGGCTGCATCAATTTTGTGCAATGTTACTATTTTATTTGGTTTCATGCTCCTTGTCTATTAACCTGTCCATAATAAGTTCTCAATATATGGACCAATTTATTGTAGAATCCTAGAATGGTTTGGGTTGCAAGGGACCTTAAACATCATTTAGTTCCAACCCCCCTTCCATGGGCAGGGACACCTTCCACTAAACCAGGTTGTTCCAAACCTCATCCAACCTGACCTTGAACACTTCCAGGAATGGGGCATCTGCAATTGCTCAGGGCAACCTGTTCCAATATCTCATCACCCTCACAGTAAAGATTTCTTTCCTAATACCTAATCTAAACCTACTCTCTCTCAGTTTAAAGCCATTCCCCTTTGTCTTATCATTACATGCCCATATAAAAGGTCTCTGGCTTTCTTGTAGGCCCCTTCAGGTACTGGAAGGCTGCAAGTAGGTGTCCCCAGAGCCTTCTTTTCTCCAGGTTGAACAATGTCAATTCTCTCAGCCTTTCCTTGTAGGAGATGGGTTCCATTCCTCTGATCATCTTGGCATCTCTCTTTGGGACTCACTCCAATAGGTTTATGTCCTTCCTGTGCAGGAGACCCCAGGAGTGGATGCAGCATTCCTTGTGGGGTCTTGGCATCTCACAAGACCAGAAGAGAGGGGCAGAATCACCTCCCTTGCTCTGTTTGCCATACTGTTTTTGATCCCTTCATCCCCCAGCTTGTTTTGATATGAGGGATTGCCTCAGCCCAGGCACAGCATCTTGTGCTTGGTCTTGTAAACCTTATGAGAGTCCCATGGCCTGGGTTCCAGGGCTTGTCCAGATCCCTCTTGATGACATCCCTTCCTTTAGGTGTGTCAACAGCACCACTCAGCTTGGTGTCATCTGCAAATTTGCTGAGGGTGTACTTAATCCCTTCCATTTGTGTCATTAATGAAGATATTAAATAGCACTGGTTCCAGGATGGACTCCTAAGGGACTCCTGCAGCCATCCAACTAATTCCTAATCCACCCATCAAATCCCTCTCACTCCAGTTTAAAGGGAATGATGTTGTGAGGGACCCTGTAAAAGGCTTTACAAAACTCCAGATAAATGACATTTGTAGAGCTTCCCTTGTCCACATGTAGTAGTCACTAGAGCAGAGAAGGCCACTAGGCTGGTCAGGCAATGACTTTGGTCAGTCCATGCTAGGTGTCTCAAATCACCTTCCTGTCTTCCATGTGCCTTTAGCACAGTTTCTAGGATGATCTCTTCCATCACCTTCCCAGGCACAGGTGAGGCTGACAGGTTGGTAATTCCCAGGGTCCTTCTTTCTACTCTTTCTAAAGATAAGCACTATTGTTTCCCTTTTCCAGTCACTTGGGACTTCACCTGACTGCAATGACTTTTTAAATATCATGGAGAGTGCCTTGGCAGCTACATGAGCCGATTCCCTCAGGATTCTGGGATGTGGGACCTTGTTGGGTCCCACAGGCTTATGCACATTCAGGTTCCTCGGAAGGAACTTGATCAGAGGGACTTCGCTCCCCCAGTCCCCATCCAGCTGTCCATCCACTCAGGAAGTGTAGGAAAAGAGGTTGCCATTGAAGACTGAAGGAAAAAAAATGTTGTTGAGTAACAGTCTTTTTCTCATCCATTGTTGCCAGTTTTGTATGTCAAGTTTGAGAAGAAAATTGTTCTTAAATATCAAAACCAGTTGGACTCCTACAAGTTTTGTGAATATGGAGAGGCGGCTAGAGAGAAGCTCACATGAGGGTTCTCATGGTGCAAAGGTTTTGGAAAGGGCTCAGCTATTGCCGTTTTCCTTAGATACACTAGGTGACCATTTGGTATAGGCCTAATTCAGATTCACAGAATCACAGAATGACTAGGTTGGAAGAGACCTTCAAGATCAGTCAAACCAATGCCCTAATACCAACTAAACCATGGCACCAAGTGCCATTTCAAGTCTTTTTTTAAACTCATCCAGGGATGGTGACTCTACCACCTCCCCAGGCGGGCCATTCCAGCATTTTATCACTCTATCCGTGAAGAACTTTTTCTTAACATCCAACCGAAATTTCTCTTGGTGCAGCTTAACACTGTGTCTTCTCATTCTGTCAGTTGCTGTCTAAAATTGCACATCATGCGCTGTGTCTTACCATGCTCACAAGTAGGGGGGACATGGTGGACTAAAATGTACATGAAATGATAGCTGTGTATTTTTAAAAGAGCTTTTATCCAATGTGAACTTGATTTAGTCCAGTCCTAAATTAACAGTTAATGAGATTTATACCATAATTGC
Organism: Pseudopodoces humilis; assembly: GCF_049639895.1. Taxonomy (NCBI): domain Eukaryota; kingdom Metazoa; phylum Chordata; class Aves; order Passeriformes; family Paridae; genus Pseudopodoces; species Pseudopodoces humilis. Next base: position 32,253,343 of record NC_142205.1, read on the forward strand.
ATCACTAGTTCATATGTGCTTTATTCAAGCAATGTCATCCAATAATACCTCTTTTATAAAATAAGAAGGCGGGTCTAACCTTGCAGTTTTGAGGTGTAATTAGAAAGGGACAGATCCTTGATTAAATTCTGTGGTTCCCATACCTGTTGTGTTGGTATTCTGAATACCACGAGACATTAGAATTGATGCAAAGATTGGACTTTTTTAAAACATGAGGTTCATTGAGCATGCTTGCCAGTGTTTGTAAAGGAATCTGGCACTCAGTTGGAGTGCTGACATTAGTTTCAATTAGTGTGTGATGAGTCTCTTTGTAGTTGAAATCATCATGTTTAAAGGTATAAATAGGCAAAGCTACTGGCTAATAAAATTTAAAGTGAAAAAAATCAGTTTTAATATGTTTGTAGGAGCTAGGTCATGACTTTCTTCAGCAAAACAGTTGGAGTCACAGCTTGGAGAAACTTGAGAACATCTGTTACTTCTGTTGAAAAATACAAGTACATTGGGTAACTCACACCTTTGAAATTCCTTTGTGGGGGTGGAAGACAACTCCTCCCCAACACAAAGCTGATTTGCTCAGGATTTGGAGAACATTTGACTAGTTCATCCTTTAGGTCTTTCATAATTTAGACACAAATGTTCTTTGGAGGGAAGCTTTGAAAAGGTTTTTCCTGTGAGGTTAGCTGATTCCAGAAGGAAGAGCTAAAATGACCTATACATTTGCAATACATGGAAGTTAATTTTACGTATAAGCTTCTTTAGTTTGTAAAATACATGAAGTTGCTGTCTTAAAGAAAATAAAACAAAACAGAAGAAATCCGGTTACAATTGAACTGTGATCCAATACTTAATTTCTTTTGCACATGCTATGTTTTTTGCAGTGGATTTTTTGGACATCTGTTTAATTCTGTAGGAAGTCCTAGTGACAAGGAAAAAAATCAGTGGAAACTGAAGCATTTCTTATTATCAACATACCTATCAGATATACATACATGTTACACTCCTGGGCATATACATCACAACACATCATTGAATTTTTATTTTTTTTTAACCCTATGAAAATGTGTGCTATGTGCCAGCATACACCAAGGACTTAATGTTTTACTCACATATTCTATTGACCCTTTAACTAGCATCAGCCAAGAGGCCTTTTTTGTGAGGTCATGAAAGGGGTTTGAGTGACAACCATGTGAGAATGAAGATTCCTGGACAGGCTGATGTGCCCAAAATTCCAAGGAGAGCATATTACTTTTCTTTGCAGGCATATAGGATGCCTAGCAGGCAGTGTGCAGTAAATAAAGGAGGGAACAGAGAGAAGGTGGCAGAAATGTAGAAAGAGGTGTAGTAGAGGTAAGAGCATGGAGCCTAGAAAAATATCTTTGGATGTGAAAGGAAGTGAGAGTAGGAAATAGAAAACCATAATAAGGCTGTAGACTGGAATCAAATAATGACTACATCTGGAAATGGGGACATTCATGAAAGAAACTGTTCTGTGCCCTATTCCCATTTTCATCTCTAGACTAGGTGCCTGTTTAGGTGATGTCTCCCATGACATAAGGATTTACTTCAAATACTGTATAACGTAACAGTTTTGGCAGATGGAAAGCTGCAATTCTCCTTGGGAAAGCTAATCCATTGAAAAGAGCATGGTAGTTGAACAATAACTCCCCAGAAATTCTAAAACAATTGACCCAGGAGAAGTTTAGTTATAGATTAACCCCAGATAAGGGGATTGATTGGTTAGGTAAACTAAACATCAATTCAGTTTAACCCAGTATAATAGATTTTGTTCTACTTTCCCTAGCAGAATAGAAATAGTTCAGGAAAATTGTGATTTGGACACTTTGTTTTCCAGGGAAAAAAAAAGCAAAATATTTTGTAGAACTGTCCCAACTTCCTCTAAATCAAACAACATTCTGTGTAATTTAGATTAGGTTTAATACAAATAAGAAAATGGCAGATAACTTAAGGTTTTCTTCATTTTTCATGTTGTTTTTTTCCTTTTCTAGCTTCTGTTTCTTTAGTGTAGGTTAGTGAATTTTCCTGGTGATTCTAATTTCTACATGTGCAGCATCTGGTTATCTGTCTCATGCAACAATCCATGCTTCTCTCACATCTTCTTGATGCTTTTTCCTTACTATCTTCCTATACCTCCCTGTGATCCCTTACTAGTTTTCCTCATTTCTCTATATTTTTTTTATCTTCATTTCTCTGCATTTCTCTTTCCTCTTCATCAAATTGACCAAAAGTAATCTCTCATGTGTTTTTCTAATGTTATTTTAAACTCCATTTGCAGCCTGACATTAACTTCTCATTTTCTCCCTCAGAATTACATACTGAGTGTTCTCTCACATTATTAGAAAGCAGGTCCTTGAGATTCCTTCTCTCTTCACTCAGCATAGCCATGATTTTATTTTTCTAGATCAAGACTTCTGTGGGTTTTTTCCTCAGTTATTTTTCTTCCAGTTTCTACTTTGCCCCTAGGAGGAAGAATAAGATAGTAGTTTTGCCTCTTGGATGTCATTCCTCTCCAAATTTGTAAGGTTATTTTTGTTCTTGATGGTGTTTAGTCATTAACAGACAGTTTGCCTTGCAAATATTTGTCAATAATTTAGTTAAATAGTAACAAAAAGTAAACTGTGTGATTGCAAATCGAAAATTCCTTCTCTTGCAGTGGTTCAAGTGGTTTAGGTCGTACCTAAAAAAGAATTTCAGGTTATGGAGTAAAATATTTTTAAAAAGGCTTTTTAGCATGAACATGTGTATATGTTGCAAGAACAATCACAAAAAACACTCCAGTTAGAAAGTACATGTGAAAATTAGAAGATAAAAGTTACAAGTTATCTTATTAAAACTTTAAAATATATTAAAATAAACTGAAAGAATACACACCTTAAAATTTAGACTGTTCAAAGCTTATTTTTCCCCAGAGAAAGAGAAATCATGGCCAGAGTACAAGAGTAGAGATAATTAGAGATTTGTTTCTTTTCTACCTCCCAAGGTAAGGCTTAATCCTACAGTAATCTCTTTATTGAGAGCCAAGTGTTAGTCAAGAAGCCTGCTGCACAGATTTGAAACTAGCATTTAGTTAGATATTTTCAGTATCTGGGAAGCAGATATCCTATGAATTTATAGTCTGCATTTTTTTTTTTTTTAATTTTTGTCCTGCATTGTAATGAACTGGCATGGATTCATTATAGATTCGCTAGCTTATATCATGATATGGAGTGAGACTTCCAGTTAGGACCAGTAAACCTCCAAAGCCCTTCTGTCCTTTAGCACAGGAAGGGAGTTTGTACTGGGCACACCATGACTGGCACACTCTGGGAATGAGCATAAACCGATTATCTCAGAACAATTTTGCCTTTGAGCATTTCAGTCTCATGTTGCCCCATTGTCAAGCTTACTTTAAGGATAAATGCTGAACAAATTTGGGGTTCATTCCAGTGGTATTAAGCAAATTTGTCTTCTGTCTTTTTAATTCCCAAACTGTGGTTTGCAGCTCAGTTGTAAATTAGTTGTCTAATTCCCAGGTGAGATGGGAAAGAGAAACATAGCAAAAAGAGAATATACATGCTGAGGTTAAGTTTTGGGGTTTTTGTTAAAGGCCCAAAGGTTAGATCCACCAATGGATATAAGTGATATTTATGTATGTGATGTTAAAATTTGCACTCAACTGAAATTTTGCACTGAAGGGTCAGTAACCCACAGGTGCTGCTTCTCTGACAATAAAGTTACCATAGACCATGTGCCATGCCCAATGGTGTCTCAGATTTGATGGTGCTGGAGAGCTCTCTCATCTATATAGGTCCCAATGATGCTCAACAATGAGGTAACTCTTCATAACTGGAAATTAATCCTGTTACCATTCTGGATGTAACAAGCTTAGGGTCCTTGTAAAGCACAGTAGCTCAGGAACAGTGGTACTTTTTAGGAGTGGAAATATGGAGCAAGGGGTATTCTACAGACCTGGGAGAACAGCCATAATACTTAATAAAACAATCGGTGGGTGTCTAATTCATACTTAACTGTGTAATTTTGATACCAATCTACAAAGAGAAGTGGGTGGTCTAAAGACAAATGTCTCTGGAAGGGATGGATGTTCAGAGGCTGTGGGTATACAGGTGAGCCTATGTGACATAGGACATTCCTACACAGTGGTCTGAAGGGTCAGGTAGAGAAAGGGTAGAAAAAGTGTTTGCTGCTTGCTGGGTTGACTTGCTTCACATATTTTTTATTTGTGTTTAAAATGAAGTTGACATAGAAAAGTTTTATTTTTTAGACTAGTAAAAAGGAAAGAGTGGCCTGTACCCTCTCCTTGTTTATCCAAGGGCTTAATGATTAGAGCATTTGCAGGCAATAGGTGCACAAAGTCCATTTAATTTACTGCCTGCAGGAATTCCAAATGCAATGCCTTAATTGAGAGGCTATAAAATGTTCAAGCATAATGCTTACTAAATTCCCTTTACTGAAGTTTTGCATGAAATGATTAAGTATGCTTTGGATCAGGAAGAGTGAGTGTATCACTTGCTGGTGAGAGGACTCCCTAAGTAAAGGGAAGATGGGGGAGCTTGGTTCTTACGAATAGTTGACATAGGGTAGTTGCCAAAAGAAGGACTGAAATCCACATGCCCACTCTTGTGCAGATCTAAGCACCAGGCTGTAGAGGTTACTTTCTTTACATGCAAAACTTAAGAACTGGGACATTCAATTGTGTAGTTCCATACTGGATTGAGGAGCAGCTCCTCACTGCTGTTCCTGAACTTGGTGACATGTGGTGGCAAAAGTACTTTGTGTTCAGTTTTGCAGCATTTAAGACAAAAATCTTAAGTTTTGTTGGGGGGGGGGGGAGTTGGAAGTGGTTTTGTTTGTTATTTGGAGGCCTAGTATGGTAACTCAGCAGTTTCCACAAGAACATACCTGTTCACTGGAAGCTTCTCCAGAGGTCAACATCAGTTTGAACAGAGTCTCTTTGATCTTAACTGAACAACCAAAACTATTTATTCTTCTGGAATGAACAGGTCAATCTTATTTTATTCCTATAAGTTTTTAAAGCATAAGGGTCCATCTCAAAGCAAAAAAAAAAAAAAAAAATGTTTTTCTGAAATCAGTGCAAATCTTTGCAATGGCAGAAAGCAGTCTGTTTCCTGCATTCTTCCATGTAAAATGCAACCTAAAAATTCCTTAATGTCTTCTGTACACATTAGGGGTTGAAGTTTGCCCTCTTGTCATGACAGAGATGGGAAGTTACAGGATTGTCTCACTGCAGAGGTGTAACCCTTAATTATCAAGAAGGAAGCTTAATGAAGCCTGAGGACCTAGTTAGCTCTCAGCTGAGGCTGGAGGTTTGAGGAACCAGGAGACAACTGAGGAGGTGGGCAGGAAAGATCTATGGCAGAAGAAAACTCCTGTAGTGGAGTTAGTGCTTGGCTGCAAGAAAATCACAATCCACACGAAGTGAGATGAAACAAGGACCTGGAGGAACCAAACTGAGGGCAGGAATTTTACGGTTTGTTCTTTGAGTTAGGAAAGGCTGGGCTCAAATGAGAGCTCTGCAGAGACTTGTGTCAGGAGAGAGGCAGACCTACTTGATCTGCAGTGGTGTTTGCAAAGGGATGTGAGAGTTTAGAAGTCTGTGCTCCCTGTGAGAGCTGTTGCAGCAAGGCCCTGGTAGGCACCTGGAAGGAGGCTCATTTTTTTGGTGGTGCTTAAATCCTGACTGAGGCTCCAGTTTGCACTGTCCAGCAGGATTTGTATGGCAGAACGTGTGGAAAGTTGTTTACACATAGAGATTAGATTGAACAAATGGAAGAGTTGAGTGGTTTCTTGGAAAGAGGTTGATACCTTGGATGACTTGCCCCACAAACAGTATTAAGCTTTTTTCCTTCCTGGAAAAAAAAAACCAAAAAAAGATGTGGCAAGGTGCATGCCTATGGCAGGGCAGTGGATGCTACATAGCTTTGGTATTCATATTTCTGAGACAGATCTTTTTTGGTTATTTCTTGGCATTCATAAATGGTGTCCTCTCTGTTCCCACCCAAGTATGTGGAATGAGTGCTTAGGGATTTCTAATGCCCCAGATGGAGATTTCTGAAACTCTGCTTTCCAGAAGTGATACAAGAAGTATTGCTGACAGACTGGTCATTACCACTGGGAACTTTTGGCTTGTTTGCTTCATAGGCCTAATTGAACCTGGAATTCGTGACTTAAAAGTTCTGTTGGTGTATTCCCCACATACCCACCAGTCAGTGCAAGCAAGGGAGTTGGTTTTTTTTTTGTCTGCATACTTCTAACTAGCTTCAACTCTCAAAAAGAGACAAAAATGATGTAAAGTTTTCTCTTCTAAGCTAATGAATTAAATGTAGAATGGCATCATGAGGAAGTCTCTTGGTTCCCTGAGACCTTTTCGTAGCTGTTGAGTTTATTGCTGATGACACAGAGCATGTCTTTCATCATGCTTTCGTGGTGTAAGGGCTGAGCCTTGTCACAAAACTCTTGCATGGGACAGGTCTAAATTTAGGAAATCTAGGTAATCGCTACTGTTTTAAGCTTGCACGTTATCAGGTGCAATTTGCCAGACTGTTCTGGTTCAATTTAGAAGTAACTTAAAAAGGAAACATTTAATTTACTTAGAGAAGATCTAGCCCACTCTTTTCTAGAACAACAGTCTCTTTTGCAAAAACAAAATGCTCTCCCTTATAGCTAGGGCACATATTTTATCTTACTATATGAAGTTACTCAGCTGCTTTTTCCCAACTAATTTATAAATAGGTATTTTCTTCTTTCTTCACTCTCAGTGTTTTTAAGTGACATATATTAGAAAAGGTACTTGAATTCTCTCACAGAACATAGCTGAACAAAGAATCATTGATGTCTTCTAACCATTTGTCTTTAACCATGGCAATGTATAATACTGAAATATTAGCTTCTGCTAATTTTCAGAACTAACATATTCTAATAAAGAATCCTAATAAAACTGGTTCATTACTTCTTTTCCTGTTCCACACTAGATTTAAATTACATGCTGGAAACAATTGTATTAGAAATACTTTTATGATTAAGAAGTTATTAAGAGTTACTAAAATCCTCCTTATGCATACTTATGTCATACTTATATCTGTGTGTCTTAATGCTCTAATGGCACTAGAAATAATACCTCACAATGCATCTCTCCATAATTCCCACTGGTATGCTGAAAGATAGTATTAAGAAGATCATTAAGAGCATAGTCTCTTTATGTTCCCATAAGCTTTCCATTAATTTGCATTTAGCTGTCTAAACTACAGCAAAGTTAATATTTACAGCAAGCTAATACATTTCTAATAGAAATGTGAAGCATATTTATTCCTTCTGGTTATTAATACTCCTTTCTGGGCGCAGATGTGTTTTTGTAGGATATGTTTGGTTGCTAGACGTGCGCTGATGACAAATGCACTCAGAATCTTGCTGGGCACACTCAATTGGTAAGAGCATTCTGTTCTAAAAGCTTGATTGTACACCAAGCTGTGAAGCTCTTCTATGTATCCAAATGCCTCTGCAGAGTGGTGCTGGGAGCAATAGCAAGCAGGCTTTACTGTAAATAAACATAGTGTGTGGATTAAAGAGCAACACTGTTGGTTGAGCCCATGGGGTTTGTACAGCTCTGTTTTGGGAGGCATGTGTGTCCTGTGTGTCTAGCAATGGACCTGAGGTTACAACCCAGTACAGAGGAAAAGAGATATGTGTTTGTCCAAACAATTGAATTAGGCTTTCCGCACATTCGAGCATGCATTGCTGTGTTTGGTGATCAAAAACTGGAGGCACAGATTTGGATGAAATTGCAGGATTCCATAAGCTGGTACTCCAGGCATGAATCTACTCTGCCTGTACTACCAGGCTGCTGCTTTTATTTGCTGGTAAGGAAAGGACCAATGCTATAATCTTTCCAGATGTAATGAACAAATATTTTGCTAGAATAGAACATATTTGCGTGTATTTGCTACAGTCTGAAGAGACGTGTTATCTTCCATCAGATGGCAAGGCAGTAAATTTCATTGATTCAACTTGTTTCTCATTGCTGGCAGCCTTCTGTGCCTTACAGATCTGTTTTTGCTGAGACCATTTCTAATGTTCAAAAGTTGGAAGCAGTTTTAATCTGCTTGTTTAAAAGCTGTCAGAGAGTTGACGAGAATGAATGTTTTCTTTAAGTAGCCCCAGGCTTCCCATCTGATTGTGAGCTGTGCTCCTGGTAGGAATGAGGACCCAGCTTAAGACCAGAGAAAGTTGAGGCAAGTGTTGTTACTTAGCACAGCATCTAGTTTCATTGTGCACTGTTTGGAGCCCCAGTGAACTCTGGCGATGATATTAAATGTGGCTTTTTCATCAGGCCTGCAGGGAAACTGTTACAGAAGATTTTAATCTTTTGGTTTTGAAAGTCCTGAGGATCAGGCACTGGCACTTTGTATGCTGTCATAGCATGTCTCAGAGCACTGCTGCATTTGCGTGAAGGATCACTGAGCAGTCATATCATGAAAGGGAAAACAAATGGTGAATGACTCTCAATTGCTTTTGGTTGTTGCAACTGCACTGAGGTATTTGTTTAAATGAAAGCTTTTAGCATAAATAGCTATGCATACAGAAACCAATTCAAGTTTTGAGAGTTCCACCTAAAATTTCTGTTTGCTTCCATAACAGCTCTAAAGATGAAATAGACAGAATAGTCAGACAGGAGCCATATGCCCCTTCTCATGTTAGAGCTATAAACATCAGCTCATGGCACATTATTGCACTAGCAATAAAATGTTTGTAAGCTACATAATAAAGGTGTTCAGATGTTGGTCTCAGAGATGCTAAAGAAGTCAAGCTGCATTTAATTGAAAATCTTTGAAAACACTCAGCTCAGGTCATGACATAAGAGAAACTGTAATGTAGGAGAGGCAAGTATAATGTTAATATCAGTTGTAACTTTCTCTGATGTATGTAACTATTTGATTTTGTTTATGAATACACATAAACTATATCTGGAAATAACCCCCTAACTGTCTCTTATTTAAGTGGAGAGGAAACTTATTTGTGGGCAAACTGCCTGGAATGGTTGTTCATCACTTCACTACTGATTGATCATGGTTCTGCAGAAATATGCCTTTACACTTTGCTTATTCAAATATGTAGCTATAGAAAATGTTGGGTATGTGAATGATGTTTTTACGTGATTTGTTTAAAAGAACAAGCCCTACTTGAGAAGAAATAAATCTGGCAAGTCAAGGCTAGTTCATGGTACAGTAAATTATTCCAACCTTCCAGAAATTAATATCTGGAGACAATAAAAACATTAGCATAAGCCCCCAACTCTACAGTTATAGTAAGCTCAAAGGTGATGTCACAACCCTTTACAACACAAAACTTTATTTTCCAACTTCTAACATAATTTAGATGACTGTCAGATCTTACTTTTAGGAATTTAGGTAATGGCAAGTATAACAAATTCTAACATCCATATATGAAAGCAGAACAGGGTTCTACTATAGCTTTACAGAAGTGAGAAAGAAGTAGAGACTTAGCAGGAGGTGGTTTAGTTTTGCATCACTGCCATTTAGTTCTTCAGGCTTATGTTTCTCATTTTATCTGGCTTCTGAATTATGCCTGACATTGTAGCATAAGGAAGGTTTATACAATTCTCAGAGCTTTTTCCTAAGTAATCTTTTAGAGACATGGATTTTCTTAATTGATTTTTTTTCACAATCCAGTTAGGATAATAAAATGGAGGCAGCAATTCTTTACCTGAAGACATATCAACCTAGAGGCATTTGCTTTCAGATTAGGAATATAAAGTAGTAGGAGATTGATTAAAGCAAAATCTTGTATCCTTGCAAATGTTATGTCATGTCCTTCTGAGTTCTGGTTTGTGTTGATATTGACCTTGGGTGCTTCAGTGGTACCTGAGTCAAAAAGAAAGGTGCTATTATTACTATTAATCAATACCTACAGAGGAGCTTCTGGGACCAATTATGATGTTATTCTAAAGGGACAATCAGGACTATCTGGAATAGAATAAATATTGGCAATATTATTTCATGGGAAGGAAGGAAGGAAGCACTGAGTGCTTAGCCCTCTATATCTAATTGAGATGTTGCTGCTGTAATAGATCCTGAAGTTGTCATTATTTTTCTCCTTTTTTTTCACTCCCTACCTGGAGGTCTTGTTTACAGAGAGTGATGTTTGATGAGAAGGTAACACCTGAAGTTGACACCAAAACATGTAATTTCATTCAGAATTGCTTATTTTGGCACAAAAATAAAAAATAGCTAATGCAATTTAAAAAATCTTTAGGATTCAAAGACAGGGGATGGGCAACAAAATGACTGTGATTATGGGGCTTGAGATTCATAGCTCACTTGTTATTTACTCTCTAGGATGCTAGTGGGATCCCAGAACTATTTATTACTGGAATTTATGGGCAAATGGCAATGGAGCAACATGCTGAGTTGTTGGAAATGTCTGTATTTACTGTGTTTTGATGGAAGACTCCATGGAAATTAATTTCCTAATTTGATTTGGTTTCTTTGATGCTAGCAGATTCCTTGTGAGGTTATGCAAAGTAATTTTGTAGCTCCTGCTAGAATGTACAGAATGGCTAGGTATGTTGGAATGTAAGAAATTAGTATTTTTAATCTTCTGCATTTGAGACTAAACATAGACAGCATAGGGAGAAAATGAGTTGTCTGTGAAGGTGTCCACCAGAGATTCTAGAAATCCAATCCTATTATGCCACATGTTCTTTTTGAGGCTTAGGAGCAATAAAGCAACAATTTTTTCTACTAAGTAAAGGTACATCCCCTTTTTGGGATGAATCCTGTTGAATCCTGCTCTTGAAACTCATGCACAACATAGTTTTGATTTATTACTACGCATTGGATACCTATCTGAGCTGACAGTGCTTGGTCAGAGATGAGAGGGAAAGACATAAGAAACAAAGCAAATACCCCTTGTTTTTCCTTTTTATATTTGCCTCACCTGGAATACTGAAAAAAAATATGGCATCAATAGGTGATCCAAAAATGAGACCACTGTAAGTCTGTTAAGGAAAATATTGGAGCTGCTGTGTACTTTTCATCTATTCACTCCTGCAGTTACAGCTGGATCACTGTTTAGATCCAGCTTGGTTTATACACAGCATAACTCAATTTGGTAGGGTTAAGTAGTGAATTATATGCTGCCTAAATTACAGATACTTGCCATCCTTGTGTAGGTTTGATTTTTATTCATTACTGGATTGTACTTGTGGCATGTTCTTACTCTTTCCTGATTTATAATGGATCTCTTTATTGAATTATTGAGCAAAACCTTTAAATAAAACATCAAAGAATTCTCTTCTGCTATCAATTCTCCTATAGTCATTAGATGTATCTACCCTTAGGACCACTTTCCTCATCAGAATACTGACACTGCTAGAGTTATTGCTAAATGTACTGTGCACTAAAATGTTCATCCAATATAGCTTTTTTTCTTTTGAAAGTGAAATTATTTGCCTTATAAATAAGCAGAATTAGTTTGCTTCTTGTACAAGTATTTTCCACAGTAACTATTTTGTTCTTTCTGGCCACCTTAAATGTGCAATAGTTTTTATAGGTGAAGGAAAATGAAGTACTTGCAGAAAATGTAGTTAAATTGCTTCTTAAAAGTAATGTCCATTATAGGAATTAAGAAAAAGACTGGAGTTTGTCTTCCAGCCGTCGGTCATCTTCCATGTTCTGTGTATTGCATACTGCTTTCCTTGGTCTGTAGAGACACTGAATCCAGACTGTGAATTGTGATGATTTCTCAGCGATCCAGTTTCTGTGGAGGTCTAAACTTAAGCACAGGTCTTCTCATTGCCAGTTGTGTAAACTCTTCTTGTTCATGCTGCTTTTATTTTACTTATTTATATATTTTCATCTATTTTCCCATGCATTAAGACTGACTTGACTTTATGCTTCTGATTTCTATGATACAATAACTTTATGCTGCCTTTGAGTTTCTTGTTGCTTCAATAGAAACAGTAAGTCTGTCTTTTTGCCTGGAGGGGGATTAGTGTTTACTTTGCACATAACAAAACAAAGAGAAGGCACAAAGCACTGTTTAGAACACCAAGAAATAATTTGTAGTGTAAGTTATATGCTTCAAGGATAGATGAGGCTAGTGGAAACAGCATTCAATTTCTGAAAGTAAAGCAGATGCCTATATTCACAAAAAAAAAAAAAAAAAGGGAAATTTGGAACAGCTTGGCTTTTTTTTTCCTTTTTTTTTTCTTTTTAATAAATGAAATACCAGAAGGAACATATATATTTATACTTAAATGTTTAATTTTTGTGTGCACTATTTAAATATATATTTTTGTCATGTGGCTATTTTCATGAAAGCTAGAATAGTCTTGCTAGGATATCTGAGCTAGAGAGCCCTCCTACTGTGTCTTGTTACCCAATATATCTTAGTCCCTCAAAGGGAAATAAGCAGAAAAACTTACTTAGGTGCTGATTTTAAAAGAGGGGGAAGGGACCACCTTTCACCATTAGCTAACACTTCTACAGGCAAGTTTTTAGTACTGTTGGCCTGAGATAAGTTTTATTGTAGTTGAACATAATTTCAGTAAGTGCTTGGACAATTGATGAGCAAGCCATTAAATGCAAAGACACAACCTCTAGACTTAGGAAGCCCCTGACCTGCATTTATGTGAAAGCTGGAAAAGGTGTTGAGGGTATGATATAGCATTATCTCCTTACCCTGTTGTTCTGCCAGGAACAGGATACTGGCTAAGCAGTCCTTTGGTGTATGGCTGTAATATGTGCTCCTAATGCACCTACTTGGATTTAGCACCACCCACGTGTCTGGGTAGCAGAAGACTTTTCTTACTGCTTGGAGCTGTCAGTGTGTTTTCAGTTGAAACTCTTCGAGCTTTTGATTCTCAACTGACACTAGTTAAAACCAAAGTAAAGCAAGGTAGTCAAAGGCAGTTCAAGATGTATGTAGATACAAACTGCATTATGAAGCCTGTGACAACCCCTTTCCTTTACTGCTTCTAACACCAAATCCTAACACCAGTGTTTCTTTGCTTTATGATCAAAATTATTTTATTTTTTTTGTCTCCAGGGCCCTAGATATGTCTCTACAAATTAGGTTTTTATCTGTATCAGATGCTCACGGCATTGCAGTCTCAAGTTTTCTATATTAATTGTCTAATGCTTCATATACGTAGCATTTCAAAGATGTTTTTTATGCTTCAGCTTGCAGCATTTCTGTGAGGCACATTCCCAAAGATAGCTTCTTGTCCCAGTTTGCTCAGCTGACTGTAAATCTTCCTTTACTGATGAAATTTCAGTAGGCTGCTCTCAGCAGCTCTTAGCTTTCTATCAGTTATTGCTTCTTCCCTGAGCTGTTGGGAGCTCCCAAATTATGCATTTGTCACTTCTGTTTCATTTGCAAGAGTCATTCATTTCTGCCTTTAATTCCTGTTCCAACTGGCAATGGGGATTGTGGCAGTCCCAGGCTGTGCTGCAGTACCTGACACTGTAGATCCATCTACTAAAACTTGAGTATCTTCAATCATGCTCAAAGATCTTTTTCTGTAGGTGGTTGTTTAGGTCACTTACCAGACTCTATCAGTGTATTTTCAGTCCTGCTGTTCTCTGTTAGAAAGCTAAATCATGCAAAGGACATAGGAGACAGGGTTTTTGTTACCTTTTTGCTATGGGAACATGAAAACTTTTCCTTGGCCCACTTCTGGTCTTGCACAAATAATGTAGCTCTGTAGTCAACAGTGTGTCAGAAGATCCTGTTGCCTGTTGCATTGGGAGTTCAGGGCGGTGGTGCAGCCCGATTGCTGTACTCTGATAAAAGCTGTTCCCTCCTCTGACTAGTTTCACTGCAGCTGCTCTCCTCAGCCCTGTGAGGATTGCTGGCTTTGCAGCCTGGGCTACTTCAGGTTGGCTGAAGGTAAAACCATGTTTTGAGAACCATGTTTCAAACCTGAGAAGTTTATTTGCTGTATTTTGTGGAACACAATATGACCACAAGAAAGGTAAATGTTCTGTGTGGTAGCTGTGAGATCATCTGAGCACATGAAGGTTTTATATGTTCTAGAAAATAATCAAAAAGATGTAGCTGCTCTGTTATGAAGTGGGAAAAAGTGCCACAGCTACATACTGATGCATCTTTTCTTCTCATATATACTATTCCTCATGTGGGCACAGTATTTAGGAATTCAGCTTCATATCTTTAATCAGATGTTCCCAGGTTGTCTTTTCCCATCCCTTTCCTCAAGCCACCTCATTTCCAGCTTTTCACAATTTGGACATAGTTTGATTCTGATTCAGAAATCTCAAAAAGGCTGGCATTCATGGAGATGAAATAAGAGTTCAACAGGGAGCTCAGTGATGAAACATTTCTAAAAGCAGGACCACTTGCAGAGGTGAGAGACAAAAGCTTTTCTGTCATTGTTACATGGAAGGATACTAGCAGGGAGTAGAGGAAGGGTAATGATTGTCAGTCCCCATCTTCCATACATCTGCTAGGAGCTGGGAAAGGGTTTTTTCTTATCAATATCATCAGAGGATGCATGCATGCTACAAGAAATATGAATATTACACCAGAATTAAAAATGACAGCAAATCATAAATTGAATATGATTTTATGATGGAAACAAAAAAGAAAATGCTACTTCCTTTAAGGGATTGCAACAAGAGGAAAGCTGTTTGTAAGAGAGCAGACAGTGCTCATCTCTCTGACACATGCTGTGATTCTCGGTGTTGTCCTGTGCAGGGCCAGGACCTGGACTCAATGATCCTTGCGGATCCTTTCCAAATCAAGACATTCTAGGATATTCACCACTAGGTGCTGTTGCTTAAGAAAGCAGGACCAAATGTGAGAACATGAACATGGCCTTAGGAAGTACAATCCATTATCCAGTGCTTCATTAGAGCAGGTTTCTTAGGAATGCTGTGTTTATTCTGTCAGCAGAGATTTATTTTTTTAAGGGAAGCTAAGTAACTGTCTATTAGTTGTCATTTGCTTAATTTTGTCTTGTAAGACAGAGGTGGACAAAAGTGACTTTTACTGATTCTTTGAACTTGTATGGAAGCTAGATATGATTTAATTTACCTTTTTGGGGAAACTCCCCTGGTTAAAAACATTTCAGCACCCTGCTGTCAGTGGTGTTCCTGTGGGTTACAGTCTGTATAACTGGAGATATGGGTCAGATAGACAAATTCACATATCCTCTTGGAGGGATATAATGCCCCATTTTTCCATTTACCACAATAGCAGAAAATTCTGCGATAATTGTCCTGTGGTGAAGTGATAATTAGATAAAGAGAAGCATGATAATGTGCTGTAGTATAAAGGGGTTTTAAATGAGTACAGATGTATTGCTCCTAACCACTGAACCTATACTTTATGAAAATCATCACACACTTGATGCAAGGAGCACTTTCCTCATCTTATGCCATCTGTGCATCTGGCACAATATTACAGGAAGCTCATTTGTACATTCACTTGGGAGTGTATCCTTCCCATTAAGAAAAAAAAAAGTGACTTTTCAATCATATCTTACAGTGAAAGATACTAGATTTCAAGCAGAGCCCTGCTGAGATGATTCACTTTTTTTCCATTTTATTTCTAGGGCTAGAGTTCTTTTTGCCAAAATATAGATGCCAAAATGCAGACACCAAAACCAAGAAGATAGTGTTGTTCACAATATTTTCAACTTCAGGGAAGATTTTAACAAAACTTCTGTCCCAAAGTTAGATTTAAATTCCAGACTTAGAGATTTTCACACTGTAGGATGAAGACAACAGCAATCTGTCCTTACCATGTGTTTATATTCTTTTCCTGCTGGGCTAGATAAAGCTTTGGCTTGTCCTAGCATAGTACTGCTGTTCCTGTATGAGTGAATGTAGCTTTGCAGGTGTATACCAAGCTCAGTCATGTGTCTTTGTCTTTGTATAGTCCTTCAACTCATGCTGCTATTTCCTTTTCCTACATGGAATTTTGTACAAATGCTACAAAGACTTGAGTATATTTCAAAATAGTCACTTTCTCAGCATCTCTTCCTGGATACAATGTAAATTAAAAGTAGATTCTTGTGATAGACCAAAGAATCAAAAGCAATGTCTGCTCAAGTAAACACAGGTTATCTTCATATTGGGGAATACCAATTTTAATCATCTTCACAATTGCTTTCCTGAAGTCAGAACCTAAACTTCTTCACTGACTTTCATTTAAGATGAAGCATTTTCTGATTAAATGTTTGAGTCCATGGATGGAAGTAGCCCTCACCTCTATGCAAATATGTTTGGAAAATGTGTGATACTTTGCAGCAGATGCTTAGTACCTTTCCAAGATACAGTCATCATCAACTAATGAAAGTAGAAGCAACTATCACATAACCATTGCAGAGGCATGATGTTAGAAGTCTCCAGGATTTCTCTCTCTCTGGGCTGATATGAAACGTGGGCAGATATTTTCTCAATCTACCCAGTTCATTGGAACTCCTGCACTCTTGCTTGCCTCAGCTATGCCAAGTTTTGCAGTACATGGGGGCATTACACATGCTGGTGGATACTGTGCATCACCCCTTTCACCTCTGTGGGCAGTGTTTGATGTTGGAGGGTGCTGCTGGGTGGCCACAACTGGTGAAGGGAGGAAGCTGCTGTCCCACCTTCCATCCTGTCTCCATTCTTTCCACCAGAATATCCATAGACACCTCAGCTTGACTCCCTCCTCACTGCCCTGCTGAAGGAACCTGACTTGATAGTGACCTTTTGGGTTTTCTTGATGTAATGTAGGGAAGGTGAGAGGGAGTAGAGAGAAGGGGTGAGGATGAACATGGCAAAGGACAACTGTAAAGTGTACTTTAACTAATACTGAAAATGTTAGTGTTTTAATTTGTTAATTACAGGATGTCATGAACTCTTTAAACTATAGGTTTGCTTAGATTTCATTGCTTGGGGGATACTTAAACTCTGATGAAATCCTGTAAGGGAAGAAAAGCTGTTTTGTTTTTTTGGTTGGTTTAGTTTTTTGTGTTTTTTCTTTTTTTAACTGAAAGATATTGCAATGCAAGAGAGAAAAATTGCTTGCTAGGAAAGATCTTCCCTTTCTGCATTTCCTAGCTCTTTGAACCTTAAAAGGTAAAGAGCAAAACAAATTTAATACACTAGAATTTAAGGAACAATACTATTTCAAAAACCATATATCTGTTCAGCTTCTTTCCTCCCTTCCCCCCAAATCTCAATATGCAGATTATCAAAATGCCATAGGTGCCCCACACTTCATTCACTTACAGTTTATGCTACATTCTAGCTAGATTGCTGTTAAAAGGTGCGCACAGTCTTTTAATTTTATGGTTAGCAAATTTGTATCACCTTTGTAATCCCAACTGTCGTGCAATAACAATTCCTATGTAGGTTCAACTGGGAACTACAAATAATTTCTCCTAAGTTTACTACTAATAAGAATTATATCTTAAGGAATGAGAGAAAGCTTATTATAATAATTGTCTGCAGATGTGAAATGGAAAGCATTACAGAAATACATATCTGTAACACTCTACTAAACCAGAATCTCCCAGTGAGGGATGCATAGTGATAAAGAAGCCCATACATTTCTCAGCTCAGAAATTAGTTTCTTAGTCTTTCACCATTCAAGGAAATCATATTCCAATCACTGCTCAAGTGATGTGAGTTTTCATACTTAAAATAATCTCCTGTATTGACAATATATCAAAAATAGTTCCCTGAAGAATAAGGCTAATTTTCTAGCCCAGTCAACCCTCACTTTGAAGTCTGGATTGGGATGGTGATGGAAAAGTTTCTCAAAGTTTGAGGTACTGAACCTTAAAGTATTCTTTATTCTTCCAGTATAATGATGGCAAATCTACCCTCTCTCATTTCAATGTTTTGAATAAGTCCATAAAGCAGAAATCAGCAGTTTCATGTTGCTGTGCTTGCCTCTTTCAGTGTCATTCCCTTCTAGATTTTGTGCAACTACCATTAGTTCTACATGACATCCTATTTCAGGCTTTTGATTGATCTTACAGAAGTGAAACTTAGCAAGACCTTTCAATCACAGAAATACATTTCTTTTACATGCTTAACAGGCTCTTGCTAAAGTTGCTTAATGAATTACATCCGATGTTTGAAGAGGGAAAGTATGCAGGCTTGGGCAGGCCCTGCAATACTGAAAAGCAGGGAATATGCCCTTTAAAAATCAGGACAGTGATGGCTGTACCCTTTTCCCACTTGAGAGGGTTCTGAAGCCCCTTCCTGGCTCTCCTGAATGTGCTGAGTCTTCATCTTCTCCTGCTGTGCTCAGCACGGCTCTGGCTCTGACGCAGCAGCAGTGTGGAACCATCTGCAGGAGCTGGACTGCTGGGGTATCCTTGCTGCCTGCACTGGGGAAGTGGATCAGAAGCAGTGTTGTGGTCTTTGTGATGATTTTCTTTGTCTCTGCTGGACATTGTCCTGTTCTGCTCTAACTTCTCCACAAAATATTCAGTTGTTTGCATTCACTGAGGGAGAGTGTCTTCAGATATAATACAGAAACAAATAATGTGGTCTTATAAATCATCTCCTCTAAATATTGAGTTTGTTTTTTCAGAAAGTGAATGGCACCACAAGCCTAGCTGTGTGTGTTTGAAGTTACTCTCTTTTCCCTTTTCAAGATGGAAATTGTCATTCTCTTCATAACTGACATACCCCTCTCCATATTGCCTCTTACTTGCTTTCACAATGGCTTCTAAGTGCCCATAATTAAAGGTCGCTGTTGTGGACTGCACTACAGCTCAAGAAGTATAACAAATGCCACTCATACATTGGAGTGAGGAGTACTAGGGGACATTGTGTTGCTTTGATTGACTGAACTTCTCACATGAGCACTACATTTATCCTTCTAGCTCTGTCTGAGTCTGTGTCTAACTTGGTACTGTAATTTCAGTGAAGGAAACTGAGAGGAACTCAAACAGAAGAAACCACCATGGTCACTTTAGGAATAAATAAATAAAATTTAGATTAGTCCACAGCATTAGGAGATCAAAAGGTACCTGCTGTCACTCTCCTGTGAAGTTTATGACTCTCAAGATTTGGAGACACACAGACATATACTCAGGGAGAAGTTAACTTCTTTACTATGATGCTCTCTGAAGCACCCTGAAACCTTAAGCTCTACCAATAGAAATAATTATTTTTGTCAAATCTCACTTAAATGCAGACTAGAGTAAGTCAGTATGGATAGCATTTGGGCTGTGTTCTTTGCTTAGTGTTTCTGTGGTTTCACTGAAGAGCACATTGGCTATGCAAACCCAAAAGATGCTCCAGCTTCACAAATAGATGGATTCTTAGTTGGGTAAAGAAATGCTAACTCTCATGACTTCCAGTTCAAGCAATAAGGTGAAAAGCAAGGCTGTCAAGCTGAATGAATTAAGTCACTTGTAGTAGGATGCTGAAGGCATTACCTTGCCAACTTCTGACAGCAGCTGTTTTACTGGCTGCAACTAAGATTCTGCCATGGAAAATCTACACACTAGCTCTTATTTCCATCTTTTGTATATATGTATGAGAATCTAAAATTGAGAGACCTGTGAATGATTCATGAAAATACATGATATCTGAATGAGCAACAACAACAAAAAATAGGGAACTCTAGGACTATCTTCAAATTAGCAAAACAACAGCAGTGTCTGGGCTATGTTATTGGGGACAATTGTACTACACAGATGGATCACACTTTTTGGACCACTGGAGAAGAATGAACAAGCCAACAACATGAACATGCTTTACAAAGGAACTGAAAGTGTAGGAAAGAGACAGTCTCATAATTCTGCTTTTGGGGGATCAAATTGCCTAATTGCAGCACAAAGTGCTAAACCTGATAACATTGTGATAATTGTGTGGGCTGCAGAGCTGTGTAAAGGCAACACTTCTCTACTACTCTTTTCAGGGGGAAAAATATTAGTGTATCTATCTCTGGTTGTGGAAGTATCCAGAAGTTAGCATGGCTTTTAAAGAGAATATATATCACTTGCTGTGAGATTCAGAATCCTTGTGTTCAGCCTGAAATGGCTTTGTGGGGAGTAAAAATTAAATGCACTTAACTGCATAAAATGATATGCACACTGACCACCTCGGTTCTGCTTTAGTCTAGTCAAAATCAATTTGCAAAATGATGCTTGGAGCTAGTTTGAATGAATGATGTAATTTCCACTGCTTGAAAAGTATTACTGAACCTGTATGAACTTAATCATACCTGTGCTATATTCTTCACAGACATTATTTTACCTGCATAGGCTTCTGTAGGCTGGTATCCCCGTATGTTACATACCTTAGACTTTAAAGTCTATATGGAAAAAGGAATAGGGGAAAAAATACTTAAACCCACTGAAAACTCCCTCTAAATCCATCCTCACCTTCCTTACCTGAAAGCACAGTGCTTGCTGCAGAGACTGACAAGGGGAGCAGGAGCAAAGAGAAGGGGCAGAGTTGTCCTGGAGCAGCTCTCTTGTACATGGTCCATGTAGATGATACAAGTCCACCAAAATCAATTATTCTGAGAATGAGACATCTTTAGATGTAGAGAAAAGAAGTAACAATGGGGAGAAAAAGTGTGAAAGAAGGACAAGGGAGATAAAACTAAGGAGTAACTGACCTAAGAATGTACATAGTCCAGCTGTGGTTTTTCATAAGATCAGTAAGTTCCAAGTAAAGGCATTTCAGACCTCATTATTATCCATGTGTCAAGGCAAGTGTTACCTTCTCCTCCCCTCCAAAAGAACAAGGATTGCATATAATCTTATCCAGAATACTGTAAGAAAGCTTTTCTTGCTCTAAGTTAGTGCATTGTTAATAGTAAGTTACGGAACTTAATTGGCAGATCTTAATAATGCAGCAGTCCCAGTGCTTCTATTGGCTATAATTTAAAGGCTGGTATACTGTGCCTGTTGTAGTCAACATTTGTAAAATGGATGGACTTCACAGACCTGGTGCTGTGCTCTCAGACTATATTGACTGTTGGAATTAAGTGAAGAGAAGAACCTATTAAATGTTCATAGTCAAGAGAAGTGCAACAGGCTTCCATAAATCTTTCAGTAACTGTGATTTTTAAGTTAGATAAGCATGTAGCCCCTGAAGGAGCAGAATCACTCCTAAATTGTGGTTGTTTATCTTAAAAATTATTCAAATGGTGTTATGGAGATTCTCATTGGAAGTCAGAAGGATTTCTAAAACGAGCATTTCTGCTGTGAACGGAGAAAGGAGAGAAAAACAACACCAAGTATGAAAATACAGTCTGGAGAATGAATGAATGAATGAATGAATGAATGCGGAATTGATCTGTCTTATTTTTCTTTTGCCTTGTGGATGACCAAAGTTACAGGTTAGCTTGCAACACTTTGATCCCAGGGTTGACAGTTATATCCTTGGTGATTTCTAGTCTTGTGCATAGTAATTTTTTGATCAAGTATAAGCTGTTGAGCTAATGGGTTGGTACACAAGAAGGGAGGTCATCTTTCTGGGGTTTTTTTGTTGGTTCTTCACAGCTTGTGACAGGAAAAAAACAAGGGTTTGAAATTAAGACTGTATAAAAATGAGGAAGAAGAGATCATCACACAGTGACAGTTCTTAATGATACCCTTAATGATATCCATGATAATGATTTAGGATCTTGGAAACGTTCAAAACAAGTGTTATGTTTTCCCATCACATAACCCATTTTCAGCAAATGAGAATTAAAATATACAGATAAATACATTATCACATCTAGGAAATGAAATCAAGAAAGATTGGAAAACATTTCTGGGTCATACTCATGTGGATGTGTTCATGCTGCTCAGTTCCTTCCCAGAAAGGCTGTGCTGTTACATGTGGGAAGGGAAACAGCAAACAGATGTTTTCCATCTGACCCTGTAGACAAGCACAAGGTTAGATGACATGAGAGCAGGAAAAAGCAGTGTTTCCTAATGGGGTAATGGCACAATGATATCTTGCTTTGATCAGAAAGGTGTACTAGCATTCCTGGCCCTGGGAGCATTGAGTGCCAAATGTTGTTAGATACTAAGTGAATACACTGTGTGCCATCTGGAACATGGGCTTTAGGAAAGGAGACACTGAGCTGCTGTAAGCTGCTACCATGGTGTTGCTGAAGTCTTGGGGCAGGTAAAGTTTACACTGGCTGATGATCTGCCTGGGTTCATTATGGTGGAGGGGATGTCTAGGATTTCATTTTCTAGGTACTTTCACCGTACCCGTCTCCTTTTCCCCTTAAGAGTCACTCAAAACAAAGCCTATTTTAAAAGAAGTGAATGTAGAAAATGTGAAACATAAGGATCTTTTACAAAGCGTCTTTTACAGTGCTGGGGACATAAAACAGGGCAGTGGAAGATAAGCCATTATGTATGTTGAGGAAGCCTAAGAATAAAGATTATAGGCAAACAGTCTACCTTTCTTTACAAGGCCTTGATTTACATCCCTGAAATCTCAAATTTAGCTATTACAATGAAGTCCTGTTGCACACAGAGCTGCCTTTTTATCACCACTTAAAATCTAATTAATCCGTATTGAAGCACAAAGATTTCTGTTGTGTTTTAGGGTGAGGGGTCATAGAGCCCTCTTTGTTCATCCTCAGGCTTGTAATCATCAGGCATTGGGATATAATTTTACCAAGCAAATTGGAAGGTAACAGATCAAATCCTTATCGGAAAGCCTAACTCATGGTTTAGTGAAGTCCTTCATCCTTTATGTGAAACTTTATATTCATGAAGAACAAAAAAGTGTTTCAGAGCTTGCAAAGGGTTAATAGCAAGGGCTTATATTTGGGGCAGCAGAGACCTAAAATCACCACAGCTTCCACCATCACTCAAGGTAGCAGTTGATACAGAACTGCTGGGGAGACCTTTCTCCTCAAGCTATCAGGACTCTGCTCTTACAATGGCCTTAGTCTATCAACCAGTGATGCAATTAAGTGGCATATTGGTCTCTCTGTTGGGATGGGTCCTCTCCTGTCTCACCACCTATCTACCCCAGTGGAAAAACCTTAACTTGGAACTAAATGAACTGGAGATCTGGACCATGGGACTCTGGCAAGCTTGTGTTGTCCAGGAAGAAGGTGGAATGCAATGCAAGGACTTTGATTCTTTCCTAGCTTTGCCTCCAGAGCTCAGGATTTCTAGGATTTTGATGTTTTTTTCCAATGGATCAGGGCTTTTGGGCCTTTTGCTCTCAGGATTTGGGTTGGACTGTATGAAAATTGGTGAAAGACAACAGGAACAAAAGAAACGGTTGTTGCTGTTTGGAGGAATGCTCTTCTGGATATCGGGGATTACAGCTATTGTCCCAGTTTCCTGGGTTGCCCATTCCACAGTCCAGGAGTTTTGGGATGAGAATATACCAGATATTGTTCCCAGGTGGGATTTTGGGGAAGCATTGTTTGTTGGCTGGCTTGCTGGATTTTGTCTTATATTAGGAGGATCCCTACTTAATTGCACAATCTGTTCTACTGATGTCCATTCGTCTTCGGTCCATTATGCAGTAGCAGAACAGCAGGATCAGTGTCAACGCTTGGAAACTGAAACAAGGCCTTAAAATGTGAGGTTTTAAGCAGTACAGCAATACTGCCCTATCTTTTCCAAACCCTAGTGCAAGCCAGAAGCTTGTTCTGGTAGTAATTCAAAGGACTCCTTGTTATCCAGCTGATTTCCTAAATTTATGTCTGTTTTCTCCATCGACTGATATTGGAAGGTGGTGTGTTTTCTCACCTGTGGAACTGCTTAAAACTGTTTCGCAGCAAAATGCTGAAGTGTTCACAGACTGCACAGAAAAGGTGCTTTTGCTTTCATAACTGCACTGTAAAATCCTGAAAATGAATATGCATGTTCTCTTACAGCTTGGATTTTAACCAAAATGTGCTTCCTTTTTATGTAACCAATGAAATAAGCCCCAAAGTTTGATTCCCTGTTGCAATTTTCCAGTTGACTGATGCAATGACAGATGAACTTGGAGATTTCCGATCCTAAACAGTCTTAATTCCTGTATTGCATCTAATGTTTTTTCTGTGTATTTGGAAATAGTAGCAAGTTTTACAAGATTTATAGTAGAAGCAAGCTTAGTAAGCTCTGAAATTGCAGCAAGCTTTGCAATTATCTTTTTGTGCATGGTGTGTGATGGTGTGGGTCCTTATATGCAGCAAGCTGTATTTTTCCAGTCTGCCACATTAAACTGCCCATACAAGTTATTCTAAGTGTTTCTGGCATCTGCATACTTAATGCACCAAAAATAGGCTGAGAAATGCTGCTTTAAAAACCAGTGTAGCTATCTTCCTCTGACACAGTCAGTCATTATGCATCCTATCCAAGGTCCCTTAAGTTCAATTCACTCATGTTTGGAACATGTTGCTGTATATCTGACATTAAACATATGACATTTAACTGGCCATAAAGCAGACAGTATAATTTGCCTAAGTGGAAGTTCATCAATGTGATATTAGAACTTAAAAACAAACTGTGAGATGCCAAAATCAGCAAAACTGCTATAATGCTTTAGCTGATTGATGGAAAACCGAGTGTATGTTTTTCTTTAAAAAAACAAACCAAAAACTAATGAAAAGTGAGCCCAAATGTGGCCACACCACTCCTTCACCACACCACTTCCCAGTCCTCCAACACTGCACATGGAACCAGGCAACACAAAGCAGGAGGGAGGGGAGAAGTATTTCATGCTTCATAGAGCATTGCTTTAACTTGTGCTTATGTATGACAAAGAACTGAGCTGAACATGCCTGCAAAAACCAATGGTTTGGTGCTTCTGTGACTGCACAAAATGAACTTGGCAAACAGACACAGGCTACTGTTAGCTGGATTTCTGTTGTCTGTGCTAGGAAGGATTTCAACTGGCACCTGTAATTACTTACCAGGCTGGAAAAAATCTCAACTTAGACAAAAATGCACCAGAGCTTTGGAGCACAAGACTCTGGCAAGTGATGTAGGAACACAGTGTAAAGGTTTTTATTCTTTCCTAGAATTCAAGATTTCCATGATTTTAGTAGCTACATAAAATGGACTAGGACTTCTGAGCCTTGTGATCTCCAGTCCTGGTTTGGACTGCCTAAAGATGGAGGATTCAGTGCAGAAGATAAAAAATGCTCTCCCTACTTGGAGGAATACTCCAGGTGTTGTCTGGAGATGCTGTCCCTTGCTTACACTGTAATCCAGAAGATTTGGAATGATGGCAGCCCAGATATTCTGCCCAGATAGGAAGTAGGGGATGCAGTGTACAGTGCTCAGTTTGGTGGATTTTTTCTAACTCTAGGGAGATCTCTCCTCCTCTCCACAACCTGCTTGTCATCTGACCGTCACTTGTGAGAGCAGTGTGCAATGGAAGATATACAAGATGCCCATCAGCATGTGGAAATTGGAAACGGAAGACTTAAAAAAGGGCAGGTATCGGGTTTTCTGACTTCTTGCTTGCATTACAGTAAGAGGGAATGACCTGCTGAACAGACAGGTTACTGTTTACAAGAGCTGGGTGGGATTCTTTCTTACTGAGTAGTTCCTTTAATCACTACTTACTTCCACTTTTAATTAATTTTAATTGATGAGCAATGGCAATCTAAACCATCTAATCTAATACCATAAACTGTATTTCTCCCAAGTCTGATCAATGGCAGATTTTGTTGTTGTGGTATAACTTGGGGGAGTGAGTATAAAAATTTTAATCTCTAGGCCTGCATGGAGACTTGACCATATTTTAAATGGCAGAACTACTGGGGCTGCTTTAGACAATGTATTTTTTTACAAAAGAATATTAGGTGAGGTCTGAAAGAGTTTGTAGCACCAGTTCACCATGCATTACAGAAACCTAATGCAGTTCAACCTTGAATGAAGTTTGCTGGGCCTGTATCACTTAGAGTAAACTAAATGTTTGCAGACCTTATGTAATGTAATGCAAGGTTTTCCATCATGAGAGAGAATATGAGCACCTCTATCCCTGCCCAGTCTCTCTCTCTAAGGAAAAACAGTATTTCTGGGCAATTATGAGCTGTTGTCTGGAGGAGACTCAACCATGTTCATTGCTGATGCAGTTCTTACTTCATGAATGTGAAAAACTAACTTCAAGTATATGAATTAGTTTCCATATAACTTATCCTTAGAGTTGCCACTGATTGATGTGAACTATAAATTGCCATGATTTTACATTGACAAAGCTGTAGCGGCCATCTGTTTCTGCAAAGACCATACAAAGACACAAAGAGCAATAAAAGAATTAAATAAAACACTGGTCTGGAAAAGAGCTTTGTTAAAAAAAATGTATTTTCCAATCACTGAAACACATGAAAAGTGCAGAGACAAGTTAATCTATGTAATGTACTTGCATACTCTTACAGACAAAATTAGAACAGAAACACATTCAGAATATAACCTGATTAAATATTTAGTTCAGTCCTGAGCATTCAATATTTAATACAGTATAAACATAGCAATAGTAAAAAGAAAAATAATCTTAAAATTATTTGATTTGTGTTCTATTACAATTTCTGCTAAACTTTGCTCATTTGGCTAAATATTCTTGTACCAGTAATATTTACAATTTGATATATGCAACTGCAGTGACATTGGTACCTGGCAATACAATTAATTACATTCGCTATACCCTGCTGTGCAGGGTATATTTCACTTCAGGAGTAATATTTATCACTTTAAACTTATGGGAGTTTATTTATATGTATTGTTTTAGCTTATTCTATTGAGTGTTTCAAGTGTGACATGCTGAGTTAGTAAAAAACCCCCCAAACTCCAAACCCAGAATTGTTAAAAGCTGCCTATAAATATGTTCAACTTTACCATTCTGGAAAATGAAGAGTATGACTATGTCTAAGTCTCTTGTTTTTAAAGGAGTTTTATAAGCTGAAGCCGGCAATACTTAAGTTTTGACTTCACCTTATGCTTACAAATCAGACAATAATACTTTTTTTTAAAAAAAATTATTCAACAATTGAGAAAAAACAGCTAACTGGGCAAGAATTTAGATGCCTATATGTATTTTTCACAATAGCATCCTTAATGACATATATTTTTATGGCCAGAACTGAACTATATTAAACAGAACATAAATAAGACTGTAAATAAATAAAAGAAAAATCATAAAGTAGACCTCTAAACATCATTCTACAAACACCTTATATAATCAAATTGAGAAGCTGAAACTGTCAACCTTCATTTCACCTCTACATTAAATAATTCCAGATTCTTTTTTAAACTGACCTTTCAAACATGAATATTATCTCAAACCCAAGACACAAAAAACAAATGGGGCATTCATAAAGGATGTTTGATCGGTCATCTTGCTCAAAATAGCATGTTTGGCTTTATATTTTAGTGAACTGCTGTATTTGTGCATAAGAAAACCCTTGGGTGTTACACAGACCTGTCATTACAGAACTGTCACTTGGAATCTAAGACAGCTGCTACCA
The DNA here is from genome assembly GCF_049639895.1 of Pseudopodoces humilis. Lineage (NCBI taxonomy): Eukaryota > Metazoa > Chordata > Aves > Passeriformes > Paridae > Pseudopodoces > Pseudopodoces humilis. The sequence continues at coordinate 32,280,805 of NC_142205.1, forward strand.
TATTGTCATTATATTGTTTCCATTTGCTGACCAAATAATTATATCATTTCTGAAAAATGAAGTCCATGCAATGTGGCTTGTTGCTTGGGGAAGAAAACTGTAGCCAGTGAATGAAATACATCTGAGTGTAACACACTAAGCAGAATATGAAATATTTCTGTTCTCTGCAATATCCACCTACTTACACAGTACCTACAGAAGATGATCCCAACTGCTTTACCAAGCCAGGACTGCTTGAACACCTACATCCAATGTTCTGAACTTCTAATGGAAGGCATCCAAGTTGCCTTCTGATGAAGCAGCCTGCTAGGAAGAAGCATGTAAGACATATTTGAAACAAGTCGTTCACATATATTCATTAAACCTGTGCACCCCCAATTGCACACAGGGTCAATTGTAAATTTTAAAAATTGTTATTTATTGTACCAAAATTTGTGCAGAGGTCTAGTAAGGAGCTTTTCTTTTTCAGAAGGGGTTTACCTTACCAACAGGACTTCTGATATCTGAGTTAGCATGTGAGATTTTTTTTTCTGGTATAAATACTTTAATGAAGCATCTTCAGATCTGTAAACCTAGCACACTCCTTCATGTATTCCTAGCTGGTGACCAGACAGCCCCCTAGGACAAATGATTAACAGAGAAAAACTCTCTGTTTCAAGAGCACAGTGGGTATAACTATTTAAATTTCAATGTTAGTATTATGAATTTGATTCATCTTGTTCAGAAAGCAGCTGCCCCTTTTGGTAGTCTCAAAGTAAGTTTTTAGGGTTACTTGTCTGCCTTGCTTTTCTCACTCTCCCGCAGATGCAAGAAACCTTTTAGTGCAGGTTAAAGTACTGTACATTCACAAAACTAAACTCTGAATTCCATGTCTTCCTACAAAGTATTAAAAAACAAAACCAGAAAAAAATTATTTTCAAAAACAAAATTACATTGTGGGTGATGAATCTAATCAGCAGCTGTTGTGAGGCAGCCTGGATGTTTTGGAAAGGAGCTTATGCTTGTGGTTAACTTTAAACTATAAAAGTTACACTCTTGTACAAAAGTATTGCATGGCAGAACAGCCATTTTCACAGTCTGCTCACATGAAAATAGTGAAAAGATAAGAAATTGTCTGTTGAACGTAATTTTTCTCAACACAGTGCAGTTCAACAGGATACATGCTTAGTACTGCCTTTGTTCCTTTGTTCCATCTTTACAAAATAAAAACAGATGCGATACACACAAACTGTACAAAATCAGCATCAGTATACCAAAATTATTCTACTTTGGTTTTCTGTTTGTTGGGTTTTTTTGCAATTTTTTAAGCTTACAACAGTTAAGTTCACTATATTTTACAAATAAACGTATCAATAGTGACTGTAAAATAGAAGATCTTTGAAAGCACGTTACTGGAACTACAAAGCTCATCTGAAAAGAGATGAATAAGTGGAAAAACACTTCAATGAAAACACATAATTATACATCATCAGCTGGAAGGGCTGGTATACTGATCTTTGCTCTTGTGAAATATGCTATCTTCTCCCTGAAATTAGAAAAGAAAGCAAGGGATTTTTTTACCATTTGTGGCATAACTCCAATGTCATCTGCTGTAGAGTTGCTAATACTGGAGCATAGTTCTTTAAAACACAGGTTTGGAAAATACATAGAAAATTTATTTACAACAAATGTGGCATTCTGACACAATTACCTTCTCACACAGATTTATGTTAAAAACAAGTTCCAATTTTCAAAGAGAAAAAATACCAGTATTTCATTAATAGCTGCAATGAGAAGACTGAAATATTGTTCCAGTCACAGCATTTCCAATGGTGGTATTTTCAGTAGGGGGATGAGAAGGCAAAATAAATCATTTTATCCTGACATGGGAAAAGGGCAAGGGGGGAATAGTCGTGTCTGGTCAAGACTCAGAGAAGCAGAATTATCAACCAGTTCTCCAGTTGCTTCCCCTGTGCTGTTACCGTTTCTGTCACCTACGAACCACAACATTACTGAAGCATAACAAGTTTATACAGGCTTGCCTAGCAGCAGGCTAGCAAGCAGAAGAGAAGTACTGGAAGCTTAAAAATTAAAGCTCAGAAGAGTCATTCTACTTGAGAGCTTTGAAAATCTCTCAATGATTAGTCTGAGGCCACAGCACTGTAAGAATTCCAACTAGCGGGGCACGTACAATTCAGCCTCCAAAGGTAAGTATTCATCCAGAAGACTAAACCATGTTTTCCACTGGTGAAGATTGAGTTGCCATGAAAAACAGTAGCTCAGAGCAAAATCAACCTAAACTGACTTTCTTGTTGTGTAATGACTAGAAAAGAAAGGAAAATTGAGCCTTTTGATACCCTTCTTGCAGGGGAATGGAGTTTTAGGCACTATTACACGTTCCTGTAGCTTTAGGCAGTAGTCTGTCTGCTAAATGACACTGATTAAATGTCACTGTTAAAGACCAGCACCAACCAAAACTCTTTCTCAAGACATGCATAGAAAGTGAAATCTTCAGGATGCTCTGAATTTCAAACTGAAGAAAGAAAACTCAGCTGTAACACAGCTTAGCTTAGGAACCCCTTTCCTTTCTCTCTTGCTTTGATTCTGCATCATGTACAGCTATGGTTTGCAATACATGCTGCCTCACAGGCTCCTACTTGCTTATAGATTGCTCCATAAGATGGTTAAAAAAAAAAGTCTCACATTTATTAGCAGCTGACTTAAATTTCCTATAAAGGAATCCAAAATTCAAACTTTAAAAATGTGTATTAACTGACAAAACAAACCAAATTAACTTGCAGTACTATTTCTACGTGCAAGAACAAGCATTGCATTTTTCAATCAACAGATGTATATTTATTCTTCTATAGAAGTGTGGCCTCCAGGCTGTAAACCCTGCCACTTATTGGCCAGCCTTTTAGGAATTCAGACCACTGAGAATTAAGGTTTAAGATAAATAGTGTTCATTCTAGTTTATGTTAAACTAGAACATTTCATTAATTGCTTCAAGTAATCAGTTGCTTCACAACCAAAAGGAGAAGGGAAACAAAGCAGAGGAGGGATTCAAGATCTTTCTTTAATTCTAAGTCTTGAGCAAAGCACAAGTACAGTTTCCTGATGAGCTGTATCCTGTCTTCTCCTTGAGTGGCAAGTTTTTTCAGGCCCTTGCCATCACTGAAGAGCTCCCATGACTTAAAGCCTACTGTCAACCTGCTGTGGGTGAAGTGAGCTACAGCAAGTCACACACATGCCTGCCTGCAGCAGATGTCACACAGGGGTCTGACACTCCACTCAGCTTCCTCTCCACCCTCTGAACTGCCACATCAGCAGGTCACTGAGGCCTGGCCCTCTGAAACTCTGACTTAGAGCCATGTTAAAAATCTGTGATGTTTCTGGCAAGTCAAAGCCATATGGACTTTTTACTAATACCACAGAGCATGTCTGATTATACCTAGAAAGAGTTCACGTTACTTCACTACATTAAAAAGAGCATGAAAAGCAGAACAGGCCATACCTGAATGACTGCACCTGCAGTGGCACTTTCTGGCTCTGCTCCCGTAGCCGGCACACATCCTTAGAAGCTTTCCTCATCAATTTCTCAGCACTTAAACCTTGTTTCTCCTCTTCTTTTGACTGTTCAGCCTGTGTCAGGAAAAACAACTGTATTTTGCTGATAATGAACAACTACTCATTTCAAAGAAGTGAGAGATGCTTCTGTGTCAAGCAAAACACTTGGCAGTGTCAGGTTTGCTGTTGCTCAATGATATTAAAGGTCTTTTCCAGACTAAATGAATCTATGATAATCTCTTATATATAAAAGATCAGCAAGATAAAAGGCTGACATCACAAGTCTAAGCCATGGCCACAAAATAAGCTAACAGGGCTTTTCCTAAAAGAATAAATAGAGCAAATTCCATATCATCACAGGTGGCTACTCCATTTTGTAAATTCTGATATTTCTTAGGGTGTAGTTAGACAATACCTAAATTTGTATGAACACATGTTGTCTATCCAAGTATCTTTCTAGAACTTTGAGCCACTGATTCTCTTCCCATATAAAATACTTTTATTTCCTGAGAAAAGCTCTTAGGAAAGTTGCCTATACCCACTCTAGAGTGACTGACAGAAAAAAATAGGGAAGGTGTGCTCTCAAAATACACTTTCAGGTTTTGCTGGCCATGTTAGCAAGGAACATTAACTTTTGTGCCTTTATTCATGACATAGCATATTCATGGCATATTTTGCACAAGACACTCACTTCTTTCAATTGCATTGTAGAGGTATAAAAGCCAAGGCAAGGGAACAGAACACCCGTGGTAACAACAGATCAAAGGTCTTTCGTGAACAGTGCTGAGCAGCTACATACCCCACAGTAAGTTACTGAATTTCTGTACCTCAGTATTGCTAGCTCTATTACTTACATCTTTACTAAACTTCAACAGGACAGCTGCAGCTATGCCATCCACTATTTCAGCAACAAGACTGCTACTAATAGCTGTGCTTTGGCTTTAAAAACTATCAAGGGCTTCTGAATATCCAACATTTTGAATAGTAACTCTTTTTAGGTGGGCAGTCTCCTGAAATTCTTAGATAAATGACCCCTGTTCATACACAGGTGAGTTCTGTAACAAACTGTCACCCACATCACATGTGGGGTGCATCGTGTGGGCAGTGCTTTTATTTCTAGACTACAGAGGCTGTCAGACAAATGTTATTTATTATATTTTTAATTTTGTCAGCCATCAAAATTCAATAGAAGCAGTTCACATTCTTAAACAACTATGAAGTTGTAGAGAGTTTAATTTTTGATTCTTCAGACTTGAAAATGCTGTTCATTACTTCAAATTAAAATACATTTGCAAGCCAGAAACAGCAATCTTCAAAGCTAGTTTGTGACTTAGAAGTTCACATCTCAGTTCTGAATTCAACCCAGTAGAGTCCTAAACAACAAAACCAACTAATTCAAAAGAGCTAGTCCATACTATCAGCTTCATACTGGGTAGTTGTAAGAAAGCTGCTCACAGCAGGATAGTGGTACCCTATCTGTTGAAACGCACTCTGGTTTCTATATGAAAGTGTTTTACATGAAAGAGCAACACCCTTTCAAAAACTCAAAATCCAGTCAGCTTATACTGCTGTTAACTTCTTCAGTCCCCAACTCAAATAGCTATGTTTTTTAAATTAAATTAATCTATAAATATTGTTTTCTTTATTAGTAAGTGAACATAAATTTGAGATCTACAATTGGTAATGTCTTAATTAACTTTATGTATATCACTGGCCATGCCATTTACCAGCTCTCCTAATTAATTTATCATCAAAACACTACACATACAATATTTCAAATTTTTCTAGTTTTATCCTTTCCCTAACTATACATGAGAGTCTTGTGATTACTGCATTTCAGGTTTAGGGGCATAGATACTTTATTATTGTGTATCCTTTTTTAATTTTTGAATCCATTTATTTTTTCAGGACTCTCTAAGAGAAACCTCGATTTCAGCCCAATGTCTCTAGGAATATGCATATGAGAAGGTATGTACATGACCAGGCTTATATTTACATCATGTTCCTTGAGTGTTTAATATAAAATACAGAAAATAACACTAATACAATGGCCAGACATTCAATAAGTCCCAAAATCTGGCACATTTTGTGGTGATGTACCCCCCCACCCTGGCAACACTATAATCTCGGATTCTTGAAGCAATCTTAAAACACTCATTCATGACAATTATCTACCAAATATAAGTGTCAGACAGGAATCTCTCTATCTGGGCTTAGCTTAAGTTTGTTTGATGACAAAGTTAGTAAGCTGAAATGCTATTTCCTGCATTGTTTTCCCATGGGCTTTGTATAGGAGAAACTGAATCCAAAGAAAAACTAACTGTGCTAAACACCAAATCATTGGGACAAGAACATACTTATTGGTATTAATGACATAATTACACATTATCTCAACATTAATGATGTATTAAAAAGAAACAAAGAAGTTATCTATAGGAATCTTTTTTGGATAGAAAAGCAGTAATACTTCAGAGGACATTAGGTGTCTGAAAACTTATTTGTATGAGGATTTAAGACTCAAACTTTGAAATACTGTGTGTTTTCTCATAAACATCCAATCTAAACAAGAGAAAATGCTTCTGCTGCACAGAATTATCTCTGTTTTCTGATCTGCAAGTATTAGTGGGCATTACATACTTGCTGCACTTAGGAAGGTGTGGAAGGAATGGGAAGAAAGGTATGGAGTCTGTGGATTTGGCTTCAAGCAGTGTAACTGCATGCTAGCAAGCAGTCATTGATTTTCAACATTCCCCACATCTGCAGTTTCATTTTTCACTTGAGACTCTCTCAGTTTCTCTGGTGTTTCCAGCTGCTACATTAGTCTGTGCCATTATAATGCCTGCAGGATCTAAGAAATAATCTATGACAATGTTCTCTAGGCTGCTGTGTTTTGCTAACCCAAGGGGAAACACTGACAACACAGTACAGCGCTCTCAGGGTTGTTTTGCTCCACAGGGGAGGGCTGCAATGATTTTAAGGGTAGAAATATTTCTAGAAACTTTGTAAGCACTCTTCAAAGTGGTGGAGTTATTGTGATCATTGTTCTGACTTTTACCTTGGAAAGGAGGACTTAAACGCTGTGCTACTGCCTGCATTTATTTTAGGAATGTGTATTATTCGTCACCAGAGTGTGTGTAATGGTGTTGATCACTGATCACCAGCCATACAAAATGTGACAAACTTACCTCCTGCCTTGGAAAAGTCAGCTGAAATAAAGCACAAATCCAAAGTATTCATAATATGAAATGTTGCAGAGGCATACTCTGTTCTACAGGGAATAGCTTTAGAATGGGAGTAGTTTTATTAAATTAGTCAGAAATTATAAATTCTACCCTGCATCCAGCACTAAACTGTGTAATTCTACATAAATTTTGCTATGCTTCTTTCCTATAAGTTACATTTTTATGGGTTAAAACTTAGATCAAACTTATATAATGAATTCACATGGTAAAAACCAATACAGTTACACTAAACTGTGCACTATCTTCCCCCATTTTGCCCAGCATTTTTCTGAACACTCGTCCATGTTCACCCTAAACTCTGCTAGTGTTCTATAGTCATTTTAGTACTCCACTAATTATAGCCAACAGCAGATGCCAAAAGTGGGACCAGAAGACACAAAAGGACATAAATGTAGAATTGGGAGAACATGCTGGGGAAAAGTTTTATTTCCTACGGTATCAGTCAAGGATTTCTTGAAATGTGTGGTGTCATTACATGCATTTTTCTACCATGAATTTAGCAAATCAATAAATCCGTAATTTTTTTAACCTATGGAAACTTGCAGCACTCAATGTTTTATTGAAAACATTTTTGCAGTTTCTGAATGTCATGTTATGTTTGCCTGCATTTAACCTGCCATCTGTTTGATTTTCTACTTTTTGGAGATACAAGACCATGATTAATTGCTCTCTTCCACCTCACTCATGGTTGTATGTATGGACTTCAGTTGCAGCTACTTAGCTGTTCCTAACACAGAAGTTGTTTCCTCCCTTGACCATCTTTGTTGATCCTCCACAAGATCATTATCCACTTTGATCATCCCCTTTGAAAAGGGAAACCAAAAATTAACTATGTTTATGGAACAAGCATAATAATATTTAGATCTTAAAGCAATTATATGTTTTGTTCCAAGTATTTTTCTTAGCAATTCCTGTCTTGTTTGCTTTTTGACATCTGCTGATCCTGTGATGTTTTTGTTTATGTTTTTGTCTCTTATATGTGGAGTATCTGATTCATAAAATTTAATTTACAGCACAGCTTTGTAAATGTAAATATTAGGATCATCCTTTCCTCTTCTACACAAGGCTATTTACTGACATTTAGTTTCAAAAAAACCAAAACAACAAAACCAACAACTATTGATTACATATGAGGAGGGCCTCTTCACCTTGTTAGAACTTCCCATTTTTACTACTCTGAATAATCTGGTGTATCAAAACACCAAACTCTATTAACCATGAAGAGCTAAGGAGCATAGATCCCTCCTGGCTGTCACTCACAACGTCCCCTCATTTAAAACCGATGTACATTGACTGACTTGGATGGGAAGCAGGCTCCAGAAGGTGTTTACTCCAACCTCCTGTTCACAGTAGGTGATGCCAGAGCTGAGTAATCAGTCTTGACCAGTTAGGTTTAGAATACCTCCAAATGTGCAGGTTGGGTGGGTTTGTTTTGATTTTTTCACTTGGTTGAGTCTTTAACTCCTCCAGCAAGCCCTCCAGGGCCCTATTCCAGTCGATGATCTGCCTTAATGATTTGAAAAAAACAAACAACCTCCCCAAAAATATAATAGAAACCCTACAACATCTAAGTTATTAATGTATCTTGTTGGAATTTTCATATTCCAACTTCTCACTGTTGCATCTCAGTCTTCTATCCTGTTTCTTGTCTTTTGATCACGTGGGGGCATCCTACTACCTTATGGCAGAGCATGTACACTTGTACTGTTCAAGAGACCATCATGTAGAGAACAGAATTTGGCTTTCCTTTGCCAAAATTAGAACAAGTATGTCCTGCATGAAGAAATAAGCCATTACCTTATCCCCATGGCCCTACCACTCTAAGTAGTGGTAATTGCTCCTTCTACCTGTTGCAAGCATCTTTTGGCTACAAGTTCTGTGCAGACTGCAAAGCAACCAGTGCTGAGGGACAGAAAGCACAATGCAAGTCTGTAAAAGCAGGGCTGGGGTGTGAGAATTCTAAATTAACTCTGAAGTAATTGCTATTTTACTACACCAACCATAACTATTACTCCAAATAATAGAGTTTCTAATGTGACAAAGTATTTAGAGGGCACTAGGAAAATGTTACCTCAAATTCTGTGTTTAATGTTGTAGTATTGATCAATAAAGGAATAGTTTACACTTTGTAATTAATAATGTAATAGAGATGTAACTAGTCAGATGTGAGCTTATGTAAAAATCTTTTAACATCATTGACCAATTTCTCTAACAAATTTATAGCAAAGGTAGGGGCATATTTACTCACACATATGTGAATGCTGCTCATACCTGTTTTTCAGCTTGTTTCAAGACTTTCTGGAAACGTTCATCCTCTAGCACACACAGAGGAAGGTCTGCCTCTCCTCTGCCTTTCATCTCCTCAAGCTTTTGTTTGAGGTCCCGCAAGGCCTGGAGCTCATCGTTGAGACGATTCTGCCTTGTGCGTGACGCCTGGAGATCCAGCTCCAAGTCCAGGGAAGTGCGCACAGGGCACTCTTGCGCAGCTCTTCGCATGATCGGCTGGCAAACAGGCTGGGTTTTTTGGGAGAGAACAGTAAAAATTAACAGCTGGAGAGGCTGGGAGACTTTGACATACTGCAGTCTGAAAAGCTCAGATATTTTGGTGCGGGTTTTTTAGCAGTCATTTTTTCTGAAGTCAAAAATTTCACCTATCCTGGAATTTTTCTTTAGTCAATAGCTAAAAATAAATGCTCCAACCAAGTGCATGATGTATTTACAGGTTAAAAACAAAAAACCCATTCTGATCCCTGGGATGACACTTCTGGGAGACACAACACAGAATTCCCCACAGATTTCAACTAGGTTATTTATTTTTGTAAATATTTGCTTTTTCAAGCCCTAACCAAACACATAATGTTACCAACTCTGTAAACATGCACTTCTTCAGCATATTTCACATGATTTACTCTCCTTTCACAGTGACTTTTTGCTTAAGTCAGGAGGAGAAGCTATCTCAGACTATTAGGTTTCCCAGACTTTTCTTTCTTACGTAAAATGCCTCCTACTACCTGGTATATAATTCTCTAAATTCATGTAAGAATGAATTTCATGCAAGAGAATCTTACTCTCTTGTCCTTCAATCCTTTTGCTACTTGAATACTTTTGGTGGAGAGTAAATTCCATTTAAAAGGACATTTAAATCCTTGAAATCTTCACCAAAATTTGCTCAAGATATATATTGCTGATGTTAACTTCTGTGTAGCATAGGCTACTTTGTGTCACTTTATAATACTCATGTTCTTTAACCCAGATCCCTTTGACAGTAACTCAAGTTCAACAATAAGCTCAAATTTAACAAGAAATTCCATGATGCTGAGCATCAGTGTTTTGCTGCTGGCTTCAGCCACGACTGAAACAACACAGGCTTTGTTGAAGGGGAGATGACATTGTACTGAGACCACTATGTTGATATTTCAACATGAAACTACAGCACAGAATTGTGGTACTTATGTTGCTTTTGCTGAAATACTTGAAATAAAGGGTGTCCTTTATGTCATTTGGTACTCCCAGTGTCCCCATATTTCATTTTAAACCATGTCCAGGTAACACAGCACTTACCCGTTTAACTCTCAGGCTCCGTCGTTCTGTGGCATTTCTCACAAAGAGAGACTTCTTGGCTAGTGTGGAGCTGTCGCTGTCGCTGCGATTCAACTGCCAAAATGTACATAACAAACAGATATAAAGCACCTTCATATGCAAATACACCTGCACTGGTAGAACCAGTTAGGGAACCTCAGCGTTTATATACATATAGGTCATAATTTTAGTATAAAGTTAACAAGTTTGCAACTAGAGTAAGCATCTACTCTAAAATTATAACCCTACACCAAGACAACCATTGATCTTAGTGAATGAATAACAAGACTCTTTAGGAAGGCAAGGAAGATAACTATAGTTATTAAGTATCATTGTCTGGCTGCAGATACAAACTATGGATTTCACTTACCTGGGGCAGGCTTTTAACAAATTTACTACAGGGAAGGTAAATTACTGTAGACATGCACCTGTCCAACAAGCAGTATTTTTGTATTGTTATTAACTGTAATGAGCAAAGGCATGCCTACAGCTTCCTTCAGAAGCACTTCCTACGTCTTAAAATTATGTGCCACAGCTTGGCAGTAGTTTCTTCATAATTTTAGCATTATCTCATACACATCAGTGCAGAATGACTGGTAGGTGCATCAGCATCAACAGATGGTCAGGATCATCTCTCTGCAGAATATGTATTTCACCTCTTCAGGAAAGGACAAAAAAGTAATTACTCTGCTAACATTTCAGTAAGCAAAGCCAAGGCCCTAAAGTGTGTTTACACAGGGCTGACTGGGAGCTGGGGAGTAAGAAATACAAGCACTTGCAATACAAAGTAGACCTCTTGAGAGACAAATCTGTCTTTTCACCATGAGCAACTACTGGAAGCTCACTCCTGGATACAGAGAGGCAGCCATCATCACTAGTGTTCTAGGCACTTTTCAAGGGACATTTTCCAAAGCACCAACAGACTTTGGTTCTGTCCGTCAGGCCTTAAGGATCTCTGTTTTCTGTAACATCAGAGGTGCTCTCTTAAAGCTAAGCCATCTCTTGATGGAGATAGAGATCCATCTCTTGATAGAGAGCAGCTGGCACTTCACCAAAGCGTATTCAACAGGCATTTTCCTCTTGTACAGCACCATAATGCAAGGAAGGCTGGATGTGCCTGTGGTGCAAGTTGGGGACTGGGAAGAACCCCAGCTCTTCAGCCCTCTTTGCGAACTTGGATGCAGCTACAGTGCCCACTCTGGAGTCACCAGCAGTGGGCAACAAGTGTTCCTGACATGGCAAAAGATGTATCTGCAGACATGCTCTTTTCACAGGGTACTGTGCTTCCGGGCAATACCATACACAATGAGAAACAGAATGGTTTATTCAAAGTAAGGTTTTGTTTTTTTTATTCTGGCTCTTTGGCAGCAGGTATGTAGCAATGTTCAAAGCTACAAAAGCCCAATACATTTCCAGATGCAAAAACCTCAGAAGTTTACACTGACTAAACTACTAAAGCAATTAGTTTTACTTCCTGTTGAAGACCTACATAGGCAGCAGGCTAAGATGATCTTTTTTTCCCAATACTATTAATTTCAGTTTAGGAATTAAGTTCCATCATAGGAATTAAGATGAAGGGTAGCTTCTGAATTCAGCCAATAATCTATCCAAATTATATAAAGATTGTTAGAAAACAATCTGCTATATTTCATTCTGGAGGGTATATGGAATAGTTATTTAAGTATGTAGGTATTGACTAAAGATTTATTTTTTTTAAGCCAATGAGAATCACAGAGAAGAGATGAACTTTAATGTTCCCAAATGATTAAGGCAAATGCCTCTAACTGATCTGGGGAATTAAAGCATAAGTATTACTTTTTTTTTAAAAAAGGACATACTTGTATGAATAAACTGTAGAAACTAAAGATCAAAATAAACCGCCTTTTCTAGGGTATCTGTGATTAAAATTTATAGAGCTGGTAGTCCACGCTTAAATCTTTAAACATGTGATTTTCATAGTTAGTTTAGCAGCAGCAGGACTCACAATTTAAATCCTTTTTTCCTTTTCCCATGCTACCACAGCTCTAGAGAGACTGGAGAACTTAGCTGCCAAAGCCATGTTTAAAACCCAGCCCCGAGGCAGCGCTTGCACATCTTTCAAAGATGCAATTACAGCAGGATTTGGGCTGCCTAGGTTTAAAACCAGTTGAGATACAAAGCGAGATTTAAAATTGATGACTGAGCTCTTTCCACACTGTTACCCTTAAATGGTTGCATTATTAAAATATGGTAATGCAATGGCATTTTACAGTGAATTCTATTTCATGTTGTAACAAATTGTTTTGCTGTGAGAGTGCTGGAGTTGCTGACGTGCAGGGAAACACTTTTTGCAGACAGCCAGCACAGCCATCTGTGTTATTTCTCTCCAATAGGATGTATTTTTGCCCTAGTAGAGGTGTTTTGCAAGAGTATGCAACTCTGCTGAAAGTCAATTCTACTATGCATCAGCTCAGATAGGGAAAGACTCTAGAGAAAGCACAGGCTCTGCCTCTCGCAGGGAAAATTGGTACATGACTCAGTGTCATTAATGCTTCATTCCCAAGAAGTTAAATGACTGTTTGGTTAATAGCTCTTCCTTCCAAGTGTTTTTCCTCTTACCCTGCAGATGTATTGGTTCCGCTCGCCTGGAGAGAAGGTTTGGGAGCGCACTATCATGCTGTTCCTGACAAAGGGACGCTGTCTGGAGCTCCAGCTGCCTCTGTCCTTGGGTCGGACTGCTGTGTTCTCATTAACCAGTTCCTCAGTGTTAGTCTCTTTATCGACCTATGAAAAGGAATTTAATGTGTAAGACTTACTATAACCAGATACACGCCCCCACATAGTTTTTGTGCCTTCAGATTTTACAAGCATTCTCATTACCTTGCAGTGGATGGAAAAAGACCAGCGGCAAAAAGCACCATGCATTTACAGAGAAGCTATTCTAAGTAAAGAAATACAAAATTCCCAAGAGCCTTAAGAGTGTGTAGAGAGGCTTTGAAGGTACTCTTTGTAGCCAGTAAAGCCGAAGCTTTTGCAGAAAGGCCTTTGCTGCTTGGCAGATGGTTTGATGCAAACACAGTCCAAGAAATGTTTTGCTTTGCCATTTGCAGACATTATGATTATTGCACGTTTATATTTACTCTTTTGGTATTTGCAGAAGAGCAAGGTTCTGCCGTGCCAGAGATGGTGCCTGTGCACACTGAAAGGAGGCAGCTGGGAAAGCTACACTGCCCAGGACCTTCCAGATATACTGCCACACATCTCCAAGCCTCAGCAGCAGGGCTGCTTTATGGCAGTCTCCAGAGCTTCACCAGCCTTGTGAACCCAGGGAAAAGACACTGCTGGCTGCTGTCCCTCAGCACAGCCTGCTGCCTACTAGAGTTGTCCCATGTGTGCCAGAGGGAGCCTCAAGTGCCCACATCCCCATGGATTACATGGATTACTTCCATGCTGCAATCATCCTGGCTGCTAGGCTAGGCCAAGCTCTGCGGCAGCTGGAACATCCAGTGTTACTGATGTGCACTGGGGCTTTTTCTTCAGCTTGGGTAATTGAATGAAGTTCATGGTTTTCACAGTGCAGGTGATAAATACAGTGACCTAAATAGCACAACAACAACCCCGAGAGGATGTTCTCACAGACATCTATGCTGTGACTGGTTCTGCAGGGGAGTCTGCTGTCTTTCACTCATTGTCTGGGTCCACCCAGCCCAGGCTTAGCAAAGCACTTGGGTGCGTGTCTAACCTTCACATGTCGTCCTTGAAGTCTCCCCTTGCTGAGTTAGGGCTTTGATCTATATTCACTTGCTACCCAGAAGACTGTCAGTCCTTTTAATACCACAGCCTTAGCTCATTTGGCATCTTGCCATATTAATTGGAAGTTAATTACCATTTTCAGCAAGTCCACTGAGATGTTAAACTTTTGTATTGCCACAAAGTTGAAGGAATGAGATGTCACTCTTCGTCTTTTTACCTCTGCTATTTTATAGAACTTGTGAGTTTAAAACATGCAACAGTGTTTTTATTAAGATGCAGAGATTCTAAAAATTTTATTTCTGAGATTGTGCTACCACATCAGGGATACGTTCACTAAACATTTACTAAAAGTGCTTTCAAGAAAATGGAATATAATTTAAAAAACAACAGTTATCAAGAACATGGAACTAGAATTTGTTTTATGCAGTGTGTGAGTACGATAGTTCAAAAGTACATACAGTTTTAATACACATTTTGGAATTTTCTCTTCATGGATCTTTTGTCCTTTTTTCTGCTAAGACAGTTCTTGTACTCCACGCCCAAATACAAGGGGGAAAAATAAGGAAATCCCTGCATTGGTTTAAAGATCTTGACCCTTGTCATGTGTTTTTCCCTGTTTAGCAAGCAAATCAGAAAAAAAAGAAAAGGAAACAATGAAACAGATGTGCAGAAATATTTTAAATATGTACAAGCTGAAGGTACTGAACTACTCTTGTATTTTGAATGTTCTCCATAAGCAACAAAAAAAGTGAAGATGAAGAGTCTTGGTTAATCATCCTGGACTTAGAAATTCTGCCTAGCACGTCTGTCCAATGTCCCTTTCATAGTTCAGAAGCGACCACACCAGTTTTGTTACAGGTACAACTGACAAGTGCTACAGTGAAGGCCACATCAAATCGTAAATGCATAGATGCAGCAGACTTCAATATTAATTGCTTAGAAATAGATTTTTAGACACAGTAAGATACTGCAGGAATGTGAACTGCAAGATATTTACCAGGGTTAGAATTACAGCAGCTTGCTGGCTTTCCTGGGCATCCTCACTGTCCTCTCTGTTCTTGTCTTCATTCATTTTTGGTGCATCCATGAGTAACCCCATGTCATCATTACAGTCACCTTCTGCTTCCAGCTTAATGCCATCCTCCTCTTCATCCACAATTTCATCAGAGGCCTCTGCAAGCATCTCTAGCCTGTATGAACAGAAGTAGCCCAGGCTTATTCTGAAACTGAAAAAGCTCACCAGAGAAAGCTACCAGAAAGCCCAGACCTGCACTCATGTGTAAGGCATGCATTTTCCTGACAGGGAAAACAACTATCATCCAAATGCTTTCACCAAGTTCATGTGTAGGCCCATTTCATTGCTACCTCCAGTAGAACCCAGCAAGCACTACTACAGTTCACCTTCAAGGTCATTATGACAGCACTGCATTACATTCATTAGCTGTAATGTTCATTATGTTGAAGGACTTTCATTATAAGTTCATAAAACAAAAGCCACTCCCCTCTTCCCCCAATAAAGCATGCATTTTCTTCTACACTGCAGCTAAGAAATTGCACAGTAACAGAACTCAAATAGCAATTTCGCAAGAAATCTGTTTATTGGGAAAGCTCACAATTTCTTCAAATATAAGACCATTGATGGAAGTCCATCCACACTGACTTCATCAGACAACAGCTCCCTTTTCAAATCCTACTGCTTGCCTGTTACAGGTAATGTAACTATAATATTTTATGTTTTGCTACACTTCCAGTGGCTTCACAGCCCAAGTGGTTTCACAGGAAGATATACATGGATTGGAGGAGCATTGGCAGTAGGAGTTCATAGAGCAGCCAAGACACTGTAACTAAAGGAACGTGAATGAATTGGCCACACAAGAGGGCAAGACTTTACTCCAATTCCAGTGGTGGTGAGGCACTGGAACAGGTTGTCCAGAGAAGCTATACATGTCCTGTCCTTGGAAATGTTCAAGGCCAGGTTGGATGGGGTGTTGAGCAACCTGGTCTAGTGGAAGGTGTCCCTGCCCATGGCAGCAGCACTAGACTGGATGATCTTTAAAGATCCCTTCCAACCCATACCATTCTATGAGTTTATGATTTCCAAAAGTACAGCCCTTTTGTTTGTCTAAGAAAAGGAAGAATGAGCTGAATCATTCAGGCATGAACAGTGAGGGTGGAAAAGTGTCTTTACCAGTCTTTCTCAGAGGCTCTTTGCTCTTGTTCCTTCTCCTCATCTTCAGACAGCTCTTGTTCTACTGCTTCCAGCTCAGCAGATGTCCTCTCCAGCAGAGCTGACACAGCATCCTGCTCACAAGGAAAAAGATGAAACCAGAGTTGAAGGATACATAACAGGTAGGAAAATGACAACTCTTGCAAGAGCAGCATTACCCTACTGCTCCCAGAAGTCAGCAGAAACAACCCCCAGATCACGAGGATATGGGGTTTGAATTGTCAGTGTATAGCACATAGAATATTACTTTTACACAGAATAAATCTCAATGGAAAACAATTGGTTTTAAAATGACAGTGCAATCAAATATGCTTCTAACATCCTTCATGTATTTTCTCATCTTCCCTCTCATAGCCGTAATGTTCTTAGGTGAAAAAAGGGTGCTCTTCAAAGTTACATTTTCTATGCAGTTCTCTTAAGAAGGGATTAAAGCAGAAAAGCTTATTTAACCAGAAGAGTTAGTACATTTTGCATAAACAGCATGTTCAATGCAATGGCTTTGAGTATGCAGATTCAAATAGTTAATAAATAGCAATTTTTAATGTCTGCATATGAAAATAAATGACACACTTAAGGAAGCTCTTCAATAACATTGTTTCTAAAAAGAAACACAGCTGAAGGGTTTCAAATTTGAAGTGCAATCTTGTATCCAGTAAAAACCATCTACCATATCCCACTCCCCTCTGAGATCTCCTACAGCCCCATATCACACAAAGTCACTCTAGCCAAAAGTGCTTGCAAAACAGGGCCTTGGACCTTCAGGGCAGGAGAGTTCACACATTCAAATAACTACAATGCAACGACACAACCAGAGTCTGCCTTTTTTCTTGCTATCACAGTAATAGCCAACACGTTGCTCACCAAGTCCAGTGAGTCCAATGACTGTGATTGCTTGCTTAATAGAAACATGTGTTCATAATTTTGTTCCTTGGGTTTTTTGCCAGGTGTCTGCTTGCAAGACAACAGGTTGTACCACAGAGTACAGATCTCATCAGAAAGTGATAAATCTGCCAGGCTGATCTGAGTCCCAGCCTGCACAAAATAAGAAAGGGGAAAAAGAAATTATTTAAATTTGGTTTGTTTCCTACAAAACATTCTACTGTACTCATCATGCAAAACAGGGAGCACAGATTTCACATGAACCTTAATTCCCTTTTTAACTGTACAGTTTTCTATTTCCCTCCACTTCCAGTTAAAACAGACAAATAGAAGTACATGGAAATGTCCTTCATATTGTCCATTCTGCCATCTCTTATTTCAGTCTGCAGAAATGTCTCCCCACACGCACACCCCACCCCACAGTACTGCACACACCTGCTCTTGTGCATTCAGTAAGGAAAACCTGTGCAGCACCAGCTCATGGGGCAGTGTCACACGATTTTTCAGCTGTCCCACCACAAAAAGAATGCATACGACAAATAATGGATGACCTTGCTTGCTCTAACCAGGGAAGAAGGAGATGAAAAGCCAGTAAAAGAGATTAAGATTAAGAACTGTCCTTTCATTTGGACAAGCACTGACATCCACTGAGTTGGTACTCTGGGAAAACTTCTGAAGTACTCATATTTGGGCTGTGCCTTGGAGATTAAAATCCTCTGTTCTTTGGCAAAGCATATTATCTCCACAGCTACTGGGCTGCACACATAGCTCTTGCCAAGACTCTGGTCATGTTGTCCAGGGCTTTCTGCTGGGGATGATACTCCCATCACTTTAATTTGATCTTGCGAATAACACTTGTCTTTGTTGGGGGTTTTTGTTATTGTTGAGCTCTTCCTTCACCTTTGTATCCTGCCTGAGGTTGCATTTTTGTTTTGTTGCCCTTCCCTTTCCTCAGGGGAAAATTCTTACGTACTGAAAAAGGCCAACGTGTTCCCCAGGAATTAATTTAACTTCTACATTTTGAAAGTGAGGCTGTTTCACAGTAGTCAGAGTCGATAAACCTCAGCAGATTCCAGCATCTCTTTGGCGTGTTGCAACTGAAAAAAATCTCACTGTACTACTAAAATCCCTCTCATGGTGAAAAACTAGACTTGAGTTGTACCAGACCATGCAAAAGCAATTTGGAAGTAAATGAAGCATCACTGATTCAGTGATGACTATGATTAACAAAAAAATTTAAAGTGACAGTTTCCAATGGGCTGATCTATAACTCTCATGCTTTTTTATTTCAACAGATCATAAAGACCAAAAAGGTGTCCATCATATAATCTAAAATAACGTCCAAAATGTAATTTAGTTTGTTCTTTGTGACAAGTGATGATAATGAGGGTTTGCTCTCTTACTTTTTTACTGTGGCTCTTCTTCAGTATTTACTTTAAAACCTAGTGTTAAAGTAATGTTGCATGGAAATTTATAGGGGTTTTATGTATAAAATGGCAAAGATGGAATACCAGTCCCTAATTAAAGGGTTAAAGTACTGTTAGAATTATCAAAACATCTTCCATCCAGGATTAGATTCTGTACTAGGAGTTTCAGAGAAAGGCAGAATTGTAGGTACTATAGCAACAACTAAGTTATGCTTCAGACACTGTCTCCAACTGCTGTGGAATTTTAGCAGCCTTGACCATCAAGAGGGGACACTATAAACAAACACATGCCAAAAAAGCACCAGAAATAAAACCGCATACCAAGCATTCTTCCTGACGACTTCTACTGACAGCACAAACATCTACTCTCAGTGTCTTCTGCAGCAGTGTTACTTGAGAAATGGCTACTCTGAATATCTCGTTGAATAAAATGGTTTCCATGGCAGCATGAACTTTAGTGCGGAACAGACAGCTGATATCAGTGGAGGATGGAAGGACTGCTACTCTAATATACCTGCCAGAAACAAAACAAAATCTTTACCTCTGTTTAAACTGGCACTTGCTGGTGATGCATGAGAGAAGTTCACCCCGTCAACTTAAGGACTGCATAGCAACAAAATGGAACAGTAACTTATCAGTGGAATGGAAAAGAGATGACAAAGATGAGTGAAGAGCTCCTCTTGTCCCTTGCAGAAACATTTCCCAAAAAGGAATTTTTATACCTAGTAACGTAGTAGTACCTAGAAAGGTAGCAGTTTCTGACTCTATCCAAGTTCAGTACTGGAAACAATGAAGATCATGTCACAGGTGGGAGGAAACATGTCCTTAATGTTAATTTTAAAAAATGAGAAAAACTGAGGTGGATGTAAAAATTAAATTCTTAGAATAATGCAAGCAGCACTGAAAATCAGTGATGTCTTTTAATCTTTTAAAGAAACAAATCAAACAACATTTCCAAAGAAAGCAGAAAACTAAGGAAAGCAACGAAGAAAATAGCTAGGGCCATAGCTGCTAAAGATCAATTCATAATATATTAAATGAAATATGGAAGAATGCATATTGCAAGTCTAAATTAAAGCACAGAGAACAACTTGAAATTGTTACAAGGCTGCATTAATTTTATACAACCAGTAGGAATGGATATTATGTGGATAAAAGCTGTACTAGTTAACTTGCATGTCCCACTTTAGCAGCAGCTTGACAGAGAAAAGACATTTTTAATGCAATTTGTATGTGCTATTTACATATTGCACAGGTTCTCGTACACAAAAATGAGCATAGTAATAGTTGTACATCTTTTCTGATGTAGATGCCTACTCTGATCTAGCTTTATGTTACTGAACGTCTTTTTGCTGTTCTACATTTTCTACTTTTCCTCCCACCTGTGTCAATTTTTTCTTCTATAGTTTTTCTGTTTTCTTGTGCTAAATGTTAGTGGACTTGGAAGGTCAGCAGAGGAAAGACTAGTTCAGAGAAGGAAGGATAGTAGCAGAACAACCATTTGTTATTAACAAAAACAAACAGAAAAATCCAGCAAGCACTCAGGCCTCTATCCTTAATGCATCCTTTCCAACCCAGTGGCTCCCTATTTATCTGCCAATCAAATTTAAGGCAATGGGATAAAAAGGGAAAAGAACCGGCACGAAAAACAAACTTTTCAATGATTGATTATACTACTTCAATCTTATTAAGCTTTTCAACTGTTTAAGGTGGTCTTACAGTCTGTCAAAAAGCTTGCTCAAGTACAAGTATCCCCAAGACAATTGGTACTTATTTAGACAGATGAGAATTTTGGATTAGAAACTCAGTGGTAACATATTCAGGCTTTTCTGTTCATTTTCTACACATGATTTACACTGTAATTTACTTTTAGACTTTGCATGTTGGTCCAATTTGACTCAAGAACTAATTCTTAGCAGACCTCCAAGCTCTAGTTGTTAGGGATGGTGTATCTCAGTGTGACTGTGTTTGTCCACTTACAATTTATTAAATTACCCCCTTCCTTGAAAAGCTCACTTAAAAGACAAATACTGCTTTAAATACTGTTTTACATCAAAAAGGCACATAAATGTAAAATGACAACATTATGAGCTGAAAGGATGCCAAAGTATCAAAAGAATGTTTTTAGTAACTCGAGCATGACTGTTTTACACTCACAAAGATAGAATGTTTAGCAGTAGATAAAACACCATTTTAAAATAGTTTTTATTCCAGTTTAATGGAATGTGCAAATTTCCTGATAACATCTCATTCTTGCAGCATTGTTGTAATATGCAAAAGCTAAATACTATAATAGTTTGAAAAGTTTAATACACATTTCAGTGCTTTTAAGCCATAAATCAACTGATTCCTTTAGAGAATTTTTAAGATTTCTTATTATCCTCTTATATTTCAACACTACTTCTCAGTGATTGTTTGACTTACACCTTAGAGCCAAGGGGGACAGAAAATGCTGGAAGGTTTCTAAGCCGTACTATGATTATCACGAAACTTGAATTGCTGTGGTCATATCTGTTAAAGAAAGGACAATACAAGGGGAATTTACTATTTACATTTATGGATCAACAGAAATATTCCCTTTGCTGGTCACTCACCTGAGTCCTATTTGTACCTGAGCAGCCTCTAGAATTGTTGTATCATCTTCACTATATACAATGTCCTCAGTTTCGTTTGATCTAGGAAAACCAGGCAAATACTCAAATTTTGGAAAATTATAGCTAGCTTTCAGTAATTATTAAGATATGCATACACAGAACATATATCCATTCTCCTAAACATTCTGATTTAATTACAGCATGCACTCCAAATAAGAATTTCAGAGCCTATACAACAGCAGTGCTTGTTATAGGGACAGTTGCTGCTGGAATAGTTTAACAACTGCAGCAACGATTCAGAAAGGCCTGAGGCTGATTACTGAAGATTACAGGCAATACTATATAAACTAGTATACAGAATTCTATAGAAGTTGTTGGGTCAAAAGTAACAGCAAATATGTTTCTTATATCCTGATCACTGCAGTGAATATTAAGCCTCAACCTAGATTATTTTAATACCAATATTACAACAGAGTTTTTTCTTGTCTTTTCTATAACCTCTTTTTAAAAATAAAAACATTCCAAAAATTGCTATGCAATCGTAAAAATCCTTAACAAAACAAGAAGTAAAAACAGTAACTGAGTATTGTCAATAGAGTCACATGGCAGAACTTTCATAGTTTAAATCAAACTTTTCTCTTGAGAATATTTCTAGCAAGATAAAACCCCAAGATTATAAGGAAGTATATTAATGCTATTCAACCAAGTTATACAAGCACAAAAAAATAACCCAAATCAAACTTAATTGTTTGGCAAATACACCTTCCTTTCCGTCTGAAAGTACAAATTATTTCTAAAAAGGGCAGGGCTAATTAACAACTTCTGCTCGTACTGTGTAACTGATCATAGATATATTTAAATTTTTGGTGGAAAGCCTTGCATGATTTCTCAAACCTACTGTTTCAGAGAAGCTTCATATACACCACTATCTCCAGCTACAGACTCATCAGACACAGCAGCAGATACACAAGCTGTTTTCTCCTCAAGCAGATGACCAGCTGTTCTTCTTGGTAAATCACCACCTACAAAAAGGAAAAAGAATGAAAATTAGTCCAAGAGATTAATAGTCAGAAGGAGAGATGAGCATAGCTTAGAAAGTTGTCAAGTTGAAAGCAGTGACCCTTAGCTGAGCATCACAGAGTAGTTTTGTTCCATATCATTAAACATTCTGAGACTGTACTGCTGCTACCACATATTCTGGCTACAGATATAACTAGACTGATGAACTTGAAAATGTACTATTATTCCTTCCCAGAGACACAGACTCCTATGATCACCCTTATGCATGGAGCTAGTTATTATCCTTCATTATCAACCCTCATTTTCCTGATCTTAAACCAGTATTTGCCACGTTCACATTCAGCACTGTGGTAACACTGCAGCTACATGCCAAGTGCTTGCCTACTGTTTATTAAATATTCAAAAGTCAGACAGACATCCTCTCCCCAGTGATATAACTGCTAGAAATAAAATCCTCTCTGGTTTACTATCATCAAAAACTTTCTATGCTACAGGCTCTCAATGACTACTTAGCTTTAATCTTCAACTTGCATTCATATGCGAGTGTCATGCCGTGAAGCCACATTCTGCAGCACAGTAAGCTGAGGGCCTATGCAGTCCTTTTATCTGCCAAGGGGTGAGGATATTGGTATGCATTATCATCCCCATCGGAATCATGACTTTACATCCTGTTAAGATGTTAGAATTTAAGGCTCTAGATTAGATGATTGATTGCTGCATTTGTGCCTTTATTTATGGCAGTAGGAATGCTTTTTCCTTGATGATGAAGTGCTCTTTCCCTTCCCCCTCACCGTGTGAGGGGTGAAGATGATGACATGATTTATTGATTACCCTTAGGAATTACAACGGCAGCCTGAATTGACTTTGACAATGACAGAGACTGACTGTGAAAGAACTACAAGATATTCCAACTTGGTTTCTGACAGCAGGGACATGTGCAGAGGAGCAAATATCTCTATGGTTCACCTGTACAGAAAAGTCAGAGCCAGCCAGAGAGGCAGGTGAACACAGCATCTAGAGAGCCAGTGCAGATTACATGGCGATAGGAGCTGTACTACCTTTGAGTCTTTGTCTATTCTCAAGTTAAGGTTCAGCAGAATTCAGATCTGTAGTCCAGTAAAAACCTAAGGGCTGAAATTTTCTATGTAGGTTTAGTGCCTCTGGCTGAGTTTGTTCAAACCTTCCCATTCAGCATCACAGCAGTTTCAAGAATGATATCGGAGTAGAAACACTGAACAAACCCCAGGTCTGTGTCTCATAGTTAATTACCAAAGTCTCACCATGAGGCCCATTTTACTGTGGAAACCAGAGGTATTGAAGTGTAATTAGTTAATATCTGGCTATTCAAAATTCAAATTCTTGTTTTGGCAGCCTTAATACAAGTTTAAAGACAAACTGTATTATGCATATGGTGCTACATAAGGAAGTATCAGTATGAAGAGTCACAGAATTAATTTACATTTTAAAACCATAATTACTTATATAGACTTAAAAGGCAACCTGACAATATCCAGAATAAGAGATCCTCAAAAAGTTAAAAAAATGTCAGAGAACCACAAAATGCTTTTGAAAATAATGATCTATAGAAATAAATTTTTTTAAAAAAATTCTGATTCCACCTAGCCCAAAGTGTTCCCAAATTCCAAGTCATTTTGAATTCAGTTCTCTGACTATGTAAGCTGCAGCCAGACTGCAAAGACAGACTGAAAATTGTTGTTAATTTGGAAAGGATATGCTGTTGAAATACAGTCAGGAAAATTAATTATTGTTTCAATGTTTTATAATATGGCTCTAAAGTAAAATAAATACTGTGCTATACTGTCCTGAAAAGACAAAGGACAAAAAGACTCCCTCCCCCCAAATTCCCTTTCCATGTTTCTTCAACTTTGCATTTCACAGGTTCAGACCATTAGGATATCAGACAATTTCTTATTTTCCTTCTGCACAGTGAAACAGAGTGGGACCTTCCAGTACTAAGCACACCATTCTCTTCTGGTGCCACATTGCTCTGGCCAACATTGAAATTACCACAGTACTGCATGCAGTAAGCTAATCTAATTATACAACAGATGTTACAACAATTCCTTGCGAGAATTAAAAAAAAAAAAAAAAGCCATTTTCTCATTCAAGTATATAACTGTATGAATATGACAAGGTGCTTTTATTAAAAATTGGAAAACTCCAAGCAGAAGGGTTCAAACTTGGTAACAAATCAGGACAATGCTCAAGAGCTAGGCCATACTTATTCTAAAACACCAAACTCCTTAATTAGCTGCTTCCCTACCAGCTCAGAAATACAGTTGGAAATGCCAGGTACTGACCAGGTTTCAAATAGGGCTGCCATTGCTCAGCACTACTGGAAATCTGTCTCACTCAGTTCTTCCTTGAGAAAACAGAGTGTAACATGAACAGGAATGGTTTGTAACATACTTGAAGACAATGACACGAATGACACTAGAAATGAATAAATGTGCAGAGACAGCACAACATACTGTCAGCCCTAACAAAAGGCAAAAAAGTGAGCACTCTAAGACTGAGCACAAACCATCAATTCTTGACAGGTAGAATTTTTTAAATTCTAGCTCTGACAAAGGTTTTGACAATATAAGATAATTTAGTATGTTGCATGGCTTTTGCTACAGACCAGAAGTGGAATTCATCACACCTAATTCAGCCACCTCAAAGTTAAAGTTAACTGTTAACTGAGGATACCTTGATAACTCACAGTCATTCATCCCTTCTTCCTTAAAGGGAAGTATGCTTTAGGACAACATGCCTCGTTCTTTTGGAAGTTACCCACAGACTGCAGGGGGAGCGTAGACTCACTTAGGAGCTCTGTTCTAACTTGCATAGAAAGCTAAAAGCTGTGAAATCCATGTTAAAAATGGGGAAACTCTCACTGTAACTTATGTGGCATGTCTTTCTCAATTCAAAATGAACTGCAGATCTTTCAGTGACAACACTCAAATAATTAGATACACATAATTCTCACTCCAGAAGTCTCTTTTACTGAGGATGTCAGTTTGTAACTATTCAATAAGAAACAAAGTATCTGATTTTAAGTTATCTAAAAACCAGCAGAGGGTATTTGCTCCATATCCATACATCCTGATAAAACCTAGGAACACCACACGTCCTCCATGCTTTCAAAATCCAGATTCAGGTTTTGTGTTATTGTTTTCATGACAGACTGCAATACATGAACTTGCTTCCTAAAATAGCTATTGAAAAATGTGGACAGAATCAGAGTGATTGCAGCTCTCTGCTGCCAAAACTAGAAGTTAGGTAACATCCCTCAGAACATGCAAGCGCATGCTGATCAAGATACTCTTCAGTTACACAAGGTACCTCCTCATTTCAAGAGCCAGCTGTTCATTTTCATGTTGTGTATACATTTGACATAAGATTTTTTTATTTTTTTTTTAAATTACCTGAACTTCCTTCATGTAGAGAAGGCTGCCTAATGTTTAGATCTTTATCATCTGTAGGAATCTGAGATCCTGCTCTGGCTTCAGAGTCCAATAATATTTGGTTCTCGCAGAAGCTAATGCCTGCAAAATCACCTGAAAGGTCAGAGTCTTCAAAGTCTGTAGTGAGGTGATGCAGAGGGGAATTTTGAGCTGAAAATGCAGCTTCTAAAACCAAAGGGGAGCCTGGGGGGGACAAGGAGGAGAGTGAGGATCTGGAAGACAGTGATGTCATAGATTTGGGAGGTTCAGTCAATTTGGGATGGTCTGCAGCTGAAGGAGAGTCACTGTAACCAAGTCTCCCATGGGAGCTGGCCACTTCATTTTCATGAATAGTAGTGATAGGTCCCGAAGGAATGTAACCAGTTTTTTCTTGTAATATGAAATCAAGTTTGTACTGATAATCCAAATCTGTAATTTGATCGCCTTGGTTATAGTAGAGATCCGTGGAGCTGAGTGAGTTTAGCGACCCTCTGCTTGATGTGTTCAGAGATCCCCGGCTGGATGCCAGGGATCCCAAACTGCTCCCTGAAGACACAGACAGCGTACTAGCTGAGAGGCTGCAAAGAAAGCACAAACATACTGATGGTTACTAAACTAAACCAGCACAAAACAGAATGAAGAGAGGGAAGTTTGACTGAAACTACCTTGTAACAGATCACAACCAAAAGCTGCTTGGGGCATTTATGTTTTTAAGCACCCATACCTGGCTTAGCTCAGTGTGCCCATCCTGCGTGCTACCAGGGAAATTTATCCAGCTTATGGCCACCTGCCTAAACCCCTTTTCTTCTGGAGAAGGCTGCAGATTTGACAAACTGGTCTGGCAGTAACAGAAGCCTTCTCCACTGTTATATCCCATTGGAAACCTGCTCCACTCTGATGTGGGTGCTCATGTGGTCAATGTGACAGCACAGGGATCCCAAGATAGAGCTTATGACAGCAGAGGAGTGTTGCCACTTCTAGAGCAATTCATGCAGCCTACTCTATGCCCAAGCACCTGGGAAAGATGCCAGATAGACAACTTATAGCAGAACTGCTTCCCATCTGTGTGGCAACACACACTCCACATGCACAGTAAATCCAACTGTATAAATTATGGCAAAGGCTGTAACATGCAATATTGTCCTATTAATAACAGGAGACAGAGAGTCCTGCCAGGCCAGGCAGTGAGTGTCACTGCCTCAGTTCTGGAGAACTGCTGGGAAAAAATGTCAGGAAAAATAATTGAAGCAGGCTCTTCTAAACACTTAAAATATATTTACTGAACAGTGACAGAACTATCAACTTAGAAAATTTGCAGAAATTATTAAATACACCAGGTTTGCATGGTGACAAAATGCTTGAAGCTATTACACTTGCATTTTCGTACTTAAATAAATTTTGCTGAGCTTTCTGCTAAGAGAAAAACCTAAGAATGAAGTTGAGACATCCAGGTCCACTACAAAACAGGTTTTACATCATGCAGTACAGTCTCACCTCCTAAGCTGTGAATGCAAATAGGTAGTTAACTTTGTCATTTCTTCAAGTTTCTGTACCAACTCTTTTCTTCTCTCCTCCAATTTTAATCTGAAAAAAGATGTATATATTAGTTCAGAAAAGCACTACAGAAGAGGCTAGAACATTTTATAGATAAAAAAAGAAATGAAACCAAGATCCCTCTTTTTTTATCAGGTTGCCAGTGACTAAAATCCAAAATACTGTGTTAGCTCTCGGTCTGATCGTAAAACCCCAACTGCTTCAGCAGAGTGACTTTAACTGCAGAATATCAAGCACTCTAACAAACCTGCTGAGTGTGCAAGCAAGCACAGGGCTGGGACATTCACACTATACCAAGGGGAACATGCACCCAACAGAAGAGTAACAGATGAGGACTTCAGGATAATAAGATCTGCATTCATACAGTTTTTAAAAGCCATGCTGCAGACTCCCTCCTCACTCAATATAGTTCCAGGGGAAGAAAAAAGGCAACCAACAAAACCAGGAAAAAAACCACCAAAACCAAGAAACAAACCTAAAGAACACTAATACCAGTAATACCAGTTTTAGTTTTGATATTTTGAAGTTTAAAATCAAAGCACTCCCTTTAATTTCAGATTTTTTATATAGAGATAAAGCACAGCAAATCAAAGCAGTGAAAGGTTCTGAGATTATAGACCATATTTTGGAGTCCTTGGTAAAGATTTCTACATTCCTAACAGCTTTGTCAGCACCTCAGTGCCACACAGCATTGTAATGCTCATCAACAAGTTCACCTTTACGAGAAAGCAGGATTTATTGCCTCCTGCTTTGCTATCGAGCACAGCTCTAAAGCCACAAAATGGGGAACTCTCCTATTCCTCTTGGACAGGAGAAGTTATTCATTAACCTTTAGAGTGATTTTCCCCCCTCTTTTAATTCCCTTTTATCACTCCATTTACACTAAATAAATTGCTTTCTCGCAGTGGATTCAACTAAAATCCTCCCGTAGTTGTGGATTACTATATTCTTCTCTAGGCCTTGCTCAGTCAACTGATACGTGTCACAAGTTCTCAAGCAACTAATCTGAGAAACAAGAAACATCAACCATTGCTTTCTTACACAGACTGAATTAACTAAATTAGGTACTCAAGAGTGCCCAGAATTCACTCCCTTTGAACATCAGATAACAGCAAAAAGACAGTAAGTCCCTGATTCAGCAAGGCATGAAAAGCACTTGCTTACACCCATGCTAATTCAGTAAGCAAATCTGGGTTATGCAAAGGTGAATAAGTTACCCTGGGGTGAGCCAGGGTATGACTTCCACTCCACTGCCCACGGTACATGTGCTCTCACACTACAGTGATGTGTTCATCTGCCAATACCTGCTAAGGCTGTTAAAAGCACACACAGTATTTCATTCTTCTCTCAGGAAGACATACACACAGGTTTCCACACCAAGAATTATGTTCATCTATAGTACCAGACACTCTTTCCTATCATTTTACTATTTATCAATGCTTTCTGTCTTATTTTAAAGCCTAATCTATCCTGCTTTTCCCAAGCAAGAGTGCTCTTCACTAGCTCTTTTGTGGCTTCCCAGTAATGAACTATGATTTTTTTCTCAAGGAAGAGGCATAGAAATAGCTCTGTGTTCAACTACTAATGGTAAAAACAAGAAAAAAATAAAAGCTTAGTAATTTCTCTGACTGAAGTCCTCCAAAGACACTTACAACCACCTTGAGAGAGACACTATAGCAACAGAATTTGTACTACTGAACTAACAGGTTTCATTGGTTTTTCTCTCAAAAGCACAATTAACAGTTTGCTTTCTTTTACTGTGTTAAGGAGGTTGATAAACATAATTTATCCCTTATAATTTAGCACCTGAAAAGAAATTCATTCCTGGAAGTAATTTGATCTACTAGTAATTAAATACAATTGTTAATACCTGCAGGCTAATGTCAGAAAGATGCTAGTCACAAATCACAAATACAAGCCGAGTGATGAATCACTTGTGGAAGTTTGAGGAAATGCAGGAAGTAATTTTATTGTCTCACAACGAATTGAGATTCAGGGAAAGTTTTTTCATTCTACATCAGGCCAAATGGAAAAAAACCTAACAACCCCACCTCCAAAACTTTCAGACAATGAACTTTCCCTCTTTATAGCACAAGCAGGAATTATAATATCCAAAAAAACCTTGTGTAAACACCTAAACAAACATTGTGTTATCTATTCTGACACGGGCTTCTCTCAGTCTCTCCGGTTTCCACCACTTCTATTTAAACTAACCTATTACTCCTTGCAGGAGGGACTTCAGTGTTAGTGAGTCATCTTTCTCTTTTGGTCTTAAATTGTAACATCACTGAGAGGAGCAGAGAATCTTTAAAGAAAATACATTAAAATTTAAAATGCACGTACCTAACCTTTCAGTGCAAACTCAGGTGGACACGTTTGTGACAGGCACAAGAGCAGGTGCCAGTTTTGCAGACAACAGCACAATCAAGTATTTAAATCATGGACCTGTTCAAATGGCTGTGTTTACTTGGGAGATACTGCCAAGGATTAAAGCAATAATGGAACTCAGAAGTAAAAAAGTAGCAAGTAGTTCTCAACAGTTCCACAATCCACTTATTTCTACACAGTTGCTTTGAGGCTTCTTAAAGCAGTCAGAGTACGCCCTGTCTCTGCCTTTTTGAAGCTGATATGCTATGATCTACACCCTCCTTCTGTAAATTGAATCCACCTACATCTACTCGTGGCAATTTCAGCATCCTGCTCCAAAATAACCCAGGGCTATGTTTTTGTTTTAAGTCAGATGTTTTTGTTTTAAGTCAGAGCACATCTCCTGTTTCTTTTCCCTTTAGAAATAATAAAAATCAAACCAAATGAAAGAACCCTCCTTGCATTAAGCTCTGGTACAATCCACAGCTTCTTATGCTGCTGCTTCATTATCAGCACTTGTGAAAACACTGAAAATTGAAAGCATTCATGAAGCCTCATACACGAAAATGGTAATGCAACAATGATACAATATTTTGAAGATGGCATGGCTCCTCCACTGGTAATAGAGAGGAGAATCTCCCTCATCTTCAAGAAAAAAAATCCTGCTGATTGATCTGATACAATTAAATGTATTTTTTAAAAATTAACATTTCAGAAAAAGTTTCATCATCTGAATCTTTCTGAAAAAGATTTACTTTTTGTTTATAGTAGGCAAACAAGAAATAATCCTCAAAATAGCCTCATGTGAAAGAATTTATGTGCTCTGAAGTCACCAAAGGAGACAGTTTTAATATAAGCAGTTGAAACTAGAAATTCACAGGAGATTTCCTGGAATAACAAAAAAGTAACCCAGAAGCCACCGTAACTGCTACCTCAATCAGCAGTGCACAACATAGCTTACATTAACCTCAGGGAAAAAAAAGCCCTAACACTCCATATTTTCAGGATTAAAAATAAAACGAAAAAAGTTTGAGGAAAAGAGAGGGGGAAAAAGGAAGCTCTAACAACTCATTCTGTCAGTATACATGGAAAATTCATTTCTTCATGACAATGGGGGACAATTTTACTTGCCCTTGGTACTCCAAGTTTGGCATCTGACATATATGGGAGAAGAGTCAGGTGCAGAACTTACTCTGGCACTAAAGCAAATCCAAACCACAAGATTCAGACACCAGCTACCTATTTATAGCTTGAGTCAAGATTTAGCTATACAACAGCATATTATCAAAATCTTAGATTCAAATTACTTATTTGTGAATGAGATTTTATTACTGACCCCTTATTATCCATGTATTAATGGGAGTCAAAGAGCAACAGATCCATGGTACTTTATGCACTACTAGCACAGACAAGTAGCTTCTCCTGTGAAAATACAGTTCCCTTCATCTAAAACGTATTTGAATTATTAATATAATGCATTTTAAACTATTATAAAGTGTAAAAATGTTAAAAAATATATCTTTCTTAATACACACATTTGTACTTTGTCAACAAAAGAACTTCCTTGTTACTCAGCTACAATTTAGGACTCAACTTCTAATCCTATAACAGGAATTTGGCCATATAGTACACTGGAGCAACAGCAGATGTTTCCTAGTAGGGGGAAGTAAGAAAGCCCCACAATGCTGATTGCATCACTTCAGTAAGGCATACTACAGTGATACACACAAGGACATTTTGTGCTTATTGCATTTTATGTGGGCTAGAGGTGCCCCTAAATTTATTTCCACTTAGAGCTGATGAAAAGTACATCTGGGACAGTCAGCTTTGATTTTCTCAAACTCTGAATATGGCTAAAAACAATTTATTGTGAGAGTAGCTTCACTTACTATTTGGGTAGTGTCCTGGGGTGACTTTATGATACTGGTATCCCCAATCGTCTGGTTTATGTTATATATTAAGTTCTGCACCTTTAAGACTGGCTTTGAGAGCAAGAGAGGGGGAAGAAGAAGCGCGCAGTTTGTGTTAAGGAAAAACATCACTCCCACACATCTCGCTGGCGGGACTGTGGTGTCTGCAGCACGGACAGACAGCGGGACAGAGCTTCTCTCTGGATTTTAGTTAGTTCTAGCTAGCTGAGGCAGAGGAGTTCCCTGGACCTTTGTTTGGTTTTTTTTCCCAATTTTCTTGGTTCTGTGCAAGCCTGCTCTGGACTGAACACCCAGCCAAACCCCGGGAGCTCACGCCTGTGGCCCACCGGGGCCTGGGCCTCGGCACTTTCCAGCGACGGAGGGACTGATAAAAACCTGAGCGAGCCGAGCTACACCACATGAAAAGGACTTTTTTCCTCCTAGATTTGCCATCCCATCGAACAGCAAGAGGTTTTATTATTTAATATTATTCAATTTCTGTTAAATAAACAGCTTTTTCCACTTCTCTCCAAGGAATTTTTTTTTTCTTTTCCGGGACCAGTTGGTGGGGAGGGGCATTTCCCTGGGGAAATCCCCATTTGGAGTTTTCCTTCCTAATTTGCCCTAAACTAAGACAGGTAGCAGCAAGTTAGGAAAGTTTTGCAGCAACTATCCTTCTCATCTGAACTTTTTGGGGTTTTCCCGCTTTTGGCTGCATTTTTGTGGGTAATGAAACTCACAATGAAAGGCTTCAGATGTTGCAACAATCATGATAATCTTTGTAACCTGAGTTCAAACAGTTTACAGCTATTATCAGAAACGAGTGAATGATGTATTGCCTTCCTGCTGCTGTGTTGACATTCCTCAGTTATTTAACATCTGTCACAGGCATTTTCATGCTGGTAACAAATGCAGAGCAACTGATACTGCAGAGCAGATACAGGGTGTTCACATTCCTCACAGCACTGAAGACTTCTTTGTTTTTCTGCCCATTGGACTAATAACAAATTTAATTAAGATCTACATAGAACAGTCACTGAAGGAAAACAGCCCATCAAGGTATCGGTCAGGGTCTGCAATGAGTACAAAGGTTAGATTGCAGAAAGCAGCATTAAATATTGGCAAAAGGCAACCCCTTACCTTTCAGCAAGTGCCTGACTGGGTGTGCTTTTCACAGACACCAGCTCATCCTCAAGCCTCTTCCTTTCTGCTTCTAGCTGCTCTAGCTCATCTTGAGTACGTTTGCGTGGTGTAATAAACTGGAGCTCCTTTAAAAGTTCTTCTTTTTCATTGATTAACATCAGTTTTTCCTTTTCCACATCCAGTGCTCCAGGCCAGGCTTCAGTATCTAGCTTAGAGAGTTCAATCTTCAAATTAGCCATGCTAAAATAAAACAAAGCAGATTCACCTCAGTCCAGCACAGCACACAAAGCCCAGGAAAGAGAGAAGTGATACAATATTTTGAAACATATCAGGATATAACAACTCAAGGCCCTACTTCTCCTTTTGTTTCACTAGAACAAAGACTATGCCAGAGAATCAGGCCACATATCAAGGCAATATGTATATGCACTAAAAATTAGCTGCTCCTATTCCAGTTCAAGTAGAAGTCACAACGTTACTAAAAGCTTTCTTGGGAGTAATCTGTCGGTAGCACAGCAGTGGCAGCATGCTTTACCCATTCACGAGTAAGATGGATTTCTCCTGTGCTGTGGGAGGCTGACAGCTCCTCAGAAACAGACATGGCCATGGTAAAAGAATGTGCACCACAGCAAGGCGCTCACTTCAGCAAATCTTAAGACAAAAGCATTGCTCTCCTATGCAATTAAAGAAAAAGGCAATACAACAGCAGCCACCTAAGGAGAAAAGAGATGAACTCAACAGTTTGACTTTGTGCAACTGCTGTTCCATTGCAGTAGGGGGGGATCAAGATCACCAAAGCTCCTGAAGCCCTCAACCCATTTCTGGAAGGGTCTGGAAGTACAGACTGCTCATGATAGCTAGTTTGCATAGAAAGCAAGAAACATAACTCCAGGGCAAGGAAAGCTTGGCTATAAAATCAGGTACACCCACAGGTGTCCCAGGACCCTGGACGCCTCATCAGATGGATCCATGCTGGAGCCAGGATTGGTGATGTTTGTTTGCTTCTTTGCTCTCTTTCTTCTTTTCTCTCCCTTGCCAATTTCATCCTACCCCCATTCAAAATCCATCACCACTTGTTTATACTCTGAGGTCAGGGACTGACGTCCCCTTTTCCATGCTGTGTGTATAATTTACTAATACAAGTTTGTAAGTTTTTGCTGACTCTTTGACGTTTGTCATTCCTTATTGACCATGGGCATCTATGAATATTGGGTGCTCCTTTCCCTTTAAGAGTGGGATGCCACAACAGGCCAAAAAGGAGTATTAGCCAGATCTTCACCATATCAAGATAGGAGTGTCAGCATGTTGTATCAGATCCTTTTGAATAACAATTGCAACTGAATTCAGCATAGTTATGAACGCTCCACCTCTTCAAGACATTCTGCTGGCTAAGCAATGTCAAATCTGCAATGTACAAAATTATCTGATAATTTTTCAAGTAGAAATGTTCACTTACAAGATCCTCTCTTCATCTTAGCTATTTTACCACAAAATAATCAAGAATTTGTACATACATTATTTCAGAGAAGATCAACACTTAATAAATTACAGTGGTGGTTACAGTGGCCACAATACTTGGTGGAAGGGTATAATTAGATACTGAACTTCATGTGCAAACTGGTATGTATCTTCATTATTCCAAGTTACATGCACTGGAATTTCAACCCATGTTCTTGGCTAAGTAATTTGTGAGAAAGAAAGATCCTGTGCTGCAGTTCTCCATACTCTGAGCACTGTACTGTTTCTCACTTTTTCTCTTTTCCCCCCACCCCAAGACAGAAGTGGCAAACTGACTCCAAGGAAGTTTCTGTTCTTACAAAAGAAAGATAAAATGCTGTGTTGGGACTTCTTGGTATCAAGACACAGCCAAAACAGAGGGTGAACAGGTTTTGGATCAATTATGCCTGAGAAACAATGCCACCTACCTGCATGTGAGTTACCACCTGACAAGATTATATATGTGATGATTCTGAGCCAAAATCATACATGTTCAATATTAAACAAACACAATAGCCTTGGTGTGCTTTGATGAATGCATTGAGCATACAATGGGGTTTTATGATCCATGATGAAC
This sequence comes from Pseudopodoces humilis, assembly GCF_049639895.1. Lineage (NCBI taxonomy): Eukaryota > Metazoa > Chordata > Aves > Passeriformes > Paridae > Pseudopodoces > Pseudopodoces humilis. The sequence continues at coordinate 32,315,548 of NC_142205.1, forward strand.
TGATAAAGGATTGCTGTTGTTACTGGCAAGGACAGTAGATACTACTCTGCAGGAGGAACTATATATTTGAAATTAGGCAAAAGAAACCATTCATGCAGACTCCTGCTTTTAAAACCTAAAAACAACTAAGCTGTTACTTGGTACTTCTAAGTTGAAAATTTATTTTTGTGTTTTTACAAATGCTCATGCTGGTGTTTTCCAACTGAAATAATATTTAAATCTCAGATTAAATAGCATTCTAGGAACAGTTTTCATCTGGGGAAAAGCCCTATTTTTTAATTTTGTTGCCTTGTTTAGTTCTTCATAGTAAAAAAACCCCAAAACTTGGGTGTGGAATAGTACTTAGATTTCTATTTCCCTTAACTTACAATGGACTTCCACAACAAGAACAATAAGGCTTCTGAATAGCTGACAAATAATTTGCTGACAAGTATCAGAAAATAATAATACCACACAGGAGTACTATCCCTATAGTAAATCTTGCCCCAGTATTATGCAGCACTTCTGGTACACCAGAAGATGTCATTCAAACCCTGAATGTTCAGCTTCCTGATGCCCATTTTTCAGTGCTGTGGCAATTCATCAAGATGGCACCGCTTTCATGGGCAAGCACCACAGAACTTCATTTGAAAGGCATTCCACACTCATTCGGCAGCTCCTGACATATTTTCTCCTCACATTAAACTAAAGAAAAAAAAGCCAACCCATAGTGATAACAAGTTTTTAAATTATCTAAAGTCCCAAGGGAAAAAAGAAATAATTAAGCCTACTAAATCTGCACTGGCAGTCTGAAGCAACTTTAAAACTGACAAGCCTTCAGTGGCATAGTAAAGTGAAATTATGATCCCAAAGAAGGATATAATGGACATAAATAACCTGGCGACTGCTTTTCCTCAGAAAGCCACCGCACTCTATTCCCTTAATCCTGGAACTGCCACTAATTTGTCAGCGTTTTAATTTTGTTTCACGGCACATCCAGCTTAGCACTAAGGAGCAGCCGCAGCGTTGCCGAGCGCCGCAGCTCCCAGAAGGTACCGCCCGCTGGATGTCGCTGCGAGCACAGCCTTGGAGCCGCGGGCACCGGGAGCTTTCCGGGCACCGACAGCTTTCCGGGCACCGACAGCTTCCCGGGCACCGACAGCTTCCCGGGCACCGACAGCTTCCCGGGCACCGAGAGCTTTCTGCATGGTCCCACCGACCCCGTTACCTTCGCTTGGCCTCTTCGTACTGCAGACTGAGTCTGACCTTCTCTGCTAAATTCGATCTATTTCTTGCTCCGCTCTGTTGAGGGAAAAAAACCCACCCAAACAAAAAAAGTAGCCTTGTTAGTGTGCAAAGCTTTTAAACGAACCAACAAAACCTAGGCAGAAGCTAGAAAAAATACAGCTTAAAGAAAAATAAAACTACTCCCTGCCCCTGCAGCCACTTGGTGTTAAATGCCTAGTTAAGATCTCATCTACTCAGCTGTACAAAGCAGTGCTGTTTTCTTCCAAGTCACTTCATACATTTTTAGCTACTGTACTATCATGTGCTGATATTCCATCACAGTAAAGCCAGAGCCCTTGCAAAGAATCCTTGCAGGAACTGCATCAAAAATTCTGATCTCCTACTATGAATTCTGTTAACCTCTGAGTGAATTTCAGTTCATTTCAAAGTTAGACTTTAATAAATTTGTTACAAAACACAGACAAGCTCTTTGCCTGGAAAACCTTGTACCCTTCTCTTTCTTACAAACTTAGCTTGCAGAACTTCAAAGAAGGTATCAAAATTAAACAGCCTTCTGTGTATGTAAAATATAACAGCAGTGAAACAAGGTTTTACTAAATCACTGAACAAGTAATTCCACAGTTTTTCAGCTGTGTGAAATAAAATTGTGCATTTAAATTCTGAGATCCCTTTTCTGAATTTTTTTTTTTTTTAAAGTTAATCTTCATTTTTAATTAGGTATATTAAATGAAACATATCCTATAGACAGATAAAAAAATACTATCCACTTCTGATCTTCACTGTACTGGAACCATTTGACTAAATCAGATTGTCATAAATGCTTCAGGACAAATGTATAAAGTTAATCTGAATCTTGATGTAACATTCAAGGGTAAAACATCAGAAAAGTAATTCTAGTGTGAGTTCTAAGGAATTCTGTGAAATAAGTGTACCTATATGCTATCTGCAACAGCAAACAGCCATTTGATTCCAATTCCATTAACAGTAGCATTCTCCTCAATTTCTCTTTACACTGGACAAAATGGAAAAAAAGCTCACCTCACCAGAAATGTCAGTCTGAGACCCTGTATCCAGAGTTTGCCTAGGAAAACACAGCTGGGAGTTTACAGAACTGGATCTCAAGTCTGCTTCAGATGTTTCAGTGGTTTGGTCAGCATTGAATTTTTCCCTCAGCTTTGCAAGACTCTGTCCAGGAATTAGAGAAGGAAGTGGCATTAAAGTTCCTTTGCACTTTACCATGTTTATACCAGTTTATCTCCAAAAGATATTTACATAAAAGACTGGGTTTATTTCATATTAAGCAACCCATCCTTTTAATCAAGCCATTGGTAGGTGACACTAAGGGTGACCAACACCTGTGAAAAAGTAAAAGCTACTCATTTGGGTTTGTGTCTGTTTTGGGACTTCCTTTGTGTTTTTTAATTTGTCAACCAATTATGAATTTTGCTGAAAAAAATAAAAGAAACAAAAAGAAAATCTGCTTTCAGAAATGGAAATAGGACAATTTAGATTAGGAAAACTTTAATTGATTTACAAAATGGTTAGGCATCTCAGAATATATCAATTTTGTCCACTTAACATTCTAGATTGTGCTTTAGAGGTAACATATGCATGGTAAATTACATTCAAATTCCAAAAAAAAAAAATCTATATTCTCTGATATAGAGCAGCTTTTTGAACTAGGAATGTCACAGGCTTCAGTTTCTGCATCTGAAAATTAATTTTAATACCAGTTTGGCTCAAAGAGTTTTGAGAATCCTATAAAAGTATAAAATGCTAAGTATTTATCATCAGGGAAGTGAGTCATGTTAAAACAAATCCACACAAAACTTCCTTTAACCAACCAAAATACCTTCATTAAATCTTGCTTTTCTCTCTCGCCTGAACTGATTGCCTTTCTGATGGACTTCAGTTCCTTCAGGATGGCTTTGGCCTCACACAGTTCATACCCGCTCTGGCCTCCAGACATTTTTTGGTCAATTCTGTGGAAAGAGAGAATATTAATAGAAGACAGAGAAAATCATACCAGTATCTCTTCTGTTCTACTTCAGGCAGAAGCAAAGTTAGAGAACAGAAGGGAAGGAGGTGAAATATCATTTATTTCAACAGACATGGAAAGGAAAAATGACACTGAAATCTCCATTCAAATGCAATTTAATCCTTGGCAAAAATGTCAAGGAGCACAGAGTTACTGCTGACAATAATCCCATTCCCACCAGAACTCTGCAGCATAAAGCAGCTTTTGGGTACACCTTTCATACTAATAACTGTTTGTGCTCCTTACAGAAGCAGAATTTATTTCAAGTATATCCTTCCACCCAAACCCACACTGGGACATGGGCATACAGGCAGGCTTCTTGGTACTAATCAGCCTTTCTGAGCAGAAACATAACCGGCACCATTCTTGTCTCAGCTTCCCTCTAGCTCACCCTAATCCTGGGCATTAACTGTCTGGAACAGCTGTTCTGCTCAGCCAGTCACCAGGCTCTCTTTATTCACAAAATCTCTGGATAATTAATACCATATGTCATAGATTGGACAATTCATTAAATTCCTGAACTACCAATGATTTTAGAAACTGTAACCTGAAAATAATAAAACAAGGCTATGCTAAACTTAGAGATAAAAAGATAATTCATTTTAGTATTTCCATATTTCCTTCAAGAACTACAGTTTATAAACACATTTCTCTGGTGTCTAGTTTAACAGAGTATTTCATAGTATCATGGGAATGATTGCAACTGTGCCTCAAAAATTAAAACCAACCAACAGCCATCTTGATAAAAATCAAGCATTTAGTACAAAATACATACATTTATAATACAATTGGTTTTCTGTTTTTTATCATCATCCATCATCTTTTCTGGAAGTTAACAGCTTTGTGAGTGAGGAGTGAACAAATCAGAAGTGACCATGAGCATCCCCAACAAGAACAGCAATTTGTACAAAACACCTGTAACTGTATTCTATTTTTCTTCAAGTTTTGGCCACAGAAATATCAAAGTTCTAAAGCAGTCTGTAAAACTGTGAGCATATCTGTTCTCCTTTCCCTACATTCCAGTTTTTGTACAAACTAAACTGCATTTGTGTAACAAAAATACCTCTGTGACTTGGCAATCATTCCTACTCAAGGACATATTTATTTCAGCTTTAAAGTTCCTCAAACTCTTTCATAGGCAGGCACTTACTGTGTGACAACTCTCAACTTTTGGTAACTTACCAGGTTGCTAAGGTCAAATAGATACAGAATACACCAACACTGGGATCATGAATGAACAGTTGGGTAATACACCACATGTTGTCTAGTAACATGACAAGCCACATTCAAATTACAACTGCTTTATTCTGTATATAATTAAGATAGACAAGAAGGATCTCTGATATATAAGATATTCCATCATCCTGTTTTAAATTAATGGGATTAGTACTGTTTGAACGTGGCTGACTGAATTTTAAAAACAAACGTCCATTGTGTTTCTGTGGAATGCTGTTGACAGTTTCTGAAACATGCTTTGGATTCCTATCAAAATGGCTTGCAAGCAAGCTGCTTTAAAACAATACTTCATTGTTGAATTAATATAATAAAACCAGCATGATTGGCTAACCTTTAATCCTGGGACAGCAGTGTGAGTTTTTATTACCTTAAGCTTTGGAATCAATATGTCTTTCTTCTTCTAAATTTTACTACAAATGAGATCTGATTCATGGTTAAATTCAATAAACTATCCTTGCTGGTCTTTATTAATTTAAATAACAGACAAATCTTATATTTCTGTTTTAGTCAAAATGAAGGAAGATAGAGATTTAACTGGCATCTTCCTAATGTGCTGAGGATTGCTTCTGCTACTGGAACTAGTACTAAGAGCAAACAGCTCAGCATTTTACTGTGCAAATGTATCCTTAATGTATGGATACATACCACAATGTGGAAAACAGCTAGCATTAATAAATTTCTCTTCACATTAGTCAAGAAAACACACTTGTTAGCAAGGTTTCCTGTGCAGCAAGTTCTTTATTATGACAGTTCCAGTAATATTTAATATTTTAGGGCCTAATTTTGTAAGGCAGGAGCAGCAGGGAGTTCTTAGACTGAAAAAAATTCATTCCCTAGTAATCTAACTGGTTAAATACCCAGAAAGCTCACCCGGTTCAGCATCAGCCCTTTGGACACCAGGCATCCCAGCAACGGGAACAAAGAAAGGCGGGTCTCTAATCCTCAAATTGTGACTAATTTCCAACCCTGCAGAGTTGTGTACCATTCATACTTCCAGGAACAGCACCTTTCTCTTTCTTTTGAGCTCATAGGTGGGGAAGGAGGAAAGAAAGACCTAAGTACCTTTTCAAAAATAAAAAAATATTAATTTTAATTGGACACACAAAGCAGCTAATTTTGTCCTTAGGACCCCTGATCACTGCCTTTCTGTCTGCCTCTTCACAACACAAGCTACCCCATGAAAAAAAACATGAGGGGAGACAAATTTCTTATGTTAACACTTGCACAAAATGGCACTTGCCATTTCCACAGATTTCCCATTTCCTAACTACACCAGTTACTAGATTCCCCTTTTCCTCCACAATAATTCTCTCAGATAAAACAGATTCAATTCCATGCCAAAGAAAAGAAATCAGGTGACTGAATTAAGTCAGTTTCTACTATTTTCATTTACTCACTGTTGCAGTGTTTCAAAGCCCTGCTCCTTGTACAGCAGCTCTTGCTTCATCTGAGAGAGTTCTCTCTTCAGCTTCTTAACCTTGTGTGTTAAATCAAAGCAAGAGTTAGAAAATTCCTCTTGTTAAACGATGTAACACATGGCTTTGAACAATTAAAGTGTGCACTCTATCAGATGAGAGAAAAAGAGTCAATTGCTCTACTGATACACATTAAAAAAAAAAAAGGATCTTATCTCTTCCTGATGTCTATGGGCAACATGCTTTAGTATTAAAGGGACACAAGCAGATTAAATCACATTCCTTATTTGTATTGATATCACACTGTGTTATTAAACCTGAGAGAATGTTAACAAGTAATTTACTTCTCACTTTTTAAGCATGCATTCCAACTGTCCTACAGGGACATGCCTGTTTACTTTTAGTTTTATTATATTTTCACTTTTTAATTCCTGGAAGCTGTTCAGTCATTTGCACTGTAAAAGACAAAATGGACTTTTTTTTCTCTAGGAACCATCCATTCTTATAAAGCTTTACAGATACTGGATCCATAAATACATAATTCACATTTATTTAATCCAAAGACAACAATCACAACAGACATGCGAATCACAAATATACATGTCTATTTAATAAAAATGTCTTTGGAAAATAATCCCTACTCTCCCTAAATTTTCATGGTCCGTTTCTTCTTAAACGTAATATTGCTATTTGAGACGTCAGCAGATACGAGTGCACTAAAAAATAATTATGAATCAAGATTAAATTTAAAAATCCTTCATTTAATTTTTAATATCATATTTCCCAAATGTATGAAGCAAAGTTTTAGGAACCACCTAAAAATGAATGTACTTAAACACAAATTAATCATCAGCACACCGATAGAGACAAATGCCTCTTTAAAGTGTGGAGTCCAAGATTTTGGTATTTATACATCTACAGCTGGCTTGTTTGCACTCTACATACTGTTAGATATTGTTAGGCTTTCTAACTTTTCAGTCATTAAGGTGAAAAAAGGAAAAGCTAGAAGTCCACTGCTGTCACCTACCTTTAAAATTATTGTTTGTTTTTAAAAGCTCCTCTGATATTCAACTCTTGAAAAATTATACTAATATCAAGAACTTAGACCACTTTAACTGAAATTAATTTCAAAATATGTCTTCAAGATATTTTGTATCCAAATCCCCTTAGACTTCCTACTTGCTGATATTCTTCAAATAAAAATAATTTTTAAAAAACCTAAGCAAACAAAAAAACCCAAAAAAAAACCCACAACCAAACAAAAACAACCAACCAAACAAACAGGTATGTTTCCCAGCATGCCAGGTAACAAAAAGCACTCAGCATCAGAAGCTGCTGCAGCTTTCCAGGAGACTTAAAATGCTCTACATTTCTAAAATAACTAGTGATTTACACAGTCTTTGTAGGGTTGTGAATGATACTTAGACATTCCAGCTTACAGTTTCTGGCTAATGTATTTTCTGTGACAGAAATAAAATGCTTTTAATCTCTATTTTCTTCAAAGCAAAACCTGTTCTCTGGATAAGGGGTAATGTTCAGGCTTTTGGAAACTATCATACTATCATCACTAGTTGCTTTACTTGACAGAAAACTGTTTTTATTTAGACCGTACTGGATAGTTAGCATGACAAATAGACAATTTCTCTAAGTATACATTCAGTGCTCCTCAGCTATTTTCTCCTTTACTAGTATGAAAACTCCAAGAATAATTTCTCATGTGTTCTGATCAAGGTTAAGGAAAATTAACAGATATCACCTCTGTGTTCCAGTTAAAGTGTTGTGTAAAATATGAAACAAGTCTGAATTTTTCTGAAAAATACAGGATGGCTAAACCTTTCCCTTTCAAAATCAGAAACATGTAGTTACATTAATAGCAGAAGGCATACTTGATTTCAACTTAGAGGATTGGATCTCTCAGAAACCCTTATATTTTTCCTCAAGATCATCCTCTGAGTGTCCTCTGCTGTACTTAATCATCATTTCATTATCAAGAAATGTGAGTTGGGTGCATTATCCTAGAAGGATGTGACCTACATTGAAATACAGCCTCTGTGTTTACTGCATCATCCCTGCATTAAACTATTCTTAGGCTCCTTGTCTTCTCCTTCAAAACTTTCATATAATTCCTGCACAACTCTTTACTTGTTCTAGCATTCACCCCCTTCCTACTGCTTCTGCATATCATCTTCAGCCACCTGACAGATCTCTCTTTCCTACTCCTAACCACATCTTCAAGCAGGCTCCTGTGCTAACCCCTTTCTTAACACTCTAGTCCTAATGGAACAGAGCCACCCTCCCCAGCCCCTCCACCCCTTGTTATTTTATAAAGGTGCATTTCCTACTCACTTGCTGCATGTGCATAAAACTTACTGTGATCACATATGCTTTGTGCTGTTCGAGTTATCTTGCTGATTGCTAATTAAGACCCCAAATGGCCCCACTCAAAGTCTACTGCAGAATACGATCCCTCAATTTTAGTCCAGTGAGAAAAATATTTCTTCTTATTATTTCATTTAACAGGTGTCTGATTTCTGTCATATTTTCTCCATGACCTATATTGCACAACAGGCAGTTCATGTATCCAGAAGGCTCCACACGCATATATTACACACAGCTAACAAGGAAAAGGCCAAAGGCCAATTCAGAACTTCCTCAAATGCTGTTTCCACCCTCCAGCCACCGTTAACCTGATGATACCAGTAAGCCTCAGATGCTGTGACACAGAGAAACAGGTTTAGTACAACTGATCTAACAAAGTGCAAAATCTAAGTAGCTGGCTAGCAGCTTACTAATGACTGTTTCTCATGAAGTCCATGCATGCATATACTGCAAAATGTCCAAAGCTGGCATATTAGCAAGCAACTTCAAACATTCAAAGAAGGGTAAACTGTGATAATAGCCATACCTCTCTTGCCATCTTCCATGACAACCACTTTCCAGCCCTAGCATCACAGGGTTCCACCTTTTCTTATCTCAGTTTTCATATCCAGTGGCTTTGGATGACCACACACTTTATGCTGATACAGATACTCTTGGACTGCACCCTTCTAAACTCTGCAGACAAGATTCAGGTCACCTATTTTAGGCATATATGCAGGACTATGCAATGCCAACAAACCAGGTGTTGGGAGCCAGCAGGATATTAGGCTCCTTGACTCCAAGAAACAATGAAGAGAGGAAAGCACCTCCAAAAAGTGAATTACCACGACAAACACATCTGATTCTCAACTTGGTGAGCAATTTGTAGATCTGCAGTCAATGGTAATGGGAAAAAGTAAGCACAGAACCATGCCTGAATTTTCCCCTCTTGACAAGTAGATGACTATACTGAAATTTCATTATGTGTTTTGTTCTTCAATAACATTGTAAATTTCCTAAATATACTGGTGATTGCCTTGCAAAGGAAACATCTGTTACTGCTCCACTCATTTTAGAAAGAAATTACTGCCTTGTTTCTTCTTTCTTGTTCCTGACAGGGTCCTTACTGGCTTTGATTCCCTCTACTAAGCTTAAAAAAATTTTCTTCCCACCTCCAGTATTCTAAGCTCCCTCACTAATCACCATCCCTTTGCTTTAATGGATAAGGGATTACAAATCAAGACTGGTTAGGATGAGCAGGTGTACTCAGGAGAGTAACATCCAGACATGAGTTTCAGAGTGCATTCCATCACTGATTTACACTGGGTTTTAAAAGTTGAATGAGCTATTCCAAAGTTCCTCTCAGACATAAATAGTCACAAATAATCACAACTCTTACTCCAGGTGAAGGAAGATGTTACTCTCTGGGGCTTCTATGAGTGCTGCTCTGTACACAAACCAGGAGAGGGCAATGGAACAGTTGAGTAAATGCTGTCACTTGTGCTGCTTCTGCTCTCCTGGAGTCTGTATTCCAGCCCACACAGAAGAACTGTGCTGTGAGGTGCTGTCTTTTTAACCTGCAGGTTTTGATGTAATTTTTTTCATTACTAAATACAGAGAGTGTAGGCTATCCATAAAACATTATATGCCACAGCTGAAATAAATGAAATCCCTAAAGATATTTTAAATGTCTTCCACACCATTTCTTCCTTATTCAAGATAAATTCACTAGGGACTAGCCTATGAATGAAAGTTCTTTATATGGAGTTTGTTACTGACCGTACTGAACACAGCTGACCAAACTATGGATTCATTAGAAATTTCAAAATCCAAACATAAACTTTCATGCTTGATCTGAACTGTTCCATTTTGACATAACAGAGGGGTTTCGCACCATTATTGAGAAGTATTTTTCAAACCAACAGAAACTTCTGAGGCAGTTCCAGCAGCTAATGATGCATTTCTCACAGAAGAAAGGTTGTGTAAAAACAGTTAATCTAGATGCAGCTCACCTTAGCCTACTACTTTTCCATTTTTACTCTTCCATTAGAAAACAAAGGCATACAACTGAAAATAATTATCATATTTATTTAAACCTACATCTAATTAGAATATCTGTCAAAGTTTCCCAGAAAAGTGTTATCTGAAAGCACCAGAGACAGCTTTAAAAATTTACTTTAAACCTCTGAATGGTATCTAATTAGAACATTAGGAGGTTTCAGTACCAGGACAAGATACACCTGCTAGTTCAAGCTATGCTTATTCTATAATCATAGACAGAATCCAGATGAACGTGAGTTAAAGACTCTCACCCTTAATCTTGTAGTGGAGATTTCAGCCTTCAGAATGTCAGGGTCATATTTTGTGCTTGATGAAGAGCCTGAAAACACTTTTTAAAAAAAGATAAAAAAGACAAATATTTAAATACTTTAAAATCACTAATTAGTCCATTCCTTGATGAATCCACATTGATCAAAACCTTAGAATATGCTCAAAAACATATAATACTTCAAAAGCTAGCCTTTTATAGAGTAGTCATCATTGCAGCATAGCAATAATTACTGAATAATCAAAATATTCCCCTTTTTCCCCCTCCCACTACCTTTCATTACATCTCTCTCCTCATTTATTTATCCCAGGATCCTTAGTTAGAACCTCATTCTCCCTGGCTTTCTTCCTTGCTCTCTGTTCCTATTCCTCTAGCTGGGCCATCTTGCAATGACTTCCTTCCTGAAAGCTGTAATTTTTAAGGAGATCTCAGGAAAGCAGAAGATTTATTCAGAAGTCTCAGAGATCTGGCACTCAGTTCTTCCACATATGTACATGCTCCTTTCATACACTATCTACTTCTAAGAGAGGTGTTTGGCCAATAACAAGCTTTGACAGTGCTTTTCCAGATGCCCATTCCCTGCCCAAGATAACAACCTGTATCTCTACTCCATCCCTGGTCACAGAACACAGGCTACAAAATTACTGTCTTCTCTTCCTATAAATCAGCAGCACATTCCCTTCTTGGTCTATTGCAGACACCTGTCAACACTGAAGGTCAGTTCAGCAAGCAGCCAGGAAGGCAAGAGATCCTATTCACTTTGAACATAGATTTGGCATAATTTTGCCTCAACAAACCGCATGACAAAATAGATTTCAGAGCCAACTGTTCTAAATCATGGCTCAAAGGAGTTCAATTGTATCAAAGAGAGGAGGATTCTCCGCAGCAGAATATCTTTGTCTTAAATAAATAAATAATCTAGGGATGCTAACTCTAAAAAAGCCATAGTACAAGGTGTTCCTAGCAAACCTTGAAAACTTATCCTAAAGAGAAACAGGATCCCCTGCAAGGCAGAGATCAAAGAAGTTACATTGTATTCTCTACTGTACTTACAGCTTGTACGAGAGCTTGATTTTTCTTTGTAGGCACCATTCAACCGTACATACTCATCCAGTGCAAGTGCTAGTCTCTGTTCTTTCACCTGGTACAGCTCCTTCTGGGTACTGAGAGCATCCTGGGCTATTGTAAGATAATCTTTTAACATTCTCTCTTGTTCTTGCCGCCATTGTTTCCTGGGATCTTCTATTTGTGTTGTTTCTTTATAGGAGAAAAATAAATGATTTAAAGAGACCTCTGCTGAAACCCACTGACCCAAAACTTGCTTCTTTTCCTGTAATTCACAGTTAGAGTAGTCTAAACCACAGTTTGCCTTTGGTTACTAAGCAGATGCCTCACTTCCTCTGTCACCACAGTGCATGTAAGAAACAGAATTCAAGGGATCAGTTGCAAAATTAGAAATTAGAGTAAAATAGACAAATGGTTACGCAGATCATTCCCATGTTGTCAACCTTGAATTAGCAATATCCTAAAACTCAAAAAAAAAATTTTTTTAGCATCAGAGTATTTGGAAATAATAGGATCAACAAAGTCTTTCAAGATCTTAAAACAATGCATTTCTGAACAAAAACTAAAATCAATCTTAGCTATTACATTTTTTCAACTCCCTTCCTCCCCACTTCATTATTTTTTACAGCCATATGTTATTCAGATTTTTAGTGGTTATCTCTCTCCTTTCACTCTATAAAAACAATTTTATCTTCCCCCCTGTAACTGAACTAATAGATCATTAACTCTCCAGCTCACCTTTCCTAACTCCATCCCTATGCTGCTAGACACATGAACCAACACTCAACTCTCTTTTATGGCCAACAGAGAAGGCTTCCCTCAGTGGGCACTTCTGTCTGTCAAAGACAGGTGTCCAAGATCTGTGGGACCAAACTGCTTTTCTGAGATGTCTCCTTTTCACCGACTACTCAGGTAATAAAAATGAGTAGGCCTTTAATTTACAAAGGGCTTCAGGTAACATTTGAAGTCCAGCAGCCACACACAACACAGACTTGCATAAAATACATGGACAAGAGGATCAGACATAACAGAGTGGTATATGAGATCAATCTAACTGAAGATTTTAAGATTTTATTTCTAATGCAAACATACAGAGAGGATTATATATGGTTGAATGTTCAAACTTATCAATATTTCCTGATTTAGTTGAGCACTTTTTGAAGCTGTAAAATGAATATTCTTCCTTTAAAGCTGTACTAAGTACAAAAACATTCTCATAAGATGTAGCCATGAAAAGTCTGAAATCTAAATGCAAATGTGTACCACTCTTCTTAAGTTACATTCTGTAAATCTGCATAGATCTACAGAGATAAAAAGTAACATTTGGTACCAAAATATTTAAGTGCAAAGTATTCACTTCAGAATTTTTCTGCAAAAGTAGGAGGCACATTTGTTCTCTGGGTTAGATTTCTGCCGCTTTAGTCCTCTGAATTGCTTTACTGTTGGAACCAATGCAGGGAGAAAAAAATGGGAACAAGTGGCTGAAGATGTGGAGAGGAAAAAGAACTGCAGCCGAACCAATGTGATTGCTCTAAACTGTAGCTGAAGTGCACTCTTGGGAGAAGGCACTCTTTCAACTCCATGTAAGAAAGCAAAACAGCTTGTGTAACAGCAGAAGCTGATAAGGACAGGACCTGGTTAAAAACAATTTCTAATAGTCTACCAGTTTTTCAAAAGCATTTTCTCTTGTTAATATCACAATATCTTGTTAATATCACAATAACAAAAAGACATACAAAGAAAAAGCAGCATCCCATAAAAAAACCCCGTAGAATCCTAAAATGACAATCTCTATGGAGCTACTGATGCATTTAAAAACAATTAAATACATAAACACCCTCCCTCCACCATTTACAAACGTGACATTTCTACTTGGGAAAGGCATTTCTTGGATGCGCACGATGAATTCATAGAAAGTATAACCCACATAAACTCAAGTGTGGTGCATAAAAGATTAAAGCAGAAAAGCTTTATACACAGTTGGTTTTCCAATAACCCCAACAGGAATGCTCTCTCAAAAAAACTAGCTATGGCTACAGACACACATACACATATATCCGTGTTTATAGCCACCTGCTCTTTTACACAAAGATACTGGGCACACAAAGAAGCAAATCAATACCTTTTCTCTCCTAAATGGTCAACACATGTTCCTATCTGTGCCCACTTATTGTTGTTGTGCTTTAACACACTGCACATTCACAGTTATTTACACAAGATAAGAAGTGCTGGTTTCCAGACTTGTCCTTTTTTGTAAAGCAAGTTGAAGAGCATGAAGCAGAATTCTCATGGGTCAATGATCAAATACGATAAATGCAGTTATGGTGGTTTTTTAGATGAATGTAATGATGTGATTGTGTTTTAAGACTGCAACCAGCAGACACCAAATAATCTTACAAGATTGGAAGGTCTCATCTTCGAGCATGTTGCAGGTAATTGCTTTGTAGGTTTTAAGTGAGGATTGCTCAACATGCAGCCCAAAGACCAAATGTAGCCCGCAGAGTTCTAAAACATGGCCTACAGATGCCCTGTCCTTGTGACTGCAAGAGAAGGACAAAGCTGATCAACAGCAGATTATTTTGTATTGCTGACAAATACAATCAAACATTTCCTTTTTGCCTCTCCAAGCTGCAAGTACAAAACAATACTATGATTATATGAGCTAGCATCCTTTATACTGAGAGTCATAAATGAGTTAAAGGTGACTCTACATTTAAAAAAACTGCACACTAACTTCAGCATACCAACGTTTGGGCATTTGCATGTGTAGGTACATTGGCTGATCAAATTACTCTCAGTCAATTTTAACTGCATGTATTTATTCTGGAACAAATGCTCAGTTGTGAAAATACATCACCATGGAAAAATGGAAGCAGTATGAAATGACTATCCTAGAATGGTTACTTTTTATCAGAGAAGACTCTGAAAATTTTATTCTGTTCTCTTCTTAAATATTATGAATTTAAAAACCAAAAAAAGCATATCTCTTGTCTGGCAAGTTGTTCATATAATATATTTATATGTACGTATACATATTTCTAAAAACATGTGCCTGTATAGCAGCACCATATGTTTGTTCATCTATATTTTTCAGTTAGCTCTATTTTCATCAGTAGGTTTATTCCACAGAAGAAAAAAACCCCAAAGACAGAACTATGGATGATATTTCTGGTTCTGTAGCACTACATTTTGAAATGTAGCACTGAGAAGTATGTTCATTTCAGCACCTTCCAAGAGCCAATAACTTTTTATAAAGCAGCGTTCTTTCAAAAAATAAATATTTATACTTCTCAGGAAAGATAAGGATTTTTTTCCTTGGACAAGAATGTTTCAAGCACCTGCTGTTAAGGTCAAACTTGTACACACAAGAATATTATTGGGATAGTTACATGCGAATAATTGAGGGAAAAGTTTCCTGAACATTTGAAAACGAGTTATGAAGTCCTTCATGCTTAAATCAGAGTGAGATTTAAACCACGAAGAACATCCAAACTTTTTCCTCCCCTTACTATTCAGCAGCTAATAATAAATAAATAAAGTTTAAATAAAGTTAAATAAAGTAGGGAGATCTCATTTCTTTTTTAAGGCAGATAAATGTTCCCACTGGTGACTGCAACAGGATATGTTATAACCCTGTCTGCAGCAGATACGAATAATGCAGCAGATTGCCTGCTAGTCAGATGGGGAGATGTTATTTCTGCTCCTCAGGTGAGGAGTAAGCACTGGTAATGAACAGTAGACAGAACTGCAGAGCTGCATCTGTTCTAGGAAATGCAAACTGGACTTCAATCATCAACAGTGGAAAATGAACAAACCATCTCCGCTTGGCAGGGCCTCTCCAACATTTTCTGCATAAACTTAGGTGTGAACTAAAGAAACCTGCTTCAAATGGATCTTTAAATGAGTAGGAGTAGTACCTCAGGCTCTATGAATACTACAACTTAGATTTTTTTTTTTTTTAAATTGTGTATATCAACTTCCTTGTCCAAACAAAATGCAAAAATAATGATCCATAGTAACAGAATGAAAAGGGTGGCAGTGTGTGTAATACTCAGGTTACTTATTCCTAATTTGACTTGGATTTAGCATCCTGTAAGCAAAGGCTCTTGCAAAGCAAAATTACTCAATTCTATGAAGACAGCTTAATTTAAAACCAATTAATTAAACTTGAAAAAAATTACTGCAAGTGTATAGTTAATAAATTTATTTAAAAACCCCAATAAACAAGCAGTTTATTTCCTCCTTATTTTTAAAGATCTGAGTGACTAGCCACACTGGGGGGAAATTCTGTGGTCTCACACGGAACCACACAAAAGGCAGGATGGCACACTCCACCCAAGGACATTCCTGTCCCTGAAAGGATCACAGCCCTGTAACATAGAGGAGGAGGTTGTGCTGGCTTTAATCACACTGTTATTCATGAAATGCACTCTTCCTGGCTCACTGCCAGCCAAGTTTGAGGCATTAAAACTCAGCAAAAAAAAACCAAAAAACAAAAAACAAAAACCTGGCCAGAACAATAATTCAAAATCAAAATGTCAGGACTGACCTTATGCCTTGGAAATTTGGTTTGTTCTTTTGGCAAAAATACACTTCAATTGCAAAAATGTTACACATGTCTTTATAATTATACATAGGATATATATTGTATTTGGGATACAGGCCATAGTCAGGCATGTTATTTTTTTAAAATGAGATATTTTCACGTTACGTTCCTGCTTCCTATCAAGAAGTTCTGCCAAATTTTTACAGTCTACTTAACCAGAAGGAAACTATTACTTTATCAGCAGTAGATCTTATTTCCCTAAAATACATGGAATTACAATCCCACTAGAAAATCCCACTGGGAAGGGAACAGCTCCCTGACGCCCCACTGCTAAACATAAGAGAATTGGATATTTTACTACAGGATAAACAATATGTGGAAGCAATAGTTTTCCAATATCTCCCCTTGCCAAACAAAATAATAGTGTCAACTGGCTCTAGAACAACTAATATGTAAATAGTGTTAAGTCAGAGACACTTGCATTCAGGCAACACCGAGAACAAATGCTCTTAAGAGGTCCCTCAGAAAAAACAAGCCAGATAATCTAGATTGCTACTTGAGGAGGACAAATACACAGCAAGAGGAGAGAAAATCATGACATACTTTTTATTCTGAAGAGAGAACTCTCATCTGTTTAAACATATTCCCATATTATTTTAGATTGTAACTGTTCCAGAATCACCATCTCAGAAAAGTGGCTATCCCAAGGGAAACTAGCTAACCTGGCAAGAAATGAGGACCAGAGACCTAAGATCTGTAGGAAGGAGAGCAAGGGAGAGTTGCATGCCACAGCTGGAGCTGTGTAATCACTCTCTCTTTTGTCAGTGATGGTTTCTACCATTGCCTCAAACCCTCAGTCCCCACCTTTAGACATACACATGTTCTCTTTACACAGTCTGGTACTTACTCAATCCAGCATATCTGATGTCTGAAGCCCACCCAAACACTACCTGTCTCCAGAAGATGACATGGAGGCAGACACATCATGTCTGGTTAGCAGGTTAGCTGAGTTGTTATCAAAGGTCCAATGAGCCAGTACAAAGTAGGAAGAACAACTCAGCTGGGGAAAGATATTTTTTCTGGCAACAGTAAGCCTACTTACAGATCTAGTAATGCATTGCATTCATAAATATGGATCTACTCATCAATACTGTGTACCTTCACCCTCATATAACAACTTACAGGGATATTCCCAAACCTGTAAACCTGGGTTACCAGAAGGAGGCAACAAAACTGCAGTGGCTGAGCCCTGAAAAGGGTAGCTGTGACTGGTGCAGAGCTACTTCTCCATGTTGTGATTGAGCTCAATACTCTGTGCCAAGGTGGCAATTTCTCTGCCTGAAGCAATAAGTGATGAAAAGATAACTCCACTACACCTGACATCTCTGGTTATCTCACATTATAATTGGAGGACTACCCCTTCCAGCCAAATGAACCCCACCTTTAAGAGAATTGTGCAGACCTGAAACCCCTAAATGCAACAGCTGGCTACATTCAGGTTCCCTCACCACTGGAACTTCTCCTGACCCTAGCTGCTGAAGAAAGTGTGCAAGCTAAATAGAGACTGGCTTTTCAACAGTCCTCAATACTGTTGCTTTGTCAGGTTTACATACTATTCCATGGAGGTGGTTTGAGAAGGAGCATATATCTTGAAAGCATCCTACTGCATGCTGAGAGCAAGCTCCTGGTTAAGGGCTGCAGGCAAATCAAACTAGGGCCAGGTGCAGCAAAGGGAATTAAGATTTTAATGGTAGCCTGCACAAAAATGTCTCAAGATGGCACAAACAAAACCAAGAACAACCCTCTGACATATAATATCAGAAGAGGAAAAATGTTGTTGGATACCAACTACCACAGGATAGTACGAGTTAGCTAAGTGGTGGCTGATAAAAGCAATTTTATCAACAACATGACGTAATCACTATGGATATATTTATTCTACAAGTATATTCCACATTACTTGATAAACAAACTGGCTTTCAATCCTCCAGTACTTTTGCCTGCAATCAAAGAAAAATACACTTAGGAAAAGAAAGTGCAAATATTACCTCATTGTGCTTCAACAGGCATAACACATCTTGCAGGCAACTGGGATAAATGTTTAGCAAAGGAGCAATTGCACTGGCACTAGTTTCTGGGAGAATAATCAAGTGTTACTAGACTGTCTTAAGGAATGTACTTTATTGTTTACATAGCAAGTACTTTCTGAATTTGCTTTTCCTTATTCCTTTTTTCCCCCTGCTTTTTAAAATACTTGGTATTCAAACTCAAACAACAAGAAAAGCAATTTGTACTCAAAAATTTGTAGAAGGTTTCACAAGTAAATATTGCATCATTTCACACTGACATTTTTGTTCCATAGGTACATAAAAATAAAGAATTGCACATTACAGAGACAGCAGTTTCAGTAAGACCATGCAAGCCAAAAAGATGACATATTAAAAATGATCTAACACATTGCTGGATACTCAAAGAAAATAACATTCTATCACATAATTAAATGGAATATGGGTTTTAAAGAGAGACATGGATGAAAACTAGAGTATGTTCAAAACTGACCTCTCTACAGGTTGTTTCCTGCCATCAAATATTCATACAAAAAGTGTCCCCTCTCTTCCAGACACTTTCTTAACTTTTCCATAAAATAATTTTGCTCTTGAATTTGAGCAATGAGAGAAAATGAGAACTTTTTCCAGCTATACTGTCCAAGTATGAGCAAATTTCCAAAAAAAATTAATTCAAAGATTTTTACTGTTGGTTTCCTCTAGATATGGGGCAGCATATGCTTATCTATTTCAGAGTCAAACGCAGTAGAAATTTGAGGATTTTGTTCTACATTATCAAGCAAGTAGGTAATGTTCTACTGCTAAGACTAACAGAACAAAGACATAAGAAAAAGATGCAAGTATGATCTTTACATAAATGCCATCTTTAATGCAGAGCCTTCACTACTTGAGCCTCCTGTAGCCAGCATGCACCAGATTACTCTAATCCCCTCCTACAGCCAGAATGCGGAGAAAATACTTACAAAAAAGAGTCAAGGTAAGACACATCACACTTGGGTTTCTGACATGTGCATTTGCTAAGAGTAAAGAGTCTTCACAATTGGTGTCACGTCACCACTTGCATACAAGATGGTGGTAGGTCATGGGAACAAAGAGGGCACATTTGATATGCCACTTGATGATATGCCACTTGACTCCCTCAGGATATTGGTGATTGCAGACTCGTGGTGGGATTTTCAGATTCCTCCTTTCCTGAGAATTGATCTGGCCTACTTTCATAGATGTAGATGTACTAGACTCCCAGGCTGAAGCAGTCTATCCACAGAAGTCCCTGTGTTAGATAAACCAGTTGCACAAGCATAAACTAGCATGAAAGCCTTTATGATTACAAGAAATAGAACTCTTGTAGTTAAAATGTTGTGCCGTAAGTGTGAAACTGTACGCAAATAGCTATTCTTTTCACTATTTTTTTTATCATCACTGACTCAAGTTTTGATTTTTTTGTGGATGAAACAGTGATTGAAGGATGTTTCTGGGAAAGACACATTCATGCTTCCAAAAGGGACAATTAAAACTAAGTAGCAAGGAGTTGCAGAAGCAGAGAAGGTGGTTGTCCAACTCCATTTTGAAGAAAAGTGCTGGGTAGAGTGCAGGGAGAAGAACCATCATACTGAATACGAAGTAAGAATGGCAAAAAAAAAAGTGATGTGATGGTCTGAAATTGTACTGGGCTAGGAAAACTATTCCTTCCTATCAATATCTCAATATCTTTTAAACTCTGTCACTCATTGCCATTCTGCTACCTTTGCCACTAAACTAAGAGCAGAGTATTTATGAATTAACTAGATCAATGCAATGAAGAAAGCAACCACTTCCTTGTTATTCTTGAGACTTATCTGAGAAGATGAGAATTGAAAGTAAAGGGGGTAAGTTATTTAGGAACAGATAGGGTGCTGAAGTCAAGGCAGAACTTGTCGCTCTACAGGATTCCCTTAGACGGTGCATGTCAAACCCGAAGTTTCCTTTTCTTTCTGCCATTATCTCCACAACTGTTCATCTAAACACACCATAGATTGATCCACATCAGAAAACCTGACCAGCTGAGGGGGGGAAAGGAGGTGGAGAACAACTCACACCTCAGGAAGCAGAGTGCTTCCTGTTGTCCATGTTCACTGCATATCCTCATGCAGACACAATGTGGGGACAGGAACCAGAGCAAGCATTGACTTCTACTTCAGCTGCTACCACCACCTAAGAAGTGCACCTGGAAATCACAGCCTCAGAGTGAAAACTGGTTCCTGCCAAGCCTGCACATGGAACATGAAAATTCAAGGGTGTAATTTCAAAATGCCTTTAACCACTGCTACTATGAAAAGTAGCTATCCTCCATCTCTTCCACCTGACTGTTCATTCATATCCCCTGGTCACCTTCCTTTTCTTGCCTGCATAAATAGAGGTGTGGAAAGGAGAACAAATAGCAGTTGTTTTTTTTTTTTACTTCCATACTGGATTAGTTTCAACTTGAATCAGCTCCCTGATCTGATTCACTGTCTGGCCATGCAAATGCTCATGGCAGTATAATCAAAAACTTTGCAGGGACAGAACAAAAGGCCAGAGGTAGCAATAGAGCAGGACCAATACTTTCAAAGATTGTATCAGCTTAAAGGTGTTTGCAAATCCAAGCTCTAAGAACGTAAATGTTTTCATCTCAGACACTTAATGCTTGATGTGGAAAAGCCCACAGGAGAATTGGAAAAAATTAGAAAGTGATGACTTTGCCTGCAGATATAAGAAATAAAGTGGACTAATAGTTATATGTTATTTTCAGTATTGCCTTGAGTTCCTAACCATGTTATTTAGCAAAATTAGTAAATGTTAGCAAATAAGCTGAAGTAGATGAACACATGAGAACAAGGTATGCAATAATGATTATAGGAGTCAACTGCATAAGTCATAAAATCTTTGGACTTTTCTAAACCACAGTAATAAAGATCCTGCACAAAAACTCCTCAGGCGCTGCCCACTAAATAATATCCTTTCAGTCATCCTCTAACAAATGGGGCTACTGAAGAATAGGGTAAGCATTTATGTTCTTACAGTATTAGCTACCCACATCATATGCATGTTCTGCCTTGCCAGATGGCCTGTAATCTGGTCTCTCTTGAAGCTGAAAGCATCACATTAAATCTCCTAATTGGGGTAATATATTCATAAAGTAATGACCTCAGTCAGTGCTTCTCCAAGTGGGTTACATCATCCAAAAGGATCATGAGAAAGCTCTAGGGCTGTTGAAAAACCCAAACTGTATTTGGGGGCAAAAGAAAAAAAATTAAATATAGAAAATATAGAAAATGTGAGATGACAATAAAACTAAATTATCCTTAAACATATTGACACCAAAAGAATCTGAGGGATTTTTCTATATTTGCACACTGCTCACAGACAATTCTTAACCCTCTGTACAAGAGAAGAGTAGGCTTTTCTCAGGTTTATGTGAGAGAAGAGAAGGAAAAAGATCAAGACAAAGAATTGCACAGATGAGGAAAATACTTTGAAAAAAATAAAATGTATATTGATTTACATATTTTTTGAAAAAAATTACTTTCTACAAATTCAGTAGATGTTTCAGAACTTTGCCAGGCACAGTCTAATACTGCTTTCTCTAAATTATTGGGAGTTCCATCAATATCCACTGCAGTAAGTACCTATCTGATCATTAATGGAAACTCCACCCTTACCATTTTCAACCTCAAATTTTTACAGAAAAGGAGGGAACAACCTTGAGTAACAACCTGCTCCTCAGCTCACTGGGTTGGTCTGAGAAATGTAACAAAATTGGAGCCATCATAGTAAAACTGGTCCAAGTCCTGTGGACAACCTTAAACTTCACAGTTGGAACAAAAGTAGCTTTGTAGAGAGGCAAACAGTAGGAACAACACTAGAAAAGCAAATGAGAAAAAGGACAGATAAGAGAGAAGCTATTCAGAATAATTAATTATGGGATGCAAAAAGAGAGAATCAGTGGACCTTTCCTCAAACATTTTGCTGAAATAAATCCAGCCAAATGGCAGTGAACATGAAGCATCGTTAGTCACCTCTCCCTGCCTAACACATGGGAGTAGATTTCTTCCCAAGGTGCTATCCCTCAAGCTGCTACTTATGAGTCCTGAAATTCTTCTTTATCCAACCTGTTTTTCAGGCATCTATCTATTTGTTCTTCCTCCTAGCAGTAGGTATGTTTTTTCTCCCCCATTTGGCTGCTTTGTCCAGTAGCAGAGAGAATTAACAAAACTACTTTCAAAAGAGTAAGTCTTCCTTGTTCTAATATAGCTACTCTCCTGACAAGGAATTTTAACAGTTCAAATCCAAAAAGCATACTCAGCACATCTGACTTATTACAAAACTAAAAAAGCACTAAACAGACACAACAACTGTTTTCTAGAAAGGCTTTTCTCCACTAATTTCAAGTGACCTCCATGCCAGAGATTTCAATAGCATCAAAACATTGCATGTACCCTAGTCAGAAGAAGTTATAATCTCCATATCTCGCACATCAAACAAATGACCTACTTGTAAGATCCTTAGGCAGTTTACCACCCAGCAACTGAAGAGTACTCTCACAAAAAAACATTGTGCAAAATACAGTGTACAAAACTAAAATTCACCACTTTATAAAATAAGTTTCACTGAAATTGCTATAAAGGAATACACATATTAATATAAGAGGAATCAAGTGCACTACTGAACAGTGGATGTATATTAAGTATATGAATATACAATTAAGTATACCAAAATTTCAAACCATTAATAGCTCATAATATTCAGGAATTCACCTTCAATGCACAGGAGTAACATTTAAAAGTAAAGAAAGCATTTAAATTATTTCTTAAAAAAAGGTAACAAAAGGTAACAAAACAAGAGGTTTTCAGAACTGATAAAAAATTTTGAACATACATTAAATAAAAAGAGCATAATTATCAGAGCACACTGATCTGAAAGCACTCTCAAAACACCCAGAAATGCAACTGTCCTCTTAAAATTTTACAGGTGTATACCCCATAATTTTGGCCTAAGCAGAAGTTAGAGACAAATTTAAGATGAAAATCACATTTAGATTCAGAAGAAAACCCTTTTGAATTCAGTCAAGGATGCTTGTATGTTTAAAAGTTCTTGAGTGTCTAACACTATATGTAAGATCAGAGGACTCTCATTGCAAAGCAGGGCTGTAAGAGCACAAATAAGGTTATTGGGTGGGATTCAGGTCTATATTAGGTGTCTATTTGCAGGTGCTCAACAAGTACACCTGATATCTAATGTCCCATTTAAATTATCAGAGTTCTAGTCCAACTCAACCAAAGGAGGTTAAATCATCTCATCAGCAAAGCAGATACCCAACCAGTCAGCTACATCACATTTTACATTACTCCAGCTGAACTGACTAGAGAGTACTGACTGGAAAAACAGCTTAGACAAGGCAGGGTGGATTCACTTGCCCATACATTTGAGATGCCATTAAGAAGGTCACCTGCCTCTTACTGTCCATGCCACATCTATGGACCTTGTGCAGTTGCCTCTGCTAATTTTAAGCATCTGAAATGGCTGTAGATACCTTGTAATTTTTAGGTAAGTACAGGTACTGCTAGCACAGATGCAGGTACCTAGATTCAGGTGTTGATCTCAAATAGAGTCTTTGCCATTGTGCTGTTAAAGACTATTTCTGGGAAAATAGAAAAACATATCACTACGGAGTAATAAATGTATAAAGAGAAAATATAAATGCTTTCAGGAATATATTCATTTCAATAGGTCTAAATACCATTGTATTTCATGTTTTGCTAGTTTTACACGGTTTAGACATAATCACCATGCAATTAAAAATATACATAGAAACAGATGTAGCCATTTTCTACCAGCAGATTTTCTTGCAAGCATTATAAAGCCAATAATGCTATACCAAAGGCAAATTTTCCCCAGTATTTCTATTCTAATCAAGAATTCTGAGCCTAACCAAGATAAGTCGCCTTTTATAATCAACATGGCAAAAAAGTAAGAAATACTTACGGTTTATGTGATCAATATAGTATACACCAATCTGAGGGTCATACGTGGCTTCCCATCCCCATGGCAATTCATCCCCAACACAATCCGCAAATGACAAGGGCTTTGTTAACCTACAACAAGGAAACAATTCAGTGATATAGCTTTTCTCTCTTCCATATATGTTTGTTATTCCTATTTTTATAATTTATTAATTATTAATATTAATTATTAATTTATTATTTATTTTGCTAATTCCTATTATGACAGAAGCTAAAGAAACATAGCAGGGA
The DNA here is from genome assembly GCF_049639895.1 of Pseudopodoces humilis. Classification (NCBI taxonomy): domain Eukaryota; kingdom Metazoa; phylum Chordata; class Aves; order Passeriformes; family Paridae; genus Pseudopodoces; species Pseudopodoces humilis. Next base: position 32,340,097 of record NC_142205.1, read on the forward strand.
AAAAGGAGAGCAAGTTTTTTTCCCCTCTTAAAGTATTACTTCAAACATTTTTCAGTACAGGAATTCAAGTGAGAAATCCACTGCAACACCCTTCACATCTGACAGTCTAAAAATAAACAACAACCAACAGCTTTAAAAAAAATAATTTCCTATTTGTCCCCGTGAAAACTGCTTGAGATGGTGAAGAGAGCGCAAGATTTCAAGATCAGTGTTTCTAATGACCAGAGACAGGGAAGTGAGAAAAGAGAATACAACCACCTAAGATGAAGTTAGCAGCACTTATCAATCCCTGCACTTGAATAAAACAAGCAGCAGTGTGTTCAGGGTTGACATTTTATAAGTAACATTTAATGGGCTTTAGATATTCACATGGTGCTTTTGTAGAAAGACAGATAATTAAAGTTTTTTCACTTTAATAATAGAGCACCTATTTGATATAAGAACTAGAGCGATAAATATTATACATGGGCTCTTTTCCAACTGAGGCTGAGCAAAGCTTTATGGGATCATCTTTTGGTCCTTTTTTTGAAAAAATAAATTATTATTGAGCTTCCTGTTGATAAATGCACAGATAAATGCCATCTCTAACATAGTGATATATCTAATAGGAAGAACAAGCAATTTAAGGTTTTATTGTCACCATAGTGACAATAAGATTAAGTAGATATCTAGAGTTTAAAAAAAAAATCCTCAGAGTGACATGATGAAGCCCAGTTTGTGGGACACACAAGCAGCACTCCTTTACTCACTGCTGACTGTTTTATCACCTAAGACTGTTTTTTCATCTCACCATTAAAATTCTACACAAATAAAAAGCTAATTCATGTGTTTCAGGATTTTTTCTTTATTAATTCCTGGCCAAAAGGAAGAGTTTTATTGACACTTTACTGAGAAGAGAAAGAGAAAACAATAGTACATTTTACCTCTTACAAACTAAATTGGATTTTGTGTACAAAACACCAGATAAAAAGTACTTTACAGAAAAACTAAATTCTTTATGCAGCTGAAAAAAATAAATTTAAGCACGAATTTGATTTAGAAATCATTGTCCCACTATTATTTTTATTATCATCATCATCAATGGATATGATCTACCAATTCCTTAAGTTGAATAGTATTCCTCCAAGCTAGGGTTGCAGAAATCACAAAGAATAAGGCTCTTAGGATTCAAAACATTTTTAAATTGCAAGCTGGAATCGACTTTCTCATATTTCTCCAAAGTTTACATCATAATCCTGTGAAGCTCACTAACACTGTATTTGAGGTTCTGAACAAATTTTCAAGTATAACACAAATTCCCTAATTTATTGCCAAAGCATAACACAAATTCCCTAATTTATTGCCATTTATAAACTGCTATGTTAAACCACTAAACTTTGCACTAAAAACTACTATAAAATACAGATGAAATGACCAATGTGGTCATTTTTGGATCACTAGGTGACCTGGTTTAGGGCATATACAAAAATATGGATTATAAGTAGCACAAGTAGGTTGTCAACTCGCCAGTGATTTCCAGTGAAGAGGAGGTCTATAGCAAGATAAGCCAGTGTATTGTATCCTCTCACACTGCTGACCTGCCTTTTTAAATCCAGACACTGGCACAGCTCTGAGTGGGGCTGCTCCAAGGACTCTCCAGAAGCCCCAGCTCTGACCTGCCACCTTGCTCCTCCTCTCTGGGCAGCAGAAGCTGTGCTGCCATGGCCAGGATCCAGCTGTGCAGCTCAGCAGGCCAACAGCTGGCTGGCCTGCTGTCTGCAGCTGCCTAGTGCCGCTGTACCACGCACACCTGCCCAAATGCTGCCTGCTCACAATTACCAGCACCACTTCAAAGATTACTGCTTTGTTGTAAATAGTAATTGCTAGAGAGAAAGGGGTGGCTCTTAGGGAAGCAGGAGAAGCCTTCCAAATGCAGGATAAACACAGGCACAATTTCAGGCAGGCAGCATGCAGCAGACTGAACACAGGGCATCCGTGTCACAGTTCCCAGGCCACTAATGCTCAGAGGAAGCATCAATCATGTAAAAGCAACAGTGCTTTGGTGAGTCTGGTTAGTCATGAGAACAAGATGTGCCAACTACAAGGGCACACCTACATGTGAAGAAAGTCTTGTCTCAAATTTGATTACACGTGTAGATGTACGTGAAACAAACTGAATAAAATTAAAGTTCAGTGTCATCCTTAGCCTTCACATTATAATATTAACTCAAAATTCAATTCATGTAGTTCAAGAAGAAAAAATATTTGAAATGCCTTTTAGCGACATAGAAATCCTAATATGATTCAAAATATAAACAGAGCCAGATGGTTTTTAATAAACATTCAATACTTTCACCAAAGTTACACACCAGAGCTAGCAACAGTCATGACGTGATTTTTAGATCACCTCCACAGGAGGGATATAAGCCCAGTACAACCCTGACTTTTCATCTGCACTCTACACCAATTTTATTTTTAATAAAATATTTCTTACTATAAATAGCACATTCTCTAGGTTAGGCTGCAGTCAACTCTGATCATGCAAATATTCCATCCAGGTGTTCTCACCTGTCCAAAACCAGATACCATGGGAATGAATAACAGCCATCCTCTCATCCCAGACACTCCATAAATTAAAGAGACACTAAAAATCTGTAGAAAAGTACTTGAGTGACCCACACTAGACCTTAAACAAAATGAGAAGAAGAGGGAGACAGAGGTCCAAAAAGAGAGGCAGCATAGCACAATTTGTTTTATGAATTCTGCTTCGCCAGATCATGCTTGGACATCGCATCCTTAAGATCTGAACTATGTCAGAACTGTTCCAGAGTAGACTTTTAAAACATAAGAAGGTTTGTACATAATAAGATCACAACTACTTAAGAGGGTAACATTTCCATTACTCCCTTTTTCGTTCCAGAGTCCTTAATAACACACAATTTTTGAGCCTGATGTGTCATTTTACAACTGAGCAGCAATCAGCACAGGGTGATTGATATCTGATTGCTTATGGCCCTCAGAACTGCCTCAACATAACCGCTATTTACTTTCAAAATACTTATGACAAATGGATGAAATTAACACAACATGAAGCAAGAGAAAATCTGCAAGACAAAAGCAGAGAGTTACAAGATGTAATTGGACAGGAAATAATATCTAGGAACAGGGACTGAAGGAATCTTGTCTGTGTGAAGATCATTATCTGTGACATAGTAACCTATGATAGATGAACTGGCATTACAGTCATTAAACACGAACCAAGAAAAATGAGGTTTATTACACCATAATAGAGGATTAAGTGCTGCATGTCTTGGGCACCGATATTCTGAGATAGTTCATAACACTGTTTCAGTTTGTAGCCATACATTTACATGTTCTTAAAAGAATGCCAATACTCTAAAAAGGATGACATCAAAGTTCACATTTAGTATCCAATGAAGTTCAATTAGTCAAAAAAAGGCTTGGATTTCTTTAATGCATATCATTAAGCTCAAGTATTCTCACCTAGGGACTCCTTTTTCTTTAACCTTAGTGAGCAAGGGGCAGGTGTAGGTATGGAGAAGTGGCTATTTTAAGGAAAACCAGGAAGTGTTCTGCAATTCCATTATGTAAACAAGGCATGATTATGTCAATCACTTCACAGGTACTTGGGGAGACTTAGGAGGCAAATACAGTTTACCAATTGAAAATCTCTATTATCATAACAAATCCACAGTTTTCTTTCAAGTTTTCAAAACATGGGGTTAGCTAGCTAAGCTCTTAAAATGCAGATTCTGCAATGATATATGTGTTATCATTAACAGTTGTTCTTGCATCTACAGCCATACCTGTGTGGTATGGTGGGGTTTGGAGTACACCTGTAAGAGTAAGTGTGTGTATGCAGCTAAAATTAATAATGAATCATAGAACCACAGCATATTCTGAGTTGGAAGGGACCCAAAGAGGATCACTGATTCAGCTCTTCAGGGAATGGCCCACATGGGGATGGAACCCAAAACCTTGGTGTTACGAGCACCATGGTCTAAAAAAAACCATGAGGCTGAAGATACTGGAAAATGGAACCATAGCTACAGACTGATGGATTGTCAGTGCAGAAATACTGCTTCATTTGGACAACACTCTTATTCGATGTAAATCACATTTTGAGGTCCCCAGATCACAGAAATATATAGAAGACAGGCTTCTTTCCAAGACTGGGGTCCACAAAAAAATGTAACATTTATTACATATACCAGTAAGACTATCTTTCTGTCAAGACACAGACAGCCCATGATACTTCCCATTTCTGTGATCTGAGAATATCAAGAGGCATGTTCTTAAAAATGTGTATGCACATATATGTATACACACACACACTATGAACAAACTGTTCTATGCAAGAGAAATGCCGGATTCTGCTGCATTCCTTCTCTGAATCCTTTTTCCTCCAAAATCCATTTAGGATTAAGTAAACTGTAATACTGAAACATAAGTTATGCATATTATGGTTAGTATTCTATCAATAGAAAAAAGAAGATGGTTACAATAGGCAGATCTCAGAAAAGAGCAGCAGGGGGAAAGAGACACAGATGTGAAAAATAACCCCACCCCACACAAATCTGAATATACTTTTCTTCAGTTAGAAAGGAAGAAAACACAGGTTTGTAAGAGGTACACAAATACCTGAGAATTATTAACAGGTTCACCTTAATGCCTTTCAAAACTACTTCCAAGAACATCTATTTTGCTGTGTGGAACTTGACTTACAGCCAAGATTTGTAGTTTGGAATTCACTTGTAACTAGGGTGAATGCTCAGTTTTTATACCAACTTCAATGTGCATTTGAGGACTTTCTCCAAATATCCAAAATGAACTCATGTGCTTTGTTGTGTAGCAAGATCCTACGTGACACTTATACAAAATGTTGTACAGATTAAATTTCACATTCATTCATTTCTCATATGTAATGATGTATATTATACATTAATTATTTTCTTTTACAATGCAGTACTTGCTAGCATTTTTTCTTGACAGAATTTTTTCTGAAAAATACACCTCTTTTCCAAACTCCAAGGAAATGAGAAGACAAAACAAAAGCTGCTATTCAGATGTGCAGAAATGGACAATCTATTAAAATGTAAGAGAAGAAATCCAGTGATGGAAGAATTGCATGCACATTTATTTGGAATCCATACACAGCTACAGAAGGGTCTACAGATGGTTTACCCACAGTAATACCCACCAATACAACAGTTTACAAAAAGTTTACTTCAAGCACTTTCAGTTAGCACAATTACACAGAATAGTAACATAAAATCAGCATCAACTAATTTTTCATTTTGCAAAAGGATGACTGAAAGTATTTAATTCTTATTTTGATCCATAGTTTGAGAGAAGCAAATGTAAAATTTTAATCAGTGACAGGAATGTACAAACAGAAGAAGAAAAATGTTCTCAATTCTTCACCAAACCTCCTGAATTTAGTGCTCAAGTCGGATCTCAAAATCAATTCAATTCTTACCCAACTTTCTGAAGCTATAGGCATTATTACTTTGAAGGGTGTATAAATATGCATTCTAATCCCATACTAAATATGCTTACAAAAATGGATTTTACTCACTTCAGGCACTCAAGATTAATTTCTTATATAAAATTCAGGGGTGCAATTAATCTCATTAACTTCAAAAAGTCAGTTACCTAGCCTGAATTACTCCTTTAGGTTCCCTAGGGAGGCAGATTCAGCACATCTATTTCATACCTGAAGGTTCCCCTCTTTCCCTGGTGAGTACAGGATTCTGAATGCATGAATCCTTAGCTTGTGCAAGGGTCACTAAATTTAAATGGGATGAATTCTGTAGCAGACAGCAGAGTGCACACAGAATGGCAAAAGAGACCCAGCTGTTGCTTCACGTTGCAGGTCAGAGTTAGAGAGAGGCATTGCTGCTCCCTATGGCTGAGGTCACTAACAGCATGAAAATTATACTTCATAGCAAACACAATTTTCTCTTCTACAAATTACACTGGCTGAAGCGGTAACAAAATGCATTTACTTTGTATTAATGCTATTAACTCTTAATTCTTTCCTAACTTTGAAAAGTGGTAACCAGGCTGTTTACCTGTCAAAAGGGGCAGAACTGGCCCACAAAACGCCCTTTTGCCGTATCCTTTGTTCATTGGATTCTATAAGTTATGAACTAGCAAATCCCACACAAAATCTCTCTCTTGAAAAAACTAATTCATGAGTCTGTCAACAGGATTTCTACTGCTAAACACCATGTTCTTAACACAGTAGTGCCTCCCATTCAGGTATCAGGCCAAGACGTTATGTACAAACTTTGAATTGTTTAGGTACATTCTCTTTTAATAAGGCTACTATTAAGATATAGCACCACTTTATTACAGGTATTATTTTGAAAGAGTAACTAAGTGGACATCAATACCAGAGTAGAACAGATCAAACAAGGAGCAGCATGGTCGCAATCCCAGCTTGAAATAGTGGTGCAAAATAAACAAATATGGTAAGGTCATGCATGTTTACCTTGCTCACAAGATGTGTGCAACCAAATGTCAACAAATTCCTGTGCTCAAAAGACAGCAAACATGCATGTTACCTTTTCTATGCCAAAACAGAATCACTAATAGCTCAAACTAAACCATTCCTTAATGATGAAATGTGTTCAGTAACATTAAACTTCTTAATAGCACTAAATGTATGCCTGTAGACACTAGCATGTGCACCACTAATGTGTTTGCTTTGTATTACACAAACATGCACACAGCAATAGAGGTTTATAGTCAAATGTTCATGGCTCCACTCCTGGCTAGAATGGATATGTAGCAGTTAACAGTACTGCATCTTCACCTTTTTACACCACTGGATACTCAAAAACTAATTGCAGAGACTGAACTCACAGCAGTTACACACTTTCTGGAGACAAAGATTTATTAACTCCAGCAGCAAGTATTTCCTGGATACATTTCATGAATTTTCACTTGTTTTCTAGATTTCAGATAATTTTGCTCCTGGTAATACAAAGACAGGTAAAACACTCAAATTTGTATAAGATTAGAAACTTGAAATAGGCACTGACTCTAGTTTTCTAAAAAAATATACAGGTATAGTACCACTTTTAATAGCTTGCAGTTTCTATCCTGTGATTGTTTTAAGTCCTTGAATACTTAAAACAGACAGCTGGCCTTAAAGAAATATATTTCTTGGTTTTACAGAGTTTCCTTGGTAAAGAAAAATGTACAAACATGCAGATGGAGAATTCTACTAAGAGACATACATTATTTCTCTACCTCACAGCAACACAGAATGGAGGGATATTATTTGAGATGTACTAGTGGGATAACAGGCTCACACAACTATTTAATAACCTCAAAAACTTAATTTCCAGTACTGAACTCATACTGAAGATGATTTGCTAAAACTCCCATTTATAAGTAAGCTGTGGGTTCACTAGATAGAACTATACCACATGCAATGATGTTTCAGAGATTATCTAAGACTTTGAAAAATACACTTGCAATTAAAAGACTTTTAGACCTGGGTCTAGCTAGCCAGCAACCCAGGTAAACACAATATTGTATTCAGGAAGCACACAAGGATCAAGTAGAAACTAAAATCTAATCTTTTTCTGTCCTTGTAGGGCTTGGGATTTAAAAAAAAAACAACTTTAGAGTACTGAATAAGTGGTTTCTTCTCTGTAATTTAGGCAAAGTACTCAAGGTGTTTTTTGAAATGCTTTGCTGAAAAGGGCAGTGTGTGGAGCAGTGTCTCAGTTTCCAGTCAGCCTTCCAGACAGCTGCACTACTGCTGCCATGTGAAGAGGCAATATCAGCCCATCATCAGTTCTGATTGCTGCCTTCCTGCAGACCAACTCAGTCTCCTACGCTGTAGCACAGCATGAACTGTTCAACATATTCAGCAAGTCCTGCTTAGAAACAGCAATTCTGCAGCTCACCAATGACAGGGTTTGGAGACAAGCACTAACTACACTAGCAAACTCTACTCCATTCCTCAAATATTTTCCAGTTCTTCTTGATTTAGTTAAACATTAAACTGCCAGGGCAAGGATGAAAACAAAACAACAAACCTTACTGCAACTGAACTACAACAAAATGTCTCCAATTCACTATATTTATACATAACTTACTAAACTTGTACAACATAGGAAAATCAGGTATCTTGACAAAAGTTCTATTTTCTAATATCTATTATGAACATAACCAGTTTAAGCCAATACTGAATTGGCTATTGAATCATACTATGAATTTTTGCTACAAAATTTGTGTTGTACATAGAGAGCAAGTTCTTCGAAACAAAAATATAACTGCAAATTTTTTGACTCCACTTATTTTAACAGCAGCACAAGTACTCAAAAGTAAAACATGATAGCAGAAATTGCTGAACAACAAAACCCCTACAGAACAAATGCTATAGTTTTAGACAAGTAAAGGACAATTCAAAGTGAAATCAGTAGGTTTTGGTTAGATATTAGGAAAAAAATATTTACTGTGAGGGTAGTGAGGCATTGGAACAGGTTGCTCAGGGAAATAGTGGATGCCTCATGCCTAGAAGTGTTCAAGGCCAAGCTGAACAGAGATCTGAGCAACATGGTTTAGTGAAAGATGCCCAAATCCATGGCAGGGGAGTTGGGACTGGATGATCTTTAAGGCCCCCTAATGTCCATTTTAAAAAAAAAACCCTTCCTACTTCATTTAGCAGTTTTGCAAGTGTAATGTAAAAACATCAGAAATTAAATGCTTGCAATATATTAACAATTCATACCATATATCAAAAATTCATACCCTTTTTATTTCTTTATTTTAAAAGACTTGTTCTCAATGGTCAAAAGTTCTACACATCCCCAAACTCCCCAGGCTTTATGCAATACAGAAAAGCTAAGGATGAAAATCTTAAATCTTAATCATCCAAAGACCTTGCCTGCTTCCTCCACAGAAAAGAACCCACACAAAATGGACAACTGATGTCCTTCTCACACACACACATGGCCAAAAGGCAGGAAGCAGAGAACACACAAGTGAAGCTTTCAGTCCAGCAGGCAGCAGACAGGGGGAGGTGAGTGCAGAGGGAGTGTGCTGCCTCCCAGCTCGCTATGAGATGCTGTGTGCATGTTAATGACTGCCATAAAAATGGGCTACCAGCAAGGAAGTCGAGCATAACTGCCTCCTTCCAGTTACAAAGCCACCGCATTAGCTCAATGTCAGCTCACTCTGTCCCCTCACAGGTGCTTCTGTGAAAAGGCACATGAACTGAATAGCTGAGACCCAGAAAGGGAAGAATGTATTTGGGAAGGAAGGGACCCACACCCACTGGTTGAAGGACCAGGTCAAACTGCCTGCTGGCTTGGTTTTTTGTTTCCTTTTCCTTTTGATTATGATAAACTGTTTTGGCTTTCCACTTCACAATTGCCATCAGTGAAGAAAAAACCCCCACGCTGAACTCAGCTATACATTTTGCCACATCATTTCATCGCTGAAAGTAGTAAAAGTGAAAAGGAGAACCAATATTTTCCAGCTCAGCATACCAGCTATTTGTTTCTGTAGGGCAAAGCCTCCAACCAAATCACTATTTTTAATTAATTTATCTGTTAAACGTTGCCAAGTTCAATGCAAAGATGACATTTTGAAAGGTTACAGGGAGAAGGGGTGTGTCCACAGAGAAATGGAAATGGGTACTACCATGAATGTTTTCTCCAGCGTTTTTCTTTGACGCAGCAGTTGGTCCTGCACTGGCATGTAAGCACTATAATATTAGACACCTGGAATGTGAGGAATGCCTGATAACCATACCCTAGCACAGGGATAATTCCACAGCCATAAACCAATGATATGACCTTTGCGCCTTTCCCCGGAAAGCTCAAATGCAGTGACATTATTAAAAGGCTGTTATGTGCAGTGTTGCTATAGGTTATTTATACATACATGACTGTACACTGTTGTTAGAGGGAAAATGTTGTCATTGACAGCACTGTTAAGAAACTTAGCTATTAATTTTAGTTTAATTACGTAAACACCCTGCTGCTTTCCCAGCAATTTTAAGTGCTCCCGATCCTCCAGTCTCTCAGTGTAAATCTGACTTAGAAACGTTTTTCTTCACTTATCTTGTACCACTCTGCTCTTCATTTTATATATTTACAAGCAAATATTCTTCTACAATAGGAAGATGTACTCTTAAGAATACTCAAAGTAAGAAAAAAAAAAAGCCAAACCAAAATCAAACAAACCACAACAAATCCAGTCAAGCATTGGTTCATGAAATTCAAAAAATGGCACAAACTGCAGTAATTTCCACATGCAAATGGGAGCAACTAATTCACACCCAAAAACTTACTGTTTGATAGAAGTATGATACAACAAACTACAGGTAGAAAATGTCTAGAGACTGGAATACTTTATTAGTAATTAATCAAAACAGACACAGTTATGATTGAGGATTAAAACATTTATTCTGTTAATTTCAGTGATTTGTCATCTTGGCTGTCAGGCACAAAGTACCAAAAGCAGTTTTTATGGCATATTGTTAGGGTTAAATTTAGGACATTTTTGTATTGTGATAATTAAATATGAGAAAGAGAAATGTATTTCAAAGAAAAAACACAGTCAAAACTCAGAAAATTATCATATTTAACATCAGCATTAAAAGATCTTCCCAATCTCTTAACTTTTTGCATTCCTCCTTTCTGTAAGTTCATACACACTAGTCCAAATCACCCCTATTGCATGAGTAATGCTCACCTCATCAGCTAAAGAAAATTATTTTGAAAATTTTGTTCTGTAAATTCCACTTTTCCTGAAAACAAACCCTTGCACTGTAAGTGACCTTTGGATTTACAGAGAGGATATTTAAAGACTCTCCTCACCTAACTCTGTCCCCACTGAAGTCAGCAGGAGTGTTACCAATTTCAGTAGCAGGAAACCTAAATCTCTAAAAAGCACTTTCAAGAAGTAGTATCCATCTGAACATCTCAGATAACCTCACAAACTTTTGACTTCAGTGCTGTGAAGCCCTTCAGCCAAGTAGATCAATCGTTCCAGAAGCAAGGAGAAATGAACTTGAGTTAATATGTCCAATGTCTCTACAGTTCACTTACAGACCTAAAAACTGCATCCAACAGGAGAGCGTACCCACTCTGTTCTCAATACTGAGTTCTTCATCTCTTGATTCCAGCTTATCATCCCACTCTTGTAACAACTTTCAGTGCATACTTCATTAAACATTCTGTGTTTTGCAGTACAATGCAGCTCCTGTTGCAGAAAGACTGCGCTAGATCAGAGCTCAAATGGCACACAATCGCTTGGCCGATCTCTGGACTCTGGTAAACTGTTTCCAGATGTTATAGGAGAAATCTTTAAAAATGTATCAACAGTTTTATACATGGAAAATTAACAAACAGCACTGATTTTATAAAACTGAAATAAACGTAATACTGAAGACAAAAAGGACATTTGTATTTTAATATTAATAAGAGATCATAAAAACATCTGCCAGCCCTTGATGCAAATGGCTCTAAAAGATCCCTCAATTTCAGCTGTTTTCACACATGACAGACTCTAGAAAAGTCATTCTTGACAGCAGAGTGATGGAAGTCAGGGGCTAATGTATATTAGTAAAACTGCACAAAACTGAACTGATGAGTAAGGGCTGTAGCAAACGTTTGCTTTGTACATATCTAACACTGAACTTAAAAGTGCAAGACAATGAAATCGGAGTACTGTAAGATTACGGCAATGTAAAATTGTAATTATAAGAAGATTTCAGATATATGTTCTGGCCTACATTTAAACCCTCCCACTACTAATTTTATTATGAAGAACTCTAGTTCGTAATGCTGTTTTTGTAATGCTTTTTTCGTAATGCCTCTTTGTATACTGTGAGATTATCAGAAAGTAGTGTTATATTAAACAATATCAATGCAGAGTTCCTTCAGTGTATCTACTTTTCTAACATTTCTTTATTCACAATATTAATTGACTTCAAGTTGTAGATCAAATTTATTCCCAGTGGCATCAGGGTTTGAGGAATGGGAAATATGTAACAATTACCCAACAGGAAACGCCTAAATTTGCTGTGACTTCCTTCGCACACACCCACTCCCAGAAACTGCCTGAAAAAAACACCCCAAAATCTGTAATGAAGGCAGCAAATCTTCTAGCAATTCCTAGCAGAAATACAACACAAACACAGTTTTACTGAAGCATGGCCCATTGTAATGAAAGAAAAAAAAAAAATCAGTTTTTGCTTCTCACATCAAACTGATTAAACCCCTTTCAGGTCAGCTATCCTTTTTGGTTCCTTTTCCCTGAAACCTTACAAGCCTTTCCTCTACCCCCAGCACATAACTGTTTGCCACACACCCCTCTTTACCAAGTGTGGTTGACACAAAATTATTAAGAGCAGGGGAAATATTTCCAAGGCAGCAATTTGCAAAGATTGCTGAGGAATTATCTGAGACCCTGTAAAAGGGAACCTGGAGTTTCCAGATGAGTTAATACTCTACTTACTGACTCAAATAGAGCTGCCTACCTTTCCCAAACATGAAAATGCACTCCCTTTAGCTTCATTAGCAGTCTGCATCACTGATTTAAAAAGATTTTCCTAAACCAGGTTAAACAATTATTTCAGAGAATATAGCATACATTAAAACCTCATCCCTATTTGTGGTGGCTAATAGCAGAGTAAATTACCATTTTTTCAAATAAGCATACAACTTCAAAACAATATTCAAAAAAATGTCTATGAGTAGGTAACAGCCACGTTTTACAAGTCCTCTATTCCAAAGTGAAAGCATATGTGAGATGGGGAAAGAAGATGAGAATACCACAGCGAGGCTATTCTAAATATTTTCAAATTCAATTTCTTACGCTAACACTTAAAATTAAAAAAGGAGGTAGGTATGTTACAAAAATCTGTGAGGAGATTTTGTATCACTCTTCTAGACCAAGAGGCTAGATCAAAATCAATTGTTTTTGCCAACACCACTGAAGAAGTCATTCAACTCCTCATGGATGGCTCTTTGAATCAGCTGAAGATTTAGCAGAAGTCAAAATACCAAACAGCTTCCTTACAAGTTATGAGGAAACAAATATAAAACAAATCAGAAAACAACACTGTGCAATTTATATAAAACTGTTGTTTGATTACCTTTAAATACTGCATTCAGCTCTGGTGGCCCCGGCACTTCTGCACCATGACAACATGTTGAAACTAAAACTACAGACCAACATACAGAGGAAAGTGGGCAGTGGCAGTCAGGGTATATAATATAACATAACTGTACAGGTTAATGTCGTTCGTCTTGGTAGCTGCTTACAGGGTGCAAATACCAAATACATGAAAGGCACAGCCAGCATTTACTCTGTTTCTCATGCTACAAGAAACACATGCGGAAAGTACAGAGGAGCAGGCTCAAACCAAAGTTGTGCACAATGCATAATCATAGCTGGACCTCACTGCCATTGCATTTTGTTGAGGTCAAAATCATAACTGCTTTCAAAAACTGATTTGACAAAAATTGCAAAGAACAGATTCACCGTGACAGTAAATATGATATTCCAGATACAACTGTTTTCCTATAGGAGTTTGTGCACACACTTCAAACTGGACCTTATTTGAAAGTATTCTTAAAACTGCCTTACTACAGAGAATATTGTGAGCATCATAACTCATAAGCAAAAATACCCTTGAAGTCCCTTCAGTGTATTCTCATTTAATAACCATATAGTTATTGAACCCTTTCATAAAGGATCACTAGTTTTGCCTAACTTTTTGCTTGTATTGAATTATAGTCAAGTCAACATTTCTTAGACTTACATGAATCCCATTTCTGGCAAATAATATGTGGTCAAAACTGAATTTTACTAACAACGGAAAGCTAACTTAGTTGAGAGACTAAGTTTAAATTCAACAACAGAATTCAACAGAATGAGAAGGTTGGAAGAGACCTCCAAGATCAAGTCCAACCCATCCTCTAACACCACAACTAGACTATGGGACTGAGTGTCACTTGAGTTCTATCTTGAGTAAGAAAGAAGTCATAGCAAGTCTCAACTTTTGATTAAAAACAGTCCTAATTCTCTTAATCTGCCCTAGTTTTTCAACAGCAGCCTGCACATCATTTTTGACTTTCTTCAGACTGGTGGTCAACAGATTGTACTTTACCAAGAAGCCAGTAAAAAGTGGACTACTGGAAAGACCTGTCCTGTTTAACGTCTGTATTAATGATTTGGAAAAGGCATCAGATTTGCATATGACACCATGTTGGGCGGGAACAACCAACTCAGTCAAGACATGAACACCATTCAGATGGACCTGGGCTGCAGGAAAAGCCCAACAGGAACCTTCAGAGACTCAGCATCAAGAAATGCAAAGTCCTGCATCCAGGAAGCAACTGCCCCTTTACAGCAAAAGAGGCTGGGAATGACTGAGGAGCAGCTCTGGGGCCCTGGTGGGCAGTGATCTGTCAGCGAACCAGTGCCCTGGCTGCAGAGAAGGCCAACAGCCTATCCTATCAGCAAGAGTGTGGCCAATAGATCAAGGAAAGCAATTACCTCCTCTATTCTGCACTCACTACACTGCATCTCAATTAATGCACCCAGTTCTGATCTTCTACATCAAGAAAAAAAATCAACAAACCTAACTGGTGCAAGTCCAAGGGAAAGCCATCGGGATGCTTGGGAGATGAAGCACCCAAGCACCAAGCTAAAGTGAAGAGACTGAGGGACGGAGGGGTGTTCAGCCTGGAGAAGACACAGCAGCAGCCTACCCCTACCTACAAGGAAGTTTTTGAGATGACTGTCAGGCTCTTTTCAAGGGTTAACATGGTAGAAGGATGAGAGAAAACAGACATGAGTTGAAACAAATTTAAGTTGAATATGATAAAAAAAATTCACCATGAGGATAGGCATGTGGTTGGACAAACTGAATGGAGTAGTTGTATCTGATCTCACAGCTGACCATGTATTTTGCATGTAACTTTTAAATCTTTGCTATTGCCACACTTCCAAACCATATGCACACATATAAATAGTTGTGTGCTCACTCCCACGTTGCCTTTGTTTCTTGGAGCTTAACACTTCAACATTGTGTAACTTGAGTAGAGAAAAGTATTTTTTGCACCATCCTAATGCCACACGAAATACTGCAGTTCCATAACAATTTAAGTTGATCTAACCCGGCTGTCAGAGTCCTGCTTTTCCTCCATGCTGCATGTTCATACCTCTTCTCTGGCATTCATGTGACTCCGTAATATGTCAGTTCAAAGAAAAAAATTAGGAGGAGAAATTGAATTTTTAATTTTTTTTAACCAGTTTATCTGCCCAATCAGTTCACTACCAGTAAAAATGCCAATAACAAGAAAAAGGGCAGAACCATTTTCAGTCCAAATTCAGATTGGTGTGAATTGGTCATGAACAACAGTTTGTAAAAGATACTGAAACCCTGGTTCTTGGAGCTGCTTGGAGTGCTGGAACTTACATGATTCCACCTCCTCCTTCCCCTTATGATTTAGCTATTAGAACAAGACAGATAGGACTAAGCAAGCAAAATTGGAGAAATGCTTACCTGCTTTGTAATGTTTTCATGTGGTGAAAGTTAGGGGGTTGATTTTGGTAGGTGGAGGGTTTTTTGGACTAACAATGAATCTTAACTGGTTGATGTTGGATTATGAAATGCAAATGCTTGAGCATAGGAAAATTTCTGTTTATTCTAATACCTTGATCTACTTGCTACTTGAATTTCAAATTAGAATAATGTAAATCAGTTAATTGCCCAATTCTGTGAAGGATACAAAACTTCACAGGGCAAACCAAGGAAATTTCTACACTGAAGTCAAAGGCAGCCTTGCTTTGGACAAGGCTAGAAGCAAACTTAGTATGTGATTAATACTTTTGTCATGTTTGCCAAAACAAAATCAAAAAAAATATTTCATCCTTCTTTGAGAGCCTTTACCTTAGGCATTTTGACTTTTTTTTTTTTTCAAGTCCAAACTGGTTCCTTAATGAGGCGCTCATAAGGAGGGAGTTTAAAAATAATTGCTAATGACACAAAAACTACACTGCTGTCTCAAATACTGAGCAGAGGCACTTTCATAGAAAAACAACACCTAAGCATAAACAATTGATTTAATGGTAATCTCCCACACTGTACACTTCTTTTGTATTGTAAGAGGCAAGCTGCCATATAAGCAATGCTTCAATAAATTCAGCTGAACTAGGAAGTTGCAATTTTACAGACTTCTGGAATTTCTTAGACACAGTATTTTCAAATGAATACTTCATAAAAATCACTTTCAGTATTTTGTTGGATGTAAAGTTTTTATACAGTTTGAGTAATGAAAAAACCTCAGCATTAACTCATAGAGTGGAAATACAGTAACTCCTTGCCAAGATAACCATTACATCTCCATTTGCCATTTATTATTCTTTTAAACTGAATAGAGAAGATTGCTCTTAAGAGATAGTCCAGATACAAATCTCTACTATCCAATTACTTATGTAGTCTCAATTTCTCAATGGAAGGCTCTTACTATCTCTCATAAATCAACCTACATCAGATGCTTTTGTGAAAAATCTTTAACATAAATATTAATGCTTTGAGCTACTATTTTTCCTGCAATTCTACATAATATCCTTAGGTTCCTTTAGGAAATTACTTCATGTATCATTCAAGCTTTTAAAATAAAATGTATCTTCTTGGAGGCTAGACTTCTGACTCTCATCCTATAAACATCAGTCATCTAAAACAATTTCCAGAAGTACTGGAAAGTTTAAAAGTAGGCACACTGTAATTAAATAGGAGTCAAACTTCTGATCTGTTGAAAATACCATTAGGTATCTGCATGCATTTCAATGCTTTTCAATATGCTATGCACAGAAAACAAATACAAGGAAAATTAACGTTCAGTCAGAAAGTGTGTGAGCATGGAGCTTAATTAACAAGAGGACAGATTTCCAAACTCATAACAGTCCATGCAATTCTTTTCTAGCTTATCTGCAGGCACTCAGCATAGCTACAGTTCTAATTTATAAAGTATGTGGCTAGGGAAGGTTAGGGAAGAAAGAGGACTTTCTTTCTACTGATTATACACAGACCAGCAAAAATCTGTTTTCTGAGTTTTAGGGTTTTAGACTCCAGGAATTCACTAGTAAATTTAAGAGAAGAAGTTGGAATTTCCTGATCTGGCAGATATTACCTAGGGTAGGGAAGTATAATTCTCAAAAGAGCTTTCAAATGGGGGCTTGGAATTTTGCTGGACAGAATAACGATGGATTTAAATCAGCCATAAAAAGAAAGATCTGATCTTCTGTCAAGCTCTTGAAAAGGTAGAAGTTAAGCATCAGCACTACATGCTTGCTTAAAGAAAACCCCATTCTTTTAAATTTGGTTCAAAGTATTTTTAACCCACTTACAAGTTAATCAAATCGTGTTTTGAGTTGTCAGCATAACAAGCATCTCTTTCTGTGCCATGCTACGAAGAACAAAACTTTTGTAGGTAAAAACAGTAAGGAAGCATGGCAGAGTTTGTAATAAAATAAAGCATTTGCATTTCTTCTTCTTAAATGCAATCTGCATAGCTCTTCACTGACTTTTTCAGTATATGGTAGGTAATTCATTATCTCCCAGCCTAACTTCTGTGTTTCACCAGTTTTTTCCCCTGAAGAAATAGTGGGAAAACTCAGCTTTTTACTAAAAGTCCAGGCAAAAGAGTCCAAGTCCTCTCTTTTCTGCTGACTTCACTGCTTCGTGCCACAGATACAAAAAGGTTTTAATTTTGCCCGTCGCCATATTGCTTTCTCTATATTAGTCACTGTACTTCTATCATTTGCATTAAACAGATTTTAACAAGGTCTCTGGCTTGGTTTACAAAAACTTACATAAACAGCAACAAGAACTAGAGACTTCTACCAAATGGTACCAGAGCATTCTCCAGGTACCAAGGGAGAGAATGATCATTTTTTAACATTACAATATCTCAGTAATTATTAGCATTTCTGCATCTACACATACAAGACATTCTGTCTCAGAGGGATTGCTGCTTTCAATAATCCATTCATACCAGCAGACATCTTTTATTTGGAATCCTAATAAATACAAAAAAAAGCTCACCCAAACCCAAACACCACCATATATAACTTCCGATAATGAAATCAATATTCTTGGTCAAGAGTCTGCTGAAGAAATGCATGGTCTTGTGCAACAGAGACCAAGAGAGTTTGCAAAGTAACTAGCCTTATCTCCTTGTTTTTCCATGCCTGGATTATTCTTCCTGTTGTCCCTCTAAAGCCAGCTCCTGGGAGATATACAAGGAAGCAGCAGTGCTTGGTGACCCTCACTGGCAGCCAAAGAATTAGTCTGGTTGATGGAGCATGGCAATCCACTGTGCCAGCTGAAAAAAGCAGGCTATGGCATTTTTTGATTCTTTCACTGCCTTTGGGAAGACAGAATCTCTTCCTTTCACAAACCTGACTGGGAAGCTTAATTGATGTCCAAAGGGCTTTTACTGCACTAACATTTCCTATGCTTAAACTATAACTGAAGTCCTTTATAAATGGCCCAAATACTTCTGAATGGCTGTAACTGAGAGTGTGCTGCAGAATGGATAACTGCAGGGACAGCGGGGACACAGGCAAGAAGATTCACGTGGTGTGCTGCTCCTGTGATACACAGACTAGGCATATGGATGCTAAATGCGAGCAGCAAGCAGGGAGCACAGTGCCTGTGGAAAAGCAGGCTGCATAACTTTCAGTCTCACCTGCGAAAGTGGCCTGGGAAATCATAAGGAGGAATTAAAACAATCCTCAGAGATAGAAGACAGCCTTGCAGGTGCTGTTTGTCTGTTCCTTGTTTTCTTGCAAGAGAAAGTCAAAGGGTGGTGAACCCCACTGACCAATGATGGTGATGTGTTAGTTTACTAGCCAATAAGAGTTTTCTTTTCTGGACTTTCACGTATCGGTCTATAAAAAAGATCTGAGGTAATAAACCTTGGGAGCTCTCCTGTTCAACGCACAAGAGAGTCTGTGTCGTTCTTCTCGCTGTTCCCAATAGAGCGACACCAGGCAGAAAGGCTGCCGAGTCTGTCTGTCAGAAGAGCAAAGTGGGACAGAGTATTTTTTGCAGAGCATGATTTTCAGTCACTAGGTGCAGAATGAGGCAGAGAGGGATCAGGGAAATCCCTCAGCCAAGGTTAGGGAAGATGTTTGGAGCCTGCAAACTCCCCACTAGAGACAATACAAAGACTTAATACCCCAGCCCTGACCTTTATGTCTTTGTTTCCTTCTGTTTTGCTGTTGTGGCCCAAAAAAAGCAGAGCTAACAAGAACCATACAGTGCAAATCACGCTCCTTCTGCCAGTCACTACCAATCTTAGTAGTGTTGTTAAGCTGCCAACAAGCTAAAATGTATTGTGGATTTCAGAGCATTGAAAAATGTTGCATTCTCCCGCTATCACCCTTACCTACCTTTTATTTATTCCATCCTATTCACACAGTGATGTGTTCTAACAGGCTAAGACCCACTCTTTTCATCACACTCCTATCTTCTGCTTACTCAGTCAAGCTATTTTCTGAATGTAAAGAGAAAAGATCAGATACTAGGAACGGAGGGCACTCAGGACATGGCAGCTGAAGCTGGGAACTGCGGGTGATAAAACTCTGGAGGAATTTACATAGATCACAGACAGTCCTTGATTGGTTAAATGTTTCTAGTGAGAGGCACACCTCTCAACACTACCTAGGGCACTATGATTACATTCCACAGGAATTTCGAGCTTCGTTTCTTTGCACTTATTTGTCTGCATTTCCCCCCTTAAGTTTTTCAACCTGATCCATTTTCAAAACTGAAAACTGGATTTTCCTGTTGCCTTTGGTTATGGCAGCTCAGGAAAGAGAACTGGGATGCTCAGGTACCTCTTCCATCTCATTCATTATGGGAAGGTGGCTTTTCAATAGCACCAAGCCATTCCAAGTCAGGAAACAGATTAGAATCTTTTTTTCACATTCCTGACCACTGCACTGGCTAACAAGCAATAAGATATTCCCAAGTTCTACACTCCCAAAAGAGCCTCTGACACAAATTTTTCATTAAAATGGAATAATGGAATGTTTTATACAGATTTATCAACACTACAACTTCTGAAAAAATAAAAAGGGATGTTTATTTAAATGTTTTAACCAACTTCAATTGTCAGTTTGTCTTCCAACATTCATTTTTTTCCTTTTTCTCCTGCCTGGCTTATTAGTGACAGTTCAATGAAATGTGCATATAGTACGCTACTGCCTTCTTGATATTTTCAATAAACTAATGAAGTTTTGCTTTAGTACACCACAGTTACAGATATCACTTGGAGCGATCCCTATAACAAATGTATCTCCTATAAATTAAACAGTTTCCAGTCCATCAGCAGCTATTAGTATAATAATTATTCATTACATAATTTATTACTTTAACTGAAAGAATAATGCAAAATAAGCAGAAACTATCATTTGCTAAAGAAGCATTTCTGTAAATCTTAGCTTGAAATTACTTTTTTTTTAAAACACAAAACAAATTAAAGATAGAATTATTATTCTTCTGAAAATTGCAAGAACTTAAACAAAACAAACCATCTAGTACAAAAAAGATTAGAAAATGCTAGGATCATCAAGAACCCCACGTAATTTAAAGGCAACTTCAAGATAGCCCTCAATCAAACCAAATATGTAGCCAGCAGACCAATTCTTTCAAGTATCCATCCACAGGTAGTAATTTAAAAAACAATCACAGTGGTGAATAAAAGCTGTTATGATCTGTGTAGTGCAGCAAGGTGCCATTCAGGAGAGTTGTTTTCAATCATCCATCTCTCAAAGTGCCTTCCTTAACAAACTTTAAAATGCTGTCTTTTCCAAAGTCACATTTGAAGGAATAAGAAAAAAAAAATGCAACAAGATGTTTCTAGTACATTTAGTAGGAACTTTAACATTATGCTTCAAATTATGTAGCCCACACAGAGGCATCTTTAATAAGATCATTAGATACAATCGATATTTTCATCATCAAATTCCAAAATTCAAATTATTATAAGTACACAGTAACTCCAGGGTGTGAGAGATCTGCATTGATATCAAACAAAGCAGAGTTGGCTTTTAAAGTGACAAATTTAATTTCTATAATTTTCTTGTAGAATTGATAGCTACAGCAAATTGAAGCTTTAAATCTTTGTAGAAACTACTGAAGTGAAGAGTGCTTGAGTTACTTCCATTACGCTGCTAAACAGACCTTAAAACCTCCAACCACGCTCATAATTCCCATTCCAATACAGAACATTTTAGTCTCCTTGTCCCACAGCTACTTGATCATGTAATTTGTCCTTCAAAGGCAGAGGTGTTTGGGATTAAGGACTTCATGTTGGGTAGGGTAAGAAGTACTTTGCTTGCATTTAAACAGACTACATCAACCCTTCACCTTGCCAAAAGTAGTATCTTTTTCCAAAACATGGTGTCTAGTTATTAGATGATCTAACACTATTAAAGCCATGTTTACCTACATATGCCTGGTAAAAAATGAAGGGAAGGAACATCTGGAGGTTGTCTGGGCCAATACTGCCCAGTGCAGGACAATTCTGAAACCAGACCAGGGGGCTCCGAGTCAGGCCCACAGGCATTCAGGGCATGACTATTCTACCTATTCTAGTATTTGCCCACAAATCCCAGACTGCACTGCCATTTTTATTTCTGATGCAGAAAATAATTGCACAATTCCATTTGCAAAAATTTTTAAAGCTTTTCTGGGACGCAGATTATATATTGGCCCATCAGTTTCAATAAAATGAATAGTATTAATTCTATTTCCATGTTAAACTCTAGTTTCTGTTGAAAAAAAAAATTCATCAGTTGCCTGCTGTTACTTTAACATTTGTATGGAAGACCAAAGTCAGTACTCACATGGTACACATTCTATACTTTATTTATCCTTAGTCTCCACTACGTGCAGGGATTGTGTTCAGGTGATCAAACTTTTCAAAATAATAATAACTTTTATAAAAAAGGTGAACTGACTTTTCATTGATGCAGAAGTACTATCAGCTTTTGTTGTGCTGTGATCTTTAATGGGATATTTTTCATCTTTGTTCTTGCTGCTTTTAAACCCTTCTACTTTGATGCACAACAAATTCGCACAAACAGATCTGTAGTATGACTGAAAACGGGTGTCAAACAGAGGCAATACATGGAAAGGGAATTGCCTTCAGCCTTTACTAGCAAAAAAATTTATTCACAAACTAAAAGCTTCAGTCTGCTAGTCTGAGTTCTCTCTTATAAATTCATCATACTACACAAACAAGCGTCAGCTAAATACTGCCCCATGAACCACTTTATTGTCTGAAAGAAACATATAGATGTTTTCACATGAAAATCAAATAGATCTCAAGCAAACAGGTAGAACTGAAATACAGGAATGCACTAATGCATTTCTCTGAAACAGAACAGCAAACATTGATTTTGTAAAATTTTGTGCTTACTTCTTTTTATTTAAAAAATAATTAAAAATAAAGACTGCTATTCATCACACAGACTCTTGGCCCACCCTCCTGCCTTCCAACTTAATGTCTGATTTCTATTACCGGGTATTTTCTTAGGATATTTCTACAGCAGATCCAAAGGTCTTAACACTAGAGGAAAACATTTGTCCCTACATTGCCTCACTTGGACCTTGATGAGTTTGTACATAGCAATAGGAAGCTTATTTATACTCCTGGCTTAGCTCAGAATTCTATGACTTCAGTGTAAACATTCTTGAAAAGACAAAACATCACACAGTATAGGATGGCCACTTTGAAAGATTTTACCATCCCAATATTCCTTTTTTCAAGCAATGATTCACAGCCAAAGGAGATATCTCAAAAAGAGATATTCCAATAAGAAATAAAGAGGCAATGCTCTTTGGGTATATCTCAACTGGGAAAAGTGTGGTTTCAGAGTCCTTCCAACTTCCTGGGCTGCTGAACGCTATAATGAAGTGAAACTTGCTGAAATACTGCTCCCATCTCTCAGTGCTGACTTCTGGATCAGCTGGTCCAAGGGAGACCTACAACCTGTTATGGTCAGGACTACAGTTCAGGTGGCCATTGGACTAGATTTCCAGGGTATGTGCTTATACTTCTGTTTATCTATCTTATATACCTCTGACCATTCTTAAGTCAGCACCCTTTAAGCTTCTTGCCCATCAAAATTTTTTACAAGTAGCGAATGTTTAAAGGTAAGCACTAAGTTATTATGTAATCAAAATACCCATCAGGACATCACCACCATCAAGGCCACATTTCATGGTACCTGAATGTTACTGTGCTCATCATCAGTGCAATATCAGCTTTAAACACCTCTGCAAGTCTTAAACAGATGGGTACTTACCACACCTAAGTAAAAAGAGGGCATTCAAAGTTTAATACTGGCCATTTAAAAAAAAACTTCAAATACAGTATTACAAAATAGCTATTTATGAGAGCTTATTCTCAAAAGATCTGTTAGAAACCTATTACCTTAATAAGCAATGACCTACTACCTCATTAAGTTCTGCCACAAGAAGGGTTCTTTAAATACTGTCATCCCTCAACATCAGACACCTGCAGTGAAAGTGTTTCAAGAACTTCCGGCAGCTGGATGACGCTGCTTAACTAACTAGGGCACCAGCCAAATTCAGAATAAAATAAAAAGTAATTAAATTGATTAAATGATTAATCATAAGTGTTGATTATGGGAACATTACTTCAGGGCATTTTTTGAGTTTGTTTTGTTGTTGCTGTTTCTTTTATAAAATACTCTTCATATATTTTTTTAAATACTAGCCACACTAGGCACCACAACTTTGACCACAAAGAAGATACATTACAATTTTTCAGCAAAACCAGGCTGGGAAAAAAAAAAAAAAAAAAAAAAAAAAAAGGCATGAAATATCAAATCTAGGAGGTTCCAAGGGTTTTGCTTTAAAAATTCCTAACGGTTCTACATTTGTCCTCCAAGCTCATTTTCTTGCCAAAATCTTGCCTGGAAAAATAAAAAGTTTTGATGTCTTTCATGCATAAGCCAACAGGCCAGCCAGGTCCTGAATGCAAATCAGCAACCTGCTACAGCACAGAAGCCTGTAGCTCATTTTACATCACTGTAAGCAAGTGAGCCAGAACAACCACATAAGCAAACAAGAACAAAAGCAAGAACGAAACACCAAAATCCATAACACCACAATAATTTATTTTACTATCAGCAATTCATTCTCCTTCTAGACCATAGCAGCATTAATTTACCTAACAACTGCTTAACCAACAATCCCTTAGCAAACTTCAAACTTTAGTTTGAACCAACTTTCTCTCCAAGAGTAGATATAAAATGATATAAAATGACAGCCTAGGGATTATCAATAACAGAGACAAAAAAAAAAAAACCAAACCAAAAAGCAAGAATATGCAGAAAAGAAAATGTGTTTACTGTGTACTAAATAATACTGCACAGTCAGCCTTACTTGCTGCAGTAGTAAACCACTGACCAGGCTAGCCTAAAAGGCTTACGGTATTTGTGTAGTTTCCTGCATCCTATAATATCTCTAGTCATTTAAACACTATTTCAGGAATGTCCTGTAGAGGCTTCAGATGATTATTCACATCCATGGCCTTATACTACTCATTAGAATGACTGTAAATGTGTTAGCAGTTCATTTCAAACATTGCAATACTCACAACATGACAGAAGGAGGCCACGTCTCAATTCCTTGTCAGATTGCTGCCTTGAATTGCATTCTCTTACGTATTCCCATTTACTCCTCAATGCTTAGGCCAAATATATTTTAAATATTTTATACTTCTATCCCAAATGATCATGCTGTAGCCCACTAAAGCACCACCTCAGCCTGCCACCTCTGCATAAAACATAGCTGCAAACTGCAAAAGAATGCAGGAAATACAAAAAACTTCGACAAAAGTCCTACTGACCACCAACATTAAGATATGAAAACACAGGAAAAAAGACATTGATATTTCTGAGGTTTCTCCACATGTCTACATTTCAAAACAATTACTTAATCCATAAATTAAAGGGTACAGTGTAACTTACTTCAGAAAGGTGACATTCAAGTCAGACCTTCAGAGATCACGTCATCTGAGGACTATCCTGTTTTCTTAATCTTACTCCAACCTTATGGACATTCCAATGTCAGTTTGTCACTGTTCCTTCTGGAATGTAATACTAAATAGTTTTGTGCCTTAAACTCATAACTTAACTTACTTCGTAAATCTTCCTGAGAGAAGTCCATACCATTCCAAACTAGAACTCATTTCCACTGTATAATTCCATTCAAACTAAAAAGGGGGACTATGTGCGAGTCTGCACTTCACACTACAGGTCTCAAGCAACAACAGACCCAAAATACCATTTGGGTCAGATCCTGCATACAAAAGAATTTTCCATTACTGGGAATGAAACTAAAATAAACCTCAGAAAAAATACAGTCACAAGTAACATTTTCAAGGTCATAATTTAGAATTTATTACAAATTACTGTACAAGATGAGGACATGTTAAGACTGCACTAAAGAAGGAACAGAAAAAGACCCATTTTTTATTTTCTGAAACATGTACCTACACCAAATATATATTGTACAGGTCTTGGGAATAGAAGGATCAGATTTGGATGGACAGTGGGCTTAGATACACATGGGAGTACATTCCCAAGAGTACACAAAACCATAATCAAGTCTCATAGAACCTTTAGGCAGACCCTGACCTCTGTCACAGTTTTAAAATAAATTAAGAACACAAGTAATGTGTTAATATATTCCTACTGAGAAAATGCTTCCTATATGAAATTTGAGCTCCTAAACTTCTGAAGTCTCCCAAGTGTCTCAGGGAAGAGTATTTTTGCCATCTCTCTTCAAAAATAATTAAAAAATAAAAGTAGATTGTTTCATGCTCTACCAAGAAACAACGTATACAGAGATACCTCAAACTGGGTATTCACAGTGCAAACCAGGACAGACAAAATGTCTTAAAATTTTAATTACATCCCAAGTAACAACACACATATGATAACAGAAGTACACTTGAGTGGTGGATAATCTATGAAACAAAAATGTCACTTAGCTCACGAGGAAACTTGGTATCACTAGCACATCTTACGAACCTACCAAAGACTACATCGAAGTCAAAGTAGCTTCATAAGCAGTAGTGATCACAAACTATTTCACAGAAGCACAGTCCATCAGGTATCACAACATGTCCTACTTTTCCTATTGCCTTCCCTAAAAGAAGAAGAACATCCAACTATTCCCTCTCTAGTTCATCTCCCAGCTCTTTCAGCCTTCCTGCAATATAAATCTTTCTCCACTGACAAATGGTCACTGCTGGGTACTTTGTGCAACAGAAGCCAAAAACAGCAACCCCCTTGGTCTGCAAGAGTCAGGCTACAGTCAGAATGGTTCAGGAACATGAGTCAAACCACAGGATGACACTGTAATCTCTTGCTAAATAAGAGCATTTTAAAAATACAGTTAGTTGGCTAATAACAGCATTTCAAAAATCTACCACATAAATCTGAATCACATCTCTGAGGCAAACTGGATTTTACAGTTAACCCTGATTTGTGCAGGATTATTTCTAAGAGGAATTAAAAGTTTTCCTAGAGACATTTTGTTTATGAGGAGGCAAAAAGTTTAAATCTATACAGACATTTTTTGCATAATCAAGAAAACGTGCATTAAGAATGAAGAAACTAGGTTTTGAATAAGAGTACTCCTTGTAGATCAGGTCAGCATGGCCTCTCATGACACAGACATTTCTGGACTACACTGCAGTTTAACCATTGACAGTACTAGACAAAGAAAAAAAAAACATCCATTGTGTCTCCATAAAGGATAAATAAATGTCTTTCCCTGACAATTTTCTGCAGTCCATCACAGCGAGTAAAGTTAAAATGCCCACGTTTCTAGCCAAAGTGGGTCATACCTTCTCTTTTGGAAGCATTAAGAGAATGATATAGCAAATACCCTGCCCAGAAATGTCCTAGGGAATGACAGGCAGAAGAGACCAGAATTGTTCCTCCACAGTGTGATCCCAATAAAAACACTGCCATGCAGCTATATGAGAGGGGACACCTGTGCTTTGGTCAAACCCATCTTTACAAGATGCTACTAAGACATACGCCTGCCACTTAGCTAAAAGGCAGGCGACATTCATCATGCATTGGGCATATTTTCTGCCATATGGTATGATGTGCTTGTACACAATTTGCAGACTATCAAAAGTTCATCTGCCATATGATTAAAAACAGCCCCATTCCCAGGCAGACATTCCTAGCTCCATGAGGGAGGTAAGCTCTTAAGAGAGAAGGGCCAGGCATTGAATCAGAGTAAGAATTCTTCACCAGTCAGATCTGTAAGCCTTAAAATAAGTTTATCTGGACAAGACTACAGTTTAGCACTTGAAACTATTTTAAAAAGGTGTGTAAAGTACTATTTCTTCATTAACAACAGGAACAAGTTGCTAATATAAAAAGTGTGTCCTCACAGAGTTTAGTTATAATATAGATTCTCCTAGATCCTTCCTCCATAGGAAAAGTAAAAAAATACTGGTATTTCTAGACACTGAAAGCAGATCAATCAGCATATTATGGAAGGCATTCCAGTAGGCTGTTTTTTTCTGTTTGTTTTTCAAATAAAGATTGAAGTTTTATTTTGTTAACTGACAAAAATAGCACAGACATATCAAAGCAGGTCCAACTTAAAATACTGTATTGCACAGAGCAAGAATATACAGAAGTTCAAGTTTGCTGTCCCAAGATAATGTGCCTTTACATACACACACAATTACTTTGAATACAATATGTATTCAGATCTGATGAGATAAAGTTCCTTTTCTTCAAGTACAAACAGTATCCAAGTTCAAAGGACAGCATCTGATCTTGTTCTATAAGATGCAAATGATTCTTTCAGTTGACAGAATAAACTGACAGACTGCCCCTAGTCCACAAGTCCTAACAAACAAAAAAATTCCAGAAGCAAATTAGCTTTTGAAAAGTATGCTTAAACAAAGGGGGAAAGGAATCTCTCCCCCAATAAGTTATTTTAAAAACAAGAGTCAGAGATTGACCTCATCCGGTAGGAACTTCACCATCATTAACTGATTTGAACAGAAAAATCTGCTGGGAAGAGAAGTAATATTTATGAATACCCAATATGTGCTATTAAAAACCCCAAAACTTACATCCACAATGCAAATCCCTTCAAATTACTGATGAAACACAAAAGGAAAACCATAACACTACTGTATAACTCCCCTTTTCAGTCACTAGCTGTTCCTTCCAAATGAAGGACAAGTCGAGTTGTCCATACAGATGATGACCTCAAATGCATGAAAAAAATGGCTCAAACAATAAGACATGAAAAATCTTGAATTACACCATCATTCTGGTGAGACACTTTGCACCACAGTATAAAACACATTTTATGAATAATTAGGAACAAAAGGCACCAAAGTCAAAGAATTTCTTATCTACTTTCATAAACAGTAGAAATTAGCTATTCATAAACATATTGTCAACAGCAGCACATTTCCAAAAAACAGCTTCTCATTCTGCAACCATGCAACGACAATTTCTCTCAACACAAGCTGCACAGCAACAAACATTTAAAAGGTCAGCAAAAAAATTCTGCAACATCATAAAGGTTTCTTGGTGACAGAAAACATTTAGAATCAGGACATCTGTGACACTTTTCCTACTGGCTCACCCAGCAAAGATGAACACAAAGGCACAAGAAAACAACGGAGACACCCCACAACAGAAATGGACACCTAAGACAATAGTTCCATGGCAACTAGGATTAATTTTCATTTTGATTTCTACAGCACCACTCTCCCCTTTTAGTCCCAGCTCTGGACTTGCCTCCTGGCTCGCACTAGCATTAGTACCCAGTCAGCAACACAACACGCTGATTCTGTTGGAAAACAACCCTAAAAACAATGGGGTTCATTTTAGCCAAATCGTCTCCTGGGCTGTTTTGGTGGCAGAAAGAGGACATGTAAGCAGAACCATGCCAGTCTGGACTCAGTAGGCTGCATTAATCTCCTGGAATACTTTTCTACTTCCCTTCCAGGTAGCTAAAAATCATAAGAACTTAAACACCGCAGCATAACTCTTGTGGGGTCTTAGCATCACTTCTATTCATGCCTTTCTGAAGGTGTTTCACAATGGAAATATTACTGTATGTAAATATTTGTTTGTCCATTTTCAATCTTTTCCATTACTTCCAGGAGTACTAAGTCCAGTTTTCACTCACTTGTGTGATGTATAAACTGTTAAGTCACAGATACCTATAACACTTTTTTAGGCTAAAAAGAAGAAGGTAGCAAGAAACCAAAAGAAAAGCCTTTCCACAAAATTTAACATTTCTCTTGATGTTACAAACATAAGTAAGTGGAAGTAGAGAAATCCTCTTATCCTATTAGAATAACCTTGGTATTGTGTTCAAATCACAGAATTTTAACCAAACAGTTGAAGACTGGTTATTTAACTGGAAAAAAAATTAAGAACTCCTAATGCAATCTGTACAGATCTCTAAAGTTATAAATAATTTTTCATATTTGATCTATATATAGACTCTCACTATTTTCCTTCACGTATTCAACTTCTCATTAAGTATTATGTTGTGTGTGACAGCTATTGTAACACTATTTTATAAGTCAAGATAGGTTTTAATCAAAATAGCTCTAGTAGGCAAGCACTACAGACACAGGTCTGGATAAACCACAGCCTGTAGCACTTGTCCCACCTCATAGAGCAGGTCACAGCTCTTGGCTGTGACCAGCAGTACATACTTTGCACACATAAGCAAATACTCCACAGCATTTCCTGACTCGTTAGCTTCACATGCTCCAAGATGAAAGACAGCTCTATCACTCCCAGAGAAATAAAGAATAAAAGCGTTATCTCAGAGTTATCATAGCCATTTTCACTAATGCTAAAATCAACAACACACAGCCCCATGCAAATGACAGACAAGTTAAAGAACTCACACAATCAGTTTGTATTTTAACACTGTCTGATGCTACCACAGCTATAGTAGCACTGCAATATTAGAATTCTGCTTTACACTGGGTAAACAAATGAAGACTTTCAGACACAGCTAGTCTCTCACTGCATGTTCAGTACCTGCATCATGGGTTTTATTTTGAATAAATATAGATCAATTAAGTAAGAGCAGTCCTCAACCTGTCACTGAAATCAGAATGAGATACTAGACACTTTCTCAGGGAGCATGCACATTCCTGAGCAGACAAGGAGGCAGGAATAAATTAGGTGTAATTGGGATAAAAACCAGCAAATGATACTACAGGATGAAACAGGGAAGAAAAAGATATTTGGGGAGAAAAATCTTTGCCCTATCTCAGTACAGTATTATTGCAAGCTGTACACCTTGGAGTGCCATCAAAGGATGCTCTTTTCAAGACAGCAAGTTGACCATTGCTTTTTAAGGCTTAAATGTCATAAAGTATGTTGAGACAATCATTTAGCAGCTCCACACCATTAAAAAGAAAAGCCTCACTCCCTCCTCAGTTACTAGCAAACAAGGGAAGGAAAGATAGACAGAGAATAAGAAATGGTATGAGAAACCAGTGATGGTTTGCCATTAAATTCATTCTTAGAAAGAAGCAGCCCAAACAAAGGCCTTTATCAGGTACTTGCTGTAGCAGTAACTGATCAGTGTTGAGGTTAGCACTTAAACCAGAATTAAGATCAATCCCTTTCAAACTGTAATAACTAACACTTATTATTTTATTAATCTGTCACAGCACAGCTTTCTTACATGCATGAAATAATCAATCTAAATATATTTTCAAGTCTCTGATGATGCCTCTCACCATGTTACTTCATTTCTGTTTGCCTCTTATTTGCTACCTTTAATGAGCACAGTGTCTTATATGAGTCCTATTTCTATTGTGACTGAAAGTCTTTTACCATGCACCCCTGAGCTACAGCAATGTCCAGAAAAGAGACAGGATGAAAGTCCCCTTGCTTAAATAACTTCAACTTCAGTATCTTCAGTCCTCACAGTCTCTGCTGTTCATAAGACCAGAGAAAGCAAGTTCCAGTGAGAAAGTAAGGAATAAACTGCCCTTCTTTTCTATGGAAAAAGAGCAAACAACATTTAATTGCTGAAACATCGCAAATTTTATAATTCAGACAAATCTAGCACAAGTTACAGAATCCCATGCTAAAAACTGTAGTGTTTTCAGATCCCCAAAAGATGAAAGCAGTTTTCCCCTCCACAAAAGTGAAAGCAATGGAAACTGCATTCCCTACTCATAAAGCAAACTCTTTCACGATCTCTTAACTTGTAAAGTTCTGTGGTTTTCTGCACGTCCAATGCTTCTCAAGCACTTTCTTAGTTATACAGTTAGAAAGTACTCTCAAAACATTTTAGCAGAAGTATACTATAAACTATTTCAAACCTACAAGTATATTTTCAAAAGATTTTAGTCCTCAGTGGAAAGCAAAGTGAGAACAGAAAGGATAGTTTTGTTTTCACAGCATCTCAATCCTTACCACTGACAGGAGTGGGACAAGAGTGCAGATTAAGATTTAAATGAAGATCACTCACAGCTTCAGAATTTGTGATTCAGAACTCATTTTAGGCAAGCTATAAAAGAAACACCTGTTTTGAGTCAATGGTGATCAGCAGCGTGCATTGGACTACTTATTACGTAGAAACCAAGATATGAGAAGCCCTGAACTCATGGTAAGAAAACCAAGCATCATCCAACTGCTGAAAAAGCCACGTTACTGAGATTCCTATATCTTATTTCACTCCTCCTTGGTGCTTGGTTCCACTCAGGAATATAACAAACACGAGGCCTACTTAAAATGTGTTGATGACAGAAAAAAAAGAAAAATTTTCCTTCTCAAATTCCTGTCCCACCCCAAGCCCCTATTAATTATCAGAAAAAAAAAAAATAACCAAAGCAATACTTTACAATAACTCAGTTTTCCAAGTACTTGAAAGAGTTTCAGGGAAACTTCAAATAAAAGTATGCATTCCTCTAACCCTTTCTCCTCCTTTCATCTGCTTCATCCTCTTCAGTGTATAGTTGTCTTTTAATATTTTCATCAAGAGTAGTAGGATGAAATTGATACTTTGGGCTATTTTCCTGCTTACAATAAGCCAGTTCCAGAAGAACTGTCATGACCAGCAAGTTCTCAGCTTGCTGTAGCTTGAGGGCATCATGAACACAGATATCACATCTATATATTTAGTAACTGAAAATGTTGCTACAACTCTCACATTCTCGCCTTTATGTCTCTCTGTCTGTCTGAATTATAGATTTTAAAGTGCCCTCTCTTTTGGGCCACTTCAGAACAGAACAGTAAGTGTTTGGAGAGAAAAATCACTGGTGAACAGTGCAAAACATTAAAAACTCCTGAGCTTCCACAACCCTCCCAAAACACAAGCTAAGTCACTACTGCCCTTGGAAGTGTGAGATTCTCTAACATCAGTGGGATTATTCAGATACATAAAGTGGGAAAAACTGAAAACTGAGTCCCAAGCTTAAAGCTGATGTAAGTTTTTTCCCATGGCTGTACACAAGCAGTAACAAATACATGTTCTAGAAAAGAACATGACAAAAAATATTTTAAAACACAACAACAAGCACAAATTTCCAAGACGCTTTCAAATACGGCATTTTCAACAGTAATGATATCATCCAGGGAATGCAATGCAACAATGGCAGAAGGAATACTGTTGATAAAAACTTATCTATTTTACACTTGCTTTACCAATGAAACATTTTAGAAACCTGTGCATGATAATATTCCGCAGGTACAGTATGAAAATTTTATGATCTCTATGAGAGAAAATAATTGGGGGAAAAAAAGTCCTAAAGTATCACCAGACAAGGCAACATGTTTTCATTCATTCTTTAGAATCCATTACCTTCATTTTGACAATTTAATATAAGTTTTAGAAATAGCATTAATCCAGATTTTATTGTATTGACAAACTTGGAAAGCCACTTTTCAACTTTTCTGACAGCAAGCCCAAATAATGTCCTGTATGGTTTCCAAATGTATATTGTCTAAATACATGGAAAATAAAACTAAATCTAAAGTAAAATCATCAAAAGACTTTCATTAATTTCTTATTAGCTTTTCCAAAATAGGCCACCAATATAAATACAGACTACAAATAGAGATATTCTAAATACAAATATTGCAAGTTGCACATCAAATGGGCTTGTCAGTCTCTCATCTGTGCAGGCAATTCAGCTTCCCAGCTGAGCCATGTACACTAAAGCATGGATTCTCTTAAGTACCTAGGGCAAAATCCCTTTTTCTTTGTTTTGCATGACTGACACAGGTTAACAATTATTTCAAACACTACTCTTCTGAAAAAGGTCTTTATAATCTGTTATGAGAGCTATGGAAGTAAAGTCTCAGGACCTCATTTCCCTTTCACCTGTAAGGTATCCCTATAGGATGGCAAACACACAAGAGTTATGTCACTGTCTACTCTGTTAATGAGAGTGAAGACTCAAATTTTACCATCAAATATGAAGTCTTGAACTCTTTAGGAATACAGAATATCTTAAATTAGTAGTATACTTATTGAGGCAGTATTACAAGTACATTCCATATCACATTTTACTTTACCTCAATCATACTACCTTCTATTCTGGTTTGGAAACACACATTCAAGGTCTAAAACTAAACAAAACTTCATATCCACTATTTCTAGAGACAACAAAGACAGAAGTTTTATATTGTCTGCATTTAAAAAAAAACAACACCCAAGAATGCCAGGTATAACAAATAACATTGTCCTGTGTAAATTATCACCTCACTAATATTTATAAGGTAATTAACATGTTGTGAAGTACGGAGGAATTTAAGCATGAAGTTTGCCACTACTGGAATTTGCTGTTATAGCAAGTAAGACTGAGCAGCAGGCCTTACACAGCACATGATGCACGTCAAAACTTCCCTCTGCAACTTGCAGCCAGCAAGCTTCGTCACGACCACCTTTTCCAAGTTCACCTGAGAAATATACACCAAGGCCTTCATTTATAATTCAGTGCTCCTTGTTTCATAAATTTATAATGTCTTTTAAAAGTTGGGGTCTTTTTTTTTAAATAATAAGATTGCACTGCTTTCAATTGCAACATCGTATTTCATAATATGCACAAAGTTTTGAGGTTTAATTACTTTGCAGCACCACTGCGGACAAAAGATACGTTTTGCACTATCTTGTGTGCCTGTGATCCAGCTATTAAAAACAGTCATTTGAAGCCGACACACAGAGCCAGCATCCGTGTCCAGCCGGCAGAGCTGCCCCGGGGACTCCGGGACGAGCAGCCTTGGCGCAGAGTGCTCATGAAGCTCTTCCACGGGAGTTTTACAGAGCGCAGCCCCGGCAGGGCTCAGCAAACACGCCTGGCTCCGGCTGGCGGGGCTGAGCGGATTTGGGCTCGCTGAGGCCTAGCGAGTACACGAGGCCTCCGGCAGCCCCGGCTCCTTCCCTGGCAGCCCCGCACACGGCTCCGGGGGAGCGGGGCACACGGGAGGGCCCGGCGCCCGGGATGCTCCGCCAGCCAGGACGGGGGAAGCGGCCTCGCTCGGCAACGCCCTGGGGAGAGGGAGGGCGAGGAGCCAGCGCCTCTGGTTTGAGAGGGACTCGCAAACTTCGGTACCTGTCGGGAGCTCCCCAAATGCCAGCAACCCCCGGCCGCTCCGGGAGGAACTCTACAGGCTTCTCCCTCCCCGCCCCAACACCAACTCACGCCTCTGGCTTAAAAACAAGCCTGTATCGATGCCGGTGGGAGTGAGGGCACGGTGTGCCCGACTGTAAGCAGGGGCTTCTCCTGCCCGCCCGCTCCCCGGCCCGTGAGGGGACCCTTCGGCGCCCCCCGCCCGTCCCTCAGCGCCCGGGCTGCCCCGGCGGGGCCGCTCCGACCCCACCGCCCCCCCGGGCCTCGCCGCCTCCCTGCCCGCGCACCACCTGTCCCGGGGGTCGATCCAGCTGGTCTGCTTGGAGTTGTGGTCGATGTAGAAGACTTTGCCGTCGTAATCCCGCGCCTCCTCCCAGCCATCGGGTAAGGGAAGCTGCCCATTCCCCGCTTTCCTAGGCATGGTCGGGCGGCAGAGGTGGCTGTTCCATAGGGACAGAAAGAAAGACGGGAAGCGGGAAAAGCCCCGACCCAGGCCGGGGAAGGGGCC
Organism: Pseudopodoces humilis; assembly: GCF_049639895.1. Taxonomy (NCBI): domain Eukaryota; kingdom Metazoa; phylum Chordata; class Aves; order Passeriformes; family Paridae; genus Pseudopodoces; species Pseudopodoces humilis. The sequence continues at coordinate 32,375,305 of NC_142205.1, forward strand.
GGGAGCGGGGGCTCGCGGGAGCCCAGGGAAGCCCTCTGCAGCGGCCGGGGCTCAGTGCCCCATACCCGGGCTGCCGGCGGGTCAGGGATGCCGGCGGAGCCCAGCTGCCGTCTGGGCGCGGGGAGCCCGGCTGAGCCCCGGGCGGCCCCGGCCGCCGCTCATTAGCATGAGATTAGCATCCATCTCATCTGCATGCACATTCCTCCCGCCGCATTCCTCAGGGTTAACCCTGGCCGCGCTGCCCGCCGGGCTGGGCCGGGCAGGCCCCGGCCACGGATCCCGCACGGAAGCGGCCGGCGGGGCAGCGCCTAGGGCAGGACGGCGGGCTGGAGCCGGAGGAAAGCTGCGAGAGGCGCCCGCCTGCTTCCATCGAGCTTTGCCCGGGGGCTCGGCCGGTGTAGGGGCAGCAGATAGCCCCCTGCGGGAGACGGGCGCTCCGGCCGCGTCCCCGCAGCCTGTCAGGGCCGGGAGCCCCGCGGTCACCGCCGCCCGCGGGGGACAGCAGCGCCAAGCATGACGGACACCGCCGCGTCCTGCTCTTTGTCCGCCAGCTTGCCGCGGCCTTGCATCGGATGGCGCAGGAGACTTTGTCGCGGGGCATGTCCTGGCCCTGGGAGCGCGGGGAACGTGCCCCGGAAAAAGGCAGCTTTGCCACTGCCTCCATGCCCTGAGTCGGGGTGGTGCCGAGTTCTCTCTCCCAGCCGTTCAGGTCCCGCTAGTCTCTCTTCACACCCTTGTGAGCTCTCGCTAAAGTCCAGTAAGGTTCAAGGGATCCTAAAAAGGACCTTGATATTTAAAATACTTGGGTTCAAAATTTAAATACAAATGGGAACCCCTCTTTAACCATGGAACTACCTAAATTTAGTGTCTTTAGCTTTGTTTTTGTGTGTTTGTTGGTTTGGGTTTTTTTAACTGAACCACCAGTGAAGAATATGCGTTCACCATGGGTGCCCTGGACTTTTGTGGCCTGAAAAGCAAGCAGCTAAGTCGCATTAAGTATAGACACCAGGTGTGAGTTACTGTTTATCTCTCATTTGCCATAAGAGAAGAGTACCCCAGGCTGGTTACCATGGTATAGCTGATAGAAGGTAACTTAATGAGCTCTATTAATTTGCATGTGTATCTGATTCCCAAGATCTGGCACCAGAAGTAGAGCATCAATGGGGGAATATGACTCTTTAGTATAGCAGCTAGGACTCCTAGGTAACTCAAGTCCCTGTTTCCTAGAATGTTTTGTTTCTTTTCATTCAAAGTTACTGGCTTTAAGTAACAAGATTTTCCTGGGAGAAGTCTCAAACCCAGAGCTGTGTTTTTGGTTTGGGTTTTTGGTTTTTATTTTTTGGGGGTTTTTTGTGTCTGTTTACCTTCTCCATTATAGCTTTCTAGTATTCAGCTCTGTGAATTATTCTTGTGGGGTAATTTACACTTATTAAGTACTGGACTTGTTCTGTGCATAACAAGTTTTTGGATTCCACTTCAGAGGCCACATATCTGACAAGCATTGAAGTAACTAATTTACAGCTAAGTCCTACTGTTGGGTCTGCTCCTAAATTGAAAAATGTACCAGCAAGATATTATTTTAATTTAGCTAATTGCCTGTCTGGTACAGATAAGATCTGCATTATTTTAGTCATTCTACTTATTCTGCAACCTTGTTTCCAAATGACCCATATGCCTCCCTCCTCCAGACTCTTGAAGACTTTGACATCTGTTGTATTAAGGTAATGTGCAGTGAAATTACGTACATGAAATAAAGTCCTGGTAGTTAACAACGGAGAAAAACTGAGTTGTCCTGACTTCTGGATATCCATAAGAACTGAGCGGCTTAGGGAATGCAGCAGGATCGCTGCCTATTAAAGAGACATGCATTTATTTTCATTGAGAATATTGTTTCAATGAGCTGATTAGTTTGTAAGGGCTGGTTTTCTTGTCTATCATTAAGAAGAAAAAAAAATCCCCACTTTTACTAAGCATTTAGTTTCTGTCCTTTTAAACAGTCTACTCATGTTTATAATTTGTTTATAGGTGTTGCCCTACAGTGAGAAATTACATGAAACAGTTGTGGGACAGGATAAACTGAATTTCTTTTACCATTTTAAAGTTCAGTTTGCATTATCAGTAAAACATTTTGTTATGCAAGTTGATGAAAATCTGTAGAGGAGATACTTTTCTTTCTGAAACCAGCTGCCAGTTACTTATCTTTGGCATTAACCAGGAGCTTTTATAACAATATAGCCTTTTGCATCTTGGAAAAGCAGGCTTGTTATACAGCAGCACTCCTGTAGTTCTAGTCTCTAAATAATTCACACAAAATAAAGAATAAAATTAGAATATCTGTAATACCAAGACAAAACTGGAACATCATTTGTGTCAATACTTCCTTTGAAGGTAGTCATGACACCTGAGGGAATATTCAGTTCCTGTCACCACCAAGGCAGCCAGACCCACATCTTTGATTATTGGTCAGATGAGATCCACATGGATGTGGATCTGAATTATAACCATTGTCATTGTTACAACCATCTTTACCAGTGTAATACTTCTCATCAGAAGGCATGAATATTTTAATTTGCATGCATAAATGGAAATTTTAATTCTTAAATTTTGGAAATAAATACACTGAAGTCACTGCATAATCATCTACTTTTTATCTATATGCTTGTGTGTTTATATACAGATGTGCTTACACTGAAGTATAAACTGCTGCATGGTGTTAGGCTCTCCCCTTCCTCCCTCTATTTTCCATTGTCTGAGTACTTCATTGTGTTTTCATCCATAGTTAGAGTCTACAGTCCAGAATGCCAGTTTAGGACTACTTAGGCATGACAGTATTTGAAGTCAGATGGACAAAAAGTAGGTGTTATCTGTGTAAAAAGACCTTTAAAATTGCCAGTGAGAACGTACAGCTTCTTTAAAGTATTTTTTTCAAGTATACCTCGTGCATTTAAACTGATAACCTGCCTAGCATGTTGTGCTGACATTGTCAGCTGACAGCATACCACAGATTGTTTGGCTTAATTGCATAAGACAGCATAGTTCAGAAGATGTAAGCATGCTTCAAAACACAGGTGGGTTCATATGAAGTAGGTGTCCGAAAGCATGGAACAGTGTAGCTATAGCATGATTTAAGTATCTATCAGAAAGTATAATAAATAACAAGTGGTAATCAATGCAAAGGAGCTAATCATTCCTATCTTGCTTTGCATACGCATGTTTAACAGGCCTGGAGAAATTCCCACAGTAAGTAGTGCATAGTTAAAAAATTGAGCTAAAGGGAATTAGAATCGTAACTATTTTGTGTCAGCTAGAAGAGAAAATGTGGAAATTCAGAACACAGGTATGGAAATGGCTGTATCCAAAAAGGAGGTCTTCAAAGGCCTATACTTGTATCCTGTCATGTAACAAGAAAAATACCCCCTCCAGTCTTTGCTAATATAGTTAATCTCCTGATACTTTCTGCTTGCTTCTTCTTTCATAATAAGTCTGTTCCTGGGACTGACCATGATCAAAAAATCTGTGTTTGTACCTTGTCCTTCCCTAATAGGAGACTTAATTTGATGATCCACTGGAATGTCATCCCCAATGAAATGTACAGCTGTTACAGCTCTAACTTGTACTATCCACAAGTGGCTCTGAAACAGGAGCTGCAGCAATCTCCCTGAAAATTTCCATAGTTCAGCTTTCACAGCTTGCACACAGAATTGACTACAGAATGAATTATGAGGTATGGTAACAGAATTAATTTCTAGGAGCATCTGACAAAAATATTTAAAAATATATATTGGTTATGTTGGAGTTTTTTGAACACTTAAACGACCAAATATTTACAATGAGTCTGACTTCTGTCACATGTAGCTACTGTAAAACTCTAAAAGTAATCAGTATTTTCAGCATTATAAATATTTGTTTATTTAACAACAGTGAATTTTATCTGACAGCTATGTTTTCAAAGAAAAAGGCGCACACCAAAAAATTCTCCCATGTGCAGTGAGATTTTTAGTTTTAACGAGTGTTTAAAAAGTCCTGCACAGAAAAACTGTGTACATGCATAAGGGAGGAAAGGAGGAGGAGTGCTGCTTTTACTGTTGTCAGCTTCTAATTCATGTATACATCTGAGAGTAAAAGATCTTTGAATAATACTGTTTCTAGTTGAATTTGTGATGAAGCTCTGCAGAATCCATGGAGCCAGATAAAGTTTATGCTCATCCAGCTTTTCTTGTTATTCCAAAGCCTGCTCTCTCCACTTACATCCAATTGAACAGCTTGCTGCTTAGACAGTTCTACAAAGATTTCCCAGAGTATCAGTGAAAAAAGACTATACCAGGTTCTGCTTCAAATTAATATATACTAGTTTGTTGGGTTTTTTCCCAGAATTTTTACTCCTTTTTTCCTTTCAGACATGCATAGGATAAAGTACTGAGCAATTACATGTTTTGAATCAAGACTTACTGTGACCCTGAAAGTAAGTGCAGAGAATGGTTTTAAATTAGTGCTAGTCCGATTGAAAGTTTAGAGTAGAAAATGAAAAGTTTAGAATGGAAATGATGTGATATAAGGTTTGCCTCAAAGTTAGCTATGGAAATGTGAGTAACGTTTTGATGGTAAAATCTTCTCAAACTCGCACCAAGCCACTTATTAAACTGACTTTAGCATTCAGTTCTGTTAAGTGTGATTCATACTGCTGAAGTTTCTGTGGACAAAGAAAAAAGAAGATGGATAATTTTGGTTATTCCAAAACCCCTAGGACTGATGAGGTCCAAATTAGTGTCTGATGCACATTTCCAAAAAATTCTTGATGCAGTCTTGGTTTTAAATCCCCCATAGCAACAGTCTCACTGTATCTTTTGTGTATTTCTGATACTTCTACACATATTTAGGTTTCCTACGTTTCATCACGTCTATGGAATTACACTATCCATTCACTGCTCCCTAATGGCTTTGGAAAACCACAAAGCATGTCTAGTTAGCCAAGAAGGCTCCCAAGAACCTGGTCTTCTCTTTTGGCCACATGTAAGAAAGAAGCTGGCCAGCAATAGAGGGTTAATGCTCATTGGCATGAAGGGAAGAATGGAGGAATTTCTCAGTAACAGCTCCTTTGGCAGTGAACAGCAGTTAATTTCTTGAAGTATTTAAGATGTTTTATGAACTAGTATTCAAGTTTACAGGTTTACAGAGCTAATGCTTTTAACAGTCCCTCTCTACTGTTGCAAGTAGTTAAGTGTTCCCACCTCAGCCAGAAGAAAGCACCTAGTGTATGTTAGCTGTGTTGTATCTAAGAGGAGAAACAGATGAAACACGAAAAGTCATGTTTTAGCAATCACATCCTAAAGTACATTTCTTCTCTGTGTTATCCATATATTTTCTGGAACACTGTGCAGTGAATGAAGTAGACTAGACTAATAGAGTATTTAACACCTGCACTACAAAAGGAAAAATGATTCTCTGACTGATGGAGAACCTTAGGAAATCTTCCTTCTAACAAATGAAAAATTGTATTTTAAATGCAAAGAAGTATGGACTTGCCAAACTCTAATATAAAAAAGTGCATTTTTCCCCTTTACCCACTTTTCATCTCTTCTTTCCCCTCAAAAATAGAGTTTCTTTGCATGAATCCAAAGTATTTTGATGTCTGGCCTAGCCAACAACAAAGGAACCTCAATTCTATATTAATGCTAAGTGAGGCTAAAGACCATGCTGCAAAAAAAAAAAATCAATCTGTGCAAATTTATAGCAAAAATAGAACTGATCCATCCATACCATGATTTAGCACTTCTAGTCTGCTAGAGATTTTGCTGAATCATTTTATGAATCATTCCATGGCAATTTTCATTCTAGTCTGATTATCCGAAACCCAGACTCCCAATGTTTGCCCTTTTTGGAGGATTGAAATATTTTGAAGAACACAGCATGATATTATTATGTCCACTTTTCAGTGAACATCAAAGAAAGAATTGTGTTAAGTGACATGATGGAGTAAAAAAATACCTATATGAACCAGGACATTATGATTCATCCAAAAATTCCCTTTTTTGGTATCTTATTCTCAGGTAAAATATGTATAAAAGTTACCAATTCCATATGGTCAAGCATGTGTTATGAGGTGCTTGTGTATAAGCGTATATAAGGCCCATGACAATATTTCAACAGCTCTCTCCTTTGAATTTCCTTGTGGAAAAACATAACAAAAGCATAAACTGTAGCTAGCTATACTTGTTATAAATGAAACATACTAATAAAGAAACAGCTTCCAACACCATAAAAAGATTATACTGAGCAAGAATTAAAAAAAAAAAAATAAATCTAGGCAAAGTCTGGAAAATTTAAGTATTAAAGTATTAAGTATTAAATAATGCATAATGTATGAAGTACATTATGGAGTATGAAATGTCAGAGCTGTTGCTGATAATCAGCTCTTCTGTAAAGGTGAAAGCAAAAGGATAAATAGTTGGTGCTTATACCAAAGGAATCACAGGATTACGGGATGATGGATGTTGGAAGGGTGTCATCTGGAGGTCATCCTGTTCAATCTGATTACACAGGGCCACCTAGAGACAGTTGCCTATGATCATGTCCAGGCATTTTTAGTATCTCCCAGGATGGAGATTCCCCAGCCTCTCAGGTCAGCCTGCTCCACTGCTTGGTCACCCTCACAGGAAAAAAGTTTCATGATGTTCAGAGGGAATCTCCTTGTCTCAGTTTGTGCCCATTGCCTCTGATCTTGTCACTCAGCACCACTGAAAAGAGCCTGGCTCCATCTTCTTTGCATCCTCCGTTCAGGCCTTTCTATACATTTGTGAGATATAACTGAGCCAAGTTACACACTCCAGTCCCTTAATCATCCTTGTGTGGTGCTTTGCTGGACTCTTGCGCAAGGAAGCCCATAATTGTACGCACCATGCCAGATGTGACCAGTGCTGAGGAGAGGACAAGGATCACCTTCCTTGATCACTTTGTGTCACCAAGGATCACCTTGGCCTGGAGTATGTACTGGTACACGAGGTTATTCTTCCTTGGGTACAGGACCTTGCATTTTTTTTTTCTGAACTTCATGAGATTCCCATTTGTTCATTTCTCCACATCTTTAAAGGGTACAGAAGATTGCCTTATAAATCAAACATACCAAACCAAAGAAGTTGCTGAACTGCAAACTGGTTTCTCGTACTGTAGGCCAGAGGTGCCCAGCACGCAAGAGACTGGATGTTTGGAATCAGTTGTGCTTTGCCTTTAGTCTCACTAGACAATCAGAACAAGCAATAAACTGTCCCAAGATCGTAGTCTCTGCAGCTGTCAGTGGTGTTGTGGACATCATCACTCATAAAAGACCTTGGTTCTTCTACAGAAGCATTAATACATGAGTGTGCAACTCAATAAGCCATGTTCAGTAACTGAAACAAATTGAAGTGTTGGGGGGTAATATAAAGAAGAAAAATGGTGTTTTCAAATACTGGTTCAGAAACTCTGATCACTTAACATGGACACCTTTTTTCCCCAAACACAAATGTGAAAGAAGTGCAATGCTCTTATACAGTAGTGTGCTTCCCAGTCCAGGAGCACAGAAACAGTAAGTTTGGACTTTTCTTTTAGATTGCAGAATTAGGTCTTCCACCCCAAGGAAATAAAGTACAGCATATCTTCAAAATACAGAACTACAGCTTCCATTTCGTTTCACCCCCTATACTTAAACCAGGATTCATGGTGATTTTTGATATATCATTGATGGTCACTGTGCCCCACAATGTGTACTGTCGTACCAACCTTGCTGCTCCCTCCTCTGGAGGATACCCACACCCCACTTCTTGGAAGAATCTTATAAGTCTCTCTACCTGTTGCTGTGCACAGGCAGCAAAGGACCACGCTGCCAACAGTGACATCTGCTGTTCGAGTCAGTGGCTGGGGTTGTCATTTAAACCATTCCACTCAGCCAGAAAAACAGATTCAAAGCCAAAACAGGAGTGCTTAGCCTGGGTTCTGCTTGGGAAGGGCTCTGAATGAAGGGGAGTACACTGCACATCCTGCAGTGGCCTCAAAACAGCACCAACAGCCACTCTAGCAGTGAGAGCTGGAAGAATACTCAATGGTTCCATTGAGTTCAAGAAATGTTTTGGACAGCACTCCCTGAAGCACAGTGTGATTCTTGGGATTGTTCTGTGCAGGGCCAGCAGCTGGAGTCAATGATCCTCGTGAATCCCTTCCAACTCAGCTTATTCTATGACTCTAAGAAGCAGGAACTGGAGATTGAGGGCTGTTGACACCCTTCCAATTGGTGTGCCTTCTACACTCTTTTCAGAGAAAGAGCTGTTCTCAAGCTACGTGTAACATCACTAATCACAGGTGCCAAAATGCTGTTAAGAGAAAACAAAGATCTGTCCAATTAAAACCAGATTTTTAAAATTTTAGACGGTTTTCATGGATCATGGGCAGTCTAACACAAGCTTTTATTTTATTTATACCCTGAGGTAAGGAAGGAGAAGATAATGAGTTGTTTATGAAAAGAGATTTTCTTGAATGAAGTAAATCCTTAAATCTTGTTTCAGAAAACAAAAAAATAAAAAAATAAAAAAATACCATAAAAATCTCAAAAGTAAATATATGCACATTTTGTGTCCATAATATGATATGAAAGAGTAATGCTTTTATGTATTTATCTTTAAGAGCTCTTTTTTGATGTATCAACATAGATGAAGAAAACCTGAAAATAGATAAAATTTTTCCACTGTAGCGGACTTGCTGTGCTGCTCCTGCCTGTAATCCTCTAAGGCAAGAAAGAAAAGATAGTGGTACACTGCCTTCTAATGCAGCAGAGTTTACAGTAACACATTCACAGGATTCCACAGCTGTGCAATGTACTTCTCGAGCAGTCTCATTTTAGTGATATATTCTAATCCATTAAACTCACTCTGGTGAGCTTGCAATGAACCATGACATTTCCAAATCAAAGTAAAATTAAAAAAAACAAACAGGCTGCAGAGCTAAAATTCTTTTTCATAACCTTTTACATATTTACAGAGAATTCATATGTTTAAATATACAAAACCATCATGACAGAATAATTATGATATTTTGTCATGTCATATTTTTGAAACCATGTTGAATGCTGAACTGAAGGACCTGCAGAAAACTAAGAAATAGCAAAATAATATAAAACAAAACCAAAGCCAAGCTCTGATGGATGAAAGAGAAAGGGTAATGAGCACATCAAAACTTTGTTTTCCCTGCTGCCCTACCTGAGAGTTGATACTTCTGCAGCGCCAAGCAAAGTCCTGCTAGTCCAGTGATTTCAATTCTTAACCTAATCCCATATTCCAAATGGCATCCAGCCTGGCTGCAGGGCAATGTCAATTCCAGGATACAACAGGACATTGCCTCTGGAAAGCCTTGCTTTTCCTGACCAATGCTGGGATATATTCTACTTGGATTGTTACACATCATTTCTGAAATCTGAGATTATCTCAATGTGTAGTTAGGCTTATTCAGATTTTTAATGTGTATAAGCAAATTTTTCTGGGACAAGTCACGGGAGTAGACTTTCTTGCAAGTAAACATGTAGCCTGTAGGAAGAAACCTACATTGCTAAGCTAAGCAAGGGTGATGGAATACCAAACCAAGTAGGAAGGTTGCCTTCAAATGATTCCAGGAAACTGAAAGAGCTGGTGTTAGTAACTGTTGAGTTTTTAATTGAAGCAAGTCAAGCAGTGGATTTTTGCATCCTAAAACCTCCGTAGATTTTAATTTATATATACCAGAATTAAGCATAGCTATACCATTTCCATCACAGAATTCTTCACTCTTGTATTTTATCAAATGAGTTTAAATCTCATCCTGAAAACATGGAAATGAATATTTCTATTTTGCAAGTGTACATAATATGATCAAATAACCTCTTAATCTCTTCTTTGGTAAATTTCCCCTGTAAAGCCTACTTTCCAGACACTTAATAATTTTCATTTCTCTCTTCTGACTCCACTCCAGTTAAAGGAGCTGTTTTCTCTTTGAAATGTCAGAAATACAACTATACTACCCATTAGTAATCACACCAGATATAGAGATAGGAAGTATCTATCCACCTCTGCTACAGTTTCAATTTTATTTTGCTGTAGATTGGATTAACTCCTCCAGTTACACCATCTCACTGTGGACAAACTTGTGTCCAAGAATTGCTGCTGTGACTGAAGCTCCTTTTCTGAGACAGATTCCCAGGGCTAAGGGCATACTCCTCTACTGATAACCTGAATACTTTTTCCCTAGATAACACAATTTTTTTCCTGTTGAATTCCTATTGCTTACTTTTGGCATCATATTCCAAAGTTCAGCCCATTCCAGTGCCATCTCCCGCTTTTTCACAATTTAGTGTCAGAACAGGAAGTATTTTATTAGCACCATTTATTAATATTTCATGTGCCTTTTGCCCAGCTACAAGATGAAAATATTTCTTGACCATGTCTGCCTTTTTTTCTCTACATTATGTCTAATTCTGTTGTTGCTATCCATGAATGGAACAATACCTCTTGTGATACCAGAATGTGAAAAACTAAACTACACATAGTCAAAATACAGGACTCAAAGTAGTCCTGTATTTTTGAGCTCTGATGCCATCAGAATTATTCTGAGGAAGCTGACATATGTCTTAAGGTTTTCCAAGCAAGGATTTGTATATACCTTTATGTTACTTGAGTCCATTTTAATTAATGTAGTATTAAAAATAATTTTCAAATGGATTCTTATTATTTTTCCACACTTTTTAGTATAATCTCAATGCCATCTATTAATCTTAAAATCCATAAACTTTCTTCAGAAAGGCACCACAATTTTCTATGATTTTTTAAAAATAAGAGCTAATAGTTATAGTGATAACAACAAAAATATCAAGACTTCAGCTCTACTGCTCTTGCTTTATGTCATTGACAATTTATTTCACAATGTGTAATTTTTGACTAACCACAAAATAATTTGGACTTTTTATTAGGTAGTCTAGGATTGTTTTGTAAATTAAAAAAGATAAAGTAAAGATATACTAATTTTTTGTTTATAAAGTAAATTTGCGACCCAAGAAAACATAATCAGAAAATCCTGGGCTTAGAGAAATTTAGTAATCTTGAGTTTCTTTTGCTGAGGGCCCCTTTAACATTTTGACAGATCACCTGGACACTTTTTGTTTCCCATCTAGGAATAGATGGCCCTTCTTGTCCCCAGCCCTGAACCCGGTCTCCTTTCTAGAAAATCTCAGTCACCTTTCCTTCAGGGATAACTTGACAAATCTTGCAAGATAAAGGTTTGGCATTCCTCTTCTGACTCCCCATCTGCCTGGAAGAGCACAGAAATGGGTATAACCCTTTACAGGAGCATATAATTTTCTGGGTATTTTTCTGCCATATGAAGTTGTGATTTATGGCTCAAATTAATGAACATATATCCCCACCTTCACCAGGAGTGTTTGGGTGTTTTGGAGCCACCAGTCTGTGGCATTGGAAAGCTGCAGACCCTTGATCTCAGTTTCCAGGAGCAGCACCTGGATCCCTCCTTTCTGCTAAGAGCACTGGGCACAGCAGGAGGTTTTTTGTCTCCTGGACTGTAGAAATGGGCCCAACAGCCAGGCTGCATTGCTTCACTGAATGGGCCTGCATCCTTATCCTCCCACAATCTGCAGAGCTTTAAGTGGGGAGGATTTTGTCACACTTCTCTTTCAGCAAAGCAGACTAATACGACTTTCCTTATGCCTCAAGGTTTCTGATTTTCTACAGTCACAGGCAGACATTACATCAGGGAATAAGCATATCATGATCTACTTCCAAATTTCTTTTCAAACCACTGCTGCAGGTACTTGAGAAATACTGATAACTATCTGATGACTTTGAAATATTAATAACAATAACAACAACAACAATAATAAAAATAATAAATAATAATATAGTTTGTAAAGCTCTACAAGAAAGTGTATATCAAAAATGTATGTAGGAAGGGGATGAGTCAGAACCAATGATCTTAATACATTAATTATTACACTCAATAAATCGAAACATTTTTATTATTATACCCAAGTTTATATTATTACATCCAGAAGGGAAACACGTGTCACAACAGGTGAGCAAAAGGTTTGTCCTGGCAGGATCAAACTGCGAGCTAAAGATCTACAGTGTTTCAGAGGGCTTGAGGCACTTTCAGAATTCAGTCTTTCTAAATGCCTATACAGAGAAGTTTCAAATCTGTTTGCATGCTTGGATTTTAAGATCACAGGTCACATATGTGCAGGTAAAGTATGGCATTTGGAAGAGCAGAGCCTCATGAATCAGCAGAAGCTTGGAAACTTAGCAAAATACACTTTTTAGTTAAATAGGAAGAATAATGGTAAGTGTATACATGTATAATTTGACAATGCATTAAGTTTTTCTATTCTCTGCTAAGAATGATACCTTTAATCTCTTGCTGCATCCAAACATTTATTTGACAAACATAAGCACAATCTTTTCATAAATATTACAAAAATTGTGCCTCAAATAAAAATATTGTTGCTGTGGGACAAAACTTTAGATAATATATGCAGAAGTTACAGTAGCATCCAGGAGTTCATATTTTGTAGCTATTTACATTAGGGAAAACCTGTATTAACAGTTACCATTTCTTTCCCTCAGCAAAGTGCTTTCAAAATATTTGCTAATTAAAACCTTTATATCTTTTAGACAGTAAAAGTGCTTTTTCCAACCTGCAACAGCTATGTAATTTATTTTATTAGTGGTTTGTTAATAAAGTCAGATAAACCATTGATATAATAGTCATTAGCATTTATAGAGTGCTTTCTGCCTTCAGAGCACTTTGCAAACATTAACTAATTAATTCTTGCAACTAACTCTCCTGTAATTTGGGGAAGCGAGCATATTCATAGACATTTGCCTATGGTATGGGTAAGAAAATATTATCTCAGACATGTTATGAAATAGAGACTTAAGACACGTAAATTGAGTTATTCACTTAAGTTCACAAAGATGGAAACGTTGTCAGAGTAGGGTCTGAAATGAAATTATTGTTGTGGTTTAATCTGGGAGGCAGCTGAACACCACACAGCTGTTTGCTCACTGTTCCCCTGCCACTGGAATGGGGAAGAGAACCGGAGGGACAAAAAGGTAAAATTTGTGGGTTGAGATAAAGACAATTTAATAGAAGAGAAAAGAAAGGAACAATGATGATGGTGATGGTTGTGATGATGATGATGATGATAATAATAGTAATAATTAATAATAATAATAAAAGGAGAATCAGAATATTCAAAAGAAGTGGTGCACAATTCAATTGCTCACCAACCACTGACAGATGTCCAGCCATTTCCCACGCAGTGGTCCCTATCCAGCTTCTCCCCTAGTTTATATACTGAGCATTCTTGCAATTCACATACCTGTCCCTCTAAAGCTGAGGTTGGTTTTCCTCCTGACAACTCTGAATTCATGCAAATAAAACCACAGGATGACCCATGGTGTGTAGTCACTCTGTCCTCTCTCTTGAGCAGAGTTCTCATAGCTGAGATGCTGGTCCATAGTGGTGGGGAGTACAATATATGAGTTGCTGGAATTCACAGGACAATTTTTTTGGGCAGTTTCTCCACAGCTGAGGCATAGGTCTGTAATGGGGCAGAGATACTTTCTTCATATTGCCAGAGCTGGACAGCCAATTCACACACTGTTTGTCCCTCTCTGTCTCTCTAGGTCATTACTAACGATGAGTTGGCATACGATGGTGTTGAGCTCTGTATAAGCTTCCACACATACCTTTCTCCATTTGTCTGGGTGATATGCAACCACTTTCTGGAAGGGATACCTTTCCCTAGGGCCTGGCAGGTGTCAGCTCCAGAAGCTGAGTATTTGTGTCCCTTTTCCTACAAGAGTTTCGTCCTTTTCCAGATTAGTTGACTTTTGCTTCCAACATTTCTTCTTGTGTATTGGGTGACTGATACTGGCAAGGGTTGGTTCTCTAGTTCAGCTGCAGTGCTTGTCATGGAGATTGAAGTAGCTGTGCCAGTCACTGGGGTTGGAGTAGCCACGTGCTTGTCAAGGGGCTTGCAGTAGCTGTAGTGCATGTTGCAAGTGTTGGAGTAGCTGCAATACCTGTTGTTTTCTCATCAGATCCAGACACTTTCTTTTCTCCCTGCAGGTGCTGAGTAGTGTTGAGCAGGGCTTGGTTGGCCTGGGCCAATCCCCAGCATGTTGCAGTGTTTTGCGTCTCTCTGGAATGGTCAGGGTAATGGCATAATTTTTCCAAATACTTTACTAATTATTCAGTATTCTCCACTTGTTCAGAAGTGAGGTTCTGAAACATTGGAGGTTTGCACTGTCTGAGGTACTTGCTCTTACTATCCCCCCATACCCTGCCACTCATAACTATCCAGCCTTGGGGGAGATCTTAGGGTGGTATTCTTAAATAGTTGTTTAAACATGACCTGAAACATACTCAGGAGTAGGAGACATATCAACAGGAACATGCTAGTTTGAACATCCTGAGGATATAAAAAATTTTCAAGAGCTATTTTAAACAGCCTGGAGGAGAAGAGGAAGGTGAAGGAGAAAGGGAAGGTGGAGGAGCAGGGGAAAGTGTCCTGCCTTGTGTTCCCTACAGATTAGTGCTCTGAGTTGAAGAGCTAAAGAGTGTAATTATTAATAATTAATAGTTCTGAGATGGCTCCCAAAGCACTGGGATGATGGTAATGCTGAGTACAAATACCAGATTAGTTTCATGGCCAGTAATTTTATCCTATCATAAACCAGTGTTACAAAGTACAATAAAATTATACCCTTAATCCAGGCCCCAGAGGTGATAAACAGCACAACAGGGAACATATACAGCAAATAAAGTGTTATGTAACACAAGCCTGAGAACAAGTGCAACAGCTCTGATAGGAAATAAGTCAACATTTTGACCAGCAACTATTAAACAATTTCATAAATGCTTATAGCATATTTGTTTTAACACATTTTGGTCTGATCTCTTGTTACATCAACCCTTTGTGCCCCATGTTGGGTGGGGTATTGTGGTTTAACCGAGCAGGCAACCAAACACCACACAGATACTTGCTCCAGCCTCCTGCCATGGAGATGGGAGAGAGAACTGGGGGGCAGGAATAAAATCAATGGGTTGAATGAGGACAGTCCAGGGGACAGAACAGGACAGAAAAAGGAGGGGAAATAATAATTATAATAATAACAATAACAATAACAATAACAATAACAATAACAATAACAATAACAATAATAATAATATACTAAACAAGTGATGAACTGTACAATTACTCACCTCATCCTAATCAATGTGTAGCCAGCTCTTGAGCAGTGGCCCCTTTCCAGCTTTCCCCTAATTGATATAGTGAGCATGATGCCATATCCCTTTGGCCAGTTTGAGTCAGCTGTACCAGTGTCCCCTCCCAGCTTCTTGTCCCCAGCCTGCTCACTGGTGGTATGTGGTGAGAAGGTGAAAATTCCATGGCTTAGTGTAAACACTGCTCAGCAACAACTAAAACATCAGTGTGTTACCAACATTATTCTCATCCTAAACCAAAACACAACACTGTACCAGCTACTAGGAAGAAAATTGACTGTATCCAGCTGAAACTAGGATAATTATTCTCTTCATCTTCTTCTCTGCTCCAGTCACTTAGCTCATTTAACTGATTTTTTCTGGGAGGGTTCAGCAAGGTCTGCCAAAGCGAAGCGAAGCAAAGTGAATGAAGTGAAGCAAAGCAAGGCTCAGCAAAGCAAGGCAAAGTAAGGCAATGCAAAGCAAAGCTTTGGATACTAAGGAGCCCCCTCTGTCTTCTCTTGACCCAGCATCTCAGGCCACTTGCTGGTGGAACATGCATACTTCAGGAAAGCACGTGGCAGTTCACACAGTAGGTTTGCTCACATGGGCTGGGCACAGGATGTGACCATTGGAAAAGGAGGGGACCTCAGCAAGGGGTTGCAGCGGGCTCTCCCTTGGGGTTCCCAGCCCCTGCAGCTCCCATGGTCAGTGACAAGCAGGCATGTGAGTGTGGGAGCAGGGAGCAGGTGATATGCAGGATTGCCAGGGTGCAGCAGTGTACCCAAGTGTCAGACTTAATAGTTCTTCCTATACAGTGGTGCTCCTCTGCATTCTCTGACCTCACTGATGAACTCTTCCCACTCTGGTCTACCTGGGGTTAGCTCTCCTAGGCCACTGCCACAATATGAAGACAAAATTTAAAAAGAAGCAGTATTCTCCTGCTGACAGCTTGCTTTATTTCAGCCTTGAGCAACACCTGCTACAAGTATTTATTATTGTAAAAGTGGAATATTGTTTGTTCCCTATGTTTCCTATGAGCTTATTAATTTGTGACCTACAATAATGCAGGTTTCCTATTTATTATATCCCATCTAGGCACTATATTATACTGCATTTTACCCATATGATAGATATGTAGCTCCTTGTATGTTGCAAGTAGCATGAGGGAAGTACAAGCTGCAAGAAGGCTGTGTCATGGCCCTGATGGTATCAGAGGGTAATGAGGAGTCACTTGCAGGTTTTTGACTCAGTAAGACAAGTAAAGTCTCTTGATTCACAGGCTTTAGGAAATTTCCTGAAATTATAATAATATTTTTGCAGAAAATAAAGGTCACTAATAAAATTTCAAAATTAATGGCTTGTTTTCAGTGAAATGTAGAATTCCATCATGTACAAAGGTCCAGTTGTTTGTCATTTTTTGGTTTTGCTAAATGTTTGGAATTAATATCAGTTTGTATTATTTTTGAGGTGATGAAATCATAAGCCAGAAATTAGTTGTAATACTGCTGTGCATCAATTTCTTTTCAACAAACATTTAAAAAATCCAAGAAACTTCAGGATGTTTTTAATAGCTGAAGTTTTCATATATCATGTGTCTTCTTTGAGCAAGAAAAACAGAATGAAACAGCAACAGAGAGATATCTGCTAATGCACACTTCATCATTGCATTCGGATAAATAATACAATTAAATAATGTAGGAGGTTTGTAAAGATTAGAGAATTAGGGGCTAAGAACCCCTTGGTGATCAGCTATTTGTTAAGTATTGAAGAGTAAGTTTTTGTGATTCTGTTTCTGTACACTGAGCCTGTCAAGTGGAGACTGCTAGAAAACAGAGCAGTGCTGTGTTTTGTAATTGGTGTGCCAAGCACTATTTCTCTATGGAAATGAACAGATTTTTTTTTAATTTGCTACTTTATTGTATTTATAATTAGCCGTCTGGAAAAAAAAAGTTTTCTTTTAGCATCTGCAGTGATGCATTGATTCTTTCATTTCAGCAAATACACATGACCCCCAATGTTCAACTGTAAACAATAATAGTTACTGGCTTCATTAGGAAGCTAGCAGATGGCTTATAAGTTCTCATGGTAGCATTTATCCATTTGAGGCTTGCAGCATCCAAATGTTTGTCTTTTAAGCAGGATAAAACAATGTAAAAGGGACTCTGTGCTTTGTTTTTATTAGTAGCAATTCATTTGTTTCGCAGATTTGAATCCAAGTATCTGAGTGCACTGTCAATATTTTCCTGCTGCAGGTAAAATACTCTCTGGGCCTTACCTCTGCCTCTGTGCAATTTTCTGTACCAGAAGAAATGAGGCTAAATACCACTTCCAGAAATTTGTCAGAGCTCTATTTTTATAAACCTATGTTATAAACCATGTTATAAACCCAACCCTCTTTCCTTCCCCCTTCCCTTTTCCCCCTTTCCCCTTCCCCTTTTCCCCTTCCCCCTTTCCCCTTCCCCTTTTCCCCTTCCCCCTTCCCTTCCCTTTGCCCTTCCCAAGTGGTGCCCTCTCTTGTCAGAGAGGCAGTACTGCCCATAATGTACCCTACACAGACTGGGGATCTGACCATGACAATTTTGTCATTCCAAAACATGTACACGGCTAAATTTTTGTGCTCAGTTTTGGAATACCTGATGAATAACAGCTCATTTACTGTCATCACCAGCCTGGTGCCCAGAGTGTGATGAACTTCAGGGTGCTTCCCAGATAGGCTGCAGGCAGTTGCAATGATTGTCAAACATAACTGCCACATTTATTTTCTCAATAGCCAGAGCCATCAGAAGACCAGTTAATATTCAATAAAATTTAGTAGAGCACAATAGCACTTTTAAAGCAGAGCAGTGTGTAGGTCTTTGATGGCTTTTCCTGTACTGCAAATACATTTCAGTCTCTCTTTACTCTTTTCACACACTCAGTTTTGTTGGTAGTTGGAATCAAGCTACATTATCAAGATGTAGAAGCAGGGGTCTTCTATTAAATATGGTGCTAAATACCTTCAGTTTTCTTTGAAAGCACAGACATGTGGTGGTGCAAACTCCCTCAAAGAGTTGCACCACTGTGTTAAACTGGATCTGCACATGGAGAAGCCAATGATTACTTCATAGTTTGTGTTTATTCAGTATTGGCTGCTGGCAGTTTCTTCACATAAGCATTTGACCGTTGTTTTTGCAATATGAAGGTAGAAATCAGCCATTTGTTTCAGAAAGGACCATCAAAAATTAGAAACTTTATATAGGAAAAAATCTTATTTTGAGGGTTTAAATGAACCTGACTGCTTGGGTCTCATTTCTTTTTTGTACAATAAAGGCATGAGTATCAAGAAGATAAATTTGAGTAAGCAATGGTGCAGTGATTCTTTAGGGTTTCATATTTTATATTGTATTTTCATGTTTTATATCCAGTTTTAAAATTTGAAATTACTTTTGTTTGGAGGGACATCTGTATATCCTGAAAGAGATATTGGAATTTTGCTTTCAGAGCATGTATTTTCACTTTTTATCCTCTTCTGCTTTATTAAGAATAGTATTTGCATAAAAAACTTCCTTTCTTCTAAGCACATCTGCTCTTGCTTCTACCTCACCTGAAGATCTAACCCTTTGCATGTGATAGATACAATGAAGAATAAGCAGCAGGAGCTGATGAGCTTTCAAGAAATAAAGATCCTATTTTCATGCAAATGTACTAGTAATTAAAATCGATGGAAGAAAAGAAAAAGGCAACTCAATATGCAATACCTTCAAATTTAATTTGAAGTATAATAGTTTTAAACTTTTCCATAAGAACACCCAGATTCTTTAAGTGGTTTCATTTTGAGAACAGTAATAATTGTCATTCAGACTAATGGGTTAGTTTTCCTTCTCAAAAGGCACCTTTAAAATAAGTTTAGGGGTAATAGTAAGGAGCTTTAAAGGTTGTTTTTTTTTCCCTGTGGTTTGAAATAAAGTTAAATTCCTAAGTGAACTGAACTTCCATTCAAGCCTGTGGGTGAAGTATGGCTGTACTTAAACATTCAGCCTAAGGCCTACTACAAGCCCACTACAGAAAGTATGTCAAGCTGTATCTTCAGCATTTACTGTTGTGTCATTAACCATCTCACTTTCCTGAAGGAAGCAGTTTATTGGAAAACAAACACTGCTTTTATTAAGTTTTACCATTCCTTTCAATCACTTCAAATCTTACAAATTCTGTAAGAAGATACTTTGTGGTAGTAACGTGTTCCATAATTCTGTCCTTTTAAAATTACTGCAGGAATTCAGAGAGAATCAACTTACACCTCAGAGAGATTTATACCATTTCTCTTCTCTTCTAAAATTTGAGCTCTTGAGCGTTCTCTATTCTCATGACACAGAAGCACAATTCCCAGTAAATTAAAACCATCGCCTAAACATGGAACCTAGTTCTGTTCATCTTCGAAGCTCTAAGGCTGCAAAGTTCTAATGCATAAACAACTTGTGCCATTTTATTTTATGCTATTTAAATCCTTGCTCTGTGTATAGAACTAATCACAGCTCCCAAGTGATATGTGTGTCTTTATTGATTAGAAATAAAATTACTTCTGATGGGTTTGGAAAGGCTGGGAAATACAGATATAGATATAGATATAGATATAGATATAGATATAGATATAGATATAGATATAGATATAGATATAGATATAGATATAGATATAGATATAGATATAGATATAGATATAGATATAGATATAGATACAGTGTATTAAAAAAAGCTACATAACATCCCATAGAATAAAGAAGTAAGGTATTGATGATTTATTGATTAAGGCTTACATTTGGTTGATGTGGAGCAGGAGCTAATGAATAATGTAAGACCACCATATAGACCATAGCTGATGACCATTTACTTATAAATGAGCCACCAGTAAGTACATTTAATATATTAATTCTTTTCAATATAATAACATAAAGCAAAGAACTCACAGCAAGTCCTTTTTTTTTTAATAGTACAGTGGTGAGATTGCTTCCATTTCTTCCTCTATCCTCATTTCATTTTCATAGCTTCATTCTGTATATGCCTATTAAATATATTATTATATTTCTTCCAACTTATTAGAAAGATTTATAGAAATTTCTGGATGTCTTGAAAGCTTCATAAAAGAAACAATTAAATGGAAAATTGTCCAGAACAGGATCCCAAGAAACTATTCTCAAATGCATTGGGCCAATTTGTATTCATCATTGTACTCACCAAGAGTAGGAATAATACCACCGATGCCAGTTGTGCTAACTGCAGATTACTCTGTTTCGCATATTCTACCAAAAAAGGTTATTACTATTACAAAATGAGCATTTAAAAGTTAGAAGCTGACAATATTATGAAAAGAAGCATTAAGAGATAGTTTTAAGGAGGGATAGGAGGGATAATTTGCATCTTAATGTGTGGATACAAAATCTGGAAATCTGCCGAAGGTGGATATCTGAAAGTCTTTGAGGAAAAATTCCTTATGAAAATATTAGATATTAAGTATAGATCTAAGATTCATCAGAGAATTTGACAGCACTTTTATATTACCATCACCAGTAAGATGATGAAAATGTCGAACATGTGTTAAGAATTAAGCAAGAACAGCCACAGGCTAATTCAAGAGAATCATAAAAGAAAACCACAAATGCTGTCCATTCCCACTTAGATAGGTTTAACAGCCAAGAGGAGCTAAAAAAGACCAACACAGAATGGGTCAGCATGGCAGAGATTAATTCATGCTCTTGCTGTGAGAAGGATTCAGATGGGACAAGGAGAATGTTTCTTTTCAGTACCTTGATCTCCAGCAAAAAAACTGTCAGGAAGGATCCCCCACAATCACTGCTTTCAATGCAATTTTCTCCATAGGTATCTGACATCAGTAGCAAGAATTTCCTCTATGTAGTGAGGGCTAGAACTCACTGTGAAAACAAGACCTATTGAATTGTATTAATTTTCTTATGCCCCATTTAGTATGTTGGTACTTGAATTCTTTCAATAATGAGGTATGGTATCATTTAACCTCTGCCATAAAAATACTGGGGCAATATGCATGCATCATTTTGGTTTGCATCATTGAGGAAGGGTCTGTTTTCTGGTGTAGCTGGTCTTGCAGATGAAGCAGAAGGCAGTGACCAGGAGTGATTGTCTTTTCTTTCTGCAAGAATTGATTCTATTTTTATTTCTTTCCCCTACCTCTCTCCCTCCAGAATTTTCTCTGTCATACAGGTAGATGTTATTTTGATAGAGCATCTCTTTCAAACCATAACCTCACATTCTTCATCCTCTAGATTTCAGTTAGCTTGGCCTGAGGCTGCAGAATAGTGGGATCTCAGATGTTCAGGTTACAAATCAATGAAAAAGCAGTATGAATAGTGCAGAATGAGTTTTATGTGACCAGAATTGTCTCTGAGTTTCAGAAGACGAAAAACAGGCTAGAGCACCTGGAAAGGTGAAGATTTCACTCTGCTTTGCTGTAATCTAGGTAACTGAAGTTAGAATAACAAAGCAAGATCATTATCTAGGGCAGTTCAACAAAGAGATCTACCTGAGAGCAAGCATTAGTCCCAGATGCAAAGATGTAAGGATCCACAAGCCATCCATAATTATGGACTGAGTTGGCCACTTACTGCTTTTTATGTCCAGAGTAGACTTAGTACCTCTGTGAGCTCTTCAAGTAGCATAACTTATTCCTTTGCTTCATCTTCAGTCAA
The DNA here is from genome assembly GCF_049639895.1 of Pseudopodoces humilis. Taxonomy (NCBI): domain Eukaryota; kingdom Metazoa; phylum Chordata; class Aves; order Passeriformes; family Paridae; genus Pseudopodoces; species Pseudopodoces humilis. The sequence goes on from NC_142205.1 coordinate 32,397,276, forward strand.
ATGTTTATTTAGGAGCTGTTGTTAAGAGAATAAGCTATTTTGATTCTGATGAATATGGTTGTATGTGAAGTGTACTTTACACTTGGTGGTGCCTTATCTTCACAGAATCACAGTCGTTTGGGTTGGAAGGGACCTATGGAGATCATCTGGCCTGAGCCCACGGCCAAGGCAGGGTCACCTAGAACAGGTTATACTGGAACATATCCAGGTGGGTTGAAGCTCTCCAGAGAAGGAGACTCCACAACCTCCCTGGGAACCTAGCTGCTCTGCTACCCTTAATGTAATGAAGTTCTTCCCCATGTTGAGGTGAAACTTCATGTGTTTTACTTTATGACCATCTTTCTAAGTCATTCTTCTGCATTTGGAAACTGAAAAGGCAGGTGGGAGACAAAATCCCCATGTGACTTATGTAGATCAAGGATTTGGTAGCAATAGTTCTGCTTCCACTCACTTTTGAGTTTTGAGTACACACTTTGGGGGTGAGGGGAGAATTCACACAGCAGCACTCAAAGTGTGAGGGTGTATACACCAGTGATGAGTTTAGCATGTACTGCACTGGTTAGAGAATATAGCAACGAAGAACATCACTTAGTGCTTAATCCATTCACTTTTGAAGTACAGTGCACTAAATCCTTCCTTATTCCCAGACATATCACAGCAATCTTCCAACAATTGCTGTCCTCTACCTCTGTTACTCTTTCTGATTTTTTGACTGTAACTGGAAAATTCTCAGAGTAAAATTCATTTTGCAATTCCATCAGTCACTGATGTGTCTGCTGGCATAGTTACCAGTTCACTGCATGACAAACAAGTAAACTGATGGAAAGAAGTGTTAATCTTTGTCTTCCTGAAACAGATTCAAACTAATATTGTAGTTTTCAATTCTTGCCACTCTCTTTTCTACTGTGAGTCAGAATTTAGCATTCTCCATCTTCTGTACATGGTTTTTGTCCTTTCTAGCTGCTGCCAGATATTGAATGACTAATGGTATTTTTCATTCTTACCAAATAGTTTGAACAGAATTTAATATAATCATTTATCCAATTAGCTGATGTTTTAAGGTTTTTATTGAACACCACAAGGTCTTTGACGTGCTCAGTACAACCCATAATTTAGGGCATAATCTCTGTTGTTTTTTTAATATTCTTACTTTTAACATACTTACTTTTATACATTATAAATTTTCACTTCTATAGCATGTACATATCCACCTTTTCTCCTCCACTGAATTTGAACTATATCGTTCTTGTTTCTGTTCATGATCAGCTGTTACCTGTATTCCTCACACATCACATTATGCACCTTGAAGCTTGAAGCCAGTTGTCCCGTTCTTTAGTGTGATGAAAATGTGGATCTAATGCTAAGCTCTCTGCATTTGTCATCTTCCTTTCAGATTTATGGCCATTCCTTGACTTTGAAAGTAAGCCAGTTTGTTGTCCAGTTGAGAATTACTTCCTTACCTTCTTACCCTATTCATTAATAATGCATTTGGTACTTGATTAAAAGCTTCCTTGGAATCCAAGGGAATAATATATGCTTCTTTACTTTTGTGTGCTTTTGTTGTCATTCTCCCAAAAAAACAAATCTAGTTTGTTATGCATGATTTCCATTTTGGTAATCTTCACACCAAAATATTAAAAAATGTATTTGTGTGGAAGATCTGGGCAGTTTACCAAAATAGAAATGTTCCTCTTGAATTTTTAGATACCTGTCATAGTGCTATAAGCAATATTTAACATTTTGCAGACAGTACATAAAGCAATGTGTTTGGTACTGTACCCAATGCAAAAATATGTTTTCATATAACAGAAATGAACTACAGCCTCATACAGAACAAAGTAGATTACATCAAAAAATACTTTAAAACGTCCTGAAACATATATTTTGTGCACAAAATCTGCCAGTCAAGTTTTTACATCACAGTTTCAGAGAGTACCCTGGGGTGCGACTCTGCTGCAATGTGAAAACAGCAGAAGAAATATGAGCCTGCAAAAATGTCACAAACACATGAAATCTAAAAAGTACCCATTAAATTTGATGGAAGAAGAATTACTATTCCAACCTATTAGGCAGTTATATATTTAAAAGTGGAATTCCTTTTAAAAGTCTTGCCACTGAAACCCCAATGAATTCCACAGTGATTCATGGTGAAAAGAAGTCTGATTTGAGACTTTTGTCATATGCTGTTTTTTGCTTCACTGAAAATTTTGTGGGCATGTTAAAGGTAATATAGAACATTGCTAGAGAAGTTAGTTTTTATCTTGTATACTTTGAATTTCTGTTCTTTGTGATTTATTAGTGGATATAGATTTTAAATAATGACAAAAAATAAAGAGGAAAATGTAAGCATCTTCATTGTTTGCTTTCTGAAATCCAAAGAACAAAGCCTGAGTTTGTGACTTTCCATGCAGAGATGTGTTCTCTAAGCCAAATATGGTCCCATAAATTGACCACTACAGCCAGCTGCACAAATTGGTAGAGCATTAGAAGACTGGTTCTCCAGCCATTCATATAATTTAATGATTTTACCAAACTGCCTGTCTCATCCTAGCATTGCTTCTGGAGGGTTTCTGGCCTCTGGCACTGTCCATCTTGACAATCGATGTCTTGGACTATGCAAGCCCAAAGCCCTTTGAACCATTCATTTCCAGATGGAGTTGTAACTACCCATCTACTGGGGGCCAAATGAAGTGACAGAGCTGGCATCTACCTCTTCATAATCTTGGACCAGCAGATATCCCTCCTGGCACGTTCTCTTTCACTCCCTTCAAAGAGAAGGCATAGTTTGTATTGTATATTTAAGGACTTCACTGGTCTCTGGGACTGTAGCAGTTCTTCACAACAAACCTTTGTCCCACTAAGTATTAATTTTATGGTACACCACCCACACTGTCATCTCATTATTGGCTCTCATTTCAAAATAATTTATAAATATATGGGAAAATGTATGATAAGACAGGCCACTGTGAAACTTCACTTTTGACCTCTTTTACTATGAATAATGACCATTTAGTCTGATGCTCTTGCTTTTATCTCTTAACCAACTACTTATCCATGCAGGAAGCCTCCATTTTTAAGCTGTTATTGTTTAGATAGATGCAGGGTCCTTTAGCCTAATGTTCCTAAGGAACTACTTAAGGCCTGCCCTCTACTCCCAGGGGGTTCTAGTTCTTACTCTGTCCTCCCATTCCTGTCAGGATTGTATTGAAACAAACCTTAATCACAGCCGAGGCAGAGATCAGGTTCAAAGAGTGGATCTGGAAGTGGTTTATAGCTGGGCTTAATCTTAAAGGTCCTTTTTTACCTAAATGATTCTATGATTCTATGAATGCACAAAGAGCAGTACAGCAGATACTGCTTCTGAGATACATATATATCATAACTTGTGATTGTTCTTTTTCCCCCAGACATTTTCTTCCACATTGAATCAAGAAGCACACTCTTTTCAACCACCTTTTCTGAAGTTTGTCAAGGGCAAACACAGAGGTTAGGCTGAAGCCTCCTAGCATGCTTAATGTCCCTTGAATAACGTTCTCCCTGGGAATCTCCTGGACACCTGTCCTGCATTTCCTTGGAGTCCCTTTTCTACCCTCAGCCTCATCACCCTCTGTAAGCTTTCTAGTTTTTTACACTTTAACCCTAGACCTTATGACTTGCCCTAACCTGAGGCTGGATTCATGTTACTTTCAAATCCTATGGGCTAAAGGGATCATGCCTTAAAAGAGGAGGTACAAATGTAGTGTTAATGCTATTAATGTTTTAATAATCTAATGGTACAATTAACCCCATTACTGCAGAAAAAGTACATTAGCAATACAGCTAAAATTATTCTTATAAACTTTGTTTTTCCTACTTTCTGTGGGGCTGTACTCACCTCCTGCATGTCCCAATGGGTTCTAAGGTTAACAACTTCCATCTTCCTTAAAAAGATTACTTCAGAAATGGGCATGTCACTGGCCTCCTGGGTCCTTTGATGGAAAGACTGTGATGTTCACAGTAGGAGTCTCTTTTCCCTCTGATTTGGGATCTGCTTGGGTTTTCTTAACAGCAGTCTGCATTCTTCTCATTGGATGATTGGATGATTCTCAAGTCTGAAATTTTCCCTGCAGCTCCTTTCAATGTAAAAAGCCACTGTTACAATGGGATAGTTACGTTTTTACCATATAAAGTATACACAGTGGTCAACCTCTTGGCCACTAGATGATTGTCATACACACACACACACAAAAGAAAACCCCAAATTAAAATCAACTTATGTCAAGACAAGCACAGAGAGTTCCTGAAACCCAGCACTATCAGGTTGCTACAGAGTGTCTGGCCTTTTACTTGTATTGACAAAATCCTATTTACTGAGCTACATCTGAAAGCAATGAAAAAAACAACACAGTGAATAGTTTCTCATTTTACCAGTAAGAGGCCTTTGCTTTTCTGGGCCTTTTCCTTTATTTGAGAACAAGAGTCATGCTCTTTGGAACAATTTTTCCTTAGTCTTGCCCCAAGGCCTATGTCAGACCAGGCTGAACTTGCTTAGGATGCCCTCACATAATGTGCTCCCTATAAACCAGCATTCCCAAGTTCTGTCTTGGTGGTCTTTTTCTTCTACCCTCAGTCTTACCACCCTTGTAGACATTTGGATTTAGAAAACCCTAATTTTAACCTGAACTCATGGCTTTTGGAAATCAAAGTAGACTGTGTCAATATTATCATGCCTATATAATCCACATCCTTTTTGTCTCCTTTGAAAAACAATCAGAATTGCAAAGCAGTGTCTTCCTCAACAGAATGCTAACTCTTCCCAAATAAATCTGACCTATCCAGGTGGCTCCTGATTGTGTTTCTTATAAAGTTTCTAGTAATTTGTCCTGTACAGATCAGACTTAGACTCCCACTGTTTCCAGATTTTCCCTGGAACATTTTTAAAAAATTGATTTTGCATCTTCTGCCTTCCAGAAGCAAAGCAATTTTAAGCAATAGGTTAAACCCTGCAGTGAGTAATTCAGGTCTTTTGTCCTTGAGTTCCTTTAGAAATTTGAAGTGTATGCTATATATTCCTGGTGATTCTCACTTAATCTACTTATTCCATAATCTCTTCAATATCAGACTGCTTTTCAGATGAGTTCCCCGCCAAGAAGGGTTCTGATTTTGGAATCTTCCCAGTTCCTACCACAGCGAACACCAATGCAAAGGGTTCACTTAGCTTCTCTCCAATGACCTTGACTTCTCTGAGTGCTCTTTTATGCCCTGAAAACAAACTAGACTTACAGATTCTGGCAAACCCCCTGCTCCTGATGTGTTTTGTAGTGAAAAGGATTATTAGTTTTCATTCCTTTGTTAGGTATTCTTCAGATGCTTTTTGGTCTGCCTTAGTATGTTTTCACATTTAACCTTGCAGAGTTTGTAACTCTTTCTTCTTGTGTCATTTGAACATGACTTCAGCATTTTCAAAGATAGATTTTTGCTTCTAACAGCCTTACTTACCCTGCTGGTTAGTTACACCAGCTTCCTTTGCCCTTTCTGAAGTATTTCTTAAGAGAAAATATGTACTTCAGCTATGATATCTTTAAATAGGTTCCTTGGTGCCTGTACAGAGTTGAGAGTCTTAACTGCTCTTCTCTTCATTTTGACAAATTTCCTCTTTCTTACAATGTTACACTTTTTTGAATTACAGCAGAGCTGTAGGGAAGAAATGCCTAGGTGTAAGCCCCTAGTTGTTGCTTGACCATGATCTAGTCTAGAGGTTTTTGAAGGACATTCCTGGCAGGGTTCCTTTCCTCAGAGCTGTGTCTGTAAAGAACAAATAAATAAAAAAGTGGGGAGATATGGGGGAATACATGCTGTTCTGGGACTTTCTGTCCCATTTGCCCTTGATTTTTCCCTTAGTCCTATGGATATTTAATTAATGTAGCTGCCCTGTGCTTCCATCCCTCATAGCACTATCAGTTTTAGTGAACAGCTGTCTCCATTGGTATTTTTGTGACCCCCTTACTGGCATCACATCTGGAATGACAATTGTAATGAAAGTGATGCTGTGCACAGTCAGGTTATAGACATGCCTTGAGCTTCCCTGCTAAGGCACCAGGGACAACTCTTCATGGAACGTGCTCAGTAACCCAGATGTGTCACCAGGCTGGCACACAAGGCCAGCGGAAACAAAGGGAACGGCTCAGTATCAAAGCCTCTGTGCAGAAGTAACCATGAGATTGCAGTGAATGATAACAAGACTGAACAGAAGGAAAGTATAGGGTTCCCCTCTCACCAGCTTCCTAAAAGGGAGTATCAGCCTTTGGTAACTCAGCTGCCAGTCAGGCTCATAAGAAGATCCATTACTCAGGGTGATGACCTGCTTGTCTGGATGCACCATTCCTTTGGGTACAGGGAACTGACTGCCTGACCTGGGAAATCTGTACCATATCTGTACCGTGGCTAAGATAGTTCAATTACCGCATTAAAAAAATCAACAACTTTTCAAAATAATGAGATATAAAAATAGTAATAGGCAGGGGTTCTTCTCACTTCTTTTCCGTAGCACTTTCTAAGACTTTGTTCTAAGGTTTTTTAACACTCATATCTCTCTGCAAACCAATTCAGAAACCTTTTGAAGACCTCAGGAAAAGATGAAAATACTTCAGCCAAAAGGTGAAATCCAAAAGTTAGAACTTTGCTCTGTGCCATGGTTCTTTCCAAGTGAAAGTGAGAAACCAGTGAGAAAATTGAAAATTGAAAGCTTGGGTCCTGCCTACCATTTCAATGAAAAAAATATTGTCAAATGTGAAAATAAACATGTAGGATTAACCTATTTTGACATATTCTAAATTTGGGATCAAAGAGATAAGCTTGTCACAGTAGGCTCCTACAGAATTTGGGGAGATAAAATTCTTGAGGCTTTGATCAGCTTTGGCTGATCCTGAGCTGTCATTCAGTGGTTTATATCTCTGGAACTTATAGTCATGGTTACAGTATGTTCCTCCTTCAGTATGCACAGATCTCTGCTCTGCAGAAAGGAAAGGATTTTAAGCTCTTTTGTAAGATCACAAATAAAGATTAAGATCTTGCATAGTGTAAATACTGGGTTTTATTTATTTATTCTCTGGCAGTGAGGCACCACTATTATATGGGTGGGATTTCTCTATCAGTACACTTGCTATATTACACTTCCTGCACTATCTTTTTTGAGCTATAGCTATCTTACTTATTTTTGTTCTGTGCATTAGTATTTGCCAGCAGGTGGTCATGAGTACAACAAAAATTCTGTGCAAGCAGCTGGTACTTCTGACAAGGTTTTCTTGGTCCTACTGCTGTTGAATTATCAGGAGAATAGAACAGAAAAACATTTTTAGAAAGCTGTGTTTGATGCCAAGTGTAAACAAAGACTACCTCTATCAAGAAACCTTTCTTTCCTGGGTACCTGATGCACTAAAACTAGCTAGATAAACATGGTTTTATTAATAATTTTTCGGCTTCAGCCTTTGAGAATAAAAGCATTAGCTCTTACATACTGTAGTAGTTCTTATATAATCCACAGCTCATTTCAGCAGCTATCACCTTTCATTTGTCAGCTCAGAAAAATTGACAAACTCAATCCAATGCCTGTTATTGACTGCAAAAGCTGCTATTTTCCTGGTAATTATCTTAGTTCATGCCATAAGTCTGAATTTAAGTGCATAATTCAAATTCTTTTGAAGTTATATGAGCATTAGCTCATACCTCTGTGTTATGCTTGACAAATTTGTGTCCTATTTAACATTTCTAATTATTTTTTTTATCTTCAAGGAAATTATTCTTGTCAAGCTATTCCATTAAAACATAGTTTTGGAGTAAGATTTTACTCATGGAAGCATATTGTTGTCTTTGCATAAGCAGAATTTACGAGTTCAGCTCCTTTCCCCAAGAGATTAAAATTTGACTTTGTTTGCTTTGTGATTTTAGAGGTTTTCAGATTCACTTAGTTCACTTTTAAAAAGTAGTTAAAATTCACTTTTTATCTACAAAAGCTAGAAAAAATGTGGGAACTTAATAAATGATAACTCATATTTTCACACTAACATTTATTGGCTCAACCTTGTGGAAAACCTCATGGAAAACCATGAACTGTCAGAAGATTGGAAATTAAATAATCAGAAGCAGCAATTATGAAAGCACCATGGAAGGAAGAACTTCGATAAACAAATAGTGTAATAGTAACTGAGGGGACAGAGGATATTTGTGTTTGATAAATTTCACTTTAAGGTTTATCTGGAGCTGCAGATAAACACGAATTTCTTCATGAAATTAAGGGCAATGGTTTTTTTTGCAAAAAATCTATGATTTTCTAAATTTGGAATCAGCATACAGTCAGAGAGGCTACACTGTCACTAAAAGACTGACAAAGACTGCTTTTTAATTATGAAAAATCTAGAAATATAGCATTCTAAACATGCTAAACAGTAGTCACACCATCAGGTGAACTTTATTTGAAGAAAAAATGAATTTTAAATTTATCTTGATCTTGAATTGTAGGCTTGTGAACTGTAGAAGTGTCCAAACACTTCAGAAAATTAGTGAGGTATATGACATGATAGAAAATAAGGGAAAGGTCAGCTTGGACTAAGACATATCACAAGACTGTAAAAAACTGTGTTAACATAATATATATTTATGTTAATATAATGTATAACATGTAATGGTCAATTTTAAGCTAGTGATAGCAAACTTCTTTTATATTTAAATAGAGTTTTGAAAAGATAGGATAACTCAATATTTTTTTTACTTTGCTTCTATAGTCAATATATGACTGTAATTGTAAATGCTTGGATATCAATATTGTTCATTTGACTGATAAGAAGTTAAACAATATAAAGGGCAATAACCTGAAATGGTATTTCAACAACATTTTGCAACTAATTTCTTCAAATAGTAAACATCACAGACTGCACTAATCTGAGACTCTAGCATTCTACTGCATGCTCACTGAAATATGTGTAAACATTGTATGGAATGCACTATGGAAACAAAAGATCTGTGGGTATCGTTTCTACCCATGCTTAAGGCAATTTGTTTTATATCTTGAATTGTAAGAGTTTGAGTCCCTCATACTAGTATTGAGTCCCTTTAATACTATCTTACCTTGCTATTCTTATTATTCATGTAACAGCATTTTTTTTTCAAGTTCTGTTTAGGTCTTGCCTCTAAGATGTCTAAGACCTGAGATTTACAGGTGTATTATGTATCAAGAAAATATTATTTTGTCATTATTATGCGTGTCATTTTTTTTCTTTTTCAGTATTTTATTATAAAAATAGGTAAATAAAGATAAATATTTTACCTATTCATAAACATTATATATGTCTTCAATGGCAGCTTGTCATCATATCTCCATTTTCCCCCTAACATGGAAACATCTTACTGCCTTTGCTGCCTTCCATTGTAGTGTTGCACCTTTTATTGTATTCTTTCAAATCAACAAGAGAACACAATATTAAAGAGATGCTGACGGAAATGTCTCATCTTGCAGTACTTCAGAATAGCACAAAAAGCAAAGATATTTTGTTTTTAATAATGTACAGAGAATATGAATTTCACCATATGTTTTGGCCACCAAATCTAATTCTTGAGATTCTTCTCAAGACTGAGTTTATGTGCAACTGTCCACTAGAGTGCAGGCTGAGACCAACAAACTCATTTTTTTCCTGTCATAAATTGACTTTGAACCCAGGTGTCTTAATGTACATCGTTAGTACATTAAAGCACTGCACCTTCTAGCTTCAGCTGTGAGTATATATACTGCTATCAAATTTGATGGATATAGCTTGTGAAGCTTAGTGACCTAAGGTGGTGATAATAAAGTATTCTGGAACCTGGATAACATTTTATTCTGTCACTATGGTTTTCTTGCTCTGGTGACATCAATTAATTTGTACTGCTTTGTAGGAGATTTCTGTATCCAGCTTTTTAGCCAGAGTCTCTGTTTCCTTACACTGCTCTTACTGTTCTCTGTCACAGTGAATTTCTTTCAGAGACAAAATATTACTCAATATTGATCCCATTTTGCTAGCTAATTTCAGGTTCTTGTATTGCAGATCAGCTGAAGTACTGTTCAAAACACTGAAGAATGTTCTAAAGCAAAATGCACAAGGAAATTGACCTATATAATATCTTCCAATAAGAATCCTCTGTTCTCTAATCCTTTAAGAGACCATTAAAATCAATCTAACAAACTCTGCATAAAAACATTTTTATTCTAAAAAGTCCTAACAAGAGTAGCCAGTTTTCACAAAGTTCAAAAAATTCTTAGGATTTTTGGCCTGTTTCTTATTTTTGCCTGTTTAGGACATTCATCTTCTGCAGAAAAATGCTCACCCTAGAGGACATATATACCGGCAGAGTGATCTGGAGTTCTTCTTTCTTTCCCTATAGAACCTATTGAAGTTTTTTGTAGAAATAGGGAGTTTTTCAGTTTACTTTCCTGTAAAGGAGGACTATTGCATATCAGTTCCCTTTTGCTTCCTCAGTTTTGAAAAAAACAAAGCACATCTGTTATTTAATTTTTTTATCTCCCTAGGCTGCTGTGAAGGCTGGCTTCAAAAGACAGGTTTTTTTCAGTACTTTGAACCCTAAAAACATTCTGTTGTATTCTGAGAAATAAGAATTGGATAAATCTTAGCTAATGTCTGTCTTCCCTTTCCACTGGCTATAGCCCATCCACTTTTGAATTCCTTAATGATCCCTACTTCAAAAATCACATCCTGCTCTTTGCCTTCTTTACCTAATCGTCTCTTTTGTATAGGACAGAGCTGCTGTGGCTCCATGCTAAAACTCTTCATTTACTATATGCTATCTCTGCCATCTGAGTCAACGTCTTCCTAATGTGAGTATATTTTTATTTATAATGGTTTTAAAGTTACAATAGTATAAAAAGTATGGATACAAACTGAAAGATAAAAAAATAATCTTAGTAGTAGAAAGTGCTCAGCTTGGGCTATTTCAGTCTGAACAAATCATGTTTGTCTGATGTAGACAACTAAAAGCAGAATCTCATAATAGGAAAGTGCCAGGAAATATTGAAAAGGAATCATGCTGTCAACTCTGCTTATGAAATAAATTAGGTTTACTAATGGTTTTATTTCCCCTCATATCTACAGAGGGAGCACAGAGTTCCTGTTCTTCCAAGTTAGGATGTCAAATGTATTTCCTGACAGCTCCAGCTCACTTTTCATTATTGATAAGTTAGAGCAGCATGGCTGTTAGCTGCTCTTGTGTAATTAGTTCAGTGAGGTTAGGAAACAGCCAGAATATAGAAGAGATGAAAAGTAGTCACACATAATATGATAGTGGCACCTGAGCTCCCTCTGCCCTGATGCCAAGCTAACACTCAGGATGTTACAAAATGAAGGCATCATGCCTTGTGTCTCGCAGCTCTCTTGGTGTTATGTCCTAGGGACAGAGCAGTTATCATCCCACTGAGGAAGGAAAATGCCTTTTAAGCTAATTTGAGCAATTGGCTGTATTGGCAATTTGAAATGCAAGTAGGTTGAAGGGATTTCATCATGCTGAGGTGAGACACAGGACAAACCCAGAGTGAGTGTAACAGTTCATTTTGTTTTTTAACTTAGTTTAATTTTGCCAGTGTATCTGAGAATCCTGAGATATTATCTTTCCTCCCCTCCGCGCTGCCCCAATCCACAGGTTAGCTGAAAGGGTAATTCATCTCTTATCACAGAATGGATTCAGCACGTTTACTTAAAACCTTCCATGCTAAATCCCATATAAAAATGTAAGAAAATTATTCTGCATAGCAGCTCTTATATGAAGATTAACACGCTGTAATAATGAAATCGAAAGATACAGTTAAGATAAATGACAAGAAATTAAACATAAAAATAAGAAAATTCTCTACAGCAGAAATCTAAAGCTTATCATAAACAAAAAACCTAAGAAAATTGGACAGAAGTTCCACTGAGGTTAAAAAAGATGAGTATAAGTGGAATTTGTATCAGGAGAAGAAAAGATTACCAACAGCAAACTAGTTTGCCCAAATATGAAATGAATACATGTATTCAATATCATTTGCATTCAAGAGTAAAAATTTCTGTCTTCATAATGTATTTGATACAATGATTACAGATAATGTTATTTTCCAGTTGGAGTTTTTGCAAGTTGATACACTTCAAGAAATTTGGGAACTTGGGGAAAATTCATGGATGTAGTGTGAAAAGCTACTGCATCATCACAGGAAAATCTTTCCAAATCAGAAGGGACAGAAATAAAAGATAATCTTCTTAGATATTAAAAATAGCCTTGAAAAATAAGGGAAAGGTAACAGAAGAAATAGAAAGCTGTGAAGTATGGAGGCAGCTGCTGAGTCCAGAAGCAGTGTGCCAAGAAAGTGAAATTTTATACTGAAAGCAGAAAATTAGTTTCTCACTTCTAACTAGGGAATATCTGTAATCATGACTACTATGGGTGGGCAAAGAAGGTAACTCATGTTTTGGAAGGAATCGCTAGGATTACCAGAAGACTTGCAGTCTGAGACTTTGTGTCTCAGTTTACTTTCTAAAGGACAACTTAGCAAGATTATGTGATTTTCAGTTGCAGATGGAGATAGGAAAAAAGATGACGTGCAATATCTTCCACTTTTCTAGCGCCCATCTTTATCCTGTTGTCCTGGTTTTAGCTGGGATAAAGTTACATTTTTTTTTAGTGGCAGGTACAGTGCTGTGCTCGGGATTAGGTATGAAATTGTATGAGATTGCATAAAAAGGGGAATTTGGATGCAAGGTGGGTGTGAATGGAAAAGGAGTTTCAAAAGTAGAGGACTGGACAGAGACAGATACAAACATCAGAAAAAACAAACAAAGAAAACATCAGTAAATAATACACGGTATAGAGAAAGAGCAAATCTAGCTGGAGAATATACTGATACCAAAGAAAAAATGAGGTGATCAAGGTACTGCAAAGACAATATTTACCTACAACTAGAACCATAAGTATGAATAAAACAAGAAGACAGTCAAAATTCGGAAATCACCATATGTCCATAAAATTTTTACATGAGATGAAAAATGTGTATTTTTAAAAATTGATCAGAAGACTGTTTAAAGAGTATAATTTATATACTCATTTCTGACCCCAAACAGAATGAAGTGCAAAAATTCTGGATTTAGGGAATTATGCAGAATTTTCTCCGGAAGACTGAGAATGTGATACTTAAAATAGTATCTCACTTGGACAGGAAGAAAAATCTAGCAGTAGACTCTAGTTTTCAAGGAACCGATGCTATAGAAAGGTAACATAATAAACAAGCCAGCAAAATCTAAGAATAGAGAAGAGTAATTATTTCCTATTAGGACATGAAAAGCATAGAAATATCTTAATATTGGCTTGACTGATTCTGACAGATACTCACCATGCACAAGAATCTCTGGCATTCAATGCTTATAAACCTATATAAAGGTAGGAATCTAAACACAGATTTCAATATCCTGAATTTTGACATCTGAGTTTGAAAATACTGAATTTGCAACAGGCTTCCATCTGCATCATAATTACCATGATATCATCCTATTTGGTTTTAATCAAAGACTGGTAATAAGCTGCATTTCTTACCATCTTTATTAATAAGTACTTCCGAAATTGCATAGTATAAAGAGTTACATGCTAAAGGTAAAAATCCTATAGTAATTCTGACATACTTATGCTCCCTACAGAAAATGCTACAATATAAAAATCTAACAGTTTATTGCAGTCTGTTAATGAGCTGGTTTGCTAACAAGCTTCTGCAGCTAACCCTGTTTAGGTCTTCCAGCAAGGGGGTTCTAAAATAGGACTTTGTTCACAGTACAAAGCCTGACATTGCAACAAATGTTATTTGGGCCATGAGGAAGACATAACTTCATATTCTTTATTAGATTATCTATAGAAATTCAGAACTGCAGCATATACCAGCATATACAGTGTATAAAAAATACCTGCATTTGTATTTAATGTGTTCCTCAGACTGTAAGCAAGTATGGATGGAAAAGTCTAACTCAGGTAGAAATTCCTATTTAGAAAAATATTTAGAAGATGAGTCTTGCCAAAAAAATAATGTTATCTAGCTATGAATCTAACTATCTAACTATTCTCTCCTTGAGCAATTACTTTTCTGTAAGACAGAGAAGATATAAAGACATACTGTCATATTTTTTTGTCTTTCTCTTCAAACCTAGTAATTAGTTCCTGAAAAATACATTCTATTAGAGAAAAAGACAACAGCTTATTAGCAATTTCTTTTTACTTTTCCCTTAAGCTTTGAGATTGATTTCAGGGTGGACTACCAAACTGCATGCTCCATATTCTGGCAAATAGCAAACATTACTCTCTGAGTAACAACTTATGGTACATTTGGGGAGAGATCTTGCTTGCCAGTGAAGTTAAAAGAGTATGTTGGCAAGCAGCAAGAAAGTGGGGAGGGGTCTGTAAACTGGGGGTTCCCCAAACTCAACTTAAGTTGCTTTTATTAAAAACTGACAAAAGGTAGGTGTGAATGTTTCATAGGAAGTAAGCTAAAAATATAAGCAACTTGACAGATGGTTATATATTTACCATGTCTTTCAAACTTGTATCACTTTTCATTAATAAGAGCATCTAAAGTATTTGTAATCAGCTCAGATTGTTTATTGACATCTATCCAGCAAAGTCGAGATAGTCCACACCAAGGACCTTGTTAGGAAATGAGACACAAACAAAAATAACTTGTGAAAGATTATCTGAGATACTTGAAGTTTTTTGACATACATCCTCCTTCTGTGGAACAAGAGAGGAATGTGCAAAGTTCAGACATAAATTTAAAATAAATTTGGCCTATTTCAATGCATGTCTGTCTTAACAGGGGCTTTGAGTTAGAGCCCTCTAGTTCTATCACGGAGATCTGAATGGTTCTGAGGCAGCTGAAAAGTGTAAATTAGCTTCTGGATCTCAGAGTTAATGGAAAGGAGGATTCAGACAGCTGATCCAGGGTAGCTGCTGCTTTTGAAAAGCAGGCAACTGCCAGAGAAGTCTTATGGACCCTGCCAGGCAGCATGACTTTGTCCCACTCCTGTAGTAAGTCAAGCTTCCTACCCTCAGCACAACCTTGTGTTTAAAACACATGATCCTGGCCTAAATCTTACCTAGTCTATGTGTACCCTTCATCCCATGTGTGCTTAAAGAAAGAGGCTGTTATGTCAGGTACAACAGTACATTGTCAAAACAGTCACGACTTGGCCATAAGTTTTCAGTATAACTCTTTCAAAAAACCTAGGGGAAATAAAAAAGTAGCAAGGTTTTTAGAAGATGTGTCACTTAGCAACATTATAGAAGCCTACTAAGTAAAATTCTACCAGAGGTTTTCCTCCTTAGGCCATATATCACTGATTTATTATAAGTAGTAGTAGTTAGTAGATGTTACGGGCTTATTTTCAGAATCATAATTATGAAAAATAACTAATTTGGCATGGATAATTGTAGCACTACAATTTTAATTCATACTTCAATAGTGCAGAAACAGATATACAGATAGTAAAGAACTTTTTAAACTGAATTATGCTATTTTTTTTCTCCAGATTAATTGACTACTCCAACTCTCTTCATGATCAACTGTAGCCAGGCCTTTGTTTTCATCTTCAGGCTCATACTTTCCTGAGTGATGCTACTTTCATTAAATTTGTTTTATTTTTCTTACATTTAAATAGTTCCTTTTCATTCATTAACAAACCATACATGAACATTTGTTGTCCATATGAAATTATGCCAATAGAAGTCTTGCTAACTGAAATAGCTATATGTTTTCCCACTCTGAAGGATGAAAAACTTGTCAGTTGAAGTATAACAGGTTGCTTTTGCCAAGTTTTCTGGTTACAACTGAATAGGAATATCTGTGAAATTAAATAACATTTTCATATTTGATAGTTTGTCAGTTGTGTAAAAAAAAAAGCTGACACAGCAATCTGAATATGAAAACATATTAGCAATAATCTCCTCTGTGTTGATCACTGCAGGATCTCACTGAATTGGCTTAGCTTCAAGAATAACTATGAGCATGGCAGGTTCCTTGGCTTAGCCATCTTTTTGCACTTGTGTTGGTGTACTAAGGTACCCACTTGTGCAATTTGCTGTGCATATAGTTAGTAAGGGGGAACTATAGAGTCAGCTCCTGAGATAGGACTGCTCTGTACTCAGTTTCCCCAAAGTGTCCTGTTTTCCAACATGAAGCATCCTCTTGGATGAAGAGGAAGATTTTTGACCAGGCTGCAGGAAACCATTCTCTCAGCCACGTCAGTTGACCACAGATCAGTGGTGCAGCTCACATGCAGTGCAAACGCACCGCTTGCGCACACAAACCCCTCTTGGGGGATGCTCTCAAAGGCAAGTGTTCTCCTTTTGTCCATCACTGAGTCCGCTGCCCCTGTCACTGTCTCCAGTGGGAACCGAATTGGTCACGTTCGGCTGGGTTTGGGCAGTCTTCACTTGATGCCTCGCAGCCCCGTGGAGTGAACATGTGTACCTTGCTCCCATTTGAGAGCTTCTGCAAAGGCATGCCCTGGTGGCGGCCAGCCAGCCAAGGTAGGCAGCTTCTCACACGAGGAACACAAACACACCATGCCAACGTTTAATATTTATTATCATACCTCTTATTTTGCACCGTAATGGGTTATATATATATGTTCAGCTACCTGTGCATCCTGGGAGACTTCTATGACCTAGCAGCAGCTGGAGGTATTAATAAACCATAACTCAATTTCCACATCTATTTTATATCCACAGAACAAATAAAAACTCCCATTTTTCGACGTTTTAATATGTTAATGTCAAGGTTCAATAAATAGCATTTACCTCAACAGCGTGAGCAGAGCGAAAACCCGCATGCTTGTGTCAAAGCATAACATGAGAATCAACATCTGTCAGAAAATTGCACAGACATTCAAGCGGCTGGTTTCTAGTGTCGGAGGCTCGCAGCAGCCCGGGCCGGCAGCGGGATCGGCTCCCGGGCGCTGCGGAAGCATCCTCCGCCGGGCTGGGCAGCCGCGGCCCGCCCCGGCCCCGCCCGCCCGCGCTGAGGCGCCAAGAGGCGAGAGCAGCGTGGTCGCGGCAGCATGAGCAGCCCCCAGCCCGGGCAGCAGCGGAACGGGTACGCGACTGCAGAGCCCGCGGGAGGCCTCCCCGGGCTCTTCCCGCCCGCCATCCCGCGGATCCCTCTCCCACTGTCGCCGTGCTCCCCTCACACGCCGGCTGACTAAAGTTTATCCGGGCGGGCCGCGCCGCTGCCGCCCGCGGGTGAAGCCGTGGTGGCGGGGCCCGAGGGCCGCGCCGTGCGGCCACCGCGGCCTCTGAGGGCGGGATGGAGGGAAGCTGGAATCCTCTTGGGCGGGAGGGAGGGAAGCTGGAATCCTCTTGGGCGGGAAGGAGGGAAGCTGGAATCCTCTTGGGCGGGAGGGAGGGAAGCTGGAATTCTCCGGGACGGTAGGGAGGAAGGGAGGCTGGAATGCTCCGGGGCAGGACGGGGAGGAAGGTCCGTGCAGCCGAGGGCTCTCCAGGCAGCGCCGGCCGCCGCCGTGCCGGGGGAAACCCGTCCCGTGGGGAGGCGCTTCCTGCAGCCCCTAAAGGCCCTGTGGTGAGGGCACGGCCTGTTCTACTTGGGTTTCGTAATCGCTGGGATAGGAAAAAGAGCAGGCAGGGTGTCTTGTGTTCATTATTTCCGGAAACGAGGGCCGGCGTGAGTAATATGCAATTAATCAAAGTCGGAAGTGGCTCTGCAAAAGTGAAGTACGTTCAGTGAAGGGAAGTGTTCTTGTACTGCTTAATTGAGGCTCAGTATTCGTACACAGTGTTTATCTTTACAGGTTTGATGGGTTATCTCCCAAGAAAGTTGTGAATATAATTAATTTGCAATACACTGAGTATTGTTTTTCTGTAAGAAAGATTGAGTTTTCTCTTTCGAAACCTTCCCTTCCAGTACGGAATATGTAATGACCTTATCTCAGTACCTGTATTAGGGGAAAGATTAAAAGCTTCAAGTAAAGGAAATCCCACATTTATTTAATCTAGTAATCATCATAAAATATGATATTTAAAGAAAAAGTTTGTATTGAAGGTCATCAAGAGCCGTGGTTGGCTTTTGGGGAACAAGACCTTAGCTGAAGATGTTTATTTCTTATTTTTAATACGCACTTCGTTTTTTACCTGTGATTTCAATGCCAAGGTATTGATAGTTGGTCTTCGAATAGAATTGTAACATAATGCACATGACATCAAAGATGAGGAAGCAGAGGAAAAACTTATAAAAAGGAGGTTGATCTGATACCCCCCCAGTCCTCTAGTTGCACTATATTGTTGTGTAGCTGACTGTCATAATTACTGTATGAAAAAATTTGAGATGATAAATTCTGTTTTAGGATTCTCAAAATAAATTTTTGTAATGGTACTCCATTTTTTAAGTAGCTGAATGACATTTGTTCCTTTTTCAGATGGTGTTACAGCTTACTTGAAGCCTAGATGGATGAAAAAAAAGTGAAAAGGGAGGCAGTGTTCTCTAGCTACAAAACCTTTTTCTCTATTTTCCCTTGAAATAACTTTTACAAAATTTTTATAGACTACTGATTACTCTAAAATTTAGGTTTTTGTTTTCCCCCATTGTTCTTAGCAGTATTCTTCATGGCTTTCAGTTTCTGTTATTTTTGTTCAGAAGTTATTATGGGTTATCCTAAGGGTAAGCCTCGATTGCCTGTTTTACAGCTAGCTATAGTATTTTTTAGAGTAGCTTTCATTCATGCAATTCTAGAACTTACAAGTGAGCATAAAGAAGATTATGCTGCCCCAAATCCATAAACTAATTTTCATGTGTGTGCTTGACTGCTAGCCAAGGCCTTGGCTTCTGCTCAATCAGAAATTAAGTGGTTTATACCCATTTCACACTCTTGAGTTCTTGTGCACTGAGTTGAGGGAATTATCTTGCCAAACACAGTGATTTTAAGTAGAAGTAATTGAGTAAGGCCTTTGGGGGGTTTTTATGTTCTCTTTGATGTAAGCTTTCTGCTTATTTTTTAGATATGCTCCTCTCCCTGTGAAGTTGGTACTCTGAGGGACCTCCACTTACATACAGTTCTGTATTTATTAGAAAAGTAAATACTAGCTTTTGTTATGTTTTGAATAAGTAGAGTTGCTAGGGAATAATTTAACAAAAGAAGAACTCACGACCTCTTAGTTCAGAATACTACTATCTTTCTGGAGCTCTTTTCCCAGAATGTTTTATTCAGTGTAGTTCTGCATTGTGTTTCATCCCTCTCCAAAGACATCACTGTGAATGTCACTTAGCCAGAAGCGGTCATTTAAAGTCCAGTTGTGTTTTAGAATTTGTAAAGCCCTATTTTTTAGATATTTTAAATAATCATATAGCTGAAACATTTTCTTGATGTTTCAGTTAACCTGTCAAAGTTCAGATTGGCACAGAGTGGTGTGAGGGCATGTCTTTAATCTCTTTTTTTCTCTGAGCACTTTTCCTTCTTGGTAGGATATAGCCCCAACTTTGTAGTTACAGTGATTCAAGTCAGTTTGGGCATTCTTAGAATCACATACTTGATTTGCATGTTTGCTTTGACAATTGACAATTCTGGGCACTATTTCCAATGTTGTCAATGTGTGAGAGAGGTGTGTGGGTTACATCAAGAGTGTGTGTTCCTCCCTCCTTACTTTGAGATGGTAGCCTTAAAGATGATCTTCACTCATTCCAAGAACAAGCCAAAATTGCTAACTTGTAATGTGCCACATACAGACTATTCAAAACCAGCAATTTATCTTTGGTAAATAGCACCTTGTAGGTTTCTAAAGTACAGTTTTATCATGTTCTGGCATTGTTTTCACTCAAACAGTGTAACCTCTTTATGACAAGCTAACTGAAAGCCTCTAATACATGGTTTTAGTTATAAAAATAATGATTAACTAAACACTTACCTTCTAATGTTTGTCTTCTGAAAGTGCTGGTACTAGTGTTGCTAGGAGATGTCTTGCTGCTTGCAGTTACATGTGATATATTTTTCTGCATGGCTGTACATCACAAGAAGGGTATCTTAGTCTTAAGCTATAGTCTTTGGTAAGAGGAGCTCAAGAAGAAAAGTACTGTGCCCCTTGTATTTTGATAGGCTAATCACTGTATTTGAGATGTTCCATTGGTTTGTTTTTCAAGTTGTAGCAATATGGGTGAGAGAGTTTGGGGAAATTTCTTCTAATTTGATCTTTTCTTTAAATTTTCGAAGCTTAAGTATATTTGTGGAGAGAGATGTCTGCCTTTCTTTTCTTTGAGCTGAAAAGCACAGAAATTCCCCCGTTGTGTTTCACACTGTCTGAGCAGGCTTTCACCCATAAGGAGGCAAGAGAAAATGATGTATCACCTTTTTTTTTATTCCTCCTTCCCCCAGATGTACTCTTCAGGGCAGGGAAAGAAGCAACCTTTTGTGGCACTTTTATATATTATATCTAAAGAAAAAGTTCTTGAACCCATCTCCTGTCAGTTTTCAGAAGGCTTTCGTAAGACATAATCTCAAGAGCAAATTAGCAGGCCTCAGATCTTTGGTGGTAAATGTTGTAACAAAAGGTAAACTTAAGGTGATAAACATATGGTCAGAAATTAATACCTGCAGAGGAAGGTACCAAATAGGAAGCTACTGAGCACTTGTCGTAGGCAGAAGTACAAAATAACTTAGAGGCTGGCAGTTATCACAGTCATCATAAAAAGGATTATCTTTGGGTGCGAAGAATGGCAGTACATGATATACCCGAACCTTTGAAATATACAAGGTATTATCTATAAAGGATAAATTGCTCTGTCTTTGAATTGCTCAGTGCTCTGCATATCTCAACCTTCTTATCTAAAAATGAAATTTGCAACCTTGCTTGGATGCCTTTTCCTTGAAAGGAAATGTTGCATATATAAGTTCCTGGAAAGCACTTAACACTGATGTTTACTATCAGTAAACATCAGTGGTTTACTATCAAAATATTAGTGAATGTGTGATCTTAGCCACATTCTGATCCTGGTTACTTTAAACTTGTGCACATTAAATTAATAAAATTTGTAGTAGCTCTAGGTCTGTGGTGTTTGCTGATGGCTGTTTTTTACTATAAACTGTAGTTTCAGCAGTGAAGCATCCTGCAAAAAAAGAGAGGATTATTTGGAATGGCCTGAATATTTTATGGCAGTAGCTTTTCTGTCAGCACAAAGAAGCAAGGATCCAAGCTCTCAGGTAAGAAGGCAACATATAACAATAAGATAACCTAATCTATATTGCATATTGAATCAGATGTACACATAGAAGTTTCAGGAAATTCCTAATAAAAGTTATTTCAGTATATAGCTATTCAGTTTTTAACATAGTCAGCACCTTCTGTTACAGAAATTCTGTTATTGGGCCTGACCTCATATGTATAATTCTGTGTACATTTGTAACTTGGAGTTTTAGAAATCATCTTTTCATCTGGAAGTTAAAATAACACATGAATTTTGTCTCCTTTTTCCAGTAAATACAGTCACTTTAAGAGGAGGATAAAACTGCTGAAAGTTTTAAGTTGTGATTTTTCTAAGACCTTTTACAAGTTTCTTTTCCTCACCTGTAAGAGTACTTGTTTGTTTGTTATTGGGTTGACTAGAGTTTTCATCTAGCTTGTTCCTCTCTCAGGATCCCCTGTTCTCTATGCTTCACTGTCTGTTCCCATTTTTCACATGTTTCATGTGCCTCTGTTCAATATTGTTCAATATTGATTTCATGTCATTGATACAGCTCCTGAAACATGTTATTCTGCAGGATCCAGTCATCCTGTTAGATTTCCTTTGTGTGAAAAAATCAGGAAGCAAATACCAGAAAAATAATCTATTCACTTCCTTCTGTACATTATGGCACTTAGCTCTCTGAAGGTTTTTCACTTGGGACTAAAGTTTTGTTACCCAAGGCTGGTTGATAAACACATCGTGTGAATTAAAATTAGTAGTATTGCAATTTCAACAAATGATATGGGCGGAACACATAAAAATGGGACACATCATCATTTAAGAAGAGTCCCTTTGTAGACTTGGGTTGAAGCAATAAAGGGTGGGAGTTAAAAGGTTTAGAATTTTAGTTCATGTTTGCAACAAGCCACAAAGGCTTGTGAGGCCTGCATAAGCCAGCACTTGTATTTCTGTTACATCTTTCATAACTTTTCTTTTGCTCATGTTGCTCATACTGCTCCTGGGAAAGCTAGTTTGGGGAGCTGAACTTAGTGATCACCAGGGTTCATTCAGTGCTGCCTGAACTAGGTTCATTTCATGAGCAGACAAGGAACAGTGCTGGCAGGCTGGGATGGGAACAGCATGACCAAAGTGCGAGCAGAGTTACATCTGCCCTGACTTATTTCAAAGCCCCCCCAGTTAGGTACAATTGTAGCCCTGCTCACTAGATGATATGACTTAATAAATTAAGTGAAGCTTGTATCTCTTAAATGAAAATTGTAGGACTAACTTTTCATGTCTCATCTTTGTTGTTGACACATTGTTTTGCATGCTGCTGATACTATATAAATCTGATTTTATTTAGGTTGGTGCCTGCATTGTAAATTCAGAAAACAAGATTGTTGGAATTGGCTACAATGGGATGCCTAATGGTTGCAGCGATGATGTACTACCCTGGACAAGAAGAGGAGCAAATAGATTAGACACAAAATACCCTTATGGTAAGGCTTCCTATGGTTGACAGGTTAGACTTGTGATGTCTGTATCTGTGAAAGTTCAGTTGGTAAAGTATTGATCAGTTTTCCTTCCACTCATATTAATATGTTATTGTTAATGTGGTACACCAGGATAAAAATCAGTCTTTTTGAAGGACTGACTTCCTGGTGAAATAGGTTCATAAATATTAGCCATTTTGGATTGGGTAGTGAAAGCCTGTAAATATGAAGCAGCTCATTAGCACACAGTTGCAGCACACAGATGATTGCTGCTTCTGTGTGTTTGTCACCACAGAAATTACAGAGTGTGTATATGCAAAACAAGTAATTGGATGTAAAATACAGGTATTAAAATTACAAACTCCAGTGGTTGTGGGAAATTTCCATTTCAGGTGTTGATGGCATAGATTATATGTACTACGAAGAAGCTGAATATTTGTCTTGAAGTCTGTGTGCCGTGGGTCTACCCTTCTATGGGTGAGGTGACTTTCACTGTTTATTTTAGCCTCTGATTGATTCCCAGTTACTAAATGGACAAAAAGAATGAAGAGCAAGGATGGTTTCATGGTAGATGTGGTTGACTGCTGCTTTGGATCTTGCCTTTGTCTTTACAGTAGGCATAGTTTGGCCTTCTGTAAGTGTTATTTAAAGGGCCCTCTGTGAAATTTGGTGGACCTATCAGCAGGGCTGACTTTTCTGGATCAGATGTGGTTTGCAGGAACCAAGGAGACTGGGCTGCCTCAGGCGTCATGCCACAAGTGCTGACTGCCGTGCGTGGAAATTGGGTAGAGAGCTGCCTTGGTGGCCTGCAATGGCTGATGTGGGGAAGAAACTTTGGTTAGGACTGGTAAGAGACCATACAGCTCCCATGCTTCCTTAAGTCCCCCTTCGTCTCTCTGTACCCACTCCAGCTCCTGCTGCACCGCTGTGTGTGACACCAATGCAGCAGAAGCCATGGGCACAGAAAAAACAGGAGCTTTTTCATCCTGTGCTTCATCTCGGCCTGTCTTGAGCACAGGTATGGCAGGGCGGAGAAGCACAAACGGGAAGGAAATTTTCCTTCTCCCTGCATGGGTGGGGGAAAGTTAGCACCGGAGTTCACCTTTTGCAGAGAAATACTCTTTTCCAGTGGCCAGTGTTTATCTCTGCCTACTAATTCTGTTTCTTACTTGTAACTTTAACAACTGGTGTGATAGAGAAATTAAACTTGCATGAGTTTTGACATAGCCTGAGTTCACTCAGAGCTCTTTCTAAAGACATTTTCTGGTTTTCTATAGTATTGAAGTGAAAGATGATATGCAGTGGCTCAGCACGTAATTCATCAGTTTGATATTTTTGACTTCTTAAAACCCCAGTACTTGTCCTTGTTCACTTCACCAATTTATTATAAAACCTCTAATGGTAATTCTTAAGCTTGAGACCACTTAATAATATTTTTTGTAACAGATATACTCCCAATATAGGGCCAAATTTGAAGTGTGCTCCTGCCAAATTTGAAGTCTGCTCTGAACCACTGTTTTTACTTGTAGTGCTGTGACCATAATGGTACAACTTGGTATGACTGCTCTTTATTTACAGGGCAAGGAAACAAGTGTTAGCTCATTGATTAAATATAAAGCACTGAAAACAGAATATTGATTTTGGTTGAATCTTTTTGCTGCTCTAAGGTCTCATTTCTGAGCTAAAATCACCATGGGTGGTCTCTGGCATTGGAGCATGTTCCGGGCACTCAAATCTAAGCTGACCAGTTTAAACTAAAAGTACTGTGAGCAATCTTTGTACAAGATGATGTGAGAATTTTTTTCCTTTTGTTAACTCTGACTGCAGAAGATGTGGAGCATGTGATGTTTAAAAAATGAGCTAACTAGTAACAGCCTGGAGAGCCAAGTTGATTTCCAGGAGTTGGTCTAACTACTACCCTTCCCCCACCATTTTCTTAGTCTTCACCTCATTAAAAAAATCACAACTTTGTAACACAAAGTGTCTGCTGTGATGAATAAACAACCTATTTTGTAATTCACAGATCATTTAAACTCTAGCAATTTCTTATTAATCTTGATAGCAGAGTTGACAGACCAGACAAGTATATGTAAAAAAAAAATCTTCTGCGTAAAAAATTCTGGTAGATGCAGAGACACATAGAATTTCTACTAAAATCTCATTAAACTGTCATTTTTCCTTTCTCTTTTTGCTAATCATCACAGCATTTGTGAAAATTGAACTTTTTATCCTTGCTTTTTCCTTACTGGCTTGTTCAGAGACAGTACAATCATACTGTGTGCTCCATTAGCTAATCATGGGAACGATGGCACTTTCATCACTGCAATGTAGCTTATTAAATGAAGCTGATGGTAATTGTGCATGTATCACCACACTAAGTAGGAAGATGTTTTTTGGTGCTACTTCATGCATCTGCAGTGCTGCAGAAAAGGTCTGGGGTTGGATCTGGGTGCTGACCACCTGGTCTTGGGTCCTCTAGGGTTAGCTGTGAATGCTTAGCTCACTTCCCGTGTTTCTTACCACTCTGACTGGCTTTCTCCAGAGCAAAGCTTCAGTATTGCTCTTCCAGTGGTGCTCCAGAGGGCAGGATGGAAAAAATACTGCAAGAGAACAGTCATCAGGTATAGACTTAAAATGAAAAGCCTGCTGAGATGGGATGCTTAACCCTCCTCCTTCCCTTGGGCCATACTGGCAGATAGGCAACACATACTCTGTTTCATGCTCTGAAAATCCCTCTTGGGTGGGCTGCATAAAAGTCTTCTCGCTTTTTTATGCACTTTGAACTGAGACATACAAAATAACTGTGTGGTGTCATGGGACTCCTGGAGCTTGAGGAAACCCAGGGCTCAGGGTGGTGTGTTGCTGAGGGAGCCCTAAGATGAGCACAAGCCAGTCTGTGCCAGTTGGCTTCAGTAACAGGGGACAGTGCCTGGCCCTGTCTGTGTTTAGCAGCATAAACATAGTAGGGGATTGGACCCAGAGGCGATCTTTGCAGAAGGATGTTAGGTGATCATATAACAAATTTATTGAGCTCTAGAAGAACTGATGGGTGCATTGATTCTATAGCTCTGATCAGATTCAGTTTCATGGCTAAAAATCTTCCAATTTCCACCCTAAATTTATCTGTGGTTAGTTTTTAGGTTCTTGCATGTGCCAGCAATGTTCTTTTAGCTTTTCTTATTCAATGTGGTTAACCCTTCTTCCTTCCCTGTGCACTTACTGGTAACAGTTACCTTCTGAACTTCTGTGTGAGGTTAAACAAGTCCTGTCATTCTTGAATTTTGCTGTATCTTGAAACTTGTTGATTGGGAACTCACCACTGTCTTGGTTACCTATGTCTGCTGCAATATACTGTATGTATCTATCTCACCCTCGAGAGTGGATTCTGCTCAGCTCACTGTTAGGGGCAGTGTTGTGCTTGATTAAGAAATCCAGGTGTAACCTGAGCTGGTACTGGGAGAAGGCATCAAAATGTGGTAGCTAGTGTTCACCTTTCCTTAGAGGATGCAAAGGCATTTGGATATTACAGGGATAATGACATGGATTGCCTGTATTGATACTGTGCATTCCTTATGAGACTCTTGAAGTGGATAAAGGCTCTTCCTTCCAGTTGTGATGTATATTTGGACAGTATAGCCTTCTTATATCAGAAAGCACAGAGTGTTTTACAGAGTGCCATTTTTCACAGCACAAAATCAGGATTTCACCATTATGTTGAAACTGGCTCCGGGCTGCCAGTCACTGACAGCAGCAGGGATGTATGGGTGCACATGAGAGAAATGGAAGGCCAGTTTTACTAAGATTTTATTAAACATTTACTAAGATGTTATGAAAAGCTCTTCCTGAAGCATTGTGTTCAGTACTATGTACAGAAGCTTCATAATAATTACGCAAAATTCTGTCTTCCAGAGTCAAAAATGTGCCCTCTGCTTCTGTTAGATGAATCTGAGGATCTGTTTTCTCACACCAATCATTTAAAATATTACATTTTTCTCCTATTAACACAAATCTTCCCACTAAATCTAGTTGCTGTGCTCCTGTTATGCCCTCTGTCTCCACTGTAATCTAAGAACATCTATTTGACAACCAGTCTCTAATTAAGGGTTTTAAATTAAAATGACTGGCAAAATTAGAAACCTCTGAGCAATATAGAAAATATTGAGTAAGTGTGCTTACAAATATTTATACAGGTTCAAATATGATAAAATATGTGCTGTGGCAAAAAGTATGCTCTAATTGAACAGTACCTGCTGTGTAAAATGAAACAAACTGTTATCAACATTTCCTTGTGTTAGGATTATGAGCTTTTTGTCAATTTTTCAGAGAAATGAACACTCAACAATATTCAGGCAAATGTTAGTTTTATGGAAGCTGTTATTTTGACAGCACAAAATTTGATAAGGCACTCCGAAGAAGTGTGATGCTCCCTCTCCAATTGGCAGTGCAAAGTCAGGTTTTAGCTGCAAAGGGGATCTATAGGAGATGGTCTCCACTTACAGCCACTCACTCTTGCCCTGCATGGTTTTTTGCCCAGTTCTGGTGTCATACATCAAATGTGTAGAAAGTTTGGAGATTTAGAAACAACAATTCCCATTGTTCTACATTGCCCACTAAGAAAAACCTCTGTGTTCTGCTAGGAGTAGAGCTAACTTGGAGAAGGATGAGAGAAACTGTGAAATAGAGTGGGTTACCTAACGCTGCTCAGGTTTTTGAGAGGGGCTTCTCTGACCCAGCAAGTTTTGTGATGTTCATAAATGAGATGAGGTGAGCCAATACTGAGCCATCTTCACTTCCCAGTACTCGTTATTCATGGAAGAAAGCAGTGAGGCTGGGGTTCCATTTTTCTTACTAGGACTCCCAACAAATCTGCTGCTGTTATCCTTGTCTCTGTGCCCTGACCACAACAGCTGCTATTCTCCAGTACACAGAGAGAAAGAGAGAGAAAGAACAGCAGGAAGAGCTGAGGGCAGTACCAGCCCAGTATCAGTGTCTCCCTGCCCTTAATGAAGTGACCAGCAACCATCCCAATGCTTTTGAACAGGTTGAAAAAAATAAATGTCATTCTACAAATTCCAGGTCCTTCAACCACTGCCCCCAGTGGTTGTCACTCCAGACTCTATTCCTTAAATTAATGTTTTGATACCTTTTGTGGTTCTTGCTGTGTTCAGTGTCAGAGTTCCAGCAAGTAAAGGATAACAAAATTCTTAGTCTGGCTCAATTAGTAATTAATATCATTAAAAAGTCATTCTCCCTAGCCCTTCTCCGATTGCTTCTTTAAAGGGTCTTTAAAGTTATGGTTGTCCTTAGCATGCACTTCATCAAGCATGTAAGCCTTTTAACAGTATTAAACACTTTGACTAGTCTTGTGGTTCTTATAAAATTGCTAGTCAGAACATACTTAGAATGTGGGAAGAGTACTTCTGACTGCAACCCACTGGGAACATGCTCATGTTAAGTATTCAATCCTGAAAAATTACCATTTATAGGGTAAGCAGGGGTCTCTTATTTACAGGTGAGCTTAAGGAAGAGTACCACCTCAGCTATGCAACACAAACCAGCATGGAATGAGAAGAGATAGAAACACAAGCAATTAATACTACCAGTAATGAAGCAGTCAATCAAAATCAGCTTTTTACGTTTTTTTTCCCCCCCTCTCATGAACATAGTAGCAGGTGGTGGGAATGTCAGAGCACACACACTTAACTTCTTGTTGCATGGTTATTTCTTCAGCTAATGAAGCCTTTTGAGAATACTTTTCAAGCTACTTTTCCAGAAAGGAAACCAGTGTTGTGGACTTGATATTGTGTTGGCTATATGTGAATACTATTTTAAAAATACCAAAGCTCTGGAGCTCCTTAATAGAGTATTGTAAAAATTATTAGTTTTACTAATCTGCTTAAAGATCCAATTTTCAGAGTTCTGAATACTGTGCACCTGTGAAAGGTTGTTTTAAGTTAGCTTCTGAGAATCTCAGAGAGGACAATTTCTAACTATTAGCAGGAATACTTAACAGCTTATAAAACTTCATAACACCCCAAATGTAAACTAGTTAGTCATTAACAAGAGGGATTTTGGACTTCTGGATTTATTTTGTTTCTCAAAAAAGCTGGGCAGGTCTATAAGAAAAATCTGCAGGTAATAGATCTATCTTACCTGCTCAATGCCTATTTGTCAGAGAGAGGTGAATATGAGTAAGAGGGAGTTAAGAGTGATGGGACAAAGCCTAAAAATACTTGTCTGATGCCAGCACCTTCTTAAGAACCATCTGGCATAATATCCCTTTATAGGTAGCAGGTGTCTAGGGAGATGTATAACACAAAGATTCGTGTAGTGATAGTTCCCCAGAATATACTTTCAAATCACAGCAACTGAGACAAAATGGTTTGGTATTCAATAGCCCAGTAGACTAAAAAAAAAAGTAATACTGGATGGAAAATTATCACTTCTGGAATCAGTGCAAGGTTCTGGTCCTGTACTGGTTTCTGCAGTAAGTTCAGTCAGAAATATTTGGTTAGGTGCATGAAAAATGTACCTCATTTTCTATTTGAAATTAAAACTTACTCTGTTTGTTGTAGACTTAAGTACTTTTTCTCTTGGAATGATTAGTCTGTTTCTTATTGCTGTCTCTGTGCCTTCTGTCCGCATGGGATAGCTGTAATTTTTCTTAACTTCAGATTGTGTGAAGATGGTCAGGAGGCAAAATCTATTTTGCTCCAGCTGATTATCTTCTATAAGTTATGCTTGGCCTGATATTATTTTTGCTTGGGAAGAGGTTTGTTGTTGAAAGTTTGTAGAAGTCTGCCAAAAGAACCTTTTTCTCTCCCATTTCCCTCAGTGCAGGAAGGAAGCTTGTTGCAGTACTAGTAATTAAACTTGTCTGGCTTTACAGCTGAAGATTTCTGAGATTTAGTGAAGGAAAAAGATTTACTGAAGGAATTAGTTTTGTTTCTTTTATAGTTTTGGGAGTCTTTGAAAACATCCTTCTTTCTGGAGACCTTCTGTTTTTTAAGCTGCTGCCTAGAACATAAATATATTGTTCAAAGAAACTTAAAAGTGATGTTTCTGTCCTGTTGACATTTCCAGTGGTGGAAATTATGTCACTCTTTTATTCAATCCTCCATAGGCCCAGAAAAATAATTCTCTGACTATTTATTGTAAAGGCTTTATAAGATTGATGCATCTTAGTAATATACTTGGAGTTCAACATATTTTCTGGATTTTCTGAATGTATAGGTTCATGTAACTGCATCTCTCATACACTTAATGGCATATATTTAAAATACAGTGTGACCCAATAGCAGTTGCAATAGAAACAGTAAAAATAGTGAAAGAAGCCTTAATGTGATGGTTCTTGGCTCTTGGTGGTTTTTTTTTTTTTCTTTTTCAATTTCCTTTTTTTTGTGTTGGTTTCTGGTTTTAGTGGTTATGACAAGGTATGTGGACAGCATGGCATGGGTGTGGTAGAAGCAAATACTGAGTTTTCTTTAGCAAGTGTTCAGTCCTTTGTGACTTGTCTGCATGGGAAGGTTTGTGTGCTGTAAGTTAGGCTGTAAATTTGTAGTGCATTAGCTGTTGTATAGAAAATTCCATGTAGACATTTAGCGCATATGGAAAACATTTCCATTCAGCAATGATTCCTGCGTGTTGAAGGTACTGCAGTCTGTTATTTGTGTGGTGAGATCATTCAGACAGAGGTCAGCATGTAGCACTAAGTTTACTGTGAAGTTGTGTGGTGAAACTTGTTCTGTTTTAATTTTCACATGGGCGCAAGGGAGAAGAAAAGGACTTTAAAAAAATCTGTTCTTCAAAAAAAGCAGTGGAAAACCTCTTAATGTTGTCTGCACATGCAGGTCTCTAAATGATCTCAAACCCACACCACACTTCAGCATCTGTTTAAGCAGTCAGGGCAGCAGGCATTTTCTTAGCAGGTAGGTATATAAATTATGCAACTTGCTGTTATTCCTAGGAGTAAACAGGAAGTTCTTGCAGAGATCCCGTTTTTTTTCAGAGCTTGATTGTGGATGACATAGAAACTGTGCTCTTCTCAGCTGTGTTGCTAACACATTAGATAATCTGTTCATGTGTAGCGTATAAACACTGAAACCCTAAGGTGCTGCTCTCCAGAAACAGCTATTGTGTTAATGGTGGAGTGAGGCAGGATGGTCCATTTCTACCTGGCCTATCTCAAATCCATGGAGAAATGCAGGACTTTGTTTTCCTGCTTGTGAAGTCTGGCACCTTTTAATGAGCAGTAAAGTCATTCTGATATTAAAGTTGGATGTTTTTATGGCTGAGTGTGTCTCATGTATTCTGGGGGTGGGAGAATCCTGCAGCAGCACTGAACCATTCTGAGGCCCAGAGGACAGAGCTGCTCAGTTTTACTTGGCGATTCTGCTGCCTTTAAGAGTGCACAGTGCGCTCCTACAACCATTAGACTGTTCCTATCTGTGCATGTAAACACATAAATGAGCTGTTTTATACTGGCAGTTAGATACTCCAGAGAGTTGTGAAGCTGTGAGATATTGCTTCACTAAGGGTGGTTGCAATGGCTTGGCCCACAGCCTACGGCTTTGTTGCCTGCAATAGGTGTTAGCAAATGGCAGTGCTAATGCACTTAATGATATCATTACTAATCGGCAGCCTGGTCAGAACAATTGACCTTCATTGATCTTGATATTTCTGCTTTTATTTCATTCTCTGCCCCTTATGCTAAGCTGTGCAAGCTATTTGCCTTTGAGAAGAAGTAAGCAGTTATATTGTAACACTTTAGTTTGTTCGACTTATTTTAATGATCAGTATTATGAATTGTTTCTTCCCTTGTTTAATCAGTGTGCCATGCTGAATTGAATGCCATCATGAACAAAAACTCAGCTGATGTGAAAGGCTGCAGCATGTATGTTGCCTTATTTCCATGTAATGAATGTGCAAAACTCATCATCCAGGCAGGTAAGCAGTAGTGCCAGCTTGCTTTTTCAGGGTTGCAGTGCTGCCTGCTCATTGGTATCTTCTAATAGATGTATTTGATGTTAAATTGCTGATGTTAGATCTAAATTAATTGCACTGTCAACCTCATAAGATGCTACTTATGGGGGTTTTTTGCATCTCAATGGTGCCAAATTTTTCCAGTGCTAATTGCATCTACTGTGATTCTAAACGTACTTCTAATTTAGGTTTGTAACTTCTTAGACCAGGAGCTGCCAAAGAACAACACAGGCTTTGCATATAATTACTGTCAATTTTACTGTGTTCTGGCACTTTGAATAGAGTAGGGCAGAAAGAAATAAACTTCTGCATGACAAAAGGTCTGTTGGGAGTATATACATGAAATTTTAATTTGAATATGATGCATGGTAGATATTTGAAGAATTTAAAATATCTTTGCTCATAAATGTCATAAGATTTCTATGATCCTACTTTAATTATGTCTTTCATTACAATTATTATAAATCTGTGCCACTGCAGCAAGTGTGCTGGCCTAAATATGCCTCCTTTTTTGAGATTAGGCAGTATCTGCAGCAGGCTTCAATTCTGTAAAAATCTCTTCTTAAAGTAGCACGCATTTCGCTCACTGAGTGAAGTCATGCAGTCCCAGCATGGATTGCTGTTCTGGGGAGTGTCTCACTACTAATGGCCACAGGAATATAGGAAGAAAGCAGCAAACAGCACTTCTTTATTTTGGTTCAGTATGGCTTGAAATCAAGAGGGGTGAAGAGGGAAAGATGATGGTATTCTGCATTGTGCTTCATACAATTCTCTTACTTACAGAATCAAATGCTCTTCAAGGTAGATTGGCTGCTTGTTCGCAATGTAGTCACTCATCCTTTTCCTTAGGCACTTATGTCAGCACTAAATTGCAATGTACCGGTATTCATGCTGTCTGGCAAACACGGGAAGATGTTGATCAGCTGCAAAACACTTGTGAATTCTCTTTTGAAGCCACTATATTTTTCCCCTGCCTAAGTGATTTAGGCAAAGATCATTCAGCAATTTTACACAGCATACATTTGTGAGTAGAGGTGTACCAAGGAGTTGTAGAGCATGTGGATGAATGCTGCGTCATCTGATTTTGTGCACCAGACATTATTAATGTTTTTTTCAGTGTAATTCTAACATTTTTTCTATGAAATTTCTTTAGGCATAAAGGAAGTTATTTTCATGTCTGACAAGTATCATGACACTACAGAAATGACAGCTGCACGGCGGATGTTTGATTTGGCAGGTATTATATATAGGTGAGAGAATTAACTTTATCTTTACTCTGGAATGGAAGAAAAGGAGGGTGTGAAAGAGACCAACTTTAGGGCAAATGTTCTTCTTCTATCAGTTATGTAGCATTTTATTTATTCCTCTGTAGTGTTTGTAGATGGTTTGCTCTGTAGAAGGACTGGGTTGACAGACTGTTGCACCATTCTTTTGTCTTGTGTATGGTTAAAGTTCAATTTTGGAACATTTGTGTGAGAAAATGGTCCATAACTCATTTTGCTCCTGGAATGCAAGAGAAATTGTCAAGGGGGTGGTTATTTGTCACATTGTAGTCTGTAGAGTCTTCCTTGACCCTGCTTGGAGCAGGAGGTAGGAATAGATGATCTCCTGAAGTGCCTTGCAACCCGAATTACCCTTTGATCATACAAGTTGGACTGAAACAACCAACTGATTTTGTTGTTTCTGTGGATTACTCCATCCTTATTGAAACTTCAGTATCTTTTTGTTGCAGTCAGTTTGGGAAGGTGTCAAACAAGCCGCCCGTAATTAATTCTTGGTACCTACAGCTGTTCATCTTCTTCAGTCAGATTTTAGGTGACAAAAGGGTAAAAGTTGGAAGATTTGCTGTAAAGTAATGATAATCTGAAAAATGTTTTAAGAGTGGGGTTTTTAAAGACACTGACAGAGGTACCTAAAGACAATCTGTTCAACAGCGAGTTTGATAGAGAGTTACATGCTGTGGGTGAGGCTAATTATGTAGTCCAGGGAGGCTTTGCAACTCTAAAAAGTTTTACAGTATTAATATAAAGAGTTCGAAAAATTTGCAAACATAACAATTCTGACAGATAAAATTTTAGGATGAAAGATACCTACTGGGCTAAGAAACATCCATGGAAAAACACAGCAGTACTTGAAATTCAGTTTTAGTCCTTCAGTGTATTTCCTGTCTACTAAGACTGTTTGACTAAGAAGCATAAATCATTCTCTTGCAAGTCAAATCTTGTAACTTCTCCAGGGTGAAAAATGTTTCTTGCATTTCAGATTGCTATTCAGAACAAAGCATTCAGAGTTTTTGTGGTCAGCAGCATGTGCTTTCCTGTGTTGACTGTTACTTATCCTTGTATCGATTGCCGAGGATGTAGGTGGTACTTAATGAATCTCTTGAACTGAACGGCAGAACTTAATTAGGCACTAAATCCACACTATTTGCATAATCTTTTGTTTACTGGTAGGCTGGAAAATATATGCTCAGTCCCTGTATACCTTCCTTGCTAATTGCTGTAGCAGATGCTGTAATGATAATAAAAGGAAACATTTTGTGGCAGTATTAATTTTAGAGTTCTAACGTTACAATTTTTAAGTAATTCCCTCCTAACTAGTTTGGGTTTTACCCAGTATGGCATAATGTGAT
This sequence comes from Pseudopodoces humilis, assembly GCF_049639895.1. Classification (NCBI taxonomy): domain Eukaryota; kingdom Metazoa; phylum Chordata; class Aves; order Passeriformes; family Paridae; genus Pseudopodoces; species Pseudopodoces humilis. Next base: position 32,431,576 of record NC_142205.1, read on the forward strand.
CTATTCCCCTTCTACAAAAAATATTTTATTATGCTGACACAAAGCTTGAAAGTGTTTTTCTAAAGCTTGGCGGGGAAAAATTGATCAAAATATCAATATTATCAAAACGTACTCCAAATATCTTTTTTATATGCATACATATACAGAAGATTTAAATATTTTTTCTGGATACCTATATCTGTACCTAGATCTTTAAATATATATTAAAAATATATGAACAAAAATCGCAGACCTGGTAACATGATGCCACCACCTGCAGCTAAGTTGTTAAAAGTCCTTTGACTCCTGGGTAATTTATAAATTCCAATAGCTGAAGAATGTACAGGGTAACCAACCCCATGTGTCTTTTTGTCTTAGTCTTTCTTGTCCAGGTTTCTCTCAGTGTGGTGCACTATAATTGGCTCCCATAGAGAAGAAAACTATGAGAATCTAAGGATGTTTTTTTTAGTATCTTTTATTCCTTCAAAAATTTAGCTGAAACTAAAGCAAGCAAAATGTTTTAACTACTCACTAATATCTGTATTTTTCTTTTTTTAGGGAATTCAAGCCAAAGTGTAACAAGATCATCATTGACTTTGATTCAATTAACAGCAGACCAAGTCAAAAGCTTCTGTGAATTATGTCTCATTAAGTCTTTAGAAGAGTGTGATTATCCTTTTCTAAAAAGCTGCTAATGCCTTTCATCTCCAAGTAGCTTGCAACTTTTTAATGGTTTCTGTAGCTGAAGTAGACTTACAAGAAATCCAAGGCATAAAATGTCCTGCTCACTTCATCTTGTCATGTGGAATCTAAATCTACTTAAAATTTTTTATGCCTTTATCAAAACTGCTTAAAAAGTGGAGACACATAGATGAAACAATATAAGTAAAGAAAACTGTTCTGATTCTTCCTGTATTCATCACCACATGCTCTGATGGGCTGTCAGCACAGATTTAGCCTCAGTTTAACAGTACTGCTTGTAACCAGTAGTACAGTGGAGTATGCTAATGTATGTTGATCTCTGTTGGATATGTGGATCTTAACAGTTGATCCTAATAAAGGACAAAAAATGTTATCCATGCAAATGCTAATCTTCCAACTAGCATAACACTAATATTGAAAAGGTTTTACAGCTTTAGGAATGTGTGGCATTCTGCTTGTTATCCAACAAATGAAATGCTGATTTTTCTTTTAATTACTGTCTGACATTGTCATATTTGGGCAGGGTTAAGAGAGGAAGCTGTTCTGAGAATTGTCCGTGCCTGAGTGAGCTTTACAGGTGCTTTCAAATCCTTGCTTTCCCCAAGACTCCAGAATTGAAGGGGATTGAGGGAGTAAATAGTTCGGGGCTTTACCTCTGGGACTTTCACAACTGAGTTTGTTCTCACGTGTAAAAGAAAATAATTTTATTGGTCTAAGCTGTTCCTAGATAATCCAACATAGCTTAGTCTTAAACTCCGCCTGTAAGGTAACTGAATCATTTTTTGTCCTTTGAGAGAAATTTGAGATATTCAACCCATATCCATATCTGTGCCAAAAGATGTAATTACGATGTTAGCTTGTTTCCCAGTGCTGACATAGTACCTCCATTTTCATAAATGTTGCCTAAAATAATATCCTCTTTAATTTTATCTTGAGATCTGGGAATAGATTTGAGTTCCTTTTCTCTAATTTGATTTTTAAAAATTAAATATGCCTAATGGCTTTGTTTAGATAACATTGGTGGTTGTTTGTTTTGTTGTTTTTGGTTTTGTTTTTGTTTTTTTTAATGTGGTTATACTTCAATGAGCTTTTATTTTCTCTACAAAAGCTTTGTTTCATATTTTGGGACATTATGTAATTTGGCTTCATACCAGTATTATTAAAGTCTTATTAAAATCCACTACACTGAAGTAGACTCATTATTATAATATTAAGTCATGCACTTGGCTCCAGAGCGCTGCTGTTTTTGCAATCATATGGAAAGCATATTTTGTGTATTTGTATTTTACATAAAACATAATGTTCATGAACCATTTGACTACTAAAGGGATCACTGTAATGTATTGTGTATCCCTTTATAAGATAATTTCTGAGTTTCTTTTTCCTACAGCTGTTTTCCACATCAAAATTGGTCTGTGGCTCAGTGCCAGAAGAAGAAATTTGCACATATGTGTGTGTGGGGGAGCATGAAACCTGAAAAATTACTTTAATAAAATGTCACTAACGCAGTTTCTGCACATCTTTTTCTTTGGTCTGAATTAGTAAGTTGAAGTATTTTGACTTATATGTGTCTGACAATAGAACAGGGGAGAGAAGAAGCAGAATTTTGGGGTTTTAGTTTTTGGGGCAGCAAAATTGCTATTTTTTTCATATAAAACTGCTAATCTAAGTTCAGATTAAAATGCATATGCATTGTGATTCAAGTTACTGTAAGTGTTTCATGTTAGACCTTGGATACTGTGAATATATAATGTGCTTAAAAACTTGGAAGTTTTTTGAACCAATGTCCAGATGTTTTTGGGAAAGTACTTTTTCTTTTGTAAACTTATTTTTCCCCCCAGGACTTCTCTGGTTGTGTAACAAAATGCAGTACTGGAGAAAAAGATAGGATTTTAAAGTTTTCCTGATCAGGTTTTGATCTGATAGAGGCACACATACAAGATATCAGATACAAGATATCAGAGTGATGGTCAGTGGACTCAGGCCATTAAGTGGACTCTAATTTCCAGGGCAGCTTTATGGAAAGGGAAGAAGCATATACAAGTCTTGAGACACTGTGTGCTTAGTTTGAGGTTAACGTTTTAGAGAAAATCTTGAAGAAGTTTTGATCCTTACTTTGTACATGTCCAGAGCTCTCTACACTTCTCAGGTTTTTTTTTGTTTTGTTTTAATCGTTTGGGAGATAGTGCTTTGACATCAAAACAAAGAGCACTTAATAGAAGAAACAAAGAAAACCTCTCAATATATAATATTATAATAATATAATATAATAAACTGTTTCTGCTGCTGAAGCTCAAGTTCGAGATTAATAGAACCATTTGGAGTGGAAGGATTTCTAGAGGGTATTTAGCACCATTGACTTACAGGATAGATCCAGTTGCTCAGGCCTTGTCCAGGTGAGTATCTACAAAAACAGATTCTGCAGCCTTTTTGGTCAGCCATTCTAATTCTTGGTGCTCACTGACTCTCCTCCTCTGTGATACAGGCACTACAACAGGATCCACTCAGTGGATGCAGGGATCCAGGTGGACCCTGTTCTTTCAAGCTGCCTTCCATCCACTGGGCACTCAGCCAGCTGGGACTTGTTCAGTTCCTGGTGCAGGACTTCATCAAGTTTCTGTCAGCTCATTCCTCCAGCCACTACTCCAGCTGGATTTTGAACCATTGGCCCTTTGAGCCTGGTGGTTCACCCAGGTGAAACTGCACAGGTCCTTCTGTGGCTGCCAGCACCACTCCCACGGTACCCACCCCCCAGCCTGCCAGGGAAGGGGAGCTGACTGTAGGCTCAGGCCTCAGTAGGGATTGCTTGAAAAACATGGTACAGCAACCTGAAAGGAGACTCTGGGGAACCCTTCGGTAGTTACCTTGGTACCACTTAGTAGAAGAAGCAGTCACATTCAATAAAATGCTGAGGTCCCATCCAGTTCAATATAATGCTGTCTTCACAGTTAAATCTAAATCCTGCAAACATCAAGATTTTCCTTCCAAAACATTAGATCATTCCCTTGTTGGAAAACCCAAGGAACAGGCAGTCTTATTTACATGAATTTCATTTAAGAAAGGGTGGTTTCACAGGCTGGCATACTGAGTAAAAGCATAATCTGCATCTTTGAAGCTTTGATCACTGCATTTTATTGCTTTGTATATTGGAAATATTTTCACAAAGATTACAAAGTGTGCTGTGACCAGTACAGTTGTTCTGATTTCTCAAATAGCCTGTGATAACACTGGCAATAGCTCAGCCTGAAAGCTCTATGTACATAACTGCAGAAGCTGCAGTAGTTTATCAGCAAACAGAATGAATCTTGCAGGGATTTTAAGCTGTTGCCAACAAGCAAAATGAATGAAAATTCTTGCTTGCCACCCTTGGCTTTTCTCTCTGAAGCTGGGCCATAGGAACCTTTATGAGTGAGGTGGGACAAGCACAGAGGCTTCACCTGATGCCCTGAAGCAGCAATTGCCGGGGGCTGGGGCTAATTCTCACCTGGTGCCTGGGATAAGTTTATGAGCTGCAGCTGGGGCTGTGGGGAGCAGGTGGGCTTTAGGGAGCCAGGAAACGGCTGTGGAGCAGCATGAGACTCATAAAGGAGCAGGCAGCAGTGCTTTAGTAATCCAGCAGGGTTTGTTTGGGTTGCTGCTGCTCTGGGAGCACTTAAGAATGAAGTACAGAAGTGACCACGGCTGAAAGGCCATTTTTTTGCAGCTGTTTCTTCTCAGTTGCAGGTAAGAAAAGGATTTATAAAATAGAGGGCTGAAAGTGTAAAGTACCAACTCTCTCTCTTCAGTGGTGATGGCTCAAGGGGTTTACACCACTCTATCTTCTTTTAGCAGAGTTATCTCCCTTCCTTTTAAAATCCAGGTTTATCTAATGTAAAACTCTGATTTGAGAAGAGAGGGATAAAACTTATTTCAAGTGCTTAGTCTGCATCTACTTTGTGGTCTTAGCCTTCAAAACTACTGAAAGGCACAGTGCAAAAGCATTGAACGGAGCTGACTAAGAAACCCTACATGAAACTTTTAAATCCACATTCCCTTCCTTTTACACTTAATGCACCTGTTTACTTTCTTTGGTTAGAAGGAAATGCTTGGGGCGGGGTGGGGGAAAGAAAGAGGGAAAAAAATGAAAAAATTAATGAACTGTCTCATTCAAAAAAAAACACTGCCTTCCTGGCATTTACAGCTCAGTTAAGCAGTAGTGGAAGCTTTAATGAAGCATGTGGTTAATCAAGCTATGGAAGAGTGCAGCATTCAATTTTTTTATTTTTTTGTTTTTTCTGGAGTAAGAGCTTAATTGCAGCAGCTTGCTTCCTAACATTGCTCATCTTCAGGAGCAGTGGATTTATGTCGTCTGAATGCTTCAAAGACACTGATGCGGCTGAGCTTTGAACCCCTTCCCTGCTGAGGAAATATCCCAGGAGGAAGGTGCCTTGGGCAGCTCCATGCCTGGAAGGCACCACCAGATAATTGTGGCAGGAGAGCTGCTGCATGTCACTCCGAGTAACAAATGAGAAGAGCACCATCCTTCTCTGAACTGTGCAGCAGAAAGGCAAAGCTTAAAACTGAGATATATGTGACAGGGTACATGGATTACCGTCATTTGTTTTGTGCATACACCTGTTTGGGTTTTTTTCTTTTTAGGAGGAATTAAGGAGTAGGGATTGGAATGGCAAACTGCTACTTCCGTCTTGTATGCTTTAAGATTTGTGCTGGAAAATCTTGCCTCTGTGAGGGCACTCCCCCCGCTAAATATGAGGCAAAAGAAAGAGGAAAAAAAAGCTCCATATGCTGGATTTTTAGTTGTTGACATTATTTACTGTGCTTTTAAAAAACCCTGCCCTGAAGAGAATGAGCATTATGTGCTCCAGCAGCAAAATATGCATAATAAAGAAGCAATTGCCTACGGTTTCCTGGGATTTCTTACTCAGTTCTGTACCTCCCTACTCCTTCATTGTTTCAAGCTAATGTGTACTTCAGTTCTGCCATGCAAATATTCAGGAAGGCTCCCTGCACCAAAGGAGAGGAAACGAAATACATTCAGATCACTGTTTCAGAGGCATAAAGTTGTGTCTTGGATTGCCAGAGACCCGGGTACATTCTTTAGCTGGCACTGTAACTCTGCTGTTGCTGCTTGTTGACTCGTGCAGAAGTCTTTTATGTGGCATATCTTCTTGTGAGAGGGTTTTCTTTCCTCCACTGTTCAATCAACTCTGACTGCTAATCAGAATGTTGCTGGGTAAACAGGACTGATTAAAAATAAAATTTTAATTTTGTGTTGTAAACAATATGGCACTTTAATATTTTTCCTGTTATTAAAGATAGTACTAATAATGCATCTAGTGTTTTGTGGTAAGGTTTTCATATTTATTTCTTGAAACACTTGACAAGTTTTGCTTAAGAGCTTCACATTCAGATGCCAGGATTTGTTTTCTGTGTATTCTCCTTCTTCCAGGGTGACTGTATGTAATTATATTGGATATGGGGTTTTTGGTGGGTTTTTTTCAGTGGTTTTTTTTTTGTTTATTTTTTAATCTTATGGAGAATAAATGTTTCTTTGACAACTGGAGACATCACGCTGTAACAAACAGCCCTATCATGCATGCCTTAGTCTATGTGAATCTACTTGTAACTGCAACATTGCTTATCTAACTTCCAGAGGAGAAAAACTAGGAGCTAATTAGGTGTGGAAACACTTTTGGTCGGTTCTTGGAGACTTGCCCTGAGGGGAAGGACAGGGAGACTAGGAAGTTCTAGACAGCAAAATAAATTTGTGATGGGATGTTGAAGTCTGGGGATGAAAGGAAGAGAGAAAAGGAAGTGTGTGGTTGCACAAGAGGTCTGTCACCTGTCGGGCTCTGCAAGGCCAAAGGAAGCTCGTCTGAAAACACAGTAGGGGGAAAGAACCTCCCTGTGATTTGGTGAAAAATAAGTGGAGTAACAAGGAGGGTGGAGAGTCTATCAGACAACCATGTTTGAAACTGAAGGAGTGTTCAAAGTGGCTAGGGAATATATATGCCAAAAATCCTTGTTTCTCTTGTGCTAACAGGAGTAATTTTCTTCTCAATTGGACGGGCTTCGTAAGTGCTTCTGGTGTGCCTGGTCACCAAGAGGTCACTGCAGAGCACATGTGTGGTTGGTTTGTGGGAGTTGACTGAAATTCCTGTCTAGGCTGGATACAGTTGGACTACAGTGTCTCTTCCAGGGAGTTCCACATTGACTTCAGGGACTGCAAGGGAGGGTGACTGTATCCCACTGTGAGCCACATCTCTACCCTGCAAATAAAAGTGACCAGTAGATTTCACAGTGCAGTGGTCCCTGGTGACTTCCAGGTATATGCTTTGACTACTGCCTCCTCCTCCCTTCCCTGCTCTTACACCCTCTCATTGTCTCTTCCTGCAGACCCTGTCATCTCTTCCAGAGCCTTTTTTCCCTTCAGGGATTTCTACAGAGATGTGAGGAAGAGGGAACTGTGGCACAAGTGGCATCACCATGGGTCAACATGGGTTGTTCTTCACCTGGCAGGGCTGTAGTTCTCTGCTCCTTCCTTTGCCCTTTCCTGAAATATGGGGTCTTGCAGCATTACAGCTGACTCCACAGGGTCATGTACAGAGAAGAGTGGGAGCCATGTTAAACACTTCCATCTGAGGGACGCTTCTGCTTTCTAGGGCAACACCATGGTTCAGGTAGGATGGCTCTAGAAATAGGATGTCCCTACTGCTCTTCCCCTCGTTGTTCATGCTGGCTCATTTTCCTGTTGGAAATGCTCCTGTGGGGGCACAGATGAGCCAGGTCACTCCCCAGCAGGGTACATCTGCCTGAGTCTGGGACCTTGGGATCCTAGGACTGACAAGCCTAGAGAGAGGTCACTGATCATAGAATCATTTAAGCTGGAAAAGGTCTTTAAGACGATGAAGTCCAACCATCAGCCTAGAACTACCACCGCTATGTTCACCATTAAACCATGTCCTCAAGTGACATATCCACACGTTGTTTGAACACTTCTAGAGAGGGTGACTCCACCACTTCCATGGGCAGTATGTTCCAATGCTTTACATACTTTCTGTCGGTTTTTTCCCCCTAATATGTAGTTTTCCTGGCACAGCTTGAGGCCATTTCCTCTTGTCCTGTCACCTGTGACCTGGGAGAAGAGACAAAACACTACCTGGCTACAATCTCCTTTCAAAGTTGTAAAGTTGTAAAGAGCCAGAAGTTCTCCCCTGAGCCTCCTTTTCTCCACACTAAACACCCCAGATCCCTCAGCCACTTCTCATAAAACTTGAGCTCCTGACCCTTTACTAACTTCATTGTCCTCTGCACACACTCCAGCACCTCAATGTCTTTCTAGCAGTGAGCAGCCCAAAACTGAAGACAGAACTTGAGATGTGGCCTCACCAGTGCCAAGTACAGAGGGACAATCACTGCCCTGGTCCTGCTGGCCATGCCATTCTTGATACAAACCAGAATGCCCCTGGCTTTCTTGGCCCCCTGTGCACACTGCTGGCTCATGTTCAGCAAGATGTCATCCAGTATCTTCAGGTCCTTTTCCACCAGGAAAAGTGTCTGGCATGGTTCTTGCTGTGTGGCATAATAAAACAGTACTTTCATACATTTGGGTTGAACAAAAATCTCAATAGGTTGATCCCACTGTTCACTTCTGGCCAGTTCCTTTTCTGTTAATCATAGCTTAGAGTGTAAGAAAAGCTGCACCTACCCTTTGCTGTGAGCTAGGTAGCTTGTGTGAGTTTGCATATTCCCCTTGCAGCTAAGATGAATATAGTACTACATATTTCCTGTTCATGACAGAAAAAAATATGTGCTTAACTATCCTTTAAGTCAGCGGGGCTAAAGCTGATGATGTACTTACATCCCTTCCTGACCCAAGGTCTATAAAGAGATGGAGCCTGATGTCCCTGTTGGCATTCAAATATCTCCTTTCTGACAAAGTCTGAGAAAACAGAGCTTTACAGCTCAGTAATAAATATTCTGATTTGAGATTCTGCCCTCAAGTGGGGCTACACATTACCTGGATTGATTTTAAATGCACTTTTAGCTTAGACTGAAGTAACTAAGGTATTCCTTCACATATCCCCAGCAAGGTTGGGGATGGACTGGGGAAAAGAAAAGGAGAACTGTTTCAGGTGATAGTTTTCTCTAATGGGTAACTCCCCATAAAGTTGAAATACCTGTGTGGAATTGGAGCTTCACTTTTGTTTTATTTCAACCTCTTTTTAAGGTTAAGGCAAAACTACCGGTATCAGGCGTGCAGAGATGACTGACTTCACCTCAGGCAGAGGAGGAATATTGAGTAAGATGAATGATGTTTCTGAAAATTTGGCATTCAAGGGAGAGCAGGTCATGCATTCACACTCCCAAATGTGTTTTCTTTCAAAAGAAAAACCTCCAAAAGGGAGAGAGGGCAGATTCTGGTAACATCTGCAGAGACTTATTCTGTCTCTTCTTGGTTTTCTTTTCTTTTATTTTGTCTCACAGACAACTTCTGGTCCTGGTACTTAAAACTCTCTGGCAGTAATCCTTAGGAATTTCCTCACCCATGTCATTTTTACTGACTGCAGAAAAAGAGTCCTTTCCAGTGTGCATGCCTCTACACATGTAGCAGACACCTCTGGTCCCCACTCTCCTCTGCTGCCCAGGAATGCCTGCAGATTGGGCAGTAACATTCAGATGTGAGCAGTGAGCACTGCAAAAAGCATGTCAGCCTACATGGGTTGTCTGTTCTGATTTGAGAAAATCTGTTGAAGGATGCAGCAGGGGAGACAGGCTGTGGAGAGGAACTTAGGAGGCCAACATCTAAAAAGGGAAGCCTCTCAAAAGAGCCAGGAGTTGTGTTTAAGGAAGGCAGATTGATCTCCTTGATGTCAGGCAATGAGACTTGACAGATGAGCAAAGTTAAAAAAAAAAAAGTTTATCTCTAACCCAGAGATAATGTTAAGACCACTGGAAGTAGAGTGAACAGAAATTACATACTTGGAGCCTTGTCCCTATGAATTGCAGGGCATGCACACCTTGACTTTCATCTTCTGGGAGGAAACTACAAAATTGCAGGACAATGCCTGCCCTGGGGGCTGAGCAGCAGCCAACCTGTACTGCCCCAGCCTGATATTTGCTGTGAACCTTCTGTGGCAGAGGGCAGAAAGCTCTCCCTCTGCTAGTGCATCGTCTTCTCCTGGTCTTGCTGGGCAGGAGCCTGCAAGCTACAACAGGCTGGTTGTGGTTGCCCTCAGCATGCTGCCTGAGCCTGGGATAATCAAAACCAAAATTAGTGGGAACTCTGAGGGGTCACATATAGGTAAAACCTTACAAATGAAAGGCCTAGTAAAATCATTGTTCAGGCCTTGTTACTTTGGTTAAGTATAGCTAGCAGCAAGAGTGTAAATTCCCATGAAAAAACATCTTGAGAATGAAAAGTTTGTTAATGTAACAAACTATTCTTGGGAGAAAAACAAGTGCACCTGTAATAACAAGGGATCTGTTCCATGGGAATCAGTAGAAAATGTATGTAAACATTGTTAGAGAGAAAAGTTTTGATTGACATGTACACTCAGCATTGCCAACCAGTGAACTGAGTTCCTAACCAACTGGAATTAAACACAGTGCCTTCTGATAACCATGTAAATATATGCTGTGTGCAATAAAGATGGGGCTATGATGGAAGAAGAACAGATGTCATTGTCCATCTCTACTATGACAGTCAGTGACTTTTAGCTGCTGACAGAAGTTTGATTCTGTTTGCAAAGTGTAACTAAGGAGTGGCTTGAGAGATGCTGGGTGAGATGTTACTGGGGCTTGGACAAACACATTGAGACACTCCTGGTGCTCCTGGCTGCCATGCTCTGACCACCCTCAGACTTCGGCCTGTGCCTCTGTGATTAGTGTTCTCTTGTGGGACCCCTCTCTGCTTCCAACCCTGCCTTTGACTCTGGCCAGGTTTCTTGATCTCATTGTGGATGAGTTTCCTTCCCTGTGAAACGTCTCCTTTCCTTTGAGATATTGGAAAGAGGGATTATAGAAAACAGTGAAGGCTTTATAGTTATGGCTCTCTTCCTGCATCTGTATGGGTCACACACAGTACCACTATATCAAAATACTGCAAGGTCTTGCTTGTGGGTAACATCAGGGTTCCCTAGATAAATAAAGACTACAGTTCTTCCTGCCTACTCTGCCATTTGCTTCTGGACATTTCTTTTCTGAGCTAAATTGAAATCCCAGGGTCATAGTCTGATCAAGCTTAAATGAAAAATATTTTTCGTATTGTTACAAAATGAGAAAACTTGTTCATCCAAAGCCTGTAAGAGGCAGCTTTAAACAAAAGATAACGTAGTCTTCAAATGATTTTTTAAAAGACCCAGGTATCAAAATCCTCATCAGACAGTGAAGAAACTCAGTCTTCTGTAGTTGTTCAGGTACATTGTGTTAAATAGCTGAACCTACTGACGTAGCAAATACATTTTGAGACTTGCTGTTTCCTTTTGTAATTTCTGAGAGATTTTTATTGTAACAATAATTCTTTGTTACTAGTAATTTTACTGAAAGTAATACCTTACCAAGACTTCTAAATGGAGAAATCTAGCATTTAAAATTCTAAATAAGCAAGTTTTAAAATTTAGCTTAAAAAATGCAAATTAAAAACTTTTTTTTCCTCTGTCACCTTCTAAATTCCTGAGTTTTGTTCTCATTGAGTAGCAGATAGTATTTGAAAGACCGAACACGTTTAAATATGTGGGGATATTTTTGCCAAGAGGGCCAGGAAGGAAGAAGGACTGAGTGGGTTATTTGTGTGGGTGATGAGTTGATTAGATAAGTTTTTAGGGTTTTTTTATGGAGTTACTCAAAAGCATAGTAAAAGAATAAAGCAGTTGATTTTTTCTCTTCCTTATTCCATATCCTTTTGCTGTGTGCTTGCAACATCACATACAATTGGTATCCATGGAAATTATATCAGGAGCAGCTGATGAACTCTTGGGAAATAAATATCCCATTTTCATGCAAATATTCTAAATAGCAAAGAGGTGAGGAAGGAAAATGATTGAGAAATAGAATTACTTCTGTCTTAGAATATATTTCAGTATTTTCCTTGAGGCAGCAGTAGATTTATGAAATTGTGTTCTTACTGAACACAAACTTTCATAGACCAGTGTGTGAGTATGCAAGTTATAAGGGAGAAAGAAAAATATAAAAGAGTGTACATTGATTTTGTGTGGAAGTATTCTAGATACTTCTTGTGTCATTTAACTTTATTGTCAGAGTACAATCCAATAACTTTAGAAGAAGCAGGCACCTCCCATTTAAAAGCTAGTTTGTGAGAGAGATGAATTGCTTGCTAGGAACTGGATGTGGGTGATCAGTGTAGTCTGTGTCACAGGAAAGCTGGGTCTACATGCTCCCTCAATAATGCACTAAAATTTTACCTTTCTCTCTGCTTTTAAATGAGAACAGCACAGTATTCAAAAGACTGCTCCTTCTGTTGTAATTTTATTCTAAACTGAAGAATTTACCTGAACTGATGTGAACATTTGCTTTCTGTCCTACTGCCAGCACATTTTAATGCAGGCTCCTGAAGTGGGATAGTGTTCCAGGCTGTGTTTCTGCAGCCAAGGGTGTAGATTAATTTCTTAAATTTGTCTTCCTGAATCCTATTTCTGCTGAAAACTATGGATGGGAGCCTCAGTGAAGTAGATGTTACTATGACGATGTTATCAGAGAGATAGCAATAGTGGAAAACTTCCCATAAAGAAATACAGTTTCCTGACAAAGAATCCCCCTTATATTCCTAGAGTACCATGGTGGGTTGACCTGGCTGGACGCTGGGTGCCCACTAAAGCCATTCTGTCACCTCCCTTCCCAGCTGGACAGGGGAGAGAAAACAGAACAAAAGGCTCATGGGTTGAGATAAGAACAGGGACAGATTGCTCACCTGGAGCAGTCACCATCATGAGCAAAACAGACTCGACTTGGGAAAACCAGTAGGATAATGAGAAAGAAAAGCAAATCTTAAAACCAACTCTCTCCACCTCTTCCTTCTTTCCAGGCTTTACTTTGCTCCTGAATTCTCCACCTCCTCCCTGCCTGTGGTGCAGGGACATGGGGGCTGTGATCAGTTCATCACACCCTGTCTCTGTCGCTCCTTCCTCCTCAGGGGAAGGACTCCTCACACTCTTCCCTGCCCCAGCATGGGCTCCCTCCCACAGTAGACAGTCTCTGTGAACTTCTCCAATGTGAGTCCTTCCCACGGGCTGCAGTTCTTCACAACTGCTCCAGTGTGGACATGCTCCATGGGGTGCACTATTTCAGGAGCAGATGGCTCCAGTGGGGCCATGAGTCCTGGCAGAAAACCTGCTCCAGCATGGGCTCCTCTCTCCATGAGTTGGAGCCTGCTCCAACATGAGCTTCCCACAGGATTACAGCCTCCTTTGGCTATTCCCCTGCTCCAGCAGGAGTCATCTACAGGCTGCAGGTGGATACCTGCTACACCATGGATATCCATGGGCTTCTGGGACACATCTGCCTCACCATGGCCTTAACCATAGACTAAAGGACAATCTCAGTTTTGGTACCTGTAGCACCTCTTCTCTGTCCTTCTGCACTGACCTTGGTGTCTGCAGAGCTATTGCTTGCTCATATCTCCCTCTTCTCTCTGGCTTCAATTTGCCATTTTGGGTTTTTTCCCCCCTTCTTAGTTCTGTTATCCCAGAGGCACTGCTACCACTGTAGCAGTGGCTCAGCCTTGGGCAGTGGTAGGTCCGTCTTGGACTTGCCTGGCACTGGTTCCATTGGACATAGGGGAAGCTGGCAGCTTCTCACAGAAGCTCTGTGAGCTTCTGTAGCCACCCTCCAACTACCAAAGCCTTGTCACACAAACCCAATACAGACATATGTATAAAGCACCCTTCCTTAATATTTTTGTTTGTTTTAGTAATCAAGATCCTCAAATCCCTTTATCTGTCACTATAAGGAGAAAAACAACCACAGTTGTGTGAGCTAGCCCTCCTCTTATATCTCTCCTCTAAGGCATTTTAAACAAGAAGTTAATAAAAATGATGTCACATACATAATTTTTGCCTCTGAATTAAAAAGAAAATATAGAGCTAATTTCTTGCCTTATACATAACTATGTACTTACTTCTGTATTGTGTTCATTAGAACTTCTGAGTTATTATGATGGGAATCACCATGAGACTGTTGCTGAAAACAAAGGTAGGAAGGGATTGATACCAGGGTCTAGAGCTGATGGGGTCTTGATCCATTTGGTAGGCATAGCCTTCATTAGGGGAATTGTCTGGACCATCAAAGCAGACAGCAATCTAGTCAAATACACTTATGGTAGGTTTAGGTGGGCACTTTAATGGGGATCATCGTTTACCAACTAACACACACACTCCCCCCATGGTTTGATGAACACACATATAACAGAATATTCCTGGGATTATGATCCTGTAAGCTCAGGCAGTTACTATTTGGTTTCTATCCTGCATCAGCATAGATTGACTCCAGATTTCAGTTTGATGTGGTCTATTTAAGATGCAACTTAGTCACCTGAAGGTAAATACCAAAGATATTCACAGCCGATCCTTAGTAGGAAAAGGGGACAGGGAGGGAAAGAGGGTCATTAAGTCTCACTGACTTTCCCCCCTTTTTTCTTAGGTTGTGGGCAAATCAAGGTCAAACACTTCTAACCAAAATGCTACATGAGATTAATGTGTCTGAAGTGTGATAGTGAGGTTGTTTCTTTCATCAGCTGTGTCTGAAGAAAGTATTGCATTCAGCTGTGTTAGTCTTCCAGCATGAATGAGGAGTTAGTTGGACTGGTTGGGTCTTGCTCCAGGCAATTACACAGGTATTGCCCTCAAGGCTGCCTTGCTTCACTGCAAGCCTCCATAACCACTCTTCTCTACCTTTATAAAAGAGACAAGAAAATTACTTCAGCTGGGGAAAAAAACCCTAAAACATCTGAAACACTGAAAGTCTCTGTGAGGGAGAAATATAGGAAAAGGTTATTAAGTAGTGTAGGAGTTAGCCAACAGAATACAATAGATGAGTTTGCAATAGGATTCAGTAGATTAAAAAAAACAAGCGTGACTTTTGGACAATGTCATGGAGAAGAAAGAAGTTCACAGGACTGTTCTGCAAGATATCCTGCACACTGGCAGGTGCTGAGGTCCTGTCTAAGGTCATTTCTGTTTTAGGTAATACACAGAGGGCATAAAGATAGTTAGAAACCCAAGGATGAGGGGAGATCTCAAAATGGGTAACCCTTTTAAATAATGCCTGAATGGCACTAAGGTGCTTTCAAATATTTAAAGTTATAGTGTGGGCCTACTTGGCTCAGAAGCCTGTAACAAGGGACTGCTATGGGACTAAGGACTAAGTATGATAAAATAAAAAGAGGTGGAAAATTAAATATTTGGAGGAATTTTATTCTGAGAGTGTCGCTGCAAACCTGTAAGAGCAACACAACTTTGGGGACCAAACCATTTTTGCACAAAAACCTCTAGCTTGATTTGTATTCCAAACCAACAGATAGTTGAAGGTTTGAGGGTTTTTTTTATTTTTTTATTCCTTTTCCTGCTGCTGTTGAGTGGAGTGTTGTACATACCTATATGCTAGTATATATCAGACATGGGCTGATAAAACAGAAAACGTTGGCATGAGTGTTTGCTTAGGAGAGATTTTTTTCACACCATATTGACTTCTCCCTGCTATGGAACATGCTACCACGGTTTCCACTGCAATCCACATCTTCAAGAATCTGCAATTTGTTGCAATAAGACTTCCAGCATGAAATTTCCCCCCTGCTGTTTGATTCCAGTGCAGAGCAGTTGTACATTTAAAACACTTAGGTTAAATGCTTTATAAACTAGATTACCAGGATAACTGCTGATGTTTCCACCTGCAAGAATTTTCCCTGGAGAAGAGTTTGACAGTGTGGTGCTCTCATGGTAGGAAGGGACAACATCATGATATTGGGATGCCAAATGTCACTTGTGTGATAAAGGTCAAAAATATTGGGTATTTAATAAAACAGCTGAATTGCCCCAATTGCTTTGATAATATAGTGATTGCTGAGCCTGCCAAGTAAATAATTAATTTTGAGTATGTATTTAGCTCTTGTAGCTGGCAGCCACTTTTCTAACTGGTTGGCACTATTAGGCTAAGGCAGAAGCCTTTTAACTAGAGATTAACGAGCAGGTTAACTTTTAGCATGTAAATAATCTTCATTCCTTGAAAGGTTGTGTGTGTATTTAAGGAGCAAACTACCATAGCATGATGTTCTAGACTTTCCTCACTACACTTTTGCATACCAAAATCACCAGGACCTCTCTGTGACCAGTGTTTATAGCTGTAGCGAATCTCCCCATCGTTTTTATGAGTTGGTATGATGGCTTTCTATTGCTTCCAGAGAAAAGTCATACTCAGTTGTTGGGAAATACTCAGCATACCCCAACAAGGAA
Organism: Pseudopodoces humilis; assembly: GCF_049639895.1. NCBI lineage: Eukaryota > Metazoa > Chordata > Aves > Passeriformes > Paridae > Pseudopodoces > Pseudopodoces humilis. The sequence continues at coordinate 32,447,721 of NC_142205.1, forward strand.
ATTCTTCTTCTCTTAGAGGTAGAAGTGAAAACTGACATTCAGGTGATTTGTGGGTTCCTCCTCTAAAGCTTCAGCTGTGAAGAGAAAAGGTCCAGCATGGCCGACAGAAGCAAGGAAGGACATATATGCATGTGCTGTGTTTGGGGTTTAGTCCCTTACCTGTAAATTGAAATAGACCAATTCTACTCACTTGTGTTAAGAGCTGTTTTGGCCAGTTTTACCCTCCTTTTAATTTTCAGTGTTACAAACTGGTATTTATGTGTAAAGAATCCCTGACATCATTTTCACATATGGCACTGATTAAAAAAGACCCAAAAATAAAACAACCTCTGTTTCCCAAACTCTGGGAACTGATGTTCTCTTTTCTTTACTCCACCCCTCACATGCTTGCAGATTAACACTGCTAAATCAAAGAGAAAGGAAACCAAGGACTCAGTATTATCTACCTTGCCTTTGACTCTCTTCACACTCTGTCACAACCTTTACGTAATTTAAGATATCTAAGAGGTATTCATGGATATGCTGTCTGGTTCTCTGAATCCTACGGAGCCTTTTAAAAAATGTATGAATTTGTAATATAAAACAGGTAGTTGTGTGAGTCAGCTAAAGCCATGCTTACTTTATAATGGATAAGTGGCAGTGAATGCAGTATAGCTTGCAATATCCAAGGGGGATATGTACCCACCTGTGATTAACCTTCCTTGGCCATTAAATGTCACAGTTGGTGCATACACATGGAGCAGAAAGAATACATATTTGTCAGTAAAAAGGTGACTGAACGAAAGAAATCACGAAATGACATTTTTCAGTAGTTTTGTCATAACTGGAGCATGGAGGAAAATTGCTTTCTGTAAATCTTGGCCCAACAGAACAAAACACATTTCTTTCCAGTTGGGAAGCCATACTCATAGACATAATGAAAGCATTGTGAGCTCTGACTTTTGCAAACTCTGATAGAAACCAATCTGCAATCTTGACAGATATGATCTTTTGCAGGATGCACTGTTCATTTACAGCAGCTAGAGACCTCAATTAATTTATGAATGAGGACAGCAGGCTGTGAACTCCCCAGCTCAGTCTAGGTGGAGATGTCCCTGTCTGAATTTATGTTCTGGTAATTTAAAAAGATTTATACAAAGGTTTTCTTTCATTTTGAGAATAGATTAAAATTCTAATGGAAACCATTTGTATGCATTTGTTGAATTGAATAATATTTATTGCTGTATGAAAAGAGGAGTAAAATGAAAAAGAAATGCTGAAAAACCTTGCCATCAATAAAGTTAGTGAGGCAGGAATAAATAAGTACAGAGCCAGAAAGAGCCCAAAGCAGAAAGTAATACTTAGTAGAGCCTGTAAAAACCCCAGTGTTTTATAAAAACATAATGAAAGCAATTTGCACCTGTTTCTGAACAAATAGATAATAGGATGCTACCCTACCCAGTGTGCATGGTCTCAGTTCTTGAATTCATCTAGGCAGATACAGTGTGAAGGAAGTACAGCTTCATCATAGACATACTGATTGCAGCTCTTAAATGCCCTGTCGCTCTGGTAGGGTTGGGAATTTTTGAGAAGGATGTGATGGTCACACAACATATTCATTTATTCCAGGAAAAATGTTTTTTGAAAGCTCTTAAATAACTTCACAGCAGAAATCAAATTGCAGGAGAAGACGTTATTAAGACTTACGCTTCTGAAGCTCATTAAGTCATAGCCTTTGTTCCAATATGACCATACTGGCTGGGATAAAATTTTGGGATTTTTTTTTTAAGGAATGGTTTACAAGCACCACACAGGGGTCTGTGCCAACACAACATGACTGCATACAGGAGGAGGAATAAACTAGAAGTATGCCTGATCAAGAATAACTAATTTTACTTGGCATTTGTTTTCTTTCAGCTGTGATCAGTAGAGTCAACCTATGGGAGTTTTGCATGAAAAGGAGCATATAAATATCTGAGCTGTTTCTGAAAAGACTTCTTGGTGAAAGAAATCATTAGCTGAATCATTTCATTAGCTGAAATGGTAGAGAGATTGCAGGTTCTCCTAAAGCTAGTGACAGTGCACACAGATGCAAAAGTATTCTCTCTGAATGATTCAGAGCTGGGATCCTGTTTCCACATCTGAATGCAGAGGTTCTGGCAAACTGCTGGCATTGCATGATAACAGCAGTGTAGATAAGCTAAAGCAAATTTTGGCAAGGACTACAATAAGCTCAGCTAGCATGCTCTACAGCCATGTGCACCAGAATAAAGGAGGGGGTGTCAGAAGGGAAAGTAGTGCTGAGGAAGGGGCCAGTCCTTGGTGGGATGGGCTGTGTCAGCAAGAACACACTGAAAAACCAGTAAGATTTGGAAACATAAATTCTGTATGCTCTCAAGTTAGTTTATATAATGCATATATTATTCTGAAATACTCAAACATATCTGGGAAAAACAATATCAACGAATAAAATATTTTTTCTTTTGCCATTCCTCGTGCCAAATCCATGAATTTAATTCCATCGGTCTCAAGATAAAGTGACTTTTGATGATAAATATCTGGATATAAATGAGGAACTAATGCAGGATGTTATAGACATCCTAAAACAATGAGGGTTAGTTGTGAAAGTATCGATGTGTTTTAAAGGCTGGCCAAATTAAACTTAGAACCAATTTATGACATCTTTATTCACATTAAATAGTATTTTGTTTTATCTGTAATTCCGTTGATGATTTGTTAATTTCTAGTAAGAATTTCATCCATGAAAAACAGAGTTCAAAGAGCATAAAAGAATAGGAATCTTATTAAAATCAATAATATTTTCATTAATTTCTAAAATACATCAGCCAAAAAGATTAGGTGCTATCCTTTAAAGTGTATCCATAATTTGATAAACTTTAAAAGAAGGTAAAAATTTGGTTCATTTTTCCAAACATTTGAGCATGTAGGCCAGGTTTTTCAGAAGAGAAAAGTGGCTCAGCGAGGCTATTCTACAGCATTTCTTTTCTGGGCTATGAGGTGGCAAAAGCATGCATGAATTACTATCCCTTTATTGTATGACCACCAGAAATGTAAACCTTTTCCTCCTACCTTTTATCTTAACTTATGGTTCATTGAACTATCCAGGGTGTGTGGGGCTTGTATTTTTTTTTTTTTTTTGCATGGGGGGGTGGTAAATTAATACACTGCATTTTCCTTCCACGCACATTCTTCACTGCCTTTAGGGATTTCATTTGACAAAGGCTAATGGAAATGCAAATTTTGTACCTGTCATAGAGTACTTTTTATTCTACTGTTTGTCATAGCAACACATTCCTCAAAAGCATGGCTATTTTGACTTCCCAGAAGCCAGGGAAATGGAGTCTGCACCTACCAGGACTCTGCTTGTCCTAGCAGACAGTAAAGAACATTTTTATGTAAATTTGAATGACAAATATTAGCCTCTTCAGTTCTCTGCTATAAATAAAAACCTATATAGATTCAAAGTCTTATTAATCTTTGATTTATTGTAGCCAGTCACCAGTTTAGTAGTTTTGTTACACTTTCATAGACAGCAACTTTCATATACTAGTGATACATTAGCGATTCTGGTTTTGATAATACTCCATCTAATCTAACCTTAACTTCTGAGGGTTGGTTGTAGAAAACTACATGCAGAACAGTGGAGAGATCCTTGGGCTACATGATTTAGCAGATAAGAAAATGTCCTTTGTCTTTACTGTTCCACTCTAAATAGATCAGACAGCCTTTCCAAGTTTTAGTAATATAATTATGCAACATAATTTTAAGTGTACAAATAGAGAAACAAGTCTCTGTTGTCACATTAGTGTAAGAACTGAAAAAAAAAGCTTTCTATCCTCAGCAAGAGAAAACATTTTCATTCACTTTTTGAGAATTTGCACTTTTATTAGTATCTAAATCTCAGTGGCCACAAAGGGTTGTGTTTAAGGTGAACAGTAAATGAAATCCTCATGCTTTTCAAGCAGTCTGTCAAATTCTCAGTGACTTGGGAGATCCAGGAATTTGTGTGCCATATGTAAGTCCAGATGAACAATACCAACAGTATATTTTTACATAGCTAACATTCATGTTTGACAGCCTTCCCTAGTGTACTTTCTAGCCTAAGCAATATGTTCTCTAACTCTTCTCCCCCCGAAACCAATTCCTTTGAGTAATCACACTTCTTTTTTCAGTCTTGACCTCTATTTTCTCTTTTAATTTTGTCTGGTTCTTTTATTTCCTGGAGGGCTCTACTTATTCCTGTGAAATTGTAGTATTTTGTCACCTCCACCGTCCTTGAGTCTTTCTTCTCTTCCTGATCCACTCATTCTTCACTAGTGCCCTTTACAAAGCATCTCTCACCATTTGTGCTTTGTGTCAAAGAGGAAGGAAGACCCTTTCCATTTCTGCCCAGTTTGACCCTTGGATGTAAGCAGAACTGTGTAAACTCATGGCTAGAACTAATGCCTCACCCCAGTAACTTCTGCAGTTCACACTTTTGTGTTAAACAAGGTCCTGTAGCGTCATTTAAAAAATGAAATAATTCAAAACTGAAACAGGCAGGTACTTCTTGTAGGCATTGTCTAGGTTCTAATTCCAAACTCTATTTCAGTGATTGAAGAATAAAGTAAAGGAGCTAAATGCCTGACAGGTATGGATGGATTCTCTTGCTTGCACGGGTGTTGTGATACAACAGACAGCAAAAGAAAACTAAAGTTCTCACATGATAATGATCTTCGCACACAAATTCTCCCCTCTGCACAGACTGGAGAACAGCAGCAGCAGCCAGGGCTGCTCACTGTGAGGGCAGAGTGGTTCCAAGATGCTACTTTCTGTGGAGACCATTCCACTGAAATGGATGATGCTCTCCAAGGCTGGAGTTGCAACGAAGTATTTACTTAGCTGTAGAGATCATAATGTTCCATGGTTTATTTGAATTATTAAAATGAAATACTGCACAAAAATCATTATTTCAGAGCTTCAAAACACTTACTGACAATGTAGTCTTGGCAAAGTAAGTATGAGTCTTTTTAATGTATAGTTGTTGCAACAGAGAAAAAGGAAACCAGTGTTTTGTACTAAGCTGTGCTTTCCAGCGAGATAGAAGGCATCGACTCTGATATTGATTCCATGCAGATTTTTGTTGCTTTATGTTTTAAAAATACCTCCTCCCCCTCCTCTCTTGGCAGGTCAGATGTCACTTCACTTTCCTTTTCTTGAAATAACACTGGAAGCAGATTGTTGACAGCTTTGGGCTTCTGCACACTCAGCATTACAAGAGAACAGTATAGACAGGAACAGAAGTCAAATGGCCTCCCAGGAACTCCAGCCCATTAAAACAATTGCTAAAGGCACAAGAGTACAATAAACATCTGTAGTTTGTCTCCCCCAGCACACCACATGCCTTTCAGTTTGCCTCTGCATGGAAAAGGGCTTGAGTGGTCTGATTGGAGCCAGATGTGAACTTGCAGAGTTCAAGGCTTTCCAGGGCCTGGATTTTGGTTCCAGGCTGAGGCTAGGAGTCCTTGTAAAGTTAGGTTCCAGATCAATGCCTCCTCAGATTTGACAGCCTTTAACAGTACTTTCTATTATTGGTGCTCTTCTGCTCTTTGCAAGCATTCTGATCTACTTGACAAACCTCATTTGAACTAAGTAACTTCATTGCAATGAAGAAAGTAAGCACCTTCCTAAGGTTCCCAGGGCAGGCTGCCTACCTTGAGTCAGTCACTGGTTTTAGCTCAATTGGTATAAAAATATACACCTTGCCACATAATCATCAAGTTGCCGTTACAGAACATAGGAAGAGGAAAGGAATGCTACCACCAAGGATTACATATAACAGAATACATAAGGCAAAGATATCAAGGAGAATCAAGCACTGTCCTGGAGATGTTGCAAGAGAGCATGGATGGAAGCTGGATGACTGTCCTGGATGAAGAGTGTCACACACTGGTGACTTAAATAGGGAAGATCAGTGTCTGCCTGTTCTGAAATTGCACACAGTGCTGCAGTTCTGCCATGCAGAAACAGTGTATCTTTCTCACTGGATGATATTTCTCATAGAGATGTTATTTGCAGGCACTGGAAATGCTATTTACAGGTAGTGGAAATGCAGAACCAGGCAGAGTATGTGTGGAGGCAGCAAAGCAAATGAATGTAATCTTTCACTCTGCAAAGTTTTTGGTATAGGAATTGTTTGTTCAGTCATAGAGCTGATTCCCAAAAAACTGTCATGTAAAGAAGACTAGAAATAAAGAAAGAGAGTTTAGGGCTTCTATAAGATGCCCAGTGCAGAAATGAGATGAGTCAGGTTCTTAACTTTGCAATGAGGGGTGAGGGGGTCTTGTCAGCACTGCTGGGACAAGTTTAAGGGGATGTAAGCAGGGAGGGTAATCACAGCACTCTGGCAGGTGGGAAGGCATTGCAATAGAAAGGATGATCTGCACAGAGTGAGTTACTGCCAGATGGCTCCCAGCTGGGGGACTTAAGGAGACTGTGATCTGGTTTAATCAAATACCTGGCACCTTCCCCCTCTGCAGTGTCCAGAAAGACAGTCCTTGCTGCCAGTGGCAGAAAGAATCAGGACTGATGAGACTGCCTTTTACAAACATAGTCTGGGCAGTGCATGTAATTTTTTTTGTTGGCTTCCTCTCAGTGGCATTACCTTGAATATGAGGAAATTAAGGAGAAAAATTGCTATGAGCTTTGTAGGCCCTTTATCGCTTTAATCTCCTCTCCTCTCCTCTCTGCCTTCTATTTTCCTGTCTCTTGTCATCCATCTTTGCAGAGACAGTGACCAAGTTAAGCTAAACAGACTTTTAGATTTGTTTGCAATTGATTTCATTTCTGCTTTCAGAAACTGTTTGAAATTTTCTAAGTGTGTTATTTTCACTAGGACTGAATTTTCAATGCAAATTCTGAAATTGTTAGAACAAGAATTCAACACATCTACTGGACTTATACCCACTATACATCTACTGGAAAAATATCTGTCATGTCTGTGGGATGGAAAACTAGACTACATGATTTCTGTGATTCCCTTTATCAGGACACAAAGGAAAGGCAAGAAAGACTGCATTCTGGAGCGCTTGCCCTTATAGAAACTTGAAATGGTGGTTGTTAAGCTTTGGTGTTGCAAGAGGCTCTAAAGTAACTGGCTGAGCCTTCTGGATAGTTAGTGCAGAGCCTGCAAGGGCTGTTTGTGTTAAGTTGTATTGATTGTCTTGTGTATAATTTAATAATGTTGAAGTCTGCTTTCTTTCCTTGCAGCTATAGACTGCATCTGTCCTTGTTGGAGTGTTCCCATGGCAATCGTGGGTTGGAATTGTATTAGTTTGATTTATTCAATAAATAAGTAGAAAAATAAAACAAGATAATTACCCAACAATGAATAGCTACCATATGAACACAGTAAAAACTACACCAAAGGCCACTGGCAACAGGCAACATTTCTAGTTTAAATGCAGTGCAGAGATTCCCAAGATAATTTTTTTGGCCTTCATTGGCCCTTTCTCCATTAGGTGTCAGGCTCTGTTGCTTACCCAAGTTTCACTGTGTACCAAATGTCTCTCCTGGCCTCTCATGTCCATTACATTGTTATTCTTGCCTAGGCAGTGGCAGCAGCTTTTATGTGCTCTTACAACTTAGTCTGTAGAGTAGACACATTTGCAGGGAAGAAAGCTCCCTCTTTCCTCCCCAGAGAAGTGGTACAAAATTCTGTGCTAATAAAACAAACATCTGTGCTTCAGCTGAGATTTGCTCTCCTAACAGTCCATTACATGGACATGCAGGCAGGCTGCTAACAGGCCCCCAAATCACTCAGGAAGTCAGCACTGCTGTGGGATGTGAGGATCTGGCTGGACTCTTGATAACCTTGGGGCAGATAGAGACATGAAACAAGGTAACCTTTGCACAGGGTATTGCACTGAAGTTTCTGCTGTGGAAGAACAAGGTAGGCAGGTTACTTAAGAGACCAGGAAGACTTTGGTGGCAGCTCATAAGGAAATCACATCTGATACTTAAAATACAGAAACATAGGTCACTTCTTTTACAATGTGGTTTGAGTCAACTTTCAAATCTCTGCTCAGAAATGTGAGGAGCCTGGTCTCCTGCTACAGTGGCACAGCTTTTGATGCAGCACTGAATGGGGAGGGGTGTAAATGCAGCAGTACATTCAACACTGACAATAAAATTTTACTTGGGCTTCCCCAAGTACTTGCTCTAAATTCTGGAAGCTGCTGACATCTAACCACTGCCAAACACTCTAACCACAGTGGAACACTAAAGGATCTTCACCATGACTCCTTGTACATTTGGAACAGGGGTGTAGAGCAGGAATGGTTGTTTCTGAACAGTCACTCCAGGGCTGCCTGCTGACTGCAAGGTGTGTTTCAGTCAAGAACAACTTAAAGTACTAAATTGCATAAAAAATAACAGGACAAGAAAAATATTTTTTCTGAATATTCAGTGTGCTGCTGATCAAAATGTGTTATACGAGATGCACCCAGTGGTGTTCAATCGTCATATTAAGCTAGGCTTTTAATCAGAAGTAGATACTATTATCCCTTTGAAGATCTCTTTGTTCAGAGGAACCTCATGTAAGTGCAAAACTTTCTAAGAGCATCTGCTGACTGGCTAAAGACATGTCTCACTATGAAAGCTTCACAACTGCTGTTTGGAAACTGGCTTGAATGCTCATTGAAAGGCAGCTGTAATATAAGCTAATGTTTGAGGCTCTTGCAGGGAATTGTGGATCCTGCTTCAAACCTCATTTCCATGAGAATTACATCAGCATTCAAGTCTCCCACTGCTGTTGGTGGAAATGTTTTTGGAATTAGTGCAAAAATATCAGAGCCTTTGTGGAGATACTGTCTTTATGAGATGATTCCCATGACTACAGCATCTTCCCATAATTAGGCCTGTATAAACTGGAAGACCTGAGATTGGTTTCTTGACTCTGCTCTTGGCCTGCTGTACCTGTAACTCTTACCATCTCTCTGTAAAAGAGAGATAAAGCTTAGCTCCTTTTGTACAATGTTATGAGCACTTCAACGGCGCAATGTTTCAAAAGAACTAAGTTTTATTAGGAGCCTCTTCTGTTCTCACCTCCTCCTTGCCCCTGTGGTATGAAGTACTACAAGAGCTGTGGCCTTGGAAGGTGCCTAGGCAGTCTCAGGAGCCTCTCACTGCTGTTTCTGGGGCCAGCTTGACTTGCGAAGCAATGGGCCGGTAATTGTATAATTTCACCCCGGCAAACTTTCCACCTAGGCCTAGGGTAATACCCCAGACAGATACTGCTGCAGATTATTACAGTCTGAATAAGAAGTTTGAGGGGGGGAAGAGTGAACAGTTTCACCTTGGTTTTCCCCAGAAGAGTAGCAAGAGAGTATGTCCTAAAATAAATGGCAAGAAAGCTCTTAGATGGTGCTTCTTAGCCCGAGGAAGTAATAAGTGCTCTTTCTGGGCATGCAGATTATCAAGATACCATTAACAAGATTTATTTGCTGCTCCTGTGAGCATGTGTAGGTCTTCTCAGGCATTTGCAAAGCACTTAAGGGAAAAGCTTGGTGGTCTGGTGATTGGAAAAAAGGACCTTGTTATTTCCATGGAGGCTTGAGGTCGCTTGGAAATGACAAACAGAAGTTTGTAACTTTGGTTACAGCTGGAGTTACAGAGATCAGTGATGCCTGGTCTTCAACCTGTGCCTATTCTTTTAACTTCTGGAGACACATTAGGGAGAGCAGACAGTGGCTGGGGGGCAGATGGATAAGAGATCCTGTTCAGTACATGACTGCTTACAAGGTCAGGGCCTCCACCCTTCTCTGCTCCAGCCCATGTGACATTGCCTCCTCTGTTCTACACTCAGGTACAGAGGATTTCCTCCTGCTCCTTTACTTGCCACTGGTGTTCTGTTTAATCAGTGACATTTCCTTTAGTTAGTACTTCCTTTTCTTTTTATTTTTCACTTTGTTTTTCCTCTCCTATTTAGGCTTTGTGTGTCACCAGACTAGGACATCCTTTGCTTTTCCACCTGACCTGTGGCTTGGTACATACACCACAGCATGATCTTGAGTAATGATTTTAGCTTTTTCCAGACAAGCCCTGAAGCAAATTCACAGAGCAAGGTCTTTTGAAGTCCCAAGCCTGCAATGTGGTGTGGAGAAACTGCTCCCTCGAGGGCCAGTGTCAAGTCAGTCTAGTCAGGGAGCCAAGCTGAGTGGCTTTTCCTCTTATGTGCAAGAGGCTTCTGGTCTGGAAGACAGTGCAAAGCCAAGGTTATACTGCTCAAGCCATTCCCTCTACAGCCTCAACCTCTCCTACTGCCTAAAAATATCCACTACACTAACAGTTTCAATAACAGGGGTAGTGAGTTGGGATATATCTGACCATTAACCACTGTGCTGTTCACGTTAGCTAATAAATAATGGAAGGTTTGGACTGTAATATGCAGTTGTCTTTGTTGGTTTTTTTTTTAACTCCTAACCTTGCAACTCTATCCATGAATTTCAGAGGATAGCTTGTCATATCCTAATTGGTCTTACAAATTTTGTACAGTACAAATGTTTTGGCAATGGAACTGTTTTGATCAAAGGTTGTATAAATCCCATTAGTCACAGCAGCTGAACCTGTATGAACCCTTTGATGGGGCTTGTACCACCTGAGTTCCAACAGCACGATTACAGCTTGTACCTCCTGTGTACAGATACGCTTTTATTTGAGCTCCTCTGGCTGCATGTTCTGGTGGGGTAAGGCATGATGTGATCTGATGCAATGTGTGGGCTGCAAGATCCAGGCTCAGCAGCCTTTCTTCACTATGGGTTGCCAGGTCCACATCTCCCTTTCTTTGTCACCGAACATCATATCTATAGCATTTTGGCTCAGTGTTTCTTGTCTGCTCTGACTGAGAAATGAAATAGGGCTCTGGAAAAAATAGTGGTGCTTCTTTACTGAATTGCAGTGATTTATGTATGTGCCAACAGGAATGAGGAAATGCAAACTCTTCCTGCTTTCAGATTAGCACACTAGCCACTTTGAGGGCACTGTTTTATTTCTTGGATTGTTGAACTCATTTGGCCTTGTACCTTGCAGCACCACATGAGGTATGTCTTAATAGCCCTGAAAGGTATGGCATGCTGTGACTTGATTTTATTTACCTTTATGTACATATCACCATGTTTACTTTAAAATGACTGAACTTCTGCAGTTGCAGCTCCAGGGTGGTAAACAAGTTTGCTGAAAGGACAGTTAGGTTCCTATCATCTAAATCTGGAAGACCGTATTTAAAATCATGGCCACTGTTCACCATTTCTTACTTTGCTGAGCTCATTCAGTGAAACTGTACTGGTCTTTTATCTGGTCTGTACTGAATTCCTGCTTTCTTTGTCCTTTTTTTTTTCATTTTTTTACTAGCTTAGTGACTCTATTTGGATTTCCAGTGACAGAAGTGATAGCTATCATCTATTAATAATAAGAAAAAATGTAATTATGACAAAATATTTAACTTTGAAGTATATTTACTTTCATTTAACTGAAACTCCTTGAGCTCATGGCTGACTGTCCCAGTTCCCTGTGTCTCTCACATCAGCACTCCATCTCAAAAGGACACCTTGACTAGCCAGAAAAGGGACTTCTAAGGCACTACAGGTGTAATGAGATAAGTCAGCTTCTGGCTTATTGTGTAGTACTGGTCAGGCATTTTCTGTCAAAATGTTTTTATTTTCTCTAGTCAGAAGTCACTGATTTGACAACTGTTAGTGGAAATGTACCTATCAGTTTTGGCAGGCGAGTCTTCTCACGCAGGAGAATGAATCTCTGGAGCAGGGCAGACGCCTGTCTGCAGAGCATCCTGCTTCCCCTAGTGAAGCTGGCAGCCCTCCCTGGCTCCTTGGAGATTGCTTCCAGTGCTCTGACAGCATGGAGACTTAAAACCTGGAGACTTAAACTTCTGTCTCTAATGCTCAGATGGGGAGAGCTCCAGAATGCTACTCCTAGTATGAGGTATGGCTAACTCAAACCTGAGTTAGTTCTATTTTGTGTTGAACTGAATGATTAGATGTTTATTGGGCCACAGAGAGAGCAGGTGACTGAAACTGTTACCGAACATATACTTAAACTGGTTCTGGTCAGTGAGATCCTGATTACCTCTCTTCTTCACACCAAACCTGACTGCACATTCCTACCTCTTCTTGGGTCTAGAGTCATGCTTGAAGGCATACCAGAGAGAAAAGACCCATGGAGAATGAATCTCTAGGAAGCAGGGCTTTTAGGTCCTCAGACTCCTAACAGGTTGAGATGCATTTAAGAGCTGGCACAAGTGAAGACTTTGGCTGGGAAGAAGTGGGTGAAAGGGATATGACTATCCTTTCAGACAGGAGAGAGCAATTACAGTAGCTTAGCTAAAACCTCACTAGAGCCTTACCTGGGAGTTATACCAATGTTTTCATTCAGTCTCAGGGGAATGCATAGATACACCACTGTTGCCAGTAACCAAGTGGTTAGCATGTGAGCTGGAAACATGTAACACTCAGGCTCCGATTCCTGGTTGCAAACCGATACGTACTAGCAGCAAGCCCGAATCAAGAAACAAAGGGCTACTTCTGGATGGCTTGCATTCATAGAGATTACATTTTATCCAGGTGTGGAATCAAGAGGCCCATTTTCAATGTGCTTAGTGCTTTGCTCCCTTGTGCTCTGCAGTCCTCTTTCTCTCCCTTACTGCTGGACAATTGCTCTGTCAAACTAAGCTAATAAAATCTTGTAAGACCAGGAGACTTGCAGACATGACGAATGGCTATGCAGACATATTTCCCCAAAGATTTCAGTCCCAGGAGCAGGCATGCAGCTCGACCTTGCCTGGAGCCAGTAGGGCACATTGAGAAGGACTGTGCCTAACACCTTATTTGCAGAATGTCCTATCCCCCACGTGCAGCATGTGCTGCCCCTCACCAGCTGCAAATCACTAGGCACATCTGGTATGAGCTGTGGTCTGTGCCTCCCAGCTCACGATGAATTCACTAGGATTACTTGTATGTATAAGACTGGCAGATGCTACCATTATAAATATTTCCTTTTTTTAGTTTGTTGAGGTTTTTACCAAGTGTAGTCTACATATTAATCTGATAGCCTCTCTGCTTCCAGGTACAGGGTGCAAGTGTCTACTGAGCTGCTGCAGAAGGTAGCAGGTATTTTGAGTTCCTTGCTAATTATTGCTTCAGTAAACAACAGCTGTTCAAATGCAGCTCAGCTTCTTGCTTTGAAAAGATTACAGTGCCCAAACTGTAGTCTGGTATTATTGAAAAAAGAAAAAAAAAGTTATAATCATTTCACTCCCCCACTGCTACAGATTTTATGGGCCTTGTAGTGTGCTGTTATGTCAGGCATATTAATTGCTAGTGAGTCGATGTTAAGCAAATGAAACAGCTTTGTGCAGCATTTGGACACTTGGATATAGACAGTTTAACAGCAGTCTTCTGGAGAGACTGTGCATTAGTCTTAGATTATTTTTCAGCACTGGAGGAATGGCTCTTTCAAAGTAACTATAAAATGAACCATTGCTGCCATGCAATAGCAGTAATAAGCTGTTAAGGTACATTGCAAAGCATGAGGTCAGAGGCAGTATGTTCTTCCAGCCACCCAAGAAGTGTAATAGCAGCTAATTAGTGTAGTTCCTTCAGAGGGTACTGCTATTGCAATGAGAGGAAAGAAAGGCAGAAATGTGCAAGGGGGACCCCACTGTTACTATCTGCCCTTTAGATGAAGGAGTTGTTGGTATTAACTTAGCAGAGGGTGAAGGCCTGACCCAGCACAGCACTGAGTGTCAGCGATGTGCTGTTGGCAGTGAAAAGAAAAATAGCCCTGTTCTCTACTCCATGCAGTTCCTGCCCTTCTGCTTCCTTCCTGAGGAGAAGGATTTATAGGGGCATCCGTCTTGATTTATTGAGGAGCAAAAATTACAAATTAACTTTCCAGGCATGCGCACACACATGCTTTGCTGCACAATGTCAGCCTGATCCCTTCCCCTCTGTCCCCCTGGCCGGGTGGCTCTTGTTCGGCAGCCCCTGGCCAGGCTGCCAGCCCAGCATCGGTGCGAAGCTGTGGCAGTGCCCATGGCCACTGCCAGCCACCAGTGACCGTGGGCCGAGAAACAGGCTGGACTTTGTTTGAAGCAATTGTTCCCTACACTGGGACATTTCACTGGCTGCAGATGAAAGCCATCTGAAAACACCTTTCGTACAGTTAAAACCAAAGCCCAAAGCCCCCCCCCCCCCCCCCAGTGTATTTTACCAAATGCATATATAGTGCAGTCAAGCTGGCACCCTTTGATTGCCTTGGAGAAGGAACAAGGTGGTCCGAGCCTACTACTCGTCACAGGGTGAGCTGCGAGGAGAGGGCTCTGCTTTGGGGCGGCAGGTCTGGACTCGCCATCGCTGTGTGAGAAGGAACAGGACCAAGCGCCAGGCAGCACCACGAGCAGCACCCACTTGTGGTGCCGCCCTTGTGGAGCCGCTGCCACCGCCCAGAGCCCGCGGTGGATACTACACTCAGGGATAGGGGCCACTCGGTGGCACTGGCCCGACTGCCAGGCTGCCTGCCCCGCTCGGGTCTGACGGGCTCCGTGCTGCGGCTTGGCACGAGGAGCTGCTAGGGGGACACGGTATCCTAAGGCAGTATGTATGTACTTAGGTGTGTACGTACGAATGTATATATAAATTTTTTTATTTATTTGTATTGCTGGAAATCCACCACAAGGAGCCGCACCCTCGGCGCGCCGCGGGCCCCACCGAGGCGATAAAATGGCGGCCAAGACCCACCCCCCCCCCCCGCAAGGGCCCCGCGCCGGCCTCTGCCGCCCCTCCCCTGCCCGCCAGGGGGCGCGCGAGCCACGGCCGGCCGGCGGTGCCGTGTCCCGGTGGAAGGGACAGCCGGGGCCCAGGGAGTGAGGGGAGCTGCCCCGGCCGCCTAGCCCGGCCCGCGCTGCCGCTCTGGGGGCTGAGGGGCGGTGCGCTGCTGGCGAAGGGGTGAAGTGGTTGCGGGAGCGGGTGTCGGTCCCTGCGGACACCGTGCCGGCTGCCGTGCCGGGGCTCGCTGGCGGCTGGGAGCGCACGTCAGTCCCTTCCCTTCGGTCTGGGCTGCGCTGGGAGGCGGGCCAGGAGCGGGGGGAACAGTTCTCTGTTCCCGGTGAGGCAGGGCGGCAGCCCGGCTGTAGCTCCCGGTTCTGCACCGGGTAGGGACCAGGCGCTTCCCAGTGCACACCTGGGAGGGGAGCGTCGGTCATTGAGGGCGAGGTGCGCTCAGGACTGGTGCGGACAAGGTTTTACGATTTTAAAATTTTTGTTTGATTGTTTGATTTTTTTATTTAACCTAAACACTTGCCTCTGGATGCCTTGAAAACATAAACGTGGACATATTGGTTCTGGCTATGTTAATAGAGAGTGAGGAGGTTTGTTTTAGTTAGTTTTAATAATCAGCTGCTATAAAAGGTAATAGAATAACATGACTCTGCTGAGGAAACCGAGGGATGTTTTTAAATGCCTCAGCCTTGTACTTGATGTTTAAAGAACTGAAACTTTTAGGGAAATGTTTGTTGGCTTTGGTCTGTATCAGCTTAATTTGGCTATTTCAGGGTTGTTAAAGGGGAGGTGATAAGAAGACAAGCCCAAACCCTTTGGACTGGCATTTACCAGTTCTAAAGGTTTTTCTTTGATGTCTCCTGTGCAGCTAAATGAACGGTGCCATAATCTAGTTTAAACTCACATCAGCTGCATCCATTACATCTGCTCCTAATAGCTGTTATTTTGCCAAAAGCTTTTGGAGACTACTCCTGTAGTCAGTTACCAGAATTGTATTCCCACCCACCCACCTTCCCTCCCTTCCTCCCTTCCTCCCTTCCTCCCTTCCTCCCTTCCTCCCTTCCTCCCTTCCTTCCTTCCTTCCTTCCTTCCTTCCTTCCTTCCTTCCTTCCTTCCTTCCTTCCTTCCTTCCTTCCTTCCTTCCTTCCTTCCTTCCTTCCTTCCTTCCTTCCTTCCTTCCTTCCTTCCTTCCTTCCTTCCTTTCTGCCTTCTTCCTTCCGTCCTTTGTTCCATCCTTGCTTCCTTCCTTCTTCCTTCCCTCCTTCCGTCTTTCCTTCCTTCCTTCCCTCCTTCCTTCCTTCCTTCCTTCCTTCCTTCCTTCCTTCCTTCCTTCCCTCCCTTCCTTCCCTCCCTTCCTTCCCTCCCTTCCTTCCCTCCCTTCCTTCCCTCCCTCCCTTCCTCCCTCCCTCCCTTCCTCCCTCCCTCCCTTCCTCCCTCCCTTCCTCCCTTCCTTCCCTCCCTTCCTTCTTCCTCCCTTCCTTCTTCCTCCCTTCCTCCCTGTTTGGAAACACTTTGCTACAACGTGTTTTTTTTTTATTGTGAGGGCATTTAGACACTATTGTCATGGCACCCTTTTGTGCCTTTCATTTTTTTTCTTTTTATTTATTTATTTATTTATTTTTTATTTTTCCAAGACTCAGATTTACATGTGATGTCTCCTTGTGCTCTCTCCAAGGTTTTCATGGTGAATGCATCAGGATTGTATGCAAGAGTGGTATTGCTGGCACCATATGCAGAGATAACATTGCCTTCATATTTCCCTTGTTTAACAAGGCCAGTAATCTCATTAAGCTTCTCCACCCCTAAAAGCTCTTCATTGCCACCACTATTGTACTGGAATCTCACAATGAGTTATTTATCCATTATGCACTCCTCATTCTTTCCAGTCAGTGCTTTCTTGAAGGCAGCTGTGTACCTTTCATAGCAAGATTTGCATTTCTTATTCTGAGATATTTTACTTTTGGAGATGCCTGTATTAAAATGCGTTTTGTTTGAATGGGCTCACTTCAGCGAGTGATCCATATTGTTCTGTATGACTGCTCTGTCCTAGCCATTATTTGCCACTCCATTAATTTTTGTCATCTGCAGATATTGGCGTGACTGATTTATTTATTTATTTTTTTTTAATATGTGCTTCCCCATCATTGTGTAAGTTGGTGACTAATACCTGGTTCTGGTATTATGGTCTTGTACACCCACACCTTCCCCAGCTCATTTTTCAATATTGGTTCTTATCTGCAAACAACGGATGAACTTTTTCATGCATTTTTCATACTTTTTTTACAGCATTTCTAACATGCCTGTAGTTACACTCAGATTTGCATTACTAACTGATCCTTCTATTATCTTTCTTTATGCTGTTTTGGTTTTATTTATTATTGCTGTAACTTTAATTAGTTTATTAGGTAGCTATTCCTGTAATTTTAGTTTTAAAATGAATCCTGGGCTTGAAATTTGGAAATATTTTATTGCATTGGGATAACAATTTTCCCTGGTGCCTCTGTAATGCATGGCACTCACCCTGCTGTCTCAGACAGCTTAAGTGTGATTGAGTAACTAGAGCCAGTTGAAACATGTTGTTGCCTTCCAGCCTTGTTCTTAGTTTCTGAATTTCCTCCTTTTCCTCCTGAATCCCAAAAGGCTTTATTAAGACAGCTTTGTGGAAGCCATTAACTCTAAGCTGCATAATTATGTTACTATAGCATTGACTTATTTAATAGTAGGGAAAAAATTGTATGCATGTCTAGAAATTTATATTCCTCAGTGTTGGAATTTTAACTTAGTAAATTAAAAGGTTTACTCAATTTACCTACAAAGTAATAGTAATTAACAGCAAGAGAGTCTACCTGCAATAAAGCAGGTTTTGTGAAAACATGTCACTTTAATGAGCTGCCATCATATTACACTTACTCTTCACCTTTTAAATTGCATATAAGGCTCTCGCATACTTAAAAAAGGGGTGGTGTTGCAGTTTAGCTTGCTTTGTTTAGAAGTGGGGACCCGTATTTAGCATATTAGTGATGCATTTTATGTCATGCTTGCACTGCTTAGAATTGCATAAATTTGGCATTTGTGGTGTTAGAAATCAGGCCAAGGATTTTTTAGAAAAGACATGCATGCAAAGAATATTGCAGTTGATAATCCTCACACTGCTATTCGCGTGGTACTGCATGACTTCATTCTCACTGTTGCATTTCAGACCACCTAAGGGCAGCTCATCTCTCTTTTGCTCTCCCTACCATGTTGTCTTCAGCATATCTGTTATTAAAGCAGGGCAGATTGTGCCAGAGCACAAATAGCATGTTCTTGTCCCTCACAGTGCCACCTGCAATTGCCAGTATTATATCTTTTGATTGGGAGATGGCATGACAAACAAACCTTTCCACCACCTCCTCACCCTGAAAAGTCTACGACAAGTTTGGTGGTCCATAACAAATACTCAGGTTTCTGGGATGGGTGAACAGAAAAGCTGCATTTTTCAGCTTTTCATGGTACACTTAATTAAGACCTGGCATCCTTATTTATGTTACTTCTGCTGAAAAATGGGCTCAGAGGGATGCACAGGGATTTACCTATTATTAGTATTTTGACTTTTTGAATAGGTCTAGCCTAAGTACTCACCCAGTTAAATTTGTCTTATGTGGTCTGTCTGCCACAAAGCTAAAAACTTCAGAGGTAAAAAATTAATTCTTAAGCTTTTGAGCATGACAGCTATAGACCACATGTTCCTTTTTTTCTCAGGGGGAAGAAGTGGCATGCACTCATCAATTAACTGTTTCACATTTTGTTTTTTATCACTTTTTGTTTGGCTTTTTTTGTTTTGTATCACTGAGCTTCAGCAACTTGTGTGTGTAAAGATCAATTTAGTTGTATAAAGCTCGTATATTTAGTCCTTAGGACTGATTGGCTGTAGATGAGAAGCTGATTAGTTTGGTGGGTTTGGATGTGGCTTTGCAGTTAGGGATATGTTATCACTGTGTCTGTGCTGTTCAGTTTATGCTGTGGGATGATGCTCTGTGCTTTGGCTTATTTTTAACCCTGGCAGCTTCTAATAAGTGTCAAATAAGCAGATTCTAATAAGCTGCTTAGAAGCTGTTTCTAGTAAGTGCCTCTGCTTTGCCATCCCCAAAGAATTATGCATGAGTCTCTTCCTCTTTTTCTTAAAGGTTCTCAGGCTGGCCACATGTATAGCCATAGCTTGCCCTCCTGGACATAGCAGTATACCAAGGTATCAACACTTTCAGAAGCTTTTTCCTTCTTTTTTGTCTGAAAACAGAATTCAAACATTTTGTCATCTGGTTCTCTGCAAACGCAGCTTATTCTCTCATAGACAATTTTAACTATTATTTTATGCAGTGTTTTTTCTTTTACAGCTTTGCAGCCATCACTTTAGAAATGCCTCAGAAGAGTGGCAGTGGTAACTGGCATTTTTTTCCCCCCCTTGTCAAATGCAAATCTCTCACCTCTCAAGTGTGCACATACAAAGATCTCTTACTGCCTTTTTTTTTTTTTTTTTAATAACAAAATTAGGCCATAGTTAGCTAAGCAGTGACCTGATTAGTGCTGGATCAACATGTAACCAACTCAATATTGTCACTACAACACGAGTGTGGTGAAGTCTGCCTGTTCCAACTAAAATGAAAGCAGTCTCTTGACGAAGAGCAGTGCTGAAGTCAGCAGTTTCTGCAAAGGGGCCCTAAACGCAGGTTGAAGGATCTCTTCTGTGTATATATGTAACTACCAGTGCCAATCTCTAATTCTTTATGATCAAGTACTTTTTGTCATGTTTTCTCTCTTATCCTCCTGAGTAAAAATAGTTCTAAGTGATTTTTTTGTTCTTTGGCTTTCCTTATCTATGAAGGATTTGGCTTTGTGAGGTATATTTAATGTTTTCTGTAAAGAAGACCCCCTGAGAGATCCCATGGAGTAATTCACTTTGCTGAGTTAGCAGATGAAGCCATTGGATAGAGTCAAAAAAAGATACTGCCAACTGTGAAGCAAATGAATCAATACCAGTGCAAGGGGATCACTTTGCTTCTTCAATATGAGAAAAGTGACAGCACAGATGCAATATCTGACATACAGATTAAAAAAACCCAAATATAAACACACACACACACACACGTTGGGTTGGCTTTTATTGGAAAGCCTAGATGCAATCTATAGTTATCAATTTGTGGAAAATTCAGGACACATATAAAGTTAAGAAGGCAAATTAAAAGAACAATACAAATCAGACGAAATATACATCTTAAAATATCAGGATAGCATTTTGACTGGCATTGTCTAAAATACTTAGAATCTCCTTTCTTTTTTTCTTATTTTTGTAATATGCTTCTTTAATTATGCATATTTTTTCTTTAAAAAGATCTTTTGTTTTTATATTCCCCAAGGTCACTATTTCCTGCAGGAGCATGTCCAGATCACAAGTCTATTTTAGCAAGAAATAGGCTCATTATACCTACTAACAAGGCCACTAATTGGCTTGATTTGACTGTATCTAAAATGATCACCAACAGATACTATAATTTGTTGTTTATTGGTGCCAGAACAAAGGAGAAGGGACTGGTATGCGCCAAGTAGAAGATATATTTCAATGTTGACATGTTATACAAGCTTTTCATATTCAAACAGAACAGAAACATTGGACATAATTTAGAATATGAGCCTATTTCAACAGAGAGCACTTACAGCATGCTAAATACAGTGCTGTGGAAGAGCCACCCAACAGAACTGCGAACACCTAGCATTTTACATCTTTTAAAAAGAATATGTAGATCAATGACACGCCTCTGGGGTCTGACATACCATCCTCTCTAAATTTAGGGCCCTCAAGCTTCAAGGGTAAAAGTACTAACAACTAATCTGTGCTTTAATTCTAATAGATGATAAGCATTCATTATATGTGTAATTAGTTCTGTATGCTCTACCAAATACACACATACAGTAATAGCACTGATACTGTAGATTCGGTAGCGACTTGGCTGGGAGAAATTCGAATCTGTTTATCAAACAATCCTAATGTGCAATTTAGAGTATGTAATACCATAGACTCTCAGAATACAAAGCAGTTAGAAAACTATTTTTGTTACATCCACTTGAACCATTCATAGTTAAGACACGTTCACTTACTATGTTCTGTCATTATAATACATGGATAGAAATACTGTGTATAATTCAATGAACATCAAAACCCCCAATTTTGTCTCATCTTAAAAATATTTATTTTTGTGGCTGAATTTAGTGCTCATGAGACTAAAGCTCTAAGAATGGTTTCAGCCAAGATGTAGAACAGATGCCATAGATGCCACCACAGGCTTCCTATAAGGAACCAGCTGCACACTTCAGGTCTTCCTGCGGCAAATATACTGGGCCTTGGAGCAGAGCATGCCAAATCTATGCAGTGGTGTGGAGATGCAGACTAGGCACTAGAACTGGACCTTCCTCTCCATCCCCAGGTTGTGTTCACAGTAATAAGATTTGATCTGCCAGCTGAAGGCCAGGAGATGAACCTACTGAACAGCCTGCCTGCCTAAAGAGCAATTCTGTAGCATCAGGTCAGAGGTACGCTTCTTCTATCTGGAGTTATTAACACCTAAAAGAGCTGTATTATACAGAAGACAAAGTTGACATAACTGGATGAAACTACATCATTTCTTCTTCTTCTTCTACATACAATTTGCCAAGCACCTGAGACACTATTCCTTCATTGTGAAACAAAGCTTCTAAAAAACCAACAGAAACCCCACCTGGTATGAATAAATGTCCATTTATTACATTAGGGCTGGAAAAAGACAAGGAAACCCCAACCTATTAAAGTCTTCCATCATACTAAATGAGACTTATTTGGTTACTGTGCCTTCTAACAATGACTGATGCAGTGGCACTGGCTTGGGTGACAGGAGAGGGAGGGGAGGGAGCTGTGGTCTGATTCAGCCAGCCACTTTGTGGAGTGTGTCCCATCCTATCAGCAGAGTGATAGATGCACAGCTTTAAACCTAATACAAAAATATTAACACTTTTGGACATTAGTCATCACTGTTATATCTCTACAATATAATCCTTTATACTGTACAGCTATAACATAAAAGGTGCAATTCCTTTTTCTTTAAAAAAAATCACACACAGCACATGTTTTTATCATTTTATTTTTAAGTATAAACTTTTTTAAACACTTTACATAAATTAACTCCTCTGAGACTAATATTTGATGTACAGTAAATTGTAATTCATATAAAAATCCATAAACAACTTGTCTCACATAATTTACAAAAAAATCAGGGTTTCCTTTGCTTATATGCAACAAGGATTCTACTTGCCATTTCCCCCCCAAGGCAAACCATGTTAGCATTGTAAAATCCATTATTAAATTCCCATGGTAGCATAAGTCACTTGTGCCAATGTCCTTTTAGAAAGCAGCACAGTTTAATGCAGTTGGGTTGTCTATAAACAGTAATTTTTGCCCCATGTTTTAAAATTAAGAGATATATACCACATCCTATGCAGTGAGAAAGAGAGAGAAAAAGAGAGAGAGAAAGAGAGACTACTTCTCGTAAGCAAAGGTCAACAATTCAGTACTATTTGGAAACACTGTATGGGTCTGTATCTTAATTAAATACAGTGCCTCAAAGAAACAGCCTGTTGCAAAATCTGTAGGCCTTCTTATTTTCTTTTTTCTTCTTTTTTTTTTTTTTTTTTTTAATACTTTTCAGTCCAACTTGAGTGCAGCGATATGCATATGTAAACATATTCTTTAAAGCAGATCACCTTTAAGGTCATTGAGAAAAAAAAAGTTTTGTCATTAGCAGTATCATTCTTCTGGAAGGCGCTCTTTTTGTTGCAGAGTCTGGATTGTGCTACAGAAAAAATCTGAGCAAAGATGTAAGCTTAGGCTCAAGTAGTAATGCAGCAAAACAGTTTGGTCTCCTTTTTAGAAGACACTGATACACAGTCTCTTTGGCAGCCTGAGCTAAGCCAGTGTGTTACCTCTTTCCTATCTCACTTTGTCTGAGGAACTGTATATTGTTAGCGCTGTCTGCTAATTCTGGATATTGCTCCACAGAGAGTACATAGTACCCATCGTATCCTTGTACCTTTCCAGCACTTAGCAACTGCCTCTTTTCTCCTTCTGTCCACAACCTGGCGCCTTCCTCTCCATCTCTTACTCTCTGTTGTTCTCTGGCCCAGGCACTGGAAAGAGCTCTTTGCCTGGCTTGCTCCAGTATCCGGGCCTTTTCCTCATCAAGTGTCATGCCATAGCGGACGTGAAGTGCTAGAGCACCATATTGCATTTCAACATCAGCAAACCTACGAGTCCTGCCGTTCACCACAGTGGTGGACTGGGAAACAGTGACATTGATGCCATTCTCCAGGGCCTTACGCCCACTTGTCAGCCTCAGTGTCCCAAGGTCACTCTCAGGGGAGGTGGTCTTGATAAAATAGTGCGTGTCCTTTCCCTCCACAGTGAAATGCAAGTTTTCTAGGTAGTAAGCGTTGTTCAAAACAGCTGCCACTTTTATGCAGTCCTCATTAGCAATGTTGAGCACGTTTGTTTGCACTTTGCCTTGATTGACAGCAAGCATCACCCCTTTGCCAATCAGAGACTTCACCGTGGCAAACCACAGCCACGACTTTTCTCCACTGGATTTCCGTCTGCTGACCTGCACTTCTGCCATCTTTCCCAGGGAAAGGAAAGCCTTTGCTTGTCTCGCCACTTGTTGTTGCACTCCAGAAATTGGCTGTAAACAAGAACAGACAGAAGTTTTACCAGCCATCTGTAGCCCCCTAAATGCCAAACAGCCAGGATTTCTTGGTGTGCTGCCCGTGGACAACAACAGGATATGCCACAACTGACAGTGCCAGGGAGTTAATTAGATCTGCATACTGCTTGTTCTGCTGAATTACAAGATTATTTTGCTAATATTCACTGCTTTTGCTCTTTGTCTCCCTGAGAACCTGCTCAAAAATCAGCTTTAACTTCAGAGCCTACTTACTGGGCTGCATAGGATAGACTTGCAATGCCAGTACATAACCACAAGAATCACAGAATGGTTTGGGTTGGAAGGAGACCTTGAAAATCATCTAGTTCAAACTCCCTGCTGTAGGACACCTTCAGCTAGACCAGGTTGCTTAAAGCTCCATCCAACCTGGCCTTGAACACCTTCAGTAATGGGACGTCCACAACTTCCCTGGGCAGCTTGTTTCAGGGCCTCACCACCCTCACAGTAAAGAATTCTGTCATAATACATAATCTAAACCTAATCTCTTTCAATTTGAGTGCATTCCCCCTAGTTCTGTCACCACCTGCTCTTGTAAATAGTCTAAATAAACCCCTATCTTTCCTATAAGTTCTTTCAGGTACTGGAAGGCTGCAATTAAGTTATCTAAAGCCTTCTCTTTTCCAAGCTGAACAATCCCAATTCCTTTCCTCATAGGAAGGAGAGGTGTTCCATCCCTCTGATCAACTGGGTGGCCCTGCTCTGGACTCGTCTGAACATGTTTATGTCCTTCCTGTGCTGGGGACCCCAGGGCTAGATGCTGTGTTCCAGCTGAGGTCTTAGAAAGGCAGAGTAGAGGGGCTAAATCCCCTCCCTTGCCCTGCTGGCCCCATGGATTTTGATGCAGCCCAGGACATGACTGACTTTCTGGGCTGCCAGGGCAAATTGCCAGGAGACCATGTCATGTTAATACAGGTAAGAGTCATCTTACTACAGTGTCATCTTACTGTGGTGTCATCTCTTCATCTGAGCTTGTTCAATTAAGATTCCTGTCTACCATGAGTGCAGTCAAACTGAGGAGATTTTTGCAGGTCACGAAGCTGTGCTTTAGAACTGGAACAAGCCTTTCTTTTCACTGAGTCAGGAGGTAAGAGTCTCTCAAGTAGCCCCAGCCTGAGACCAAACTGCAGGGAGGCTCTCAAAATCCCTCAAGCTGCTAGAGAAATGAGGGAACTCAAACTGTAATGACAGTCTTTACAGTAAAAGAGAGAGAAGTTAATGGTATGGACCAGTGAGGTGGAATACTGGGGGACTGATACCCTTTCTTGCAAATACTTGTAGAAACTGATAAAAGGGGTTGTGTACAAAGACTATGGCCAATTCGGCTGTGTTACCTTCCATTTCACTTCAAGTATCAACCTCCTGCCTGAAAGAGCTTTTCCCCAAGAACTTCGGATGGGTGCAACCCTGAATACAGCAGTGTTTTATCCACAGCTAGCAAAGACAAGGGACAACAAATGAAAAGAACCAACAAGCCAGTCTAATGAAAAGCTAGGAGAGCAGAATGTCATGGAAGAGCTGTGTGTAGCCCACTATGCCAGATGCACTCTTGGTAAAAAGAGGATGGCTGGGGAATGGGACCTGTCAGCGTAACTGCAGTGGTTAGCCTGGACGGCTGAAAGAGCAGGAGCAGCTAGCGGGAATGGTTAGCTGGTGCACCTAGATAGCAGGGCAGCTCAAATTACAGGGTCAGCTGTGGTTGGGATGGGACCTCACAACTGTGCAGAATAGACACATCGGTCTATTTATCTATAACCTATATATCTATAAATTATCTATAATTTATCTATAACCCTGGGTCTTAACAGCAACAAGCTGTGAGTGAGCTGTACTGATAGAGGTGTAAGCAGGCAGCCGCCCTGGCAGTTGCCTCAGCAGGAAACAAAGATCTATATAGCTTTGGCTGCACTTTTGAAAATAAGTACTTAGTTTTTGATGATGATCTGGTTTATCTTCCAATTGACCCCTTCTCCTTTTAGTAAAATACTGCTTAAACCATTTGATTCACTGCTGACAAAGGAGTCAAAAACCTTTTGTTTTCCTAAATTTCTGGATGGGAGACCAAGCAGAAATCATTAAGATTCGTATAACCTTAATTCAGCCTTGCTGCTGATCAAAGCCTGGCAAAAAGTTTGCAAAGGCTTCTCTGTTTTGCCACAAGGGTAGCTTTCTGGAGGGGATAACTCCTGAGAGAATTATGAATTAACTTGGGCTCTCCATTTTTCTTGAGTGTGGCAGATTTTGGTCTGCATTTGCTAACAAGTATGGATTTCAGCTGTTGTAAATCCTACATGAAAGCTATTGAGCACAAAATATATTGTAGACAGCAATCATCAGTGAGAGCAGCAAGATGCTATAGCAACTTTGTAATGACAAAGTTTATTTTTAGCATGTATCCTCAGAGCTCAGTAAAGCTCAGTCACTCCAGAATGTTTCAAAATACCAAGTGGTTTGTGTGTTTATTTCTGCCTCCTGCTTGCATTTGCTTGTTCACCAGTGAATGGCAGAGTCACAGCCTCTTCCTACCTGAGAATTTTGAATCTTTGTTCTCCTATCACGTGCTTCTCGGTCTGTCATGTCACATGCTCCTGGCATTCCTCATGTTATTGAGCTCTCTCCCAATGATTTTTGACAGCTAGCTGTCTGCTCTCATCTCTTTGACCAGACTGGTTCTGTTCCTGGTATGCCTTTGCTGGTGTTAGTGGATGATTTTATACTTTGGCCTTTGAGACCTAACTAGACAACCTCTGATAGTTCTTCACAGCCATGCCTGATGACAGGGCTCTTATCTCCCAGTACAACTGGAGTGCTTGCCATGCTCCTCCTTCACTGCTTTTGTTGCTCATGGGAGACACTAATCTCACGCTGTGCTCTAAAGTCTTTCCCTATTACTCAATTCCTTGCTGTTAAAAACTAACTAACTAACTAACTAACTAACTAACTAACTAACTAACTAACTTCCTGAATGCAAAGGTAGCTTACATATGTTCCCTTTTGCTGAGCCACTGTTCTAAGGACTTTTGGTCTACATTAAGTTGTAGGATTTTTGAGGTTTGTATAATTTTTAATTCCTGTAACATTCTCTATCATGGTTCTTGTAAAAAGAGATCTTTTTTTGACTACTTAGAAGGGATCACCCATTTTAATGTCTCTTAACTCTTCCTTCTAAATGAAAAACCATAGGATTTTTGAGGGCATAGGTCTGATCTTTGAGTAAGCCTAATTGTAAATACAATTTTCTTAAATAGCAGACTTAGAATTTACTTCCACATGCATTTCTTCCATTATATAAAACCATAGCAGGTTTTCAGAATGAAAGTTCTTTTTTTTTGCTTTCAAAAAACTCTATAAGCACCTGAATTTTATGCAATATAGTAGGTTTTATTTTAGGTAATTTCAGTTTCAGTATTTTATCTTTACATATAACACATGGTGTCCATAATGCATGGTTAATATTAAATAGAAGTAAAATTATAGTGGTGCCTGGTATGTGTTTGTTATATAACCTCTTCTGTGTATTTCACTGTTTCTTTTTACTACAGTGTTCAGTTACTATCTTCAGGCAGAATGTTAGTACAAATATAATCTCTGTAGTTTCTGCTATGAAAATGAGACACTTTTAGAGCATTTTAAACTTATTTTCATTGATTATTGTCTTTTAAAATATTTATTATTGCTAAAAGCAAACAAAAGCTTATATGAAATTGTACCTAACTTAGCAAATCTGTAAAAAAACCCTCCACCTGTAATTCCTCAAATTCTTTTGAAACTAGATAGGTACTAAGTTTGGATTGAACTTAGCGAATAACCCTGGCTGTCAGAATTATCCATTCCTAATAAGATCTGAATTGAAGGGAACACCCTAGCTTATTCAGTTTGTATGTTTAGTTTTGTTTCTTACTGGTATGTCTTCCCATTGCTGGCTCTTCACAAGTTCATAAGAAGGTTCTGTTAAATCAAATTTCGGAACAGGGAAGCCAGGGATGGCATTGTGCAGATGGAAGCCAAATGTCACCAGCCAGCTGTTAACATCTGAAAGGGAATAATTATTAGAAAAAAGAGAGAAAAATATTAGAATTGTTCTGTATTTTGCAACCGTACCATTTTTACATATAATAGCTTTTGGCATAGTTGATTTCCTTCTGTATGGCAACAGCAAACCTATATAGGAAACTTACAGTTCTAAACTTAAAAGGAAATGTTTGTTCTATCTAAGAGTTGCACTAGGCTCAGTTGAAAGTTATTGCAGGGTCCAGCAAGTCTGATGGCCTCGGTGACTTCCAGAGCAATTATGGCAGCTCAGTTAAGGAGAGATTTCCTTGTCACACAGCCTAAACCAACTGGAATTTCATGGTCAGGTTAAACATGCTTTATGTCACACCTCCATCATCAATACTTTAAAACAAAGCCAAAACAAAAAGTACTGCAGATCACATCCTGTCCTTTTGGTGCATGTTATGGTAATGACTTCAAACTACTCCTGAAATAGCACCTATATGGCCAATTACCTTTCAAATGATTTGGCAGATATTTTTTGTTGATTCAAGAGAAATCTGCTCCTCTTCAAGATGATGTGGGACCGATGAAATGAAAAGCTAATGAAATGCATCAGTAAGCAGACAGGATACCAAATTATCATTAGATAACATTATTTATGATACATTTTATGTTCTGTTAAAAATAAATTAGGGGTGCCAGCAATCAGCTAACAATTGTTTGGCAAGAATGAGTGCTCTGCCTTGCTTCTGTTCTTTTACACTATCTTCCACAAATTCTAAGCTTAGAGGTTGGCAGAGTGCTCCTTACCAAGTCTAATAATTCTTATTTAAGAAAGCTCACAGTATGTGGAATAAGGAAGCAGATTTTTCCAAAAATTAAAAGAATAAAAAAATATTTATCTTAAAATAATTTATAACATTTTCAAATAAATGATATGCCTCGTGAGGCGCTGCATCTAAAATTGCGAGTCAGTCAAATTACCAATTGTAATAATAACGTAATATAAGCAGTGTGTGCCTGTGCATTTCAGACATCAAAGATGTTAAGAAAAGAACCAAAACTGTATTTTGAGGGCAATTTCTGAACTAAGTGCATGAAGCAATGTGCAATGCCACAAAGAATCTGATTCCAACTGCATGCCCTATAGCACATGCTGCTAAAAGAGGACAGATTCAGAGGTCTGTTTTTATTCTTACTCCCAGGCAGCCTGTTAGCAACCCACTTAATAGCTGCTGTTTGTTAAATAAATGCAAACCCACTTGATTCCCAGGATGCTCTTCTAAGTGGTAGCCTCACAGCTCCTAAGTAAGTGGAGTTGAGCCCTTCCTGTAGACTGCAATGTCTGTGTATATTGGATTATTTACATCTAATTAAAATACAAAATATCAAATGTATCAGAGCCATACATTTTTCCAAAAATTCTGGTGTTGTGCAGTCAGATTTCTGGTATGTAGAATAATGGAAAACACTACATATCACTAACTCTAGAACAAAAAAAAGCATATAGGTTTTCTAAGAGTTGAGGTATGAAAGTTAGCACATTAGCACCTTTTTTTGCCAAAAGAGAAGTTCACCCCTTTTTCTATCCTATTCTATTCCTCTTTCCCTGCACCTGGCTGTGTACTCATTACTTTGTGCTAGCCCTGGAGCTTATTGAGCAATTTACATTAGCAGCCTTGCAAAATCTGCCCTGGAAAATATCAACCAACTTCCAGCAAGTATTTTCTGTGATGCAGGTGTGTTAAAATGATCACAGAAGGACTCTTCCTGCCCTTGCTACCTACAGTCTCAATCCCTCTAAATTGGATGCCTGTAGATCCAGCATCTCTAAGCTATAATCAAGTAACCTCTTACCTGTGATATAATCCTTCACATCGTGTATTTTACTGGCCGGGTTGTTATTTCTAAACATGTACAAATTAAAAGGAGCTGGATCCTTCCCAATTCTCTTCCAGATTTCAATATCAGGTGTTGTCCACCGGCCTGCCAGTATGTCATAATCTCTTTCTCCAAAGTGGACTAGTTTGGTCAGTGGATCATATAAGCCTCCATGGAATCCAATTACCAGCTGGAAGTCAAGGTTAGAGTCAAAATAGATCTCTCCATAAGCAGTGTATTGGATTTGTTTAAGCATGAGGCCATTGCTACTGAAAACAGCGAGTGGTGTCCCTGTATTGTCTGATGCAATGTAAAACTCATCTCCACTGCTAATTTCCATGGCAAAAAGGTGTCCTTGCAGATCATAGTACAGAGATGTGATTTCAGAGCTTGAGTGGTTATATACATGAGTTATCCTGGTTGGGTAAGTAAGGTCTGCGTAAAAGAACTGGAGATGCTGCCCAAGGCTAGTTTTACTGGAAACTCGTCGCCCAAGTCCATCATAACGGTAAATCACTGTCCACCCACTTCCTTTGCTATAAACTCGAGTAAGGAGGCCCTTTGAACTGTATTCAAAGATTTCGGTACCCCTCTGACGCAGAAATCCATCTTCATCTAACCTGTACTGTACATCTCCTAGTCGAGTTATTCTGTCTCTCAGGTCGTACCGAAGTGGTGTCAAACGGGCGCTGCTGCTGGGGTTGAGCAAGTGCAGGTTGCCATTCAGGTCATAGTTGTATCGCCACATTATTTTTTCATTCAGATAAACTGTCTGGAGCTGACCATCTACGTCATATTCGTAAGCATATTTTGTGGTGTTGGCAAATGGCCCGATCTTAATTTCTCTTTTCGTCACTCGTCCCATGTTATCATACTGAATTGTAATCCAATACATTAATGACCGAAATATTTCATACTGAATTTCCTTGATGCGCCCATGTGCATCAAAGTGTTTTGTGTACGTCATTACAGCTGTTGAAATGATCTGGTTAATATCGTAATATATAACTCCAAATTTTCCAAACTGTTCAACTTTGCCAGAGATATCATCAAACTGGTAGAGATCAATAGGCAATGGGGTTTCATTGATGACACCTTGCATGCTAGTCACTCTGAAGCTATTGTCATAGCTGTAGTCAAATCGGGCATTCACCATTCCGTCTTCGCTAAAGCGGAAAATCTGTCTGTCAATCAACGGGCCAATTTGTCTGTATCTAATGGTGCAGATAAAACCATCGCTTTGGAGGTTTACTGTTTTCAGGACTCCTGCTGTCTCATCGTAAGTAAAACTAACTCTTGTACTATCATATAAAATTTCTGAGAGCTTGGTCTGCCGTCTGTACTTGAATAATACTCTTCTGCTTGTCCCCAGGAAAGCAGTTTGAAGGAGCTGCCCTTCTTCATTGTAGTCCATTATAACAGAAGCATTGCTTTCCGGGGGGTTGTATATATTCCGGTAATAGCCGATGGAGCGGATAGTCTGCATGGTATGACGAGCAACACTGGGCATGGTGACAGCAGAAAGCCGATCCAACAAATCATATTCGAAGATATACTGCCGTTGGCTATGGAGCAGAAGAACCATTGACTGAAAATTAAGAACAGATTTTTATCATGTGACAAATGGTGCAGTATCTCCCCTCCCGCCATATACCGATATTATTTCTTCATGAAAATGTGACATTCCCACTTGAGAAAATTATCTCCTCTTTAATTGAGTTATCATTGACCTTACATGTTGTTAACATCTCCCTGCCTAATTTACTTGTATGCTTAATTGTAGGGGGTTCTGTAATTAGTAGTTCCACATTCATAATTTGCTACTTGTTATGACTGTATCACTCTTTTATCAAGCATTCACAGCTAAACAGCAGATTGTCAATGGATTCAGATAAGTAATGTTTAATATGGGAAGAAGTAAAACTGTCTTAGAGCCATTAACTCACGAGGAGAACAACATATGGGAGATACAATTTCTTCCCTACAATTAAGAGATGATTTTGAAGAATTTTGAATAGCCTGAGATCTCTAAATACTGTGTTCTTGTTCTGTAAGCTTTTGAGACATAGGCAAAACAATTGTTAGATTATTTATATCAAAAGGAGCTACTTGAATTAGTCTGACATTTTCCTAATGTGTGGCTATTATGTATCACAGGTCTTGATTAAATTATGTCTGTGGTAACTAGTAAACAGTATTTGATGAGCAACATCTTCAACAGAAATATATTTATATCACTAAAAGAAATGGATTCTCTTTCTGCTTAGCAGACATGAGATCTCACATGGGTGATTTTCACAGATATTTCTAGAAGGACAGTTATCATTCAGCAAGTGTTACATATATATTGATTCCTGATCTTTTGCCTATCCCTTATTTTGATGCTACAACATATAGCAAGTACAAATTGACAATTGTAACTATTTAGAAAAAAGAGCTTTTCTTGGTAGTGAAAAAAGCCCACAACAGTGGAGCATTTGCAAACAAATTATTTTCGGTTGAATTGAATTGCAGATAGTCCCTGTACCTTAAGTGTTAAGATAAAAGGTAAATGCAGATGCTTCTTGTTAGTCAGTGGCCTAAATAATTTAGAAACACATCAATTCCTAGCAATTAGCTACAGCACGATTACATATCTGTGGAATGAAATATTCCCCTTGGAATCACATGTTGATACTTAGAATAATTGCAATGTGCTTCTACTACCTATTTTTTGCTTTGTATGCAGCAGTGAGGTGCTGCAGAATTTCCACACATTCCAAGCATTTTTAAAAACCTGAGTGTTCTTTACCTTTTCCAAATATGTGTAACTCCAGGTTTTCCCATCAGCAAACACTCTAGACACTATCCTTCCCTGTCCATCATACTCTATTTTTTCACTAGTTGTGCCTCGCTGTATGCTGCCTATTTGACCTGTGGATGAATAGGTAACATTGACAGCCATCAGCTTGCTGCTCGGGAGCCACAGGGTGGGGTGCCCTGACGTGTCGTAGGCAATCCTCAGCAGGAATTTACGGTGGTCATCGTAGATCTTTTCTGTCTTTGTGGTTCGATCAAAGTCAACTGAAAGGAGGTTTCTGCCATTAACCTTTTTAAAGCAAACAAAATGACACAATAAATCATGCTGTTCAAACCCCAGCCACCTTTTATTTCCCCAAAGTTAGCTATTCTTTAAATTCCATTTACAGTGATTGATTACTGTATGTGTAAAATAGCAACTTCTTGATATCATTTTAAGGCACTATATTAGTATCTCCCTCTGAAGGTCTGATTATATGAAGAGAGGGCTCAGAATTTGTTGCAATGTGTTCTTTCTTGATGCTTAGTCAACTATTAAGAAAATACTGAAAGATGTGTACTGAAAACTTCTGTAATAAATGGGGTCATTTTAATGAACAAACTACTTCTTTTGTAGG
Organism: Pseudopodoces humilis; assembly: GCF_049639895.1. Classification (NCBI taxonomy): domain Eukaryota; kingdom Metazoa; phylum Chordata; class Aves; order Passeriformes; family Paridae; genus Pseudopodoces; species Pseudopodoces humilis. Next base: position 32,480,619 of record NC_142205.1, read on the forward strand.
CAGTCTGAAGTATATCTAGCAAATTATTGTCAAAATATATTACCAGCAACTGCTTTTCCAATTCATAACAATCATGCTAAGAAAGAACTGAATCCTAGTCCTTCACAGCAAGCATTTTTCAAAATAGTAAATACAAGATCAAGATCATCAAAAGCACGTTAGATCTTCAAATTAAGGTTAAACAGTTTTTAGAACACAGGCATTCCCCTTTTGGATCAAATGAAAATTTAACTCAGTATACCATCCACGGCTGCAATGTATTTATAAGGCTGAAATCCTTAGTAGAGGATTGTATCTTTCTCCTAGTTAACTGACCACTTAATGCCATAAATGACTGAAAGACTACTGAACCACTGAAAAGCAGTTAAAAATGCTTTGAAGTTTATGTAAGTATTTTGATTTGAAAATAAAGCCTTAGCATAGATACATTTATGTTGAAAACCTTGTTAATGATATATGTAAACTACAGTGATGGTACTGATTTCTGTATAATACATTTACACTGAAATCCACACTCATTCCCTTTAGTGTTAAAAATATGACAACTTTCAAGTTCATTGAATTAGCTGTCACTTTTAAATTTCTAAAAAGAAAATGTCTGGTTTTCTTCTGCACTGAATTAGTGTTCTTCAACAGGCCTTGAGGATTTCTTTGTTCATCTGTAAACCATTTTTGTTATCTGCTGTGTCTTTTTAAAGCTGTTCCAGGTGGGGTGAAAAACTGATAACTGAGATTTTTTTCAACACTGTATTTTGCAAACATGTGGGAAGTAGGATAGAAATGGACAGAGAACTATGTGTATTAAGATTTTTTTTAAAATTCATTTCCAAGTACCTCATATATACATTACAAAGGGTGAATAAAGATGGCTAAATAACAGTTAGAAAGGAACTAGAAAATACATAGGGATACACCAAAGAAATGACTGGAAGATTTTTGCATTTTTCAGGCTGAATGTTCAAAACTCTATATACCATGGATGTTGGTACTTACACCCTGAGGCTGATAAGCTTCTAAAAGATCAATATAAATTAGATCCTTTGTTATTGGTGTAAAATGTATTAAAATGCTGGTGATAGGTCATAGGCAAATAGGAAAAAAAGTTCCTCCAAATGCTCTGTTTTGCTCAGACTGTCTATTTATGTACAATACCTTTCTTTTTGTTAATATGAAATTGGCATGAGAAGAATCTGCACTATCAATTTAGGAAAAAAAAATCACACTTTCATGTAAATCTCATAAGTAAAGAACACAAAGTCTAGCAGATGCAGAATAGCTGTTTTACCTATTTAATTAACCATCAAAAGTTATCCAAATAAAATATGAAAAATTAATGCTAAAAGACTGCTTCTAGAAGTAGTTTAAACTTAGCTGTGAAGCACTTCCATTCAGCTCCTTTTTTGTAATATTTTTGTTACTTGTTTTCAGAGTTTTTCTTTAAATTTTCCAACATCTAATATAAGCTCGTTTACCTAAATTAATTTTTAAATTTTCGTTATCTCTGGCTTTTTTTTCCCAGTGTCTCCCACATATGCCTGCACTCATCTCTGCATGTCCTTCCTTGCCTGTTTCGCTTCTCTGACTTTTTTCGTTCCCTTTCTCTCTACCTTCCCTTCCTTATTTTACATTTAATTATGATTTTTATAAATTTTCTTGTCCACCTCTCAGGATTAGACACTGAATTTAAAATGGACAATTCTGATTTCTGAACTGGCAAAGAAAGAAGGGTAGTTTTATAGCTAAGGCAGACGTCCAAGCAATTGTGGTTAATTTCTTGGCTAAGCACATCATTCCTGTATAAATTGCAACAAAGTACTTAATCCTCTGTCTCACTGCCCTAGCTGCTAACTGGGATGTTAACAGCCTTTTCAGTTCCCATCTGTCTGGTCTGTGTAAGGGCAGGATATGAGGGGAAGGAAAGGAAATACCTCTTGTTTCAGCCAGTTTCATGCTTTCAGACTTTGCTGACAGAGCTATTGCATTCAGGCAGGTGAGCTTTTGGTGAAATTTTGGTTGTGCTTGCCTAATCTCAATACAGAGATGACAATTAGAGTAACAATGAGTTTTGGTGATATAACTTGTTTCATTGGGCAGTGTAGGGCTGGACTAACACAGCTAACGAAGTGCTTTCCTCTGAAGTGCTTCTTAATAACATCTCTGCTAGCAAAATACTTTTAGAGGAAAAGCTGAATATTTTTATTATGTCCAAGATAACCACACTCCAAATACATTTGAAACCTCTGTATTTCATTATGATAGAAACTGTACTCGAGGAAACTTCCAGTGAAGAAACACTCAATGACACAAAACCGAGTCTTTTGACAGTCCTTACCTACTGTCCTGATACGTTTCACTAATTTATGTTTTCGTCTATCCTCCTCTACTTTAATTCCTGTTTTTCTTTCCAGTGAGAAATATGAAATGTTTGATTCCTCTGTTAGGAGTAAAAATATATTGCTGTGTCTTACAGAGAGATTCAAGAGGTAATGTGAAAACTGGGGACCTCTGCATGGCTTGGAGTACATCAGGTCTCAAGAGGAGATGCCTCTTGTGAGCTCCCTTGTCTGTGTTACCTATATACTCAAGGGTGCATCCCTTGAGACAGAGTTCATACCAGCTCCTTTATCTGAGGCCTTTGTGAGATCCTCAGTACAAAGGCCCTATAAAGGTTCTTTCATGCAGAGGACTGGCAGGACCTTTGCCTATGACCAGCTTATAGGCCAAACATACAGCTCCAGACAAGAACTAGCAGATTGAACAATTACAAACCAAGTCAGAACAAAAGCAAGATTGACTGGAGACTGTTGAGCTAAGGAAGGGCAACATAATTCCTAATTAATTTCTTTGGAAAAATTACTAGTACTAGGTAGAACTAATACAAGATAGAAAACCAAGCGTACTTTTTAACATTAGATACTGCATGTATATAACACAGCGTCACAGAGATGAGTACCTTTACTGGCAATACATTTTGTCACTGTTTTTTCTACATTTGTCTTTGCAGAAAAACATTGATGACACATCTGTCTGTACAAAATGGAAATGATGAGCTCCATAAATTATTCCTGTTGTTCTTTCTCTTGTTTTCTTTTTCTGCTTTCCTACATCCCCCCATCCACCCCCAACTGACATTTCGGTAATACCTTTCCATGTAAATCAATTTCACAAAACATTCCTTTTTATTTTTTTTTGTTTTCATTGCTGACAAGTTTATTTCCTTTTTTTCTGAGACATTTGTCTCTTATTAGCTCATTCTCCACCTGCCCTACTTCTCCCATTTCTATGTACGCTTTTAATTAGTATTATTTTATCCTTATATGTAATCTTTCATTTTCCCTCCCATCTTGTTAAATCTTTCTATTTTGTATGCTCTTCTTTTTTTTTGTTAATTCTTCTAAGTTAAAGTTGCCTACGACAACTTCACCTCCACCACTTTTTAACTTTTACCTCCTCTGCACTCAAATGCCAAAACTTAGCGTCACTTCTGAGAGCTGCACTTGTGGTGGTTTGTTTCACTGCCAAACCTCTCTTGGGCTTCTTTTGCAAATGACTTGGCAGGTGTATTATACCACTGTGGTATATAATGATATGCCTATGAACCAGAACCACAAGGATGAACTTCAGAATTATGGCTTCTTTTTCCTCTTCCTTATGAATGAAAGATAGCTGCCACAGGTAGTTACTAATATATTTCTTAAATAGCTGCTACTGTGCATAGTTGTTCTTCCTTCTTGGAAAATAAATACATTCCTCTTGCAGAGAAAGTGGTAGAGAGGAATATGACCTGCATAACAGCATCCCCTCCTTTCTTTTCCCAATGGAAGATACAAAATATTTTAAGATTTCAAATGGCAAGAAGTCAAGTGGTCTGAGATGACTTACCTTCATTTTATACACTGCCTAGGCCTTATTTTAAAGAACTGAATTCAGTTCTAATAGTAAGTCAGACCTTTGATGTGGTCTTGAAATGGTCTCCTGGCAACACAATTTTAAATGCTTAATCTGTGTTGTCTTTACCAAATGGCTGTCAGAAATCATAGTTTGCTTCCTACTTTTATTTCACTCACTATATACGAAGAAGAAATGCCAACAAAATGGTAAAGACATATGTTAGAGGAATATGCCATACACATGCACACACAATTAAACCCCTTCTACTGGAAGAGTAAGTCTTAGTACAATTTTCATTTAAAATAAAAAAAAAATAAAATCCAGGGATTGTGCTAACTTATGGTAGAATAATTTAAAACAGGATTCTGAAATAGGTACATTAATTTAGTACCAGAAAGAAAAACAATGAAGGAAAGCAGGAAATTATTCTTTTTAGCCATTCCAAGCTAAACCCAACAGTTTAAATTCCACGGAGTGCTGATTTTAGCTGGGGTATTTCTCCACAGAGGTTAATACAGGGCTATGTTTTGGATTTGTGCTGAACACAGGATTGATAACCTAAAGATGTTTTTATTATTGCTGGTCAGGGCTTCCCCAGAGCCAAGGCCTTTTCTGCTTTTGGTACTGCCACACTGGAGAGCAGCCTGGGGGTGCATGGAAGGTTGGGAGGAGACACAGCCGGGACCGGTGACCCCAACTGACCAAAGGGATATTCCAGACCATGTGACATCATGCTCAGTATGTAAAGTGGTTTGGAGCAATGGCTTTGTCCTCCCAAGTCACTGTTACTGTGATGGGGCCCTGTGCTCCTGGGGATGGCTGAACACCTGCCTGCCCATGGGAAGCAGGGAATTCATTCTTTGTTTCACTTTGCTTGTGTGTGTGGCTTTTGCTTTCCCTGTTAAACTGCCTTTATCTCAACCCACAAGTTCTCTGGGTTTTCCCATTCCAATTCTTCCCAATCCTACTGTGTGGGGGAGTGAGTGAGCAGCTGTGTGGGTCTTGGCTGCTGCCTGGGTTTAAACCACAACACACAGAAAAGAGCAATTAATAAATAAAACAGCCAATAAATAAAGTAATAAAAACAAGTACTTCCAGATCTACAGTTAGCTTGTCCACAGTAAATATTCTGTGGCTGCTGGATGGCAATACCTACAGGAATGTATTTACATTTCCTCATTCCTTAATGAGAATGCAGTAGATACCACTCATGCTTGTGTGCTTACCCTAAGTTTTCGGCCAAAGACATTGACTTTTCCCTGGGCTTGCTCCTTCCGGAATCTCCATTCCACCAGGTTCTGCCCGTTCTCCCCTGGAAGGGTCATGTTTCTCTTTGCCATGGTGGGGTTGGCAGTGCCAGCCAAGACGTGTGGTTCTGTCTGGTAGTGTGAGTCCAGGCCGCTGGCGTACAGGATTCTCAGTGAGCCATCATAACCGATCTGGTAGCTATTTCTTAACTGATCTGAAAAGGACAAAAAAAGAATTTCAGGTCACCTACATTGGTTAAGACTTTGCCTTTGTACTGGACACTTTATGCAATATGTGCATCTTGACTTCACGTAACTGACCTAAAGGTAATAAAGAGCCAAGGTGAGATTGTTAAGAATAAGTGTATCCCAGAGGAGCAAAAGTGCCTTTAGGACCTTTCATCAAAGTTACTTAAGCACCTAAGAAAGCCTTATCCTCATAGTATATTCTCTGGACTGGCACAAAACACATTCTCTGCTGTTTGATTAGGCATTTTTGGCCTAATCCTGTGCATTCTATGACTACTCACTTTTGCAACGATGTGGTTGCTGGGATATTACATGATATTTTTAAGCTAAATACCACTTCATACTATTTCTGTACCTATTTCCCTTTCAATCCGTCTCTTCTTTCCAAGGTTCCTTTTTAATACAAAGTAAGTATTCTATTTCCCATAGCTGCTTACAAAAGCTATTTGGTTGGAAAACTTAATGCTACTTTTGTTGCAACTACTGCTTTTCCAGAACAGTTGTTTCTGTATAGGTGTAAAACCGTGTATGTATCAGCCCTTTCTCCAGCCACTATGCCCCTAAAATTTCACTTCTATTTGGAGCTGCTTGTACCACAAGAAACCAATTTTCAAGCCAGTATCTGCTGAGAAATCTTTTGTTTACAGTACCTTGAACCATGGTATAGAAAGAATCGATTGATGATAAATTGGAAGTGATGCTGACATCTTCCTCTCTGCTGGATGACTCAATGTCCACTGTAATGGCCCTTTCCATTTCCCCATGAAGGTTAGTGACGACTCCAGTTGGGAATGTTACATTTGTTAGACGGCCCTCGCTATCGTAGCTAAAAAAAAAAAAGTCCAGAAATGATACATAGCAGGAACAAATTGTTTTCACTTACAACTAAAATGAACAAAAACGTCAGCTATTCATATTAAGGCACTTTTGCTTTTTTTTGTGTGCATGGGATAGGCATAGCAAAGACTTCAAACATGCTTTGAAGTACTCAAAAGACTGCTTAACATACAGCAGCATCAATGGTGATAGCAAGAGCAAACAGATGGATCTTCAGCTCTGCATATTATTCTTTGAAGTGTGACCAGATCCTGCTGCACATCTAATTCAGCATTTCAAAGGAAGCATATTTATTTGTGCTAAATTCTGTAGCATTTTGTACTCACTCCCTCTTACTGGACTAGATTTTGTTGTTACTGTAGGAATCCTCAACATTTTTGAAAAAAGGGTATCTTAATAAGAGTGTCTCTTAGGCCTTTCCTATTCAAGGAATATGCAGGACACCTGTATTCCTGAGTGCTCAACCTCCCATGTATTAAGATGAGCAGAATCTGGGGTAATATTTAATCTACTTAAGCTTCTTGAAGCTGGAAACCAGAACAGCTAGCATCTCTAACTTGTTAACTGCCTGCAAATCATGGTTTGAGAATTGTGACACAAACCATGAGGTTTTGTTTTTTTTCTGTGTCTACTGGCATTTATTTAAATCAACAGCTGTATATCCACTTAATAGGAATAGGTAGATAGAATTTCTGTAATTGAAGTAGATCTTGGTACATGACCAGAGACCATGGTTACATCCAAACAAGCATTTTGGCCACAGTATAGAGAGAGGTAAAGCACTGTGTGAGCTTCTGGTCATAAAGCTTGTCTTTAAGATTAGATATTCTAGTACTAGAGTCTTGATTTATCAGCCTAGGTGTTCAGCTGAAGGTCCTTGTTTTGAAGTATAGCCTGCTCATAGCTGCAACAGAGAGAAAAACGCATCTGAAAGATGATTTCATGCCCACATATGACCTGTTTGCTCTCAGGAGTTTTCCATCCTTCTCCTGTGACCACGTAGCAGGTAACTGAACAACGCCTTAGTCTCTTAAAGTAACTAGAACACGACCCTGCAGGTCCTCACAGTGTGCTAGACATTTCATGCCGGTATTTATCATCAAAATTGCTCCTACTGGAAAAGAAAAGCAAAACCAAAAAAAGCCCCCCCAAAGCCCCAAGCATATCACTGAGGTTACAGAAACTCTGTTAAAATGAGAGAATTAATCCTAACAGCTGTAACCTACAACACACTTTCTCTGAACAGCATGAGTACTGCACAGCATTGCTGTAACTGAAAGGATTAAGTTAAGAAATGTTTTCTTCCAGTTTGCTTACTCTGTAGATTTGACAGCTTTTTGCATACAGTCATTCCATCCTTTTAGCACAGTTGATTTCCTTTGTTTATGTAAGACTTTCACTTAGAAACAGGCAAGAGAAAAAAAATGTTTAAAAATCAGAAACCATACTGCAAGCCAGGGAAGTCAAGTGAGGAAACTTATTTTTTGAAGTTAAGTACATTTCAAGACAATGGGGTTTCTTCCAGTGTGTTTCTGTCCCTAATTGTGTTTTTTTTTCACATACTGGACTTGGCAAGCTGAGATATTCCATTTATGCAGGAGACAAAAAAAAACATACCGAAGTTCCTTTTGCATGAATGTGACTGCTAGCCTATTCATGACCTTCAGTCTCATGCCTCAGTTCCAAGAACTTATTTTCATGCACAACTTCCCTTTACAACTCCCTGGGGAGCATATATTGTCCAATTACTGTCCTTTTATATTTTCTGCTTTATGTTTGAAAATGGTACCAAATTACTTTGTTGGGAATTACTTCCATCCTTTGATTGCAGTAGTGAAGTGCTGGTCTTTATTTCAAACAATGCTTACTAAAGCAACAGAAGGTAAGATTTCCCTGTAAGAACTTTTTACTCTTTTAATCACAGTATTTGTGAGAAACTAATTACCATATTTCTCAGTATACCACCTGAGCTGGAAAATGCTACACATCAGTAGTATTCAGTGCAGTGTGCGGCTTTAGTGAAGTATGCAGCACTGAACTGTGCTATCCTTCTTTTATGCATTCTTGCTTCCACATTATTATTTTTTGACTGTGCCTATAGTTCTTGAACTGGTCTCGTCTTTCACAAATATGGGAAGGCACATTATGAGCCTGAGATAAGCAGTTAATATTATTACAGTGGGGGAGAGTTCAAAGACCAGCTAGAAATCATGCTACACATTCATGTTCTTAAAAATATGACTTTAAAGCTGAAAGAATCTTAAAAGCCATGATTGCTTGGTTCAGGCATCCTAGTGCAAGAAGTAAATGTGACTGAGACGTGAAAGGTAAGAAGAGGATTTCTCACGCTTTTATAGCCAAGAACAAAAAGAAAAAGGGGAAATAGGCCTTCCTACAATTCACTACATATTCCATTTTATGACAGATTGCTATGTGTGTCCTTCATTTTGTTCACTGTATATCGAATACTAAACTTACTTTATACTTGCTATCTTTTTGCCCACAATCAAAGCCTTATCAATGCACAGCATAGCAACATCACTCATACCTTTGGGCATTCTGCAGCCATTTTTCTTATTACATTCAAATATCCTTGCATTTTGCTGCCAAGGTGAATTTATTCATCCAAGATTGTCAGTTTTAGACTGAGAGATTTCTTTTTATCTGCCTAGTGTTCTAATATTGAAATTGCCCTAGAAGGAATGAGATCTGAAGTCTAGAGGGCGAGCGCCTATATTTGCCATTTCACAGCCTCTTTGATCTTTTCATCCAAACACAAGCTCAGGCACATGTGTTTCCATGGAACCCTCTGATCTTTCTCCTTTGCCAGGCTCCACAGCAAAGACTTTCCACCAACCTCTTCAATTCCTCAAGAGTGAGTCTCACATAAACTTTTCAAGAATCTAAACCAGAAACTTGCTCCCTGGACGTGACCTTGTGTGCATTAATCCGCTCAGCTCAGCTCGTTTCTGTTGGCATTAATGCAACAATCTTCATATTTGGTCAATAACTACGAAGGCAGCAATGGGGGCAGCTGCCACCACTGCTAGCTGAAGTTTCCCTTAGATCAAATCCTTTTTCTTCTTCAGGATGAGCTGCTACCGCCAGATAGTTTTCCATTTCTGCAGTGAGAATTTCTCAGAGATAATGATTATCAGCTTCCCAGATTCTCGACCTTTTGCTCTTCACCTGCTGGAAGTCTCTCTTCCATTGTTCATCTCCTTCAGTTTTAATTACATGCCTTCCCAGACCATTTTCTGTTCTAGGCTATGTAGGACACTTCACTTTGCAGTAATAACTTTCTAGTAAGCCTTGCCACAGATGGAAATGTCCTACTTTCTTTATTTTTGACTTGTTTCTCAAGTGTATTTTATCATAGTCTGTAGCACATTTAGCTCAACCCCAACTTGCAGAGCACTATTAATGTTTTATATCAGAAGTTATTTCAATGTAGAATAGGGAGCTGTAGAAATAAAGTGCATAGTAAAGGCTGCACCTAAAGCCAGTTGCTAAGTTATGACTGATACTGTTTTCCCCAGACCTCTGCAGCACAATCCCTCAACAAAATAAATTCTATTTTTTTTTTTTTCAGTTGTAAACATGTCATGTTGAAAAGCAAGGCACATAATTTCCAGCACATTTCAGATAACAAGACTTGCAGTCCAAATGCATATTAAGTATTTAAGACTGGTTACAGATTATACTATTAGTTGGGATACTGTAATAGAGAAATGAAGCATGAATGCATTTCATAATATAGACATGTATAATTTTGACAGTAGAAAGTGAAAAGTACTGTTACACTTTCACTCAACTCACATCAGGTATTTCCTCTATGCATCTCAGATTACCAAGAGTGGCTAAAAAAATTATGGAACATTACCCTACTTGTTTCAAACTATTAATGGGAAGCCTTTTATACCTGAGTGTTGCTTCCTGGCTGGTGAGAACAGAAGGTTCAAGGTTGACATTCAGGAGTGCAATGTGTTGTTGTTTTAGGTGCATACCACATTGACAACATACTGAAAAATCTGTCCTAACCTGGCAATGAAATGTCTCCCTTGGCTTGTTGGGGCCATTTAAGCTACATTTACATAGAGGACTGTTGTCTTTAACATTACAGAATTTTGGTTTCCAGATACATTCTTTTGTTTGTATTCAGCCTCCATAGCGCACTGCAGGTTTAGTCCCTCCCAAATGGATGTGAATTCAAAGTTGGAAAATTATGGTAAAGAAAAGCCATTCTAGTAGCACTCTGACTGCAAGCTCAACCAGTATCTAAATGGTTGTCTTGCTGATCAAAAGGAAAGAAGCCCATATCACATCACTTTTATTAGAATTTCATCACCTGTAGGGAGCATTCCTGTCCCCCACTGGTTTAAAATTTGGCATAGCAAGTTACTGGATGCTATAGTTCTGGCCACCTTTAACCATTATGTGGATTGTAGAAAGAAAGAAAAAAACTTTCAACTTGAATGTAATGAATTTTGCTTCTTTTCCTTTACTCTATTTTTACATTACTTTCGTCATCTGATAGGCATTTTTGTTTTTTATGTGTCTGTAGAGAGACTGAATGAGCCTGCTAAGAATGAAAAAGGTGAAAATTATCTAAAAATGCATGGACAGAAATGATTTCTCCTTTTTTTTCATTTCTTATCTAGTCTGATTGAAATAGACACTTCAGTGGATCCATAACTACTCATTTATAACCTGCACATATTTCTTTATTTCCATACAGTACATTTGTATTTGTATCTTAAAAGGTTTAGCATCTTGCTTTTGAATTCACAGTAAACCTGAAATATTAAACTATGACTTCCTTTGGAGATAAAACAATTTATTTTTTTTGAACCCCAAACAATAAAGAATATGGTATTATGTCTTCCTAATATTTTGTTTTGCTTAACAAGAAGAAAGCAAGTGACAATTTGATATATATTAGTAGCTTGTAAATTATGACAAGTGGATTTTTAAAATTTTACTTTATTATTGTGTAAGAAGTGATAGGATTGTTCTTTTTCTCTTATCTGGAATATTGTTAAACATGAGAAAAAATGCAACCAGTGGGGTCAGCCATGTCCTGGGGTGCATCAGGCCCAGCACTGCCAGCTGGGCAAGGGTGGGGATTGTCCCACCCTGCTCTGCGCTGGGGTGGCCTCACCTCGAGGGGCAGTTCTGGGCACCACAATATAAGAAGGATATAAAGTTGTTAGAGAGCATCCAAGGGAGGGCAAGGAAGATGGTGAAGGGCTTTGAGGGGAAGCCCTGTGAGGAGCAGCTGAGGTCACTTGGTCTATTCAGCCTGAAGAAGAGGAGACTGAGGGGAGACCTCACTGTGGTCTTCAACATCCTCACGAGGGAAAGTGCAGGGTCAGGCACTGATCTATTCTCTGTGGTGACCAGTGACAGGACCCATGGGAATGACATGAAACTCTGTCAGAGGAGGTTTATGTTGGACATGGTTTATATTGGAAAAGGTTCTTCATCTAGATGATGGTCAGGCACTGGAACAGGCTCCCCAGGGAAGTGGTCACAGAGCCAAGCCTGACAGAAATAAAGGATTGTTTGCACAACACTCTCAGACACATGGTGTTACTCTTGGGGCTGTTTTCTGCAGGGCCAGGGCTGGGAGCTGGACATTGATGATCTTTGTGAGTCCCTTGCAACTCAGAATATTCTATGATTTTATGAAAAAAAGCAATATTCTTTCCAATCTTACAGAATTCTAAATATATTAAAAAAAAAAAAAAATCTTCCTTTCTTTCCTGCTTTATTCCTTTCCCCTCTCCCTCTTCCTTTCACCTGTCTCTTTATTTTCCTTTTCTCTTCTGTTCTGCCCAGCTCTGAGAAAAAAGTGGACAAACAGGAATTAGAGGAAATAGGTGATTCTAGGAAAGAGCTAAATTAAACTACAGCCAGAATCCCAATTCTGGACAGAAATGCATATGCCTACTTGTTTTTTAATGGAATTTGGGCAGAAAATGCAAATTCACAAAACCACCTAAGTTAGAAGGTCATTAAAAGTATTTGTATCAGCTACATTTCTCTGTCCTGTCCAACCAACTGTAAGACAGCTCAAGCTTTTCCTGTTCCTTTATCTGATGGCTTTTTTCATGGGGAAAGGGTCTTTACCTTGTTTTCATCTGGAGAAATCTTATAAAACTGTTTGCACAGCTGGTTAAATAATTCAGGTAATGGTCTTAACAATGTGGTCAGGATGAATTTTTTAGTCTGGATTTAATGAAGAGATTTCCTCAGCTGGAAAGTGATTGACAATTTCTCTTTTCACCTTATCCTGTTATAACTGCAGTTCTTGAGGCTTTTTATTTGGTGTGTCTATTTTGTCACAATGTTAAAAGGACGGTTTTCGGTCTTTTTTTGTAAACTGGCATTCAGCACACCAGACGTGAACAATTCACTTAAATAGGCCTTTCCTGACAGCCATAACTCATCTGCAAAACAACATTTAGGCACACTCTAAATGAGAACCACTGCAGGAAATGTGTCTGTTGGAAAGGGAGCTCAAAGGAATGAATCAACACCTTTTCCCATGATAGCTCATTCACTCCCATACGGAGAAGGTTTTGATGCTCATTTTCCACTTCACTGCACAACCAGACAAACAAGCTGGAGTTCAGTGCTTGTGCTGCATTAGATTGACCACTTTCACGGCCCAATCCAAAATTATTTCCAGGTATTTGGAGCCAGGTATTTTGGGGGAGTGGTGCTTTGTGGAGAAAGAAGCAATACATGCTGAGGATGCCTCACTTTTTGCCAGAATACTGCCAAACTTCTCACTCACTGCCTGTATGGTATTGCAGTCCTCCATGCTGTGCTGATTGCTGCAGCAAACACCTGCCATGTATATTCTCATATGCAGCAACAAAACCAAGGAGTCTCTCCCAACTCACATATCTGACATGCACCCTACATGCATACATGAACAGGGTTAATGAAGCTGGTGCTTTCTGAAGAGAAGGAAGAACAGCTCCAGTGTATGTGCCTGGGGAAGGGGTGCACTGGGAGCAGCAGGATGTAGGCAGTGTGGCTTACATGAGAGGCATTTTCAGGGATGAAGCAGCTTTCCAGAGCTGGGGGTGTGCCTCAGCAGCTCACACTCTTACGAACTCGGTGCGGCCAATTCAGAAGCAATTCAAGGGGGCTTGTTCTTATGAAGATGAGACTAAATACAGTAGCTGGGCTATTATCTACAAGACCTCAACACTCATCCTTCATTTTTCAACTTCCCCATAATGGGAATTCACTGCCCCTGAGCCCTGCAGGATGCACAGAGGATGGATTCTGGATTTGCCAGGGTGTGCTGACAGGCAGCTTCCCTAACCTCAGGGCTCCTCTGGGCTGCTGCCTTGTCTGTGTGTCACCTCCCCCACCTTTTTAGCTCATCTGTTACTGCACAAATAAACTGTGTGCCTTGTCAGTATAAATACCAGAGTATGGCCTTTCAAATAAAAGAAATGTTGGTGTATATATACTTTGTGTGACAAATTGTTCCTTGCTGTAAGGTCTGCTTACACTGTCAGAGTGGAGTGTGCAGGCCTTTAGTGAGAAAAGGATGTAAGGCTGGTCTGTTTGGCCAGATTTTTTTGCTCACAGAATAAGATGTAATGTTGCTTTTTTCCCCTGAATTCTTATTTGTTGGTAGGGTGGAGATTTTATTTAATTTATTTTTATTTTGAAAGGTAAAACTCAATAAGGCTATTTTTACAGGGTCACAAAAAGGGGACAAATCAACTTATTAAATTACATTATGTCTGCAAAGCAAATTTAGCAAATCAAAATTATATGGGTGTATTTTCTTTCCTTTTAGGGCAGTGGAATACCAAGATAGTAAACAATAATTGTTAGATTTAGGTTCTGTGGTTTAATTTAGAAAAAGAACTTTATTCCTGCAGAGTACAAGTCACACCCAATTAATGGCAGGCTTCAGAAATAAAAGACTTCCCATTCCTGGGAGGGGACTCCTAAGGTAAGACTTTAAACTGCATGTCCCTTGTAGGCTTCCTAGAGCGCTTAACAGTCTGGCCTCACTGGGACATCAAGGAACACCAAATCTCTTGATGGGGCTTGAAAATATGTTTGAATATAGCATGACTGAAAACAGAGATTAGCCATTTCATATGTAGTCCTGAGCTGTCCTTCCACCCTCACCACACCAGGTTCCCTCCAAATTGAGCACGAAGGAGGGTGGGCTGGCTTGACTCTAGCCTCCCTCACTTCTGTTTGACAAAAAAATCTAACATGGAACAAGAACATTAACATATCAATAACTGAACAAATGTTATTGTGAAGTCCTTCATAAAGCCAGAAGTGAGACATACTTTCAGGAGCCTGGGCAGAGCTGACTGGATCGACAGTGCAGGACATTTATTTCATTAATACAAACAAAGTTGTTTATTTTGTGGTACTATCCTTACTTCTAAGTGCTTTCTGAAACCAGACATCACATGCTGACTTTCTTGACAGAAATTAAAGCAGTTCTTCCTTTTTCCTACATCTAAGATGTAATAATATTGATATGTGTCTTCAGCATTCTGATTTTGATATTTTTATTTATTCAATGGCTTCTCAGGTCTGCTTTTATTATGTAGCCTAGTTCTAAGGAGAAGAAACAGTAACATTCAAGAATGAAGAAATGGGTGAATGTCTATTGGATGAGACATACTACTGCTATCAGGGAAATTAGGGGACACACTGCAGTTCTAAAAAAAAATTTCATATTTGCATCTAATGTTACATGGATTATTTTTAACATGGCTGTTTTTTCTATTAAGCAGGATGAGTTTGAAACAGCAAACTTGTGCTCCAGTGTTAAAAGACTAAATAATATAATGTATTATGACATCTACTGTAAAGCTAAGTTACAGTTCTGGTTTAGAAAACTGTGAGACATAACCTCTATTCTTTAAAGTTGAAGATAGGAGTTTAAAAATGCATTGAATGATTTATCTTAAGAAGAAACATGGTAAGTCCTGTCAGCAAGCACAGCCATCCAAGTTCCTCTCAGAAATTGCATGTTGCATGAAACATGGTTACATACTTGTGTAGCATTGATATATTCAGTGGAAAGTCAAAAAAACCACAAATTAAATATATCAGCTTGATATTTTTCCCTACAAGTTCTCTTTGGTTAGAGAGCATACTTAGCTTGTTTGAATAGAAAGGGAGAGTTTTAATTGCCTTCTGGCCAGACTTGCCTCTATGGGTCTACATGAAGATGTGAGAGAGGGCTATGGCTACTAGATCTTCAATTTGTGTCATATTGAGAGGAAGAGAAGCAAATATGCTTTAAGAGAGAAACATATGTATTTCATGCTGCATTGTGCCAGGCAATGTGGATACAAAGGCACTTATGCAAGGACTGCATATCTCAAAAATATTCCCCAAAAGACATTTCAGAAACAATTAAGAAGGAAGAGAATGGTTTTTGTTGCTTGAGTATACATAGTATGGGAAGATTAAAGACACTGCACTTGTATGTCACAGTTTGCAATCAAGGGTTCATGTGATTCCATAAAAGTCAATGCAAGAACAAGATAATTGGCTAAAAGAAAGTGCTTGAATGAATATGTATAGGCACTACATTTTACACTGATGAAGCAAGAAGCAGCAGCAGTAAAAGCAGAAGGTACCAAAGGCTGTTGGTAGTAAAAGGATAAAAATACCTAAAAAGCACTATCATACCAAGGATATTCAGATAGTGTTGTTTAGTAGGGATAAAAAAAAATCCAGATTACACTTTTGTACAAAGTTCTGGTATTTGTAAGAATAAGCAGAACCAAATTACAATGAAAGCCTCAAAACTACAAGTAAAAAGAACCTTAGGCATTTTTAGGTACTTATACTAGTGAAGTATAAATGGGATAGAAAATAGAAACACAAATAGAAACACAAATGTTACAGGAAAATACCTCCCCCCACCTCCAATGTTACCAGAAAAGGTACAGAAATAGTAATTATGAAAACTGGATTTTGAACCTCTTAATATACAGTAAAAGTGCAAGTGAACTGACACTACTGTTAGGGTATGGTTTTCATCTGATCAAATTAAATACTTGCTTTTCGGCATAAGTTCCATAGACTTTTCTGTAGCCAAATTTCAGTATTTCCAGGTCAGACTCCACAAGTAATGTATTAAGATGAAGCAAAAGAAAAACTGCAAAACACGATCTATTCTCTGTTGCCAACTGTTTACAGTTACAGATGATGTGCCAGGTACTTGGGGAAACTAAACAAGTCCAAGCCAGAGGCAATATCTGACTCTGTATCACAGAGTTTTAGGGAAACCACAGCACGGAATGCATTGCTAATAAAAGCATAATATGCAAACTCTGCAGCACACAGTGAAAATAGATTTTTGCTTGCAATTCTCTAGAGTCCATAAATTACTGTAAGGATTTTGCATTCTGCATGATTTCACCACCTTTCCAGAATAGCTGGAAAGCTCATTAATTTAACTGTGGGAGCAAAGTAAACTTGTAAGAAATGTGCTTGCTAATGTCACTCTCTTTGCTTCTTGTTGCACTGCCTTGAAGACAAGGATTGAGTGGGAGAGAGAGAGGAAGGACAAGACAAATGAGCTCAGGGCATGAAGTGTCGGGGAAAACACTGGATGGACTGTCAAGAGATACGAGAGGGGACTGTGAAGAAATTCACTGCTGGGAAAGGAAAAACCAGGAAAGTCAAACACACCTTAGGGAAATAACGGGAGATGTGTGAAGGAGCAAGATACAAGGTAAGAAAGTAAGGAAACATAGTAGGAGGTCTGGAGAGTAAAACAGAGTAATGGAAGAAAGGCAGTCGATTTCCAGACAGGAGGAGCCATCTTAGCTTGGATCAGATCTCTTCCTGCTGATACTGCTGCTAAAAGAAGAGGAAGAAAAATGAGAGAAAGCTGAAAAGAGAAAAGGAACAGTGGATACTGGGATTACTTCATGTCTAAGGAGAGCACACTGAGCCTGAACCTTCCAGAAGAGCTTGACAGGAAAGGAACACCTGTCTTTTTACAGAAGAACCTGCAGAAGCAGCCGGGCTGTGACTGCAGAGGGACAGATCCCAGACACCCAACCCTGGGCTGAGCAGGATTTGTTGCAGAGCAGCTGTAGGGGAGGACTCTGTGTCTGTGCGAGATGGGCACAGCGCCGAGCACTCCCATGCGCACACAGACTGCAGCCCTGCCCAGCAGGTCTGCCCGGGCAGCCACGGCTGCTGGCTGCTTGTCCTGGAGGGATTCTCCCTCGCAGAGCAGACTCTGCCAGTTCCTCAAGCAACCTAAGGAGCACAAATCAGCCACAGGCTGGCACGGCTGCCTGGCTGGCAACTGCTGGAATGCCAGGGCTTTGATGGAGACCCGGGCTTGCAGGCTGGGGGCTGGGCGATTGCACAGAGGCACCCGCAAGGCTTTTTAGGCATTTGCTTCTGCTTCTTCTTAGGTCAAGACAAAACGCTCTTTCTTTTGTGCACCTGGCTTGGCTATCTGTATGTAAATTCAGAATGGAAACTGCTGCATAGAAATAATGCCATATAGGCTACCTAGGAAATGTCACTTCCAAAATGCTAATATGCAGATAATTAGTATAACTTTTAAGATTTATCTGTTTAAATGCTCATATTATGCATACATAATATGCAGTTATAGTTAATAGTTTCCAGCTCAGATATCTCAGAATTTTGTAAGAGAATTTGATTAGGCTGATTACTTTTATACCTTGTTTAATACTATAATTTCAATATAAAACCTAATCTGGGCAACTTCTAGCTTCATATGGCTCCATTGGTTTTTTAGTATGCATGCATTTTCAATCATTTTTGTAAATGCTCTGTTAATATAATTTTTATTCAGCAGTTTTTGGGCCTCTGAAAACAGATAATAGTTACTATGAATTTGAGCGATAGTGCTTTAAAAAAGTACACATTCCTGAAATAAAAGGTGTCAGTTTTGATCAGTACATTATAACCCTTAGCAAAACAGAAATTTACAAATCCATATTGCAGTAAAGATATTAAAAATCCCCCAAGTCTGTAAGCAATGAAAACAGATTATATGATATCCTAAGTCATTCAAGCTAGTACTTACAATTTCACTGCAAAAACCAAAAATAATGTAAAAAAATATTTCTTGTCAGTCCTTCCCTTCTTCAGGGAAAGAGGAGACTAAATAAAATAAACTATAGATTAATTAGTGTCCAGGCTAAAATAAATAAAAAAAGTAAATTTCTTTTGGATCTGATATTAGTGTGATTTAAACTATGGAAAAAAAGCCATGGGAAGAAACAAGACCAAATGCTTTAGTATGTGCCAGAGCAGTGATTGCCAATTTTTGGGATGCAATGTTTTTGCAAATATTTCCCCTTTGCACTGAAAAGTTCTGAAAAAGGAAAAAAAGATTGAATGTTGAATCATTTTCATAAACCTGCTCTCAAACTACTGAGACAGCTAAAATAGGTTCTCTGGATCCATGCTCCACTTATACAACCAGATTTGCACAGGAGAATAGTTCACAAAGCTATTCCTGAGTTGCTCCTAAGGCTGAACTTTTTTATTACAAAACCTACAGTATTTTTTCTCTGTGTAGTTTCAGCCACTTAAACAGATGTGTGACAATCAAAAGATGAAAAAACACAGCTATACTCAAAGCTATTTGACAAAAAGCATTTCTAGTCCATTGGACATTCAAGCAGTTGAATATTTTTACCTCTGAGTGGGAAGAAAGTCTGAATTCACCACGGAATATAAAATCTAGCACTTTCTCAAAGTATTTTGAGAATTTGAGTAATAGAGTAAATAAAACACATAAATAAACTGTAATATTAAAAGAAAATGCATTCAGCAATGGAGTTGAAAAATTATGAAGTCAGAATGTTTTCATAGTTTCTTGTTCCTCACTTGATGTTTGAGGGATACTTTTCCATTTTAACAAGGCTTCATTCTTTTCAATAGAAAACATTTAATCTGAAAATGTTTTAGCCCATCCTACCTACAAACCTGAATATGCAGAAGCTCAGATACACACTTGTACACCATGTCACCCCCACACAAACTCTTCTATGATAATTCATGGTCTCCATCTCCATCTCCATCTCCATTTTGGCAATAGTACCAGAAACCTCTCGAAACCCAGCGTCATCAGATTTAATGCTACAAATCATCAGCGCCAAGAAATCACAATAATACTTGATCTTAGAATAAAAAGTGGCAAAAGAGTTGTGGTCACTATTTTTTCCTTCAAAAGGGAAATATACAGACATAGATCTGGTGTATGGGGATTTTATATTCAAAAGAAGCAAGTAGCTATGATGGCTGATGGATGTTTTTAAGAATCCTGTTTTGGCACAAAAAATAACGCAGTGCATTCCCCCTGCCCCTTATTCCCTGTAGCTTTACATAATTAGTATAATTTTTTATTTTGGGTTTTAACTTGTACATAACATGATAGAAAACATTACTGGAAGGGACCTTGAGAGGTCATGCAGTCCAACCCCTACCCCAGGGCAGGATCTGTTCTTCCTGCACTGGTCCTGAAAGATGTCTGATCTGTTTTTAAAGTCAGTCTATGAAGGGCAGGGGGTCACTATCATTGTTGTCTGCTCCAGGGCTCCAAAATCTTCATAGTGAAGCTCCTCCAAATGTCTCATCTGAATCTTCCTTGTTGCAATTAAACAGATTACTGCTTCACCATGGCTACAGGGAGGAGATAAATATCTTTACTTCTGCAAAAGCCTCATACACTTGCAAATTTGGGGAGAGTGAAATTGCCTAGCTTTTTCCATAATTACTTCAGCTTGGGAATTCTAACGAGACTTTGGTTGGAGGTAATTGTTTAGGAAGTGCATAAGCAGCAGCTTGGAAATAATACTAATACTTACTGAGGGGAATAGCCTGCCCTTTGGGCTCTCTGTAAGCCAGCTGGACATAACCTAATTCAGACCAGAAAGTCTGCATGAAAGCAGATCAGGTGTGAAAGACAGCTATTTACATACTCAGGAAATAGCTATGTACTTCATGACACACAGTACCCTAAATTCTCCCAATAATGAAAGCTATAGACCTATCATCCACTGAATAGTGAATATAATATCCACTTTTTTTGTGATCACGCAGACACCATTAAGATACATTCAGGAGCCACCAGCTACTGCAGTACACCACAGTAGGCTACACAGAAATTACAGACAACATGATGAGAAATTACTGCCCTGATTAAAACTCTAGGTCCTCAACTAGCCAATATGAATGCCAGCATGATTTAAAGTGCCTGCTGTACCCAGCAGATGCCTTAATTTCTGCATGGGACTTCACTGTCTCCCAAACCAACTGTCTTGCCCAACTTGCCTATTGGAAACAAGTGGCTGTGTCTGCCACAGTTAAATGCTGACTTTACCCTCTGTGGAAGTGGATGGCTATTCCCAGCCCACCCAAAGCTGTGCTTTGGTCTCTCAGCATACAGGACAGGGCTAACTCACGAGAAGGAGAACACTTGCCCTGCCAATACAACACTTTCTCATTCCTCTGTGTATCCTCATTGTACTTCTGTGTCCTCTTGGCAGGACCTAAAAAGATACACTGTGGATGCACCAAAGCACAGTTAAATATTACAGATGTGTGCTAATGCTTTGGGAAGGTGCCCGCTACCAAAGCCCTGCCAATTTACAGATTATTGTAAGACTACCTTAAAGCTGGCAGCAGTACCATCCCACCTGCTGATTTTGTCAGGGATCAGCATTTCTAGCCCTGTCTCCACTTCAGGACACAATATGCAGTGAAGCAGCACCTGCTGCTCTTGTTTCTCTGATGGGCATCTACAAAGGCTGGAGAGTAGATACAGGTGCTCAAAGTCCTCCTGCACCCTGCCTCAGCCAAATGTACACTAACAGAAATATGAAGTTATCTCAGAACACAGATGTTTGGCTTTGCTGCCACTGCCTGACACTGGCACTTTATTTTCTTTATCATGTGTGTTGAATTGAAAGTTTTTTTTTTAGGCCCTGACCTTGGAAGCAGTTGCTACTGCATTTCATCATAAAGACAGAAGAAAAGAAGAGGAGAAAAAAAAAAAATTAGAGGGACTTACTGAATTTTCATGATGTCCTTTGTAATCCTGAATAGTTGAACTAGAGGGCCTCTTAATAGTTTTACTTATCACACTAACACTACCACTCCTTCATAGACATCTTTTTACCCAATCTCATAATGTCTTTCATGTAAGTTAAAAATACACATATTTTTTCAGTTGGCAGAAACAACTGAAAAAAACTGTGTTAATTCTACATTGACCTTTTTTGAAATAATGGTTTCTGTTTTAAGCCGCATTTTAGTTATGATTTGCTTAGTGTATCAGTTGGCAGTTCATTTGGAGATTAAGTTGCCTATAAAGCCCATATGTGAATTCTCTGGTTCTACTAGTTTATCTATAAATTGTTATGATCTCCTTTAGTCAATATTATTGAAGATTGTGTAAAACGCTTTGCTAATCTGTCTGATATGAACAGGCATTGATGACTTAATCAGTGTAACACAGGCTAAAGCAACTCACTGAAAAGATTTTTTCTGAGGTTGGTAAAATTAAAAGTCCTACTGTTCCAGTAATACCTCTTGCTGTTGTGCTTGCACCTGTACATGCCATGGTGCTGGTGGTTTCTGTGTTTTCAATTGATTCCTACAGGAATGACACTTCCCCCATGGCCCACATTTCTTTTCTCAGCTTCCTCCATCTGCATCCACCTGTGTGAAAGCCTGCTGTGCAGTCCAGGAGATCCTTCCTATGTACTTGCCACTCAGTGAAACACAACCTTTTGCTATCCACCCAGATGTTATTTTTGGGTGAAAGACTATGCAGAAACGCTTTTACTTAATAAAGTAAAAGCAGCAGCGAAGACAAATTTCTTGTCAGTATTTGCAGCAGAAGAATGTCAATCTAATGAGCAAGTGGGATGAAAATCTAGTTTTTGATGCAAATCTACAAACCCATGGTTGTCTGAGTTACAAATTTCTTGACAAGAGTGAAATGTTGTCTCACTATTATTTCAATATATAAAACTGAAGTTCAAAATAATGAATTCAAAATTATTCAGACCCAATGTTCAGAAGAAGTCAGACAAGTAAGACACAGGAAGACAGCATGGGAAATTAAAAGTATCTTTTTTGTGCTTTTTTGTTATCAAGGGTCAACTTTACTGTTACTTCACCCAGCAATATTTCAAATGGTCCTGCAGAACTCAATAATAACTATAAGGCATCCGACTTTATTTTATGTACTTACTCAAAAAAAGTGGTCCATCCAGTCTCATCACTTTTAGTGGCCAGAAGTCCACTGTTGCCATGGTAGGTAAATAAGACCAGCTCCTGCCCTTGTGCAGTCATGCTTTTCAAACATCCATTGGTGCCTATGGTCAGCCAGATGACTTGGTTATCAGGAGAGACCACTCTTACTGGCATCCGGTTGGGATCCCGCCTGATCCGAAGAGTATTCCCATTGCTGTCTGTTACCGCAGTAATATCATTGTCATTACTGTAGCTAAAATTGTACAGGTAGTCTCCGGTGACTAAACTCACAGTGTACTGGTGAGTACCATTGACATCAAAGATATACAGCTCTTGGTCAGTTGGAGAAGCAACTTCATAGAAGTTCATTGAATTCATTAAGGGTTTGTTCTTTGACACAGCCCGTATCCTAATGTTTCCCAGATCAGCAATATACAGGGTGCCATCTGGAGACACAGCTAAGGAAGAAGGGGCATTAAGTTTGGCATCTTTAGCATAGCCATCTCCATTTTGGTAGCAGTCACAGTTAACATCATTTTTGCAATCACACTCTGAGGGTATTCCAGCAACTAAAGAGATCTCTCCATCAGTTGTGACTTGTCTTATCCTATTTATCTTTTTTTCATCAGTTTCTGTAATGTAAAGCACCCCGCTGTAGGACACGGCAATGGCAGTGGCTGACTCCAGCGTGGTCTGGACAGCGTGTTTGCCCACAGTGTACTCCACCCCGGGGACCTGGCAGTGCATCGGCCTCCCTGCAGCAATGCGAACCTGACGGTTCTCAGTTATCTGCAGAACCACGTTGTTATCCAAAACATAAATGGAGTTATCCATTGGGTTTATAGCTAAATCTGTAGGCCATTCCAGACGAACCTAAACAAATAGAAGTGTTTTGTTAAACAGTTAACCACTGCAGAATAAATTAATTAATTAGCCTTCAGTTTTAGACACGGCTGTAAGGATATTTCCCATCTGCTGTAAGTAATCATGACTGAAGAACTTGCATGAATACATGCAGCAAACTAAAGCTTTTCAGGGAGGTAAGCGGAACAATATTCAGGTATCCATTTTATTGAAAAGAAAGGCAGTTGCATTGAAACTGTAATACAGGCTGAGTTTCCCCTTCAATAAATGCAATACTTTTCTGTATCACAAATGCATAAATGACTACGGAGACAGATCTCAATGTCTAAATACTTGTCAACAGTATTCATCTTTTATTCTTGTAGTAGCAAAAATTTTGTACTACCTTCCAGATTATGAAACACTGTACTCCATCCTTTGAACATACCACTATTGACCTAGCCCTTCTTACCTACACAAGTTTTTAAGACAAATAGAAAAATGCAGGGGTTTTGTGTAAATCCTTTCATTCACTACAGTAGGCTAAGGATGTCAACAATTCAGAAAACATCAACATGCCAAGATAGTTCTAACAGATATGCCATTCTCCCAGTATTTACTACCAGGCTTAATGTTTTCTGCTGATAGTTTTGCTGTTCTAAACCAAACTGAACTTTATGGGCAGGAAAATTGAATACAGCAGCTAAGAGGATACAGTGCAATTCACGCCTGTGGAACAGGTTGCTCTCTCCCCCAAACCTGCTGTTAAATATCCATCACACTACACTTAGTTTTATTTTAAGGGGTGCAAAACTGCATTTCAGTTTCTACCTCCAGCTCAGCTTTCCAAATTAGCAGCAACTGAAAAGTACCTGGCTGATGTGCATGCTGGTATCACAAGTTAGAGGTCGTGCCGAGGTGAGATCATTTGAGCCAAGCAAAGTCGATATTATTCCATTCTGATCCACTTTTCTGATCATGGTCCCATCAACAAAGTAGATTAACCCATTCTTGTCTATTGCTATTCCTTCAGTGAAGCAAATAAAAATTAGGGTTTCTCTTGTTGTACTAGCAGTGAATATATTATCCATAACTAAAGGCAGAGGTAGCATGTATACAGTGGAAATTGTAGGCAGAAAATCTGGTCTCAGGAAGTAGGTAGTAACACAGCTTGCTAATGTATTTTGCAAGAGAAACCGATATTCAGCATGAAATACACTACTGTTGATTGCATTTGCTGTTCATTTGCTTTTGTGTGTTGGAAAGGGAGTAGCTTTTAAGTTAACTTTAAATATGGGATAAATGGAACCAAAAGCAACGTTCATCTTAGATATTCACTGCTGCCTGCCAAACACATAATATAAATGCTCTTATTGAGCATTTAAAAATGTTCAATAACCACTCAAGCCAAATACTTCCTAAAAAAATCACCCCTAATTGGTTTCAAAAAAATCAGTCCCCTGTAGCTCTCTTCCTCTATAGACTTTTTACTTGGAAAAAAATAACTCAAATCCCCAATTTTTGAGCCAACTATTGAATTCAGTAACTAAACACAATTATGCCCCCAGCTCCAAAGTTTTGTATTATTTTGAATGTTACAGAGGGAGAACTCTTTTTACCTTTAGGACTCATGAGAGTTGCCTCCACCGCCTTGCCTCCATCACCACACCTTGCCTCATCGAATGGCAGGCACTGCTCTCCTGTTCCTCCTATTACCTCAACATTTTTGGTCAGGTCTTTTGCACCAGTGAGTGACTTGGGCCGATAAATCCTGCGTGTGTTTGTGTCAGAAACATACAAATCTCCCGTCACAGGGTCAGTTGCGAGGTAGTATCTGTGAGCTGGGTTGCTGCTGTAAAATGGAATCACACATTGCATATGCTGTAGTTAATTGCACCTAACATTGGATCAAGGAGAAAACTGTTTAGTTCCTATGCAGTGTGAAGTAACGCAGACAGAGTTAAAGTCAATGGTGATGCTCCATGCAGGTAGCACTGGTCATGGCCCCAAAATGGTTTTGGTCCACATTTCTCATCTGTGTCACAGGCAGCCCAAACTAGATTAATTCTCTGGGGAAAGAAGGTCCATTTTGTCTTTGATGCTCTTACGCCAGTTCAGGCTCTCTCATTAGAGACTGCAAATGTCTCTTTAATAAACCAAATCAAAATACTGGAGTTTAAAACCCTCTGAGAGTTGTGGGAGCCCTGATCTAGTCCAAAATTTTGTAGCAGGAGCCCAGCCCTCACTTACACTTTGTTGGTATTATCCTATCTATTATAATTTATATAAGGCTGCTGGGGTTCATGGTTTCTGTAATTCATAAACAGATAAGACAGAGTTTGAATGATGAGTTCACAGGCAAGAGATAAGACATCATTCATAAGTATTTGTTTAATCCACTGCTTTCAAATGCGTGATACGCATGATTTAACACATTAGGAAATGTCATCTCTTCCACCAGAGACCAAGCAAAGCTTTTCCATTCTTCTTAAGTCAGAGTCATATTTCAAATAACTGTACACATTGGCACAAAACTGCTAACTATGCCAGCACAGTCTTTATTACAGTGAAAATATATATTGCTAACCATTTTCCCAGAAACGTACATTTTGCCTCTCCATTGGTGCCACATAATTGAGAATTACTGTCTTTTCTTCCCTGCTGGTGAAAAAAACAGCCCTGGAGATTACCTTTTGTGTTGATACATTATGATGTAGAAACTTAACCCACTGCAGTTGGGATTCCTGACCTAATTTATGGCATGAAGAGCTGAAATAAGGTCATGTAAATACATGAGGTAATTTCAAATGCTCCCCTCATGGATTGAAGCAGTGTCAGAACAGTCACTTCTGATGTTTGCAAAAGCACTGCTTAAACAGATCTACCAGTCTGGTGGTAGCCAAACATCTGTTCACAGAATGCTATACTTCACGTTTTGTAAATACATAACTGTGCTAATGTAACACATTTTTATGTACTGCCACTTGGAAAATGCAACAAGAGACCAACAGGAACAACTTGTGAACAAATTATGTCTTTTAGCAGGGACAGATTTTTATAGCTATCCAATTACAAAAACACAGAAAAAAATGTGCTGCATAAATAGGTTTTTATTTGGTTTTAAGACTTTTAACATGTTGGTTCAGAACGAATGAAACCAAGTGAAACAGGCTAATGAAATCAAATACGCAGTGATTAGCACCTCTTAAAAAGCTCTGCTATTGCACTGAGCACTGTGCAGCATGTCTGAAAACAATCAAATGCAGGCCTACTTTAAGTTTCTGTCTGTTACAAATCTATTATTGCCAATGTGCTAAATAGTTAGAAGGTATTTTCAAAACCTTAATTTATGCAGTGATCATTTAATATGATCACTAAGTAATGTACGAATTATTTATACCTCCAAAGACTGCAAATTAAATTATACCCATTTACATGATTACTTTGGTCTTTAAGAAACTTTGCAAACACTTCAAATATAAACACATTGCAAGATGTGAAATGTGCAATTAAATTTTATTTCATTGTAATTTAAAATAAAGTTCTTTCTTATACTACTGAAATCTAAATTAAAGTACCTCTCTTCAACCCATCTAACACTGCCTCAATCATATTTTTCAGCCATCCGAATAAGAAGTCATCAAATCAAAAAGTAAGTAATTTATGCCTAACACAATTATTTATATCCAAAAAGAAGTTTTAAAGCTCTTTTCTTTATAAATATGGAGAAGTACATTCTAATTAATTCCAACAAAAAAGAAATCAGGGGATGAGTTCTCATGGTAAGTAGTGTATCCTCATCAAACCAAAAAAATACACCTGATAATTTAAATGTATTTTCTCATTTTATTAAAAAACCCTCCAAGTTTGGAATTGCATAGGATATTACTACTGAATCAATAGCAACTCTCCAACTTGCCATTTGTAGATGTCTAATGGCTCCTTTCTGAGCTGATACAACAGGCTTAACCTCAGCATTTCTTTTCAGGTGAAGGTTAAACAGCTGAGGAGGCTTTAGGCAATAAAAACCCCCAATAATTTATGGGAGAAAGACACAATTTGGGGAACTGAATAACTGTCAAGTGAAAACTACATTTGTTTTCCTGGCAGAAAACATTCATGTGCACTATGCAGATCTCAAAAATAGTACAGGGATAAGCCGCCAGCAGCTGGAAAGCTACAGAGTTTATGCAATTTCACTGTACCCTGAAATGAAATTAAGCTTCTGCCTTCTACCAATAACAACAAATGCAAAGAATTGAAATCCCCAGCCCGTGACTTATTGACTCATTCAGTATTGCCTAATCACTTTCAGTAGCCTGCAAAACATGGAGTTACATACCCACACTGGCTCCTGTAAAGACATGTCTAAAAATTAACTTCTGTTCTGTCTATGCCAGATAGTAAGTGCTTTGAACTGAAAGTATGCACACATGTGCACAGAGCTGTAATGATCTATTTCCCTTTGCTTTTATCTTGCTTAGGCCAATCTTTTAATTCTTCAGCTCTCAGGTCACCTGGAGTATTCTCCATCTGTTGAAAATACTCCTACTGCTCCAGTCCCTGTCTTACCTTCACTATGTACCCTCTAAACCATATATCCCCTCAAAGCTGTTTTTATGTTTTGTTAAACTTTTTTTTTCTGCCTCTCTGCAGATTTGGGATAGTGCCATAGCCTACAAAAGACCTCCCTGTCTTCAAAGTCCTTCTAAAAGTGACTTCTTCCATGAATGTCTATCAGCATTAATCACCCACAGGCAGCAGTGTGTATAAAGACATCATTTCAGCTTTGAGATTGAAAAAATGTGAGGTCACTGGTACATGAGTGGAGAAATTTGATCTGCATTCTCTCTCAAAAATAGAGTACAGGCTTCTTGAGGTAGGAGATACATCACACTGTGCTGAAGCACTGTTTATAGGCCAGGAAAGGTGAATGCTTGAATAGATAAGAGATCTGAACTAGTATTTAGCCTCCATCATTCAGTAGTGTTACTTGGGGAATGCATTTTTTAGTGCATTTTCTTCTAATACCTAGCAATTATCTTTTGCAAAGTAGTCTGTTGAGGGCTGTTTTCCAAACTGCAGTTTAAGTAGAAATCTCAGCAGTCTGAAAGGCTTGCCAGTGAAACTGGACATTTGCTCCCTTCTCCTCTTACAGGCCAGACAGATGTGCTTCCCTCTCCAGCATTTCACAGGACTCTGCACAAATTCATGCAGCCAAAAGAAAGTAGTTGGTCTCACAGGGTGTCCTTAGCTGTAGTGCCCATGGCAAGAGGATTTGGTGGATCCTAAGAGTTCACATGTCTTAAATAAAAAGCAGCTAAATTAATAGAATAAAAAGCTGCAGGGGATATTAAGCATAAATATCCCACTCTTGGCTTAGGAAGTCTCTCATCAGCAAATCTCTAAGGCTGAGAGTGGACACTGGGAAAATGTTTATGATGTGAGAGAAAACTCAGACTTGTAATAAATTGTGTTGGGCTGCACAGTGGGCTCCACACCTCCTGCCTACTGGGTCCACAACTGTTCCTGCAGAGCCAGTCCCCCACAGTCCTCTGTCTCCTGCCTCAGGAGGAGCCCCCACTTCACAGCTGCTATGTGGGCCCATGCTGTTACACTAATTTGTGTGGTATGATTGTAATTTTGCTACCCAGAGCTTCTGCATGTTTAGGCATGAATAAAGCAGAAAAGCTTCAGTATTCTCCCTCATCAACTTCTCTTACATGCAGGGGATCCAGTTTCTGAAATGCTGCAGTTGAGGCTGTGACCACAAATCTGCCAGAGGCAGGAGGGGGTGGCGCTACTAAATCACAGCAAAACAAACCTCAATAGTATCCACTCTTTAATCCTTTTTTGTACATTCCACATCCCCATTTTAAGTATTATTACACATTCTGTGTATTTGCCAAGACAATGTCCTATCTAGGTGCAATCACACCTTTGTGATACCACAAGTGATATCATTCTTTCAATAGCAGTAGAACACATAAAAACTAATTGCAGTAGTGAAACCCTAAACCCACCAAAGAGAAGAGACTGCCTCTGAGTCATTCCTGGAAAAAAACCCACAAAACCAATTCTGATCATTAGCACTGATGCACACACCTTATTTAGTCATGGAATTCTTTTGCCTAATAGATCTGAAACATATTTTTTAAAACATAAAACCTTCCTCACACAGAAGTATGTCCAAAGAAAAGTGAATTTAAGAAAAAAGACGTAAGAGATAGGACTCTGGGATTTGTTTAAAAACAAGGAAGGAAAATGGCAGCAAAAGGAGAGAAAGGTACCAATGGGCTTGCTAAACTGTATACTTAGCAGATCTGCCACAAAGGTTTGCAGGGTTTCATGTCTGCAACAAGATTTTAGCATGACTTTTTTTTTCCTCCTTATCAGGACCAGCTGCTGTGGCAAAGCAATTCTAAGCATCCACCTACTCTTCTGTTCTTGCCATTATTGTAGAGATGCCAGGATGGATGAATACTGTACTACAATCCTCTGATTACTGTTGTTTCTATGACTTATTTTTTAAGTCTTGGTGTATTTTAAAATCTTAACTCCTGGAGTTGTGTTATTGTTATCTCAACTTCCATTATTAAAAGAAGCTCACCTTTAAAGGAACAAATCTGTTAAATGAGAGCCTGAAAAGATTCAGCATCAAAAGGCTAATGAAATGAACTCCCTTGATACTTTCATATGCCATTCTCATCATACTTGATGTATCTGATTAATGAGTGAGTTTTGATAGGATCAGCAGAAGTGCTGCTAGCAAGGAGTGAGCAGAGATGAAGGAACAGCAAAGGAGGGCACACACAAGCATAACAAGAAGCCTGACTGTGGACAGAGAGTGATGAGAAAAGAGGAACTCATCAGAAAGGACGATACAGCCTGACAGTTGACATAACTAAAACATATGAACTCATTATTTTTGAAAAATACTCCTCTTTTCTAGTAATACATCTCAGAAATGACTTGCCCATTATAAGCATTCATTTGTTAAAAAAGAAAGAAGAACAGTTAGAAAAATATAAATCTTCTTTAAGGAATGCTTACCTATGTCTAAAATCTTTATTTCTTGGTGGGAGCAAGTAAAAAAGAACAGAAAAACATTATTAGACAAACATTCAGAAAGGATGTTAAAAGATGAGAAGAAGGCAACATTTACATCTATCATTAGTGAAGTGGTGAATGATTCTCCCTTGTCCACTTATATTGACCACATACGTTAACTCATAAAATCTGCAGAATTATTACTTTGGGTAGATTAAACTCTCACATTTAGAAAAGCATAGTTAAAATATTTTAAGAGGATAAAATGTTTTCATTTCAGTTCTAAATACTTTAAAAATCTTTTGACTCAACTTTTGTTCCCAAAAGCATTCGCGAACTCAAACTTCCACGACGTTAGAAATTTATTTAATTTCTTTGTTTCTTTTTATTTCTTAATTTTTTTTTCTTTTAAAAAAACTTTAATTTGCCACAATAACTCATAACTCCAAAAGTCCAGGATGAAAAAAAAACATACCTTAGCTCCAGAACACTAGTTACATTTCCAGATGGGAATATCCGCCGAACGTAGTTGAAATCCCCCACGTACAGACTGCCATCTATCCCACAAGCTAAGGCAACCGGAGCCAGTAATTTATTACCATCAGCTTGACCATTACAGCTTGGACAGGAGATGCTGCGTCGTCTCCCGTTGCCCATAATGCTACTAACAACTGGGGGTTGCTGAGATATAAATTGATTTTCGCCATTCCCTTTGTAGAGGATTCCTGCCAGATAATAAAGAAAAAAACCAAACCAAAACCCAATAACATTCATAAAAACTCTGAATGTATACATATAAAATGACGCAAAAGTATTCTAAATATTCTTTTAGCTAGTTAGCGTAAGTTTAATGAATTTTTATTGTTTCACAACCATATTTTTCTCACTACAAAAAACAACTTTATTAAAACATCTATAGTTACATTTAGGTATACACATGCAAACATTAGATTATCTTGTCCACAAAATTTAGTAGAAACACTAAATATTGTAGCTCTTAAAACCCCAAAATATTTTCACTCACTATTTCTAAATGTTAATGATTTTTATAGTTATAATTCAAAATAAAAATTTTCATGCTGAAGGAAATGTAAAGCATATTAACGGAAGGAAGGTCTGTGTTTCTGCATCCTTACAGTTTTGAAATAGCCCAGAAAGGACTGAAATTCTAATGTGCCTTATAAAAAAAGAAAAAGAATGTATTTGCAAATTGTATTCCTAAAGTCCTAGTATAATTAATTATGAATATAATGTCAAATGTAATCTGAAGTGGATTACTGTTGCAAATTGTAAATATTAATTAAAGAGCCACTTCAAAAAGTTGTAGATTGCCTCAATTTTACATTATAAAAGATTCTTTACTCAGCTCACAACAGAAGTGTTCCTCTGGCAACAAAGTCTGCCTCAATACCATATCTGCAGTTATAGGCAGTTATTAAAAATGTCAAAACAAAAAAAAAATGTGGTGCCAGGCCAACCTGCCTCTAAAACTTAATTCTGCTTCAAGGCATGAAAGAAACAATAATTTTGTGAAGACAAAGCAATGTGCCAGCGGTATTTTTCTTCCTTACAGCCTATGTAGGAAATATAAGAGGAAAAATGGATGCTTTATGTTAAATCTTCAGTCTTGGGGGGAAAAAAAAAAGTATGTTAAAGTGTTGCCAAGACCCTCATTGTTCAAATCTCGTGATGAATCCATTATGGTGTCCCCTTCAAATGGTCAGCTATTATGGCTCTACTTGTAAGTCACCATATATCTTTCCGTGGTATAATCCATGTAAACCACACGTCACTTTGTACTGTACAGAGACCTGGGTTTTATTGATTGCATGCCCAGAGTTTCATGCAGTTTAGAGCTGAGGGATACAGTAATCTTTTGAGAACTTTAGAAGAAATTTAAGATGTATTTCTCTTTCCCTTCTCACTCTCAAAGTGCACGATTTGCACTGAAAGGTAGGAGAAAAAATACTTTGCTTTCCTCTTTAAATGTTTTAGGTGTCTTCACTGTTTCTCATGTTATAAAATGTGATTATAAATGTAAAACCAATATATATATGATAAAATTGGAAAAAATTAAAATGGTTTATGGAAACCTATTGGCAAGTAATCTAAATTAGTAATCTAAATCAAAAGAGGAAGAATGTATTTTTCATGACTAGTTAAAACCAGAATGCATTAACAGTACACAAAATCCCCTCTCCTATGATTACATCATTTATGACAATCATGGCACTATAATTTTACCTGAAATAGCTGAGTTCTACAATTTTCATCAGAGGAATTCTAGAAGTCAGCACAGTGCACTATTGCACCTGATTTATTCTGTCATTACCTTGAAAAATTGGTCCTTCACATTTCTCTTCTATTATCACAGACTAAAAGATGTACATTAGACTATTTACTGCAGTAGTTTGGATTTCTGTGCAAATACTGTCTGCACTCTCTTCTGAACAGATTTATGCATCTCATCCACCTTGTCATTACAACTCTCCACTTGGTTTATTCAATTAGACACACGACATTTTGAGAAGTCATTACTTGTCAAATGTACTCTTAAACATAATTTAAAGCCATCATCAATTTACCCAGTGAACAGAATCAATCTTACATATATATTTTTAATTATAGCTCTTCACATTTTTAGGTGGATTACTTTAAAATAATTTGCACAGGTTTTGTTTGTTTGTTTTTTGGTTGGTTTTTTTTTTTTTACATTTTATATTACATACAATGACACCTTTCCCCTTGATTTGGTTACCTTGTTTCCTTACCAGTCAGAAGCACTGCTTTAGGTGTTGACTACTGTGTTACACATAATAACTGTGTACTAGGGGGAGACCTTCACGGGACATCAAGTACTGCAGAAGTGACCATCTTCCTGATAATTACTCTGGATTCCTCTCTTGCATGAAAATCCAGTGCTAGCAACTACTACTTTAAGCTGCGTGACTGCTTACTTCACCTTTCCTACATGCTTCCAGACAAGTTTTTCCAAATTTCTTCCTGTTCAGCATTGACCTGAGGTTTCCTAAACATGGCTCCCTGCAAGCAGTTGCTGAGCAGCATGCTCAAAAAATATGCTTTGATGCCAAAGTTACTGTGCAACAGCAAATTGCAGCTGGAGAGAGGAGTGAGAATATGAGCAAGCAACAGCTCTGCAGACAGCAAGGTCTGCAGAAGGAGAGGGAGGAGCTGCTGCAGGTACCAGAGCCCATTCCCCTGCAGCCCATGGGAGAAGACCATAGTGAGGCAGCTGGGCCCCTGCAGAACATGGGGGTCCATGATGGAGCACATATCCACCTGGAGGGCCAATGCCAGAGCAAGGGGATGTCCAAAGGAGGCTGTGACCCTGTGGGAAACTCATGTTGGAAGTTCCTGGAAGGGCCTCTGGACACATGGAGAGTAGGAGCCTGTGCTGGAGCAGGTTTTCTGCCAGGACTCATGGCCCCACTGGAGCCATCTGCTCCTGAAATAGTGCACCCCATGGAGCATGTCCACACTGGAGCAGTTGTGAAGAACTGCAGCCCGTGGGAAGGACTCACATTGGAGAAGTTCACAGAGACTGTCTACTGTGGGAGGGAGCCCATGCTGGGGCAGGGAAGAGTGTGAGGAGTCCTTCCCCTGAGGAGGAAGGAGCGACAGAGACAGGGTGTGATGAACTGATCACAGCCCCCATGTCCCTGCACCACAGGCAGGGAGGAGGTGGAGAATTCAGGAGTAAAGTTAAGTCTGGAAAGAAGGGAAGATTGTGCAAGTTGCTTTTAAGATTGGTTTTCTTTGTCACTATACTACTGTGATTTGACTGATAATAAATTAAAATAATTTTCCCAAGTCAATTCTCTTTTTGCCCATGATGGTGAATGCTGAGAGATCTGTCCTTGTCCTTACCTCAACCCATGAGCATTTTCCGTTTTCTCTCTCCTGTCCAGCTGGGGAGTGACTGGGTAGCTTTGATGTCCAGCCAGAGTCAACCCACCACAGCATATCCAACACAGACTGTTTGATGAATTTATTCATGCATATGTATTTTTAGGATACAGAAGCATGACATTTGATGTAAATCATAGAAACAAAGACTACCCTGAGGTGGAAGGGACCCACAGGATTACTTAGTCCAACTTCTGGTCCTGCAAAGGACAACCCCAAGAATCACACTGTGTGCCTGAGAACATTGTCTTAACACTTCCTGCCAATTCTGACTGGCTTGGTGATGTGACCACTTCCCTGGGGAGCCAGGGCATTTACCATTTACAGAATGTTCTATAATTTCCTTTTTTAAAAAATAACAGAGCTAATAGCAAAAACTCTGAATGAGATACCTGAAGTGCAGGACAGCAGAACAGTAAAATGAACAAGAAGAAAATTAACTCCTCACCATTCTGAACATCCAATACATGATGTTTATCCAATGTCCAACCACCCATGTTGGAGGCATCCAGCTCATAACCCTGCAAAATGGCAGTCCGTTTTTCCCAGAGAGTTAGATCCAAGCAAGACTCATACTCGTAACCTACAGACACTGAAATAACAGCACATGTCCTCATTAAGTACAGGATCTCATTCTGAAGAAGAGTTTAAATAATATGATTTCTTTAAACTACATATATTCTTTTGCTTTCCTAGGACACATGAAAATTCCTATGGCTTCTTTTCCATGTTGAAAATATTAACCAGAATCTTACGTTATTAAAATATTTTTAGTTATTAAGAGTAAGTGAATTAAGACAAGTACAGAGGAAAGCCATTTTGTGATGTAAGTCAGACTGCTATTGTGCTTTACTTAAAGTACACAGAGTGTGCAGACTAAACACCATAATGTATTTTTAGGCTGAGAGATACTTCATGGGAAGGAATAGAAGTCAAAAACATCACTTTTCACGTGAATGAAAAATGGGTTTTTTTTCCTTCTGAAGGAAATTTTTTCTCATAATTCAAAGCTTAGATTAGTGTTTTTTAATATGTTTTAATATCCACTGATATAATTTTATTCTGCAAAACACTTTCTACTTAATGGATACAAGAATTTGAGCTGTGCTTCCCTATGTTCAAGACAACATTAGAAGTGCAAAAATCCTCTGTAACACATACCAACAGCTTCAGATAATCCGTAGACCCTCTGATTGTATGCATCAGTTTTATCCCATATGAAGGTGTATGCCAGATTTGGGGATGCAGGGAACCATTTTTGGAAAAGTCTTCCCACCACTGCCACCATAAGATGAACCTTCATTAAATTAAATGGAATAACAGATTGGGTCATAGTAATCTTCAGCACAGATTTATATCCTGCAGCCCTGGAGCTCAGGTATGATAACTTCAAATCAGTTCCTGGTATTGTCGTTTCTTCATGAAGAACCTATACATTGTTAAGAGAAAAAACAGTATTTAAATTATTTGGAAATTGAACAAAACAATGCAGCTATCACAAGAGGCTGCCTAACATATTTCATGACAATCCATTAAGAAATGTCATCTATATTTGGTCTTCATGGTTAAAAAAAACCCATAGATAAATAATAAA
Source organism: Pseudopodoces humilis (assembly GCF_049639895.1). NCBI lineage: Eukaryota > Metazoa > Chordata > Aves > Passeriformes > Paridae > Pseudopodoces > Pseudopodoces humilis. The sequence goes on from NC_142205.1 coordinate 32,516,535, forward strand.
AACGTGAAATAAAATTTCATAGTTTTTCTAAAAGGTTAAGTCTAAGTTCTTCATTATACTGAAGCTGTTTAGTTGGTACTTTTTGCTCAAGTGTTCCAAAATTGTCTCCTTTATTTTTATGGGGGGCAAAGGAACCATGAGAAAATATTCCCAACTGATTTTTCCTGAAGAGGTAAAAAAGGATCTTTCACCTAAGTGAAAATTGCCCCTTATTATGCTGCCACCCATGTCCCAACTAATAAAGGCATGAGTAATAAAGGCAGCAGAGCCTCTAAAGAGAGCAAAGCTTGAGATTTGGGGTGAAATGCCTAATTTCTCCTGTAGGAGCAAGAAGAACTTCCAGGTATTTTATTATTTGTATTACCAGTGGATTATAAATGCTTTAAACTAGAGCATTCTTCCATTTATTTTGAAGACAGATAAGTAGGATGCCTCAGGGAAAGTTTTCCCATATTTTCTGATCAATATTCACTACTCAGATATCAGCTTATCACTTTCACATTTCAGAGAGATGGAATGAGTCAATTTCATTTTTAAAAGGTTCCTCCCCTCCTCTACCTTGTCATTTCCTCTGAGCTGAGAAGCTTTTGTGGGTGATGGATGGATGCAAAATGTTTCTGTGTAATGTGGATAAAGGCAGCCTATATTGTTCTGTGCCTCAGTCAGAACTTAAACACAGCAGCCAGCACTTGGAGTGAACAGCTACCAGGTATACTGGTTTATTGAAACAAACAAAAGAAGAAGAAAAATGTATCTAGACACATTTATAAAGGCAATGTTTCTTTGGTGGAGAGAACAAAGGTTGCAAAGAATGCTGAAGCACAAGCCCAGAACCTTAGCGGTGTTACAGGAACACTCTTAGGAAGTAAATTAAGAAAGGTTTACTTTACTTTTCTATCTCCTGGTCCTGAAGTCTGAAGACTAAACATCATTTAGTACTAGTGGAAAGCAGAATTCAGGAAGAGCTCTGTCACAAATACTAGGCTTAAGACCTTAGTAGGATCAAAACCTGGCTAGCTAAACAACTACTGGCTAACTACTAAACAAGTGCTGTTAGCAATCTATGCAAGAGAAATACTTGGACACTGCTTCTAAAAAATTGACTGTGTTAGATAGGGTAAAGTAATGTGGTTGATTCTCAAGGAGGGCAACACTTGCTACACCATTCTCTGCAACAGCATTTTTGTTGGATCTACAGAAAGATTTATACAGTATTAATTATATCTACTTCCTTCCCAATAACAGTCACAAAAATTCAGAAATACTATTTTTACTCATTGTCTGGCATAATGATTTACGTCTGATACATGTTGACAGACATAAAGCTGTTGTTTTCCACTGAGACTATAATAGAGCTGTGGGAAATAATGTAGGAATTGGAAAATATAAGACAAATGAAATTATGATTTTTAAATTCTTAATTATTATTCTTTGAATATTTCTTTGTTCCCCACTAAGAACCTGGCTGAAAAGGAATAAGAAGTAGTCACCTTGAAGGAGGTGAGCACGGCCTCATTTTCCTTTGTAAATCCTAGTCTGCTTTCCCTCAGCTCAATATACAGACAGTGTCTAATCCAGAGAACAGGCAAATCTTTTCTACATGAACAAAAACACCTCTCTCTAGAGAGGTAAGTGATTGTGAACACATTCCTTTTCTGAGACTTTGAAGGAAAAAGCACAAACCACCCAGGAACAAAAGACAAATTCCTCCTCAAGACATCAGCAGGACTCTCATATACTGCACATTAAAACTAGTCTAACAGATGGAGGTCTCTGTAAGCAAGAAGAGAAAAAGAAATAATATGCTTGTAATAGGACACAATTTAATGGACTTCAGTGGTCTCCTGTTACGACCATTGCTTCTTTTACAACTGCAACTGTGGAAGAGTAGTGTTAAACACATAGGTGGTCTTCCAGTACTCTTGGCTGAGATAAGAGGCAATAAAGAGGACACCTTGAAGTTTCAATTTTCAAGAAATTCCACTGTGTATTTGGATTACTATCAAATTAGAAACTAGGACACTCATGCGGTTCTCAGCGAGGTTTGAAACAAAACCCAAACCCCTATTATTAGTTTCTGCAGAAGCCTCAAATGCCTGCTGGAAATCTGACTTACAACTTCCTTTTTTCCATAAAATATTCCCTGTAGTAACTTATTTTCTTGAGAACTTTAGAAATGCATAGGTAAGGTTACGCAACTCAATCTCTCTCCCAGTCAAGCACTACAAAGAGAATTAAACAGTTTAATGTTCATCCAAAAAGGTAAATCATCAGGCACAGCAGAAGGCTCCTATGGGAGCCATGACAACACATCAATTGTAAAGCAATCAGGAAAGTCACAGGGAATAAAAGTCACATCAGGAATCACCAACACAACCAAGCTGTCTGTACTTCACCTTTTCCAGACTAAGTATCAAACTACCTTCAGAAAGGCTGATACCCTAAGGGGACTGAGTTATTGCCCAACCACCAAGTTCTAATGGCTGACATTTTACTTATGGATGATCAAGCTTCTCTTAAGGGCAGCTATGAAATATTTGACTTGGGGGACTGAGATAAGGGTCACCTCAATTTTCACAGAGTTTGTTGTCCTGAGAGTTTGAGCTGGTGTCTGAGTCACATAAATTGTGCAAGGCTCCTCGTCTCTTATGGCCATCAGGACTAAAGCTGTCCAGGCTCTAGAATGCTTTCCTGCTCCAAAATATGATATGACTCAACTGACATGCTCTGATGGTATTCAAAACACTGAATAAGTAATTCAGTTAGGGGGAGAAATGCCTGCTGTGTTGCTGTGATTTTTTTTTTTTTTTTTTGGCAAATTGAACAAATTCAATAGAGGATTTGAGGACAAATTTCACAAATGAGTGCAAACTTTAGTCCTAGTGTCAGAAAAAGGTTGTTTGCTCAGTAACAGCTGAGCTGCTGCATTAAAATGTAACATGATCTAGGTTTGAGGGGGTAAAGATGGCATTTTTAGATACTGGCAACTGCTGCTATTACATAAAGGCTGAGATTAAGGAGTACCAAAATTATACTTCAAGTAGAAGCTGAAACTGCTCATTTCAAGACAGAAAAATGTTTTCCTTAAAAAAACAAGCCTTCCCTTACAATTGAGGCTCTTAAATTAGCATTTAAATCAAGGAGAAATATAAAGGGTAAAAATACTTGGTTTTTCTAGACTTAAAATGTGGTTTAGGCACCACAGAGAAGAGGGGTAGGAAAAAGCCACATACATGCAGAAATATAAAAATGTGTCCGTAACAGAATACAGAAAAAGGTATGCATAAAGTCTCAAAGAGAAAGCAAAAGAGAAAAAAACCACAAAATGTGCTGGAAAAGGAGATATACAAATGGAGATATTCAGTTCTACAAATAATCTCCATTTTTTTCTCAGCATGAACTTTATATTTTGATGATTTTAGGTAGGTGAAGTTAGCATCCATTGAATATTAAGATTTTTGGATATCCTATTATGTTGTTAGTTTAAATGTTGAAGCAGGTTAATTTCTTTGCTGAAAATCTAGCCATCCTGAAATTACCAATAATTATTTTTATTAAGTCATTGCAGTTCATATTTTATCCTGAATTCCTCTGGGTAGATAAATTTTGCCAGCTTCTGCCGTATACTGCCTGTAGTGAGAGAGAATCTGAGGAGAAGAACCTTGAATGCATCATTTGAAAGAAACATCCAGTTTTCATTCTCTCATACATTTGAAGAGATGGAATCAAGAAGCTCCGGACCTGCAGAAGGCATCTTGCAAGCACATGTAACAGTTGATGACGTTTACGAGAAGGAAACCCTCAAATACTCAGTTTCAGAAGTGCTCACTGTGACTCACATGGGTTTCTTCCAGACCACATGGCAATATATGGAAAACAGATATCTTAGGAAATTATTAGGAAAAAGAGAGTAACAGTATTACCTAACACATAAAAGCAGCTCCAACTTAACCTGAACTCCCTCATCTGCATGGAGTTTATTGCCTCGTTCCACACCGATTAATCTCAGCTACTTAAGTCTAGGCAAAGCATGGTAACTTGCAATTAATAGTAGATAAAATCATGCCTAAGCAGTCCAAATTTAGTTAACACATTATTATCAACCCTCTTGAGTAATGATCTGTTTGGTCTGTGATCACCTCTTTACCCACTGTGTTTGTTCTTTCCCCTTGCTTGCCCTTTTTTTTTTAAGTTTTCTTCCATGCTGCTCCTTTGGCACAGACTTTAATTCCCCCTCTGATCAATCTGGGATTCATAAGCCACTAAGTACACTCTTGGAAACATTATCTCCAAAGGATGATGAAGCACTTCAAGGGATGATGATTACAGCAGCACATCTTTTTCTCCTGCAGTACGTGATAGTGAGTGCTGTCACAGCACACGAACAGGGTGGCTAACACTGCAAGAGCACAGGGAATTACTTATTTCTCTCTGCTTTCCTCCAGTCTCACAGACTTTAAACTGGCATTGCCTCTTTTTATATGAAAAGATCAGCAGCAGTTCCTCTGGAGCTGAACATACAGTTTTGAATAGAATCAGGTTCTGCCCATCTTTTATGAGAGGGCTAATTTTTTTGGGGTGGCAGATTGTTGAGCATTATGCATTTCTGAGGGGAACCTGATCCAAAGGGGTACATGCCAGTCACAGCTGCGCAGCTCCCACTTGCTGAAGCAGAGAATTATGTGTGGCAAATGTATGTGTGGGATAAGCAAAGAATATAGATGAAAATACTGCTTAATGTTTTTTACATAGTACTGAACTGGATTTTTGCATACATAACAAGAGTACCATTTTCCCTCATAATAAACCACCCAGCAGCACCAACTGCCTAGCATCCACTGAGAATATTCTTCCTTCCAGCTGATTTCCTAGGGAGACAACTTGACCCAACAGTTCTGCGTATCAGACCTCCCACCTCACAAATTTTGAACCTGGTAGACAATTTCAACCGCATTTTTAAGTAACAGTAGAAATCTCTAAAGATAATTCAGTTCCTTTATGTTTGTAAAAAAAAAGGGTTCCGGTAGGGAATAGTCAATTTGAGACTCCTGTGAGAAAGAAGAAAAGGCTGAATGCAGTCTGTGGGGAAGGACTGGATGTGACAGACAGACAGAATTATGGCAGTGGGTAGGAATTAGTAGGAATCCAGACCTCATTAGTCCCACTGCTCATGAAGTAACTTGTTTACCTAGACACTACAAGTGTTATTTTTTTAAATCTGTGTTTTTTGACAATCTTCTATCATAACTTTTTCTTGATTTATATCTAGCTAACCCATTTTCCATAATTTCAGGAACTGCATCTATCATCTGTTGCCAAAACAAGCAAATCAGAGCTGTTTTTCAGTGGACTCTGTTTTGCAAATACTTTCATTTAATTGACTTGCAGCTATCAAAGGCACAGAAATGATAGTGAGGATAAAAGCAACAATTTCCTAGCACAGTCTAGATTTGTATGACTGTTTAGTTGTAATTTTCTGACATCTTTCCTTTAAACCTGCTCTTACCATGAATTGCTTAATGATTTAGCTGTTTTCTTAAGAGCTCTGCATGAAAACATTTGAATAAATTTTCTGTGTTTCTCTTGAAGAGGCAAGGACATTTCTTAATGAATGTGAAAAAGAATGCTCTATGTAATTATGAAATTGTGGAAGTAGGGGCAAGAAAAAGAGAGAGAGAAAGAGGGAGGCAGAAGGAGGACTCTTTCACTAGGAAAAGTTTGAAAAACACTGAGACATATATTACTTCTTAATATGCAACTGAAATGCTTTAAGAACCAAGAGCCTATTCATTGTATTAGTGATTATTATTTGAGATGGAGGAATTTAATACACCTATCTTGAAAAATTAATAAAAAAAACCATTTCATCTGTAGTTTTTCCCACTTAAATCAAAGTTTGGATGTTAAGTCTTACTTTCAGTATTACAAGTTCGGAAAAAGTTGATTAGACCACAAGCTCACTGGCTTGTCCTCAGTGTTGAAGAGAGTTCTTTTATTTATAAAAATCTGTGTGTAATGCTATTTACTAGGACTAAACAGATAATTCAAACTGTGTGTCTCTTTAGGACACAGTGGAAAAATACCTTTTGTTTTCAGTCTCTGAGGTGACTTCTAACAAGAGGGTAATCCTAAAAGGTCATTACTAGAGTGTGTCCTGTTTGTGGGCCAGTGCTTGAACACTAAACACATTCTGTAAATTAAGCGACGCAAACACAGCTTTCTTGCTTTTCTTCTTCCAATGAAATTTTAAAAATCATCTCACAGAATAAATAAATTGGTCTGAAAATAATCACATGTTGCAAATTTCTGGCACTTACTCAGAATGATATTTTTGAACAGCAGTGCACTGTTTTCCTTTTGGTTGCTGACCACTAGCCTGAGATAAAATTTGTGTTTATTTGAAATACACCTTACCTGTGTCTCTGGGATGATAGGACTATCTTCAGGAGAAATTCTAAAGAAAGTGGATAAAGGTGATGACACGATAACAGGGTTTGGCCTTACAAATCCGCTTAGATCACAACTGGGAATGTCATTCTCTTCCTTCTTCATGACAAGGGTATCCATGACATAAAAGACATTCCAGGGAATCCATACTGTGTGATACTGTGTCAGGAATGGTGATCGCTCAAACACCAGTGTCAGAGAGGCACCGCCATTTGCTACCAAGTCAAACCTAGGAAAAAACCCCAAGAGGGCTAGCTAGTCAGCAAATTCCCAAAGCCACCCACAGCCTCTATTTTACTGATTGATTCTTCATTCCATTGTACTGCTCTGAATGCAGAATAGCTCTATTGGGAACAATGGAGAAATCAATTAAATTACATTATACTGCACAGAGAGAAGAGAATTTGGGATGCTGTGTTTAAATTAAGCAAGTCCTTCTACTTCTAAAGTATATAATAATCAGTATGTTTTACATTTTAAAAATGTACAAAGTACAACTTTAGTCAATCAGTCTGCTAATGTCTTTTTTTCCTGTTATTTTATTATCTCAGTTTTACAAGCAGCTCTTCAGTAACATCTTTGCTGTCTTTATGACTTATAAGCACTTCAAAAGGAACTTACATTCCATCCTGGCGAGTGATTGTATATCCATAGTCTGGATAGTGTAGGAAGGAAACATTGACTCCAATGAGTGGTGTTCCATCAGCAGTTAATACTTGGCCTCTTATGACAGATGCAAGACTGTGAAAAAGATGCAGGATCAAATTACCAGTTAGGGGGTTTTTGTTCTTTTTGCATGAATAAAAGCTAGTGAGTGAACACACACACATCCACCCATACCCAGCTACCCACCCTTCTCCACATGCTATCAACATTCATTTAAAAAACATTCCTCAGACTCTAACCCTTTTACAAGATCACATAATTTACACTGTATAAACAAATGTCTTAGAATCCACAGATAATAATTTTGTTTCAGTATGTTGATTTTACTTGGGTTTATTTTGTCTGTACTGAGTTACTTAGATCAGAAATTAACTGAAGAATTTTAAGAACTTATAAACTCTATAGGTTCTCATTCTAAGTCATATTTCTGGCAGACTCTTAAAGAAAAATGTACTTTTCAATTAGTATCAAAGCAATCTGTAAAGCTGCAGGGACTATGAAGTACAAAATTTAAAAGAGCAATAAGGAACATTGGTGCAACAACTTTTAATCAACTGCTGTGCCCAAACACATTAATGCTGTTAAATTACTGCAAACGCAGTAGTTCTAGTGTAAATCATCTTCTTTCACTCAGTGAGATCCCAGACACCTGCTTCCTGTTACTGGCTTATTTTCAGGTCATTACTGCTTCATAGAGCACCAGTCAAATAGTTTATGCAATTATACTGTCATGCACTTAACAGTTCTATTACATTAATTCATAATTTATATTATTTAGTGAGCTCAGTTTAAAAAGTGCAGCTTTGCTTTTCCTTCTGAAGTGTTTTCATTGCTTTGATATATTTCCAACTGTGCTAGCCCAAATCAACTGGTTAAATAAAGATTTATTTAATCATTAATGAAGTGCCCTGTTAGAATACAGATACTAAGCATGGCAAGTACCTTCTGGAACCTAGTGGCACTGGTAAATTGAATTTTGCAGGAAATGAGACAAAACAAGCAATTCGATATATTAAGAGAAAAGGTCTTTTCTCAAAATCCACACCAGAAATTCACGGTCATAGCAGATCTTCTCCTCACATGAACCTCACACTCTCCAGTTTCTTTTGTGTTCATGAGTACAAGATAAGTCATGCTCACCTCTTATTAAAAGGGCTTTCCCCAGGTATGACATGGGTGCTGTCTGTTCCGATGAGGAAACTGATCCGGTCATAAAACGCTTTGGCAGCTTGCTGAGATGGCGACTGCTGGCTTTGGCTGATGATATCTTGGGGATCAGGCAGTCCACGACAGTACGGCTGGTTTTGGCAAGAACTCTGCAAACAGCAGTCAGGATCCATACAGTCAACTAGCCCATCTGTTGGCAGAAAGTCACACAAATGAACAAACTCTTCCTCCTGCCCCTGTGCATTGGAATGAGCCAGCCAGCAAGGAGATGAAAAAGTTATGTAGTATGAAAGAACACTCATAATTAAGATTTTGATGAATTCATTTTCAATTAAAGAAAGAGAGTTTGTTTCCTCTGAGTTCTTAAACTCCCATGGAAATCCATGCAAGCTGAATATACTCAGTATCATGTAAAAATGAACCTATTTATTCAATACTTTCCTAAAAACATTTTGAACAAACTAGAAAATGAAGGCACTGAGGCTCTACATACACTGTTAACTTACAAATATTAAACATTTTAGGCAGGCCTAATTAGCTTTTATGTGAGGTTATTTGACTTGCTAGAGAAAAGAAACAAGTAACTCCCATTCTGCTGTTTTCCTCAAGTTTTTTTAGCAATATCTATGCTGTAAGTACCTTTAAATATTTCACATGTATCAAGGTGGATTGCTTTATACCTTAGCAGAAAGATTTTGTTGCTAAAGGCAAGGCAATTTCCACAAGTTTTTTACATGAAAATGTATGAGAGAACAAAATCTGTATTTAACATTTAGATTTTATTCTGAATAAACTGATGGGAAATGCTGGCCAGTATAAACAAGATTTAAACACATGGGTGCTTTTATGCTTATGTGCTGAAATATTCCCATATGTGGAACATTAGATCTGCCACATCACTGGAAATCTAATTTGATGAAAGATTAAAATCAAGATCAAGTTGATAACTACTAATTTGCTGTAAGTAAAGTCATAAGGAAAATGAGCCTGGAAATGTCAGCTACAGAAAATTTCTAGATTAATGTAATCTGGTATCACAGAGCTGATAATTGTTTCCCCAAAAGAACAGCAAGACTGAAATAGCTCAAACATTTTATTATTCCATTTAGATTAGAGAGGGAGCTTGCTTCACTGAACTGAAAACTACACCAATGCAGCATTCAGAGGAAACCCATAACTGCTTGTCTCACAAAAGAATCTGCCTTTAGAGTAAAACTTCTTTCTGAAGGGAAAAATATCATCCATTATTGTTCAATCATATGTTAAAAGAATGTAAGTAAACAGAGATCTTCTAAAGGTATTCTTCTAAGTATTGCTGCGCTACATGGATCAGTTAGAGGACTGGCAAAATAGTAAAGGAGTGGGATTTCTGTTCTTTCTCACATCTAAAATTCTTATTTAACTTGTCTGACTTTGAAATCAGTTCAGGGAAAATAAAAGGGCTAAAAAAAGCATCATTGAGTATATCAGAGTTTAAACTTTTTTAAGAGACAAAAGAACCCATTGATTTTTCCTGGGATGAGGATATGCCAGAGGGTCACATTGCCATTCAGATAGACACTGACAGGCTGGAAAAATGGGCTGACAGGAACCATGTGAAGTTTCTACAATAGGAAGTGCGAAAGTGCAAAAATCTGGGGAGGGACAACCTCCTGCACAGTAACATAGCTTTGTGGAGAAGACCTTGGGAGTCCTGATGGACACAAAATTAACGTGAGCCAGCAACACGCCCTTGAAGCAAAGAAGGTGCCAACACCTTTCTGAGATGTGCTAGGAGTGCACAGCTCTGTGTGCAGGCTGGGCTTTCTGGTAGAAGAGACATGGACATCCCAGAGGAAGCTCAGTGAAGGGCCAATGAAGACTGTTAAGGGCTTGACACATCTCTCCTACATGGAAAGGCTTGAGAGAGTTGAGCCTGGAGAAGAGAAAGCTCAGGGGGGATCTCATCATTATGTACAGATACCTGATGGGAGGGTGTAAAAAAGTCACCTTCCAGTGGTGCCCAGCAAGAGGAACGAGGAAATGGCCACAGACTGAAACACAGGAAATTTGGTCTAAAGGGCAGAAAAACTTTTTTTTTTTTTTACTGTGAAAGTAGCTGGATGCTGCAACAAGTTGCTCAGGGAAGTTGTGAAGTCTTCATCCTTGGATTCAAAACCCAACTGGGTACATACCTGAGCAACCTGCTCTAGTTAATCTGGCTTTGAGTAGGGGGTGGGACTGGATGGTTTCCAGAAGCCTTTCTAGTCTCTGACTAGATTTTCTAGTCTCATTCTTGTAAAATATGAAACCCTTTCTTAGCTGAAGTACTTGTTGGTTTTTACTCCAGAAGTCTGGATTAGTGTCAAAGCTGGGGGTACTGATGGTTAAGAGAGTATTTTTTGGGTATTATTTACTTGAATGGTCCCCCATGCAATATCTGGTGCAGTTGCCAAAGAAATGCTCGAATTTCTCCATTCATCTTTGTTAGTTTATAAAAAGCAAATGTACATCTGGCATATAGTCTGCAGGTCATAAAACTGCATGAAATTGACACCTTCTGAACTAATCAGCTGGAAATGCATTTTTACAAGCCTCTCCACTAACATCAATCAGAGAAAGAATCTCATTTTCACCAGCCAAGATACAGGGATATGCTGTTTGTTATTTTCCTGTGGAGTTTATCAGCAACTTGCCCAGGCGAGTGACGGATGGTTATGAATCTGGCTCCTTATAACTTGAGAAAACATTTTTCATTCTCCCTCTGTACTTATGCAGCTAGAGCTATCTAGTACCACTGAGTCAAGTACTCTATTGCACTGTGTGAAGCAGAGTAAAATTTTCTTTCAGAAATGGCTCTGTAAAATTATTGGTGAATTTTGTTTAGCCTGAAAAATATGAGACTTAGGTTCAACAGTGCCTTGTCAGTTATATCACTCAAATGTGACAGTGAAATTATAAAGAAAATAGAAACTCCTACAGGCAGCTGGGCAGCCATTATCAGTCTCAGAAGGCTATTTATATTTTCTTGTTCTAGATGTAAGTGGTTCTATATACAAAAGATGTTATAACCACTTTATTGTTTTCTTCCTCAAAAGCTAAAGTCTAGCTGTAAAAATCTTGACTAATGTTACTTTTCCCTTTGTTACAAAATACAATGAATTGCATTGGAGCATGGACTGTTGATGAAATTGCTTATTTGGAGAGATTCATAAAACCATCAAAACTCTGCTCCTGTGAGACCCCACCTGCAGTTCTGTGTCCCGCTCTGGGGCCCCCAGTGCAAGAAGGACACAGACCTGTTAAGGTGAGTGCAGAGGAGGCCTGGAAGATGACTGGGGGCTGGAGCACCTTTCCTATGATAATAGGCTGAGCAACTTGGGGTTGTTCAGCCTGAAGAAGAGAAAGATCCAAGGACACCTTGTACACCCTCCAAGTACCAGAAGAGGGCCTGCAACACCTGGAGAGGGATTTTGGACAAGGGCAGATGGTGATGGGACAAGGATGAATGGCTTTACACTGAAAGAGGGCTGGTTTAAATTAGATATAAGGAAGAAATTATTTACTGTGAGGGAGGTGAGGCACTGGAACAGGTTGCCCAGACAAGCTGTGAATTCGCCATCCTTGGGAGTATTTAACACCAGGTTGGATGGTGTCTTGAGCAAACTGGTGTAGTGGAAAGCGTCCCTGTTCATGGTAGGGGAATTGGAACTAGATGATCTTTAAGGTCACTTTCAACCCAACACAAGCTTTCACCTCTCCAGTCTCTCTTTATGTGATTAAATAAGAGGAGTCAAGACAGAGGATCCTTGCAATGCATGTCTTAAAAATAAGATGTATCAGTAGGACTGTTTGCTTTTGAATGAAAAAAACTACTGGAAGGAAGAAAAATGGAGGGACAAAGTAAGTCCTGGGCAAAAGATCTGCCAATGTCAAGGGGAGATGGTACCCAAGGACCTACATAAATCCCAGCCTTGGTAAATAAGTTGATTATATATTTAGGAAACAAAAATCTCCATAAAGTGAAATTCAGTGCCTACACAGGAAGAATATAGTTTTGCAACTATGATGCTCGCCATTCCACCAGGGCAATTTTGGTGACTGGCAAACTAAGGCCAGAGACAGGAAAGGAAAGCAAACTGTATAAACAAATCTCAGTTATCCTTACATACCTCAATTTTACAAAAGGTTATAATGAATGCTTCATTCATCAAAATGACTGCTTGTAGGAACAGCTGGTCAGAAAAGCCAGAAAAACACAAACAGCCCTTGATTTATTCCTAAACAGTGTGCAAGGGCCTTGCTCAATGTTACTATTACAGTAATTCTACAAGCATACCTGTAGTATACTGAAATTCAGCTTTACTGTTGAGTGAAGAAGCCTAAAATATGAAAATGTGGGGCTCCAAATGAGTTCTCACTCTAGAAAGAAATATTGGAGCCACTGTGGATAAGTCCCATGATATATGAACTCAGCATTCACCAGCTACCATAGATGCAATCAAAAAAGCTGAAGAATAATGGGAAGTGTCAGAACACAAGCCAGAGAACATAAGCATGCCACTGTATCACTCCTAGTTCAAGTAGATACTTCCTGAGATTTCCTTAGCTTGGATTATCTTTGCACTTAGCAACTCTTCTGATATTCAAAACATTCTGTGGCAGTAATTCCTCACTTTAATTAGCAGCCTGTTAGCATACGAAAGAAAATGTAAGTTCACATCTACCCTATTATAATGTTTTGCTAAGCAACTGCTATTAGCCACTATAATAGAAGAGGTTTAAGCAATCTTTAGGCTGAATTTGTACTATCCTGTGAGGTTTGCCAGGAACAGGCTGTCCTAGACTATGTAAGCAATTAAAAAAATACAGTAAGACTATGTATATTTTGCTTTATTACAGTATTTGTTTTCATTTCAGCAAAGAAAGAATATTAATGATCCCTTAAATTTTACTTGTGGAAACCTGTAACTATGCTAAATAATTGGATAGGACCTAAGACCCATCTAAACCAAAGAGTAAACAGCAACTCTGCCTGTTTCTTATTCTTCCTACAGCGATAACAAAGCATGGCCCACTTTGTTCAAGTCTAATAGTGGCACCTCTTTTCCCCAAGAAGTCAGGCTTATTCCACACACAGACAGCTCTAACTTCCCTCTCCTCACAATTTCATTAGGAGTTTAATTCAGACTAAGATCTGCTTGATGCACACACTTTCCTTGTGGGCTGCTAAAATGTAAAGAAAAATCCAGTCAAGCACAGGGGAAAATAAAGAGTCAGTCTTAACAAGAATGGAAATTATTTCCAAGACTCTGAAAAATCTGTATTAAAAGGAAGGTAAGTATTACACATCATATGTCAATAGTACCTAGAAGAGGAAATACTAAGGTATGCTTTGATGCCATTATGATTTCCTATGGAGAATATTGCCATTGAGATCCTTAGGATGCTCATGTTCACAGAATTTGAATAATCAGTCCCAGAAAGAGCTAAGAATCAAAGGAACAGCTGACACTTTTTTAACAAACTGTGCTCATACTAATATATAAAATATATTCTACCCAGTGTAACCACAGCCTATCGAACAGGCAACAACTAAGATAACTTTAATTATATAACCACTGAGACTAGTGAGATGTAGATCACACTACCCACAGTCATACTATAAATTCATCACAAGTGCTCAGATAACGTAATCTCCCATGACAAACAAATACAGCAGAAGAATACTTGTGCCAGAAGAATGCTTGTACACCCTGTAGCTGTCTGAAATTTTAATGGCTTGTGTGGAGATTAGTGCGTTGATAGAAGGAAAGGGAAGTAATACTTCTTCTCTTTTCAGGTAGTTTACAAAGGAGACTTTCTTTCCCTAGTTTTGTTAGGTATGATTCAATTTTTAATTTATTTGTTAAAATCTGTTAAATTTTAACCCTTCTCCTCAGCCACAATGACTGAAGTGAATATGCATTGTACTGAAGCATATAAATTAAAAAAAGAAATGCCACTGACAAACAGCATTATACAGACCAATCACAGCAAAACAAGTGCTTGGCCAACCCCTTCCTCATGCATAGTTCTACAATGATGTCCATAAAGGCAATATGAAAAAAGGAAATGAGAGAAAAAAAATCAACAAAATATCAGCATTGGCTATTTTTCCCCAAAATCATTCTTTCTTCTTAAAATCACCCTGTTAGATTGTTCTGCTCCAATTCCTTGTTCCTTTTCCCCACAAGAAGCTATTATTGTTTTCAGTCTGAAGGAGAAACTTCTTTTATCTTTTTCCATTTACATGCAGTCCTGTTTACCTTCTTCTTCCTCCTACCACTCCATTACCTGGTCCTGACTGTTGCTGTCATACGTCACATCTTATATGATCTTTAACATTTATTTAATCTGTTTAGTCTACTACTGGGCTTGTAATGCATTTTTTTCCCCCTGCATAATCTATTTTTTTTCTTCAAGTTGTTCATCCTTCCACCTAGTTTCTCCTCTTCCACTCTTTGTCTCTCTTCATGTTTGCAGGTTTCTCTTTTTTCCTTATCTTGTAATTCCTTGGCCCACCTGAACTTAATTCCCCAAACAAGCACATCTCTGCTGGAACCTGGGTTAGACTGTTTAGGCCCCTAAGTATGGAAAACTGCCTCAAAATATATAATATGTAATGGAGAAGGATGACAAGCCAAATGATGCATACATCATTGGATCACACTTGTAATGGTGTTATTTTTTTTCTCAGGAAATAAACGCTGCTGTTATTTATGGTTTGTGATGCCTAAGATCCCAGCTGCAGTAGGGATATGACAGCAAAGAGTCAACAAGCAATTGCAGAGGCATACACATTCTAAAACGGAAAGACAAAGTCCCAGATGGCTTTATCATCATCCAGAGGCCCTAATGAAGTTTTTTATCTTTTCTCTGAATCTGAAGGTGTTAAACAAAAAGACTTGATGAGAGAAGGGGAAGAAAGATAGACAATAAAAGCATTATGCTGATCTAATATTGGACTGCATTCACATTTACTCTTGTCTTTGTGGATTTTTTTAATGAGACTCTGGAATCATGCTAAGTTACAGTCCCTCTAGCTTCCCTAGACTACAACAATAATCATAGATTGATTCCTTAGGTTAGCAGTCTTGCCTGCATCTTGCTGCAGATTACCTGTCACCTGAATGACAGACTGTGGAAAAGTAAGCAAAAAAAAAAAGCATCCTGTCAGTTATGTGAGCATTCACAGGCTATAGAGACATAAGATCTCTGTAGGCTGGGTAACCAATTGTTTCCAGCAATTGCATCATAGTACAAAACGTGAACTCCCAGTTCAGCCTTGGGACAATTTCCTTGTGAGGTCACCAAAATTTTGAACTCCTTCCTTTTTTTCCCCTCTACAACTGTTCACTGAGTTGAAACTACATTTTTTTCCAGTATAAAAGAACACTGCACGAAAACTAAGGTTTTCTTATCTTTTTCTAAGTACACATCTCACCTGTCACATGCAGCTTGTAAGGCTTTGCTGATATGCTGTAAAGAAGTACCGAAGACCATGGCATATTCTTACAGACATAAGTGCAAGTCAAATGTGTGTATGGTTCTCATGGGCAGTATTTAATCACCTGATGGAAAAATCTCCATTCCTCAACATGTTCTCCCCAGAGTTAAAGATCCAGTTGGTGTCTCTTACCTCCTTCGTTGTCCTTACTGTCAGTGCAGAGAGTTTCCATGGCTACGTCACAACCTGCTCCCCTCCATCCTGGCTGGCAGACACAGTGCCAGCCATTTTGGTCCAGTGTGCATCTCCCATTGCTGTTGCACAAACCAGGGCAGCCCTCTGTTGAAACAGACAAAGAAAAAGCACAAGTGATTTAAATATTGTAATAATATAAAAAGAAAAGAAAATACAAACAAGGGACACTTACTGGGAACAGGCCTTAAGAACAGCACAAATACTGTAATTGCACATGGAGTGGAACAGCAACATTACCTGGGGAACGTAATTCTTAACAAAGTGGCATCTTTGATTGGCCTGACACTTGAGACACCACTTACCTGTACAGGCAGGAAATAAATGCATCAATCCTCTAAATACCTGCAGGCCAGACAAAATTAAGTTTGTTTTTTTAATTTTTTTTTTCAAAGTAACAAGAGATGAGCGCATAGTGCAAACACAGCTGTGTAAAATGATACATTTTTCTGTGCTCATTATTTGCTCTATGCAGTATTGATTAATTACTGGCACAAATGATAAAGCTCCCTGTTACTACGAACAAATCCCTCCAAATTCTTCGGCAGGAAAATGGGTATGATTTTAGGCAAGTAATAAAAGAGAAGGTTAACTTTATCTGGTCTCAGAGTTGCCGTGTATTCATGTGAAATTACAGTGCGTTAAATAATTGCACAAAGTATAGGCCAGTTTTAATGACTATACTTTATGCCAAAAATACATTCCTTTTCACAGAATAAGCAAAGCCCAGGAATAGTGAAGCAGCTTAGCATCTATTCTAACAAACATTAGGATTCAGGCTGCATACGGATGGGACAGGACCAACAGGATTTCCAACTTAATGTAATAGCTGTGCGTATTTGATTACTTAGGACGGACAAAATGAAATACCATAAGGACCACAATAAACATTGATAGACTGAACAAAAACACGGTAGTGACGTGCTTCAAGACAGATAGCAGAAAGTGATTTTTTGTGACAATCTCCCTAAGGCTTTTGTGCTGTTACCTTTATATCCTATCTTGTCTGCTTTTATGGCCAAGGAGGGAAAATTTGGGAAACAATTAACATAATTTAATATATCCAAAATCGATAATTGTTTTCAGTCTAACATTGCATTAAAAACACAGTTTCTGTCACTTCCTAGTGATGAAATCTGGCATGCAGCCAACATGATCTGTATGAGGATGACAACGCTATAAATATGTAGACTTCGGTGCTCCTTATCTATGACTATGATAAGACACTGACAGAAGCAAGTACAGATATGGCACTAACTATCTTATGAGAAGGTGGCTACAAATCAGATATTTCTGTACACAACAATTTTCTGCAAACTTTCATCCAAAACCCCTAAGTAACAGGGTAAACAATTACTTTTTAGGACACCTGTCTTTGTCAACTAACCTACTGATTCATTTTGGTTAAGCTTAGAGTGGTTTTTCAGAAGTAAGTTGCTTTTTTCTTCTAAAGAATTTTGAATTTACTGACTGTTTTCACCCTTGTAGCTCCAAATTAAAAACATAGAGAAAGGAGTTATAAAGGGTGCTTAACTCTTGTCAAATCACTTTTAGAAGGCAGAGAATCAGGAAAACATCTTGTGAGGAAGGATGGGGATGCTACAGTTATGGATGCTGTGCCATCACGCCAGGCTGAAAAAAAATTAGTCTTCCTACTTTTTATTCTTTCAGACTGCAGCTGCTAGTAGTATCTGTTAATGTACTGAGATCTATTATTTTCTTAATATTTTTCTATTCAACTTATGGAAGACTTACATATATAATTGCAATACTGACAAAGCAATTTAGGAGTCAACTGGGTACACTCAAGACTTATTGTGTGAAAGCCTGGATATTGCCATCAATATTGCCATATTCTAATGAAAAAACACACGGAATAGAGGAAGATACTCAGGGAAAGAGGGGTAGGAATATTTTAAACATTTTTCTAAATCAATTTTTCACCATAACTGAAGATACAAGAATCTTTGCTGTTTCATGTTAGGCTTTTGCATCCTTGAACCTCATAATTCAGAATGTTGCATAGACTATAAAAGATTTTTCTAGACTCATACAAGATACAAGTCATAATTTCCTACAGATTTTCTACATTCAGATAATCAAAAGCTTAAAAGCCTTGGGAATTCTATTGATGTGTCAGAATATAAACACACTCAATATTATCACTTTGCTTTGTTTTCTTAATATTTAGGGTTTTGTAGGTAAAGGTCCAATGACAAAACTAACAAAAAAAAGTTCCAAACAGCAAATGAATACTATCTTCAGTTATTGATTCAGATTAAATCTAATACATGTATACAGTTTGTACATAAATGTATAATTACTGATAAAGTGTTACCATATAACAGAAGCAAAATTTTGAGATGAGTTGAAAGCCATATGAGTTATATATAAACCATGGAATGTATGTAAGAGAAGATTCTTCTGCCCAGACTAGTATGTTTTTAACTATATATTAATATAAAAAAAAAACCAAACCATGTAGATAAAGTAATGTCAAAGAGCAAATATACAGTACCTTTAACTATCTTATCCAAATAGTGAGCTTGAGAATTAAGAAGAAAAAAAAAACAGACAGACATTTCAGAAGTGTCACATGAAACAAGAACTGTTCAGAATTCACATGCAAATCAAGCAGGTGCACCTAACATGAGAGGTCTTACATTACAAAATGAAAATGTATTTCAAGGCTTTTAAAAATGCAAGAAATTCTCTTTTCAGCAAACATCGTCATGAATCAATGAAACTGTTTTAGAAAGTAGGCCTCCAAAAGCAAAAGGGAAGCTACATTTCTGAGACTACATTTTCTTCTGACTTCTCTTCACATGCTTTGATTTTTTTATATAACAAAAATACAATCAAAGCTAGTTAAAAAATTCAATTTTTAGCACAATGTAAGAGCAATTCCTTAGCTTATGAGCCTCAAAACACTAACCATGTGGGAAGATTTTTGATTTGCAGGTCACTCATGACTGACAGCATAACCAGCACACTATCTTAATTCTCAATGGATTAACAGGATTTTTAGGATTTTTTTTTCTGCTTCAATTCAGTCACATTTACTTTTCTGAGCACACAAACAAAGTATGTAAAATAAGCTGTATTGTAAATATGGAGTGGAAGAGGGCATAGTGGGGTTAGTAGCATGATGATCCATTTCATTTTGAAAAGCAGGTGTAAATTAAACTTAGGCTTTAGACGTATAAAAATAAATAGCATGGTATATACAAGAATAGGAAAACTTCTTTTGTAAGTTATGACACTTAAGATTTCACAAAAGATTTGAGGAGGCAGATGGATGAACGACATACAGAGCATAAGATGGATTTCAAGCAGCAGGGCCTACTTTTAATACATGAGACACAGCACAGATGGGCAACATATTCCCTCCTTCCTTCCAGGAAACAGACAGCAACTGCAGTTGTGTGAAAGGGTTTAATGTCATATAGCAAAGCCACCATGTCCATTGGAGGTTACCAAGGCCAGCCACCTATGCCCAAGAAGATGGAAGGCTACAGACCACTGCAGCGGGGACACGCCTAGCAGAGCCAGAAATATTGGATTCAATCCCCTGGTTTTGCTGGGGACAAGGTCTCTCAACTCAGCCCTCATGGCCTCTCTTTCTTTTAAAATCTGACTTTCCTAAATCTCTGATGGATGACAGCCCCTGTCTGGCAAGTTCTCTGCCATTGCTAGGATCCCTTTGGATGGGCAACAAAGGCCTTTCCAGGTACAGCCTTTCCTCCAGTTTGGATGAACAGAAAAAAGCTACTCTGGATTCCAAGGAGGGATGTGATATATATCAGGAGGCGCAGTCACTGCTAGAACTAAGAGGAGGAAATTTTCTAGTTTCTTTTTCTTGAAGAAAGTGTCAGGTGTCCACTACACAGCTCTTTTTTGTTTTTCCCCTATAATGGTAAGGTTAATGCAAGACAAAGTAAGATGAAAACATCAATTACAGAACATTTAGCACAGCAGCAACAAACTAGGTAGCTCTTCACATTAAGCACAAACAAAAAGAAAAATGCTACAGCTACATTTCAGGGTGGATCAAATTCTTCTCTTTCTCATCCAGTATAATTCCCCTTGCTCCTATACAGCTTAAAACATGGTGTAGTATGTGCAGAGGAAAAATCAAGCTTTATTTCATAAAATGAAAGCAATCAGGTCTGTCTGGGGAATTCATCTGTCCACCAGTAAAACATTAAATGCTCTATCCTCTACAAGTGTATGGATAGGTAACAGAACATTAAAACAACCTCCTAGGCAAGTGAAAACAGTCCCTGATATCCCAAGCCCCCCCCACTATTTATCTTCAGAATCCAATCCTCATTTAAAAAATGCAAACAAACAAACAACAACAACAACAACAACCTCCTAAACACAAGAGAGATTAAGAAAATGCTGTTTTAAGATTTTTTTTTATCCAGCAGTCTTATAAGAAGTCTGCTCCAAACCACAGAACTGTAGTGCTCAGAAAACAAATTCTACCTTCCAGCATCCTTTTACTCATGGTCAGTTGACATTAAGGACAATGTTAGAAACTATTTTGGTTAATATGCAGCATTGTAGAAAAACCATAAAGCAGAAAATTAAAGACAAAAAATTGTATAACTTTGCAGTGAACTTTAACTAGCCATGCTGTCTTCCTTATCTTCATGGCACTGCAACTGAAAGAGGAATGAACCTGTGTGGAAATACAAAATACAAGCCCTTCCTCCCCTCTGTATACAGAATTCCAGGTGGGATTTGGAGCACTTCAGTAGGATGGAGCATCTTAGCAGGTGCTCCTTGGCAAGATATTTACAGATCTGGCACATAAAGGTTATCTTACGTCCTTAAAAGGTCTAATTACAGACCAGACAATATACCTACAAGAGTTTTCTTGCAGATTTTAAGACTGTGCCATTTAAAATCTTGCTATTATCTCCAGAAGTAGAAGGACTTCATACAACTCCAAGTGGAAAAAAGAAAAACAAAAATGAAGGTGTAAGATTTGTACATTTTCTAGGCTACTCAAAGCCCAAGAAGATCCAAGTTGCATTCAAAATTCATACAAAACAGAATAGAAATTATGACATCATGCCATCGTGTGTGGGTATTTATATAAATATGTGACAGATAAATGATTTTACAAAGAAATGGTAACAGTCAGGCAAATTTGCATTTAACGAAGCATATTTCTTAACTAGTTAGAACCCTGACTTTTTATGAAAATTTATTTAATGCCTCCCATTAGTTTCCTATCAGAGAGATATAAGTCAGTGTCTTCCTTATTCATATACTACTTTCTCCAGGTATGACAGAATAGCCTAAGAATAAAAGTACATATTAAATCCATTTATTCCAATCAGCTCCTGTTTAAATCAGCATGAGTCACATACCCATTGATTTGATGTTCCTTAATTGGTACTTATAACACTGCTTTATTCTGATTATTCTGTCATGTGGGATTACAATGGTGACATGGTTCTAAATGCTGTATAGCAAATTTATATCTCTATTAGTTTAAATCATTATCTTCCATCAGACATCTTTGCCCATCATAATCTTTGTAATTTGTACACTAGACTGTAACATGCCCCATGTTTTTGTAATGTATATGTAGGCCTGTTACAGTGTCAACTCAATAGCTCAAGAGTCATGAATTACTTTGGTGAAAGAGCAGATTTAACCTCACAGCACCACTGGACATGAAGCAAAACCACAAATTAACATGACCAAAGCCATACTGACTAGGTCAGCCTAAATAAAAATACTTGTTTTTTGTTTAAAGTTTTTTTTTTTACTTTTGACACCTTGAAAGTATGAGTCAAACCCTTGCCTCCTCTCCACTAATACAATCAGCTTTCTCCCTTCCTTACTGCATTACAGCCTCTTTCTCTAAAAGAAAACAGAAGGAGAAAATAGAAAGAGAAAAGAGAACCAAAGTGGGGAAGAAAAGAAAGGAGAGATGATGAAGAAATAACTTCAGTATTGGCAACAATGAAGAATGCTGTTTGCTCCTCTCGGATCAAGCTCTGCTTTGCTCCCTCTCCTCATCTCCCACAGCTCCTTATCGCAGTTCCCGTTCCCTGGTGAATGACTGCCTAAGTATCTCTGCTGCTTTCACAAACTTCATGCTCTCAGATACAAATCCTCTACAGGAACATGTGAAACAGATACCTTGCGTCAGTCACGTTTACACTCTACATAACCTTGCACTAGGTATCATACAAGGAGCCAGCAGGTTTTTCTTGGAATAAAAACTGACCGTAAGTAAACTATGCTATGTTGTTACCATATTGTTTCCCTTAAGCTTTCCACATATTTATCTGTTCGTTTAGTGATAGAAAGTTTTAATATCATCACTTCTTTTCATTAATTTTTAATATTTGTATAAAAGTTTGTTTACAACCCATATGCCAAAAACCCCTGAACACATTAGAATAATACCATGACAGTGGCCATGTCAAGCATCCAAAATTTAGGCAATGATGGGTTTATGGCTACCTGTGCAAGTTTTATACACTTCTTCCCTTGTGAATGTGCAGAGCTCACCGTCCTCATTCAGCACTCATTCTCTCACAAACAAGTAGCTGATGCCCTAGTAGCAGGCACACTATGCTAACCTAAACAAAGAAGCAACAGTTCTCTTTCAGACTTTCCTCTCACCTTCCTCCCCAAGTCACAATTAATTAGCACACTATCTTCATACTACTAGTATGAAGAGAATACATTCTTACCTCATTTTACCAGTAACTAAAGCATAAAAACATCAGAGTGAGAAATCTCCATTCACTTGGCTATAAGCACCTATGATGTGATTCTCTGGAATACTTAAAATTATATAGCATTTCATACACAAACCAACATTTTAAGCAATTCATACATGTGCAAATCTTGCTCCCAGAAAGTGAAGAACAGCCAGATAGCACTTCTTTAAAGTCTGTATTTGTGGGCAACTAACAGAAAATACGTGTTAGAATCAAGGGTGGAATCCAGATCTTCAAAATCATCCTTAACCAGTTCATCCTGTGCACCAGCCTCTTCTTATGAACATTACTTTTTACTCCCTGTGCAGCCAGGCAGTACCAGGGGATGAAATACACACTTTATCAGCGGTTTCACAGGCACTTGCCAGTGGAAGAGAAAACTTACTGCAAGCTTTAGGGAGAATACAATTTGTAAACAAGTTTTGGTGCTTGTTTTGGGGGAACTGGTACAAAACCCAGAGCTGACAGCTCTGATCTGACTAATCTACTCAAGACTCAGTTCATGGTGGTCTAATCCTCCTGACATGGCTACCAGATCACCCTTATTTCCTCTCATTTCCACCCAGCTACAGTTTATTTTGACATTTAAACCACCTTTTGAACATAAAACCACAAATAACCCTTGTAATATTTAAATCTAGCATATCTTATCCTACCCACAGCAGACCTAGGGAATAGCATACTGATTCCTTTAGGTGACTGTTTCCCTCCCAAAAAATGACTAAAAAAAGCATGCATCCATATGCAAATTTGGAGGAGCTCCATGACTCTACCAAAAAAACTCACAGAAGTCCAGAATTCACAAAATTTTAAAGCTACTCTTGTACCCTGTCTTCAGAAGGGTTTGCTCATGTCAAATTCAGCATCTCCTGTAGTGTTTCCTGCCTGGCAAACTTCTTCCTAACTTGGATTTGTTCAGCTGATTATTCTTAAGCACGGAAGACAGCATTTGTTGAATTGCACCTTATTTTTCTGCATAGTCTGTGCTATTTGTTAAAGTAATTTTAAATTCTTGTCCTGTCTTCCAAAGTGCTTGGGGGCAGCAAGCTTTGGTATCATTTGCAAATGCAATTCCTTCTATTCATCACTGAACAGTACTGAAAGCACATGTTCTTCCACTGTAAGCAGCTCATAGTCATCATCCATTCTCTGAGTTTGTAAGAACCTTGTCTTAGACATACCATATGTTCAGAGCATTGCTGCCAATAGAGGAGGATTACAAACACTCTCCCCTTTTGATACTTTTTTACTCCTAAATTTCCCTTTGCCTTTCTTGTAGAGCACATGGATGGAATTATAGTTTCACACAATTTTATTTCTTTTCCTCCTTACACAGGCCAAAACACTGCTGTCACCCTGAACTCACACCTTCTTAATCATTTATGCATTTTAAATATTTGCAGAAAGACCTGACTTCACTGCAATTTATCCTTTGCCAAAATTGCAACCGTTCTTTGCAGCAATCATTTATGGGATTTATATACAAAGGCATGTAAGCATATTATCCTTTAGATTTTTTTGTTCTGGAGACCATCCCAATTTTACTGTAAATTAGGATTTCTAACCATTATTACTGGAAAGCTACATGTGTATTAGAATAAAAGGTTCAGTTACTTTTAGAATGTAGTAGGCAGGAAATTTGTGACTACTGCTAAGATCATAAGCAGTGTTGTTTCCTATTTAATATTAGTTTAGTTGTAAGAGGATTTAGAAGAAAGGGAATATGCCATTAAGGAGTTAAAACTATCCCAACGTGTACAGGCTGAAAAAGTTCAAATGCCCATTTGAATCAACAAACTTTGTGAAGACCTGCCTCACATACAGCTAAAAACCTGACACATTGAGAACTGCATGAAAGATAAATTTAGCTTGAAAACATATTAGGGCATGGATCAGGATGGAAAGCATTTTTGTTTCCATCTTTCTCCCTGACTGAAAGTATTTATGGAATGTGGTTTGACCAGCATGCAACAATACAATGTACAAAAGCACTTACTCTCTGACCACTTCAGCTCAAAAAAGCTGCAAAACACAACATTTAAAATTCTTCACTCAGAGGATTCTGATGCTTTCTGAAAATGTGCCTAACTTGAACTTCACATGTGGTCCTCATTTAAATGCAAATTAACCGATTAGCAATTTAAAGTATGCTAACAGTTAATTTGTATTTGAGATACTTGGTCTTGAAATGTGTTAAGGCCTGACCAATAACTCACTTTTTTTCACAGTACCCAAAATGTGTGCTCTATCTTAAATTCACCTGGTAATTGAGTATTTTTATGGTTACCAAATGTACAAATATTTCCATATTCAAAGCTTGGCCTGGCAAATTAATAACATGCCCTTCAGGCACAGGAAATATAAAACTGCAATTTGTTTCAAGTTTCATTAAATCATATTAAACTGTGATTATCAGTCCTCTGGATGCCAAAAAGTCATCATTTCTTCCTTGTAGGCTTTTTGCATTGAGGGTATAGGTATAAATATTGTTGTAAAATCCCAGCTACAAAGCAGTCAGGTGTTTTGAAACTAGGATTTCACTCACAATACTGTGGTGAACTAATTGATATAGGATATAATTAGTTTTGAATAATTGATTGATTTTATCTGATAAAAACTGTTTGAATGTCAAAGGTCATACCTTCATTCGGATACAATCTTATTTTTAAGATGAAACTTGTATTCGGGTATGATTCCACGAACCCATAACTAAAGGAAAACATAAATTTAGGAATTTTGATAATTAGAGAATATATTCATACAGAAGTAGTTATGAAAATTTGAGGGACAAAAATTTTCAAAAGAATCTTAAAATTTATGAAAAATTCCTGTGCATGCTTTAAGGCAAAATAAATGACACATTAAACCTCTCTGAAATGTGAATATTGTCAGGAAATTAAACTTCCTAGAAAAGTGAGCCATGCTTGGCAATTAGCATCAGCACTGAAATGACAGTGGGCATCATAATACTGGTTATCTGTACTGTTAATGTGCAAACACAGAGGAGATAGATCAAGCCCTCAAACTGTTTTGTGACTTACTCTGTCAAGCCCACGTGTCAAAAATGTATAGTGTAATGATATACAGCCATATCAAGTTTTCTATAAGCATTTCATTTAATTAACTGAAGGAACACATTTGTCTTTACTTGCTCTCTGATCTTATAGAGAGATAAAGTGTTATTTCCCTGCAGTCATATTTGAAATCTGTAGTATAAGGAGCCCTAAGCTAAACACGTGCTGAAGAGAACAGGTGCAGGCCATGCAACTTATTGGAGGAGATTCTGCCTCAGCATTCCTCAACACTTGCTGTACTTCTGTGCTTATGCTGATCTGATCATGGTCACATGGAAAACCAGCACACTGATGCCTTTGTGTTTGTCCCCAGTCAGAAAACCATTTTAATCAGTCACCAGAACAGTCTGTGCTAACAGAAACACTTATGGGAAAGTGCTCTAGACTTATTTTTTTTCATAATTCTGCATATCTAAACCAGATGACATTCCTGATTTTCTGGCTAAAATAAATGCAACTAGAAATTCCTTGCTGAGGAAAACGTATTTTTTTGGTTTGACTGATTTGAATGTCATGCTACTGTATTTCATGCAAAGAAAAAGGTTGAAATAAATAATTTGCTGTTCCTTGTTATTTTTTTTTTCTCAACTAAATTTTAGGGGAAATTCTTAGAAAATAAACCAGTTATATCCCAGTTTTCATTGGGATATAAACATAAGCTGCACACTTCTCAGTGAACCATCACTGGCTTTGATTTTCAGTTCTGCATACCAGGTAAAGCAGCCTCATGTGGCACTCAAAAGTAGCATGGAAGTGCTATCATGCTAACTTTAGCCCTCCTGAGGGATTAATATGAATGCTTAATGGCATTAATCCACATTTAGCTCATTTATGTTTAACGATATGCTTTCCATGCATACATATACAAATATTAATTTTGGATTGAAAGATAATCATTCAACATGACAACAATTAAACAGCTGTAACCTGTCTTGTGTTAAGTAATGGAGCTGCAGGCAAGCTTTATAAACAGATGGTCTTACCCACCCATGCTTAATGTTAAAGACTTTTAAAAAAGAGGTGTTGACAATTCTGAACAAGAAGGCATAGTTTTAATGCAAATTGGAAAATTTGCAATTTAGATTATGCAAAAACTAATTTAGTCTATAGAAAAAATTAGGCTGCATTGTAAAAGTGAGTTGTTACATAGCTCATCGATATAGCAGGTTCCCCACCAACATAATTATTTACTAATTTCATTCAGCTAACAGAGTTTAATGGAAAAGCAGCTGGAAAAGTATTCATATTTATGGTCTTCCTATGACAGTTACCTAATATAGTCATGGTACATGACAGTTATATCACAAAAAATAATAGACTTTCTGAAATAATATCTGTTCCAATTCCACAAAACAACTACTCAGACAGGAGAGGGTCACTGAAGTCATTGCAAGCCGGGACAGAAAAGAAACCAAAACATACGTTATCACAACTCTTTTAGGAAAACTTAATTACAGAGCAAATTTTCATCCAGGCTATCACCTGGGCACCAGCTGTGCATCTGCTGTCTTGTATCCCATCGAGATGCAGGTTGAGCTTCAAGAAATAATATATGGATGCTCACCTCAGACCCATGAATGCCACTTGCAGACCAAATAAACAACTAACAGGTGATTTTCCACAGCTCTGCAGTGAACTGTTGATTTAACCTGTTCTCATGGGGATACAGGAAATTGTAAAACATTACATTAAAACATTTTGGCAGTGACTGCTGTGACAGGACAAGAGGTAATGGTTTTAAAGTAAAAGAGGGTAGATTCAAGCTAGACTTAAGGAAGAAGTTTTGTTCAATGAGGTGGTGAAACACTAGAACAAGTTGTCCATAGAGGTGGTGAATGCCCTAGAAACATTCAAGGCCAGGTTAGATAAGGCTCTCAGCAAATGAGGCTCTCAGCAAATCTAGTTGAAGATGATGCTGCTTACTGCAGAGGGGATTGACCTCTAAAGGTCGCTTCCAACCCAAACTATTCCATGATCCTATGATCAACTACAGTACTCCAGAGTGAAGAGATTATAAGCAACTTAGGTGCCTTAAATTATTTAGTTCTTGAAACATACATTGCCTATATTTAGTTCAAACCTCTAAGATGTTCAATAATAGTACCAAATTTTGAGTTTTGCTAATTCCTATTAGAGTCATTCATCAAAATGCTGAGTATGTACTTCTCTCTGAACATCTTTGATAAAAATATGTGGAAGTATGCATTCAGAGCAAAGGCAGTGGCTCACAAGTGTGGCTGACATCAGGTGTGGTATGGAAGTTGCAGTACCCTGTGCCAAAGAGCCATAATGGAACAGTGGATATCAATATCTTGTCCACCTTACTATACACATTACCTCAAACAAATAGACCTCCCCTCCTCCCTGCCTTATTTAGTCTACTCTGTTCTCTATCAAATCAAAGTATATAAAATACATATGTGTATTATTTCTCCAATCCAGTCTTGTCATCTTCAGCCTTAGGGAAACCCTGATATTTGACCCAGATAAGCAGACATCTGAATTTTTTTCTGAACAAAAAAAGCACAAACCTTTGCAACCACCTACAATTTTTCTTCCCAATATCTTGAAGTATTGAAATAATTAAAAAAAACCAAAACAATGAAATAGGTATCTGACTTAGAGTAATTAGAAATTCCTCTGACTAAGTTCTACTTAAATATTTTGAAGTATATGTAAAAATCGGCATAACTCAAGAAGCAATCTAAGATTTAAATGATATCAGAGAGAAATAAAACTAAGGACCTACCTTGCTTTAATAAGGAGACAGGTTTGGTTTTTGCCTTCATTCTATGTTTTAACACATGTCAACTTACAATACAAACAGTGGGCTAACTGAAAATGAGACTGGACAGATAGTGATCATTTAAGAATACATAAAAACTGTTAGCTGAAGTACAAAATGTTTTTTTGGTACCATTTTGAATGGCATTCATGCTTCACAAAAATACCATAAATTCTTTGATCAAATGAGTTATGGATTCAGATGATTCAGTATATATTCCAGTTAGTGCCTCTGTGAGTAATGCATACACATCTGCTCCGTTTTGCATATCCAGACAGAGATCTGGAGGTCTATTCCTTTCCCAGAAAATGAGTAAAGTGAATTGTCCTTAAGATTTACAGCTTCTTTGGAATATTCCTTTTTCAAAGAAGCTGTAAATTTTGGCTGTTGCACTTCATAGGCCTTCCAGCTAATAGCTGCAACAAAGAAATACATTTGCATTTCTAAAATACTTCACAGTACTGAAGCTAAATGGTTAATGACTTTTAGAAATAAGAAGGGTTCAATTGTTTATTTTTAGACATAAAAAGGGAGAGTGAGTAGGAGTCTTTCATACACATAACACAAATTATGCAAATATTCTGCTACTAAGTAGAGAGTTGTAAATAGCATAAAATGCCTGGGTTACAAATGGAGGTTGACAATAAAAAATTGATTTGCACAGAGAAACATTCTGAAGTCCCTTGTGTTTTGAAATTTATTGCTCAGAAAGAGCTACTACCTACTGTAGGGTAGATGAGAGAAAAGTGAATTGACTCTTCATCTGCCAAGCTAAGGAGGCAGGAATTTTTCCCCCACTATGTTGAAATATTATTGGAAATGAGAAATAAAGTGACCTGGCTTCTCTGTAACGTGAGGCTCCTGAAGAAAACAGCTCTAAAATAATAAATGTAACAGCAGGCTAAAGCCTGCACCTCATTACTTGCCTTGGAGGCTGTAAGGGCAATATAAACAAATCAAACTATCTTTACAGCTGCAGCCACAAAGTAAACACCCATTTAACGAATAAACAGGTGGGAAGACAGACCTGCTTGCCCAGTGCTGAGGAAAAACTTGTTTGTGCTTAATATGTTGGAAAAATTGTTCAAGAGCAGTTCATCCATGTATAACTACAACCCTTGAAATGCTGCCAAGGTCAGCAAGACCAACAGCAGAGTGATCTGCTGAGTAATTGCTCGTTGGCAAGTTAAAGTAGTCAAGGGAAAGGCTTTATCCTACTTCTAAATATTTACTTTCTTTTATTGTTCAGAAAGCAGTTCTCTCTGCACCTCTCCACTCTCTTTGTCAGCATGTTTTCTGAAAGCTCCTCAAAAACGTTAACCCTATTGATTCTCCCTGCAATTCTGCACATGCATCTTGATTACCTCTCCCTCATAAGTTTGAGCAATTTCATTAGTAAATAAAAAGAACACCAAACCAACCAACCAACCAACCAACCAACCACATTTTAAAAATCAATTGTGATTGCTGTAAGAAATAATTCTCAAGTCAATCTTATTACTTTCACACCTGGCTCCCTTCTAAAAAAGAAAACCTTGCCTCATCTTCTGGGCGCAATGATGTGCGTATTAATTGATACAGCTGCAACAGGTCCTCATCTTCCCTGTCCTCAAAGCTCTTAGAACTGCTTCTTGCAAGCACCAAGTACAGCACCATCACCTGCCCCTCAGCCAGGGCTGCAAAATACCTGAGAGCACAGCTTGGGTATTGCTCTTTTCTAGATACTCATGTCCCTGGTACAGCTTAGCTGTGCTAACACATTCAGAGCTAGAGCCCTGCCAAAACTTCCAAGAAAGTTAAAATTCTCCAGGCTCTTTTTAGCTTGTGGCAAAAGCAAATCATGCTACATTCATATCCATCAGCTCCACTGCAGTTAGACTTACTGTCCTATCCTGTTGCTTCAGCTTCATCACCTCTTTTAACCATCTCTCCATCTATCCAAACACAGAACTATGTGGGGTTTTTTACTTACTGGACTTTTTTTATTATTCAGATTATCCATGATTTCCTCATCACTCAGTGCAATGTTTGCCTTTGTCTGACCTGTGGCTACCTCTTTTGTTGCCAATTCAATCCACCTCAAAGTGCTTAGCCATGATTCTTCTCATACTTGGGAGATGTGCCCCATAAATACTTCAGTCACATGGTTACTCCTGTCACAGCCTCTAATGAGCTTCATGCAATGCTCTCCACTCACCAAAGTACAAACCAATCATCTCTTACATGTTAGACCACTGCCAGCTCCTTTGCCTGTGCTTCCTACCTGTTGTCATGCAGAAGTTTTTCTGGGGGTCTATTGAGATAAAAATTGTTTGGATAGGACTCTTCTCCACTGTTACAGACCTGCAGCATCTTGCACAAAGGGGAATTAGCATGGAAGGGAATTTCTTAGCACTACAGCTCCATGTTTCCTTTGTCCACCTATTTACATCCATGATTTCTCATGCTAGCTCACTGTCAAAGCCTGTGTAGCAGAGAAGGATATTCTGCTCTATATGGGACATATGGACTGTAATAACAGGATTAGAAAAGCTCCATTTGGATAATGGTATAGTAGCCTCCAAAGGTTTTCAGGCACTAGAACTAACTTGGTTACAGAAACACAGAAGTTGTAATAACGATGGCTTCTTCTCAACCAGCTGTAATCATCTGCTGTTACATTATTAATACATAAGAAATTTGATAGTATTCTAAAATAGAACATTATGTTGACAAGAAGATAATTTTGGGCAGTTAGATCACATTTATTACATGGTAGAAGTGACATTTTTATGTAGGCAAGTCACTTTTTAGTGCTTCATCTCCTTAAAAGAGAAAAAAAGAAAGAAAAACAATAGGAAGCTTCATTTCCAAAAGACATAAAGCTATCATATAAAAATAGAAAAGCACAAATCAAATAGTATATTTACCGTTCAAAATAAAAGTTACCTCCCCCTCGGTGAAAGGTAGTTAAAGGGAAAAGATTGAAGAGGAAATTCTTCCACCTTCTTTTCATGGCAAACTAGGTATGAAGAACTGATGAACCATTATATAACCATTTCCTTTCTTAAAATACCAACTCTTTTTCACAGACTGACACATGCAAATATTCTGCTTGAAGAAACATTCTTCAAAGCATTACACTTCTTATTCAGACGTGGCCAGCAGCGCCGGCTGTTTGAATTTTGCAGCGAGGACAGGGTAAAGCATAGGCAGCCTACCAATGGTACAGTGCTCTCCGTTCCATCCCTGGCTACATTCACACTTGCCGTCCTTACAGGTGCCGTGCTCGGCGCAGCGGGGGTGGCAGGCCCGCTGGTTGCAGGCTGTGCCCGTCCAGCCCTCCTCGCACCGACACGTGCCGCCCATGCACACGCCGTGCGTGCCACAGTCCGCTGAACAGATTTCTGCGGAGAAAGGGAGGCGGCAAGAACAGGGGAGAGAGAGGGAATATGTTCATTATAAGCGCTAAATTTTAATTCAACATGTGAAGAATAAGAAAGGCAAAATCTTTGAAAGTCAAATCAAAGGAATTTACTGTGAAAGACATTTTCAGGTAAGATTCAACAGAATAGAGAGCACAGAGCTTTATCTCTTTGCTAATGCTCTTTTAGTTGGCCAGCAGACTTTAGCGATGTTTAAGTGTTCACAGCTCTTTCGATAGATTGAAGTAATTTTCAAGCATGCTTCTTTGTGGTCACATATGTCTTAAGAGTAACCTTTTGTATCTTAGATTTTATGGCACACAGACCTACCAGAAGTTACACTGTACTCACAGTGACAAAATGTAACATGTACCTAGATCACTGTCTGTTGTTAATGAAAATCTACTATGACGAAGTTCAAATTAGCAAGGTTTCCTCTCCATACTCTTCTCCCTGCTTTCTTTCAAAGTTAAAATGTGCCATTTCTGACACAGTTTTCATTATAAAGAATCAGCCTTAGTGAGACAAATTAGCACTATGCTGACACATTGACACATCTGTAAAGTATAAAAGATCATTTTACTCTTTTACTTTCAGTAAATTTGTATCAGTGACAGCTATGAACAGTCTGGTTTCAATAATACTTTGTTAAAAAAATAAATCAACATACAGCAATTTAACTTGTCATTTACATATAGTAACAGGATCTTGTATCTGATAGAATAATTGAAAAATATGTTAACAGCCCAAGGTAGTCAGAGGCCAAACAACACATATTAACTCTCAGCTAGTACAAGATGATAATTTACACTGCCAGATTTTGCATTTACCGTTCTGGTTCATTTATTCAGACTCCAGCAAACTTTACTTTTGCTAAGCACAAAACAGAAAAACAAAGAGATACAATACAGCCTGAGGGACTTGTTTAGTTCCTTGGCATAAAGCTGGCTATAGCCACGTGTGGTTCATAGAAATGCTATATTTAGGTTTTTTTTTTTTTTTTTTTTTTTTAAAAAAGGCAACAAGTAGTTCAGTAATAAAAGATCAAAATTATTTTTAACAGCAAAAGAAACTTGCATTCAATACAAGAAAGGTTTCCAGTTTCCTGATCAACAGTGTTTTTCTCCCTGCTGTCTCAAAGCACTGTAGAACATTAAACACAGTATCAAGGAGCTGTGACATTTCCCGTAAGAAACAGCCCAAAACCTTTATGGAGAAAGACAGCTGTAATTTCCTCCTCCTTTCCCCCTCACCAACTATATAGCATTATATATCTACTTTGAATTAAATTTTTGATTAAAAGATGCAAGATGGTTTGATTAACTTCAGAGTCACAAAACATCACTGTAGCTCTGAGAAAGAAAGGTTTATTTCTCTTCAATCTAATCAATTTTTCATTAGGGTGAAGGTGTTTATCAGCTTTTACCACACTAGCTTTGAGCAAGGTGCGTCAATCTTTGTAATGAATTTATTAATTAGAGTTAATTTAATTGAAGTGGAATTGAAGGGCTAATTAACGGACAAACTGCTGATGAAGATAGAGGAAAGCTCTGCTGATTTCAAACCTATAAAACCCTCTGATGGAAATAACTCATTCTTTTCTTCATCTAACAGCTTAACAACATGTTTATAGGTAAGATTTACTTTTTTAGTGTACTTCTCTGAAGGTCATTTTGTACAGCTTCAGCAAATAATCTGGGTGCTGTTACAAACATTCTTCTGTGAGTATGACACACTTGAGATATTTGAGATCAGAAACATTTTATGTTATTTTAATGACAAATTATTCCATGAAACGTAAGTAAAAGATGGAACATAACTGGTCATCAAAAGAAGCATAGAGGATGTGTCAGTAAACAGGGGATCCATGTTTTGCCTGAAAACTAGACAGGGTCTAACACAAATAACCAGTTTTAGTGCTAGAAACAGAAAAGGATTTTTCCTTCTGAACAAATTTCACAGAAGACAACATTTTCTTCTCTATGTCAGTTTTCCTTACGTGTTTGGAACTCTATCACTCTCGTATGCATAAACCATTATGAAGTATCACAGATCCTGGTCAGGAAGTACATTTGTTTTAAAAAGATGGTTCTTCATGAAAAAGTTATATTTATTCATAAGCTGGCACAAACCCAGCTAGCCCATGTGTTCAGTTTTCATTAACAAAATGTCTGAGTTCTTAGATGAACTAGTATACGCAAATACATGTCTCACAGTTAGACATGATTTCTTTTTTGATATGTGGCTACCAAAGATTCTAAAAACTCATATTTGTCAAAAAGCAGCTGTCATACTTGATAAATATTTAGATTCTGCTCTCTGCGCTAGTACCTCCAGTTTTCTCCTTTTGTTTCTAAGCTCAAATGATGGTTTTAATAAGCACAGTTCCATATTTCAAGAAATTCCTCTGCTTCTTCACTCCTACCAACTCCTTCTACCCTGGCAGCCTGCAGCCTGCCTCGAAAGCTGTTTAAGACTCATTCTTGCTTTCCCTTTGCCTTCAAACTTGAAGGCTATCTGTTTTTCAGGAAAATTACCTCGAATTATCTGGGGAGATTCTTAAAATGTGAATGTCCATGGCTTCACTAGTGTAATTTTAAGTTCCTAAGTAGATGTATTAGGAAATATCCATATCATGCAAAGAAACATTCTGAACTTGGCTTGCGAAATACCTGAAGTTACCAGATGAAGGACATTAGCTAAAAGATACAAACAAATACATAGATTTTCAAATCCCTCAAACTCATCAATTATTTTGAACCTTTGAATCAATTTACAGTTCATGCTGAAGTCAACTCAAAGTGATCAATCAGCTCAGCAGGTCAGGTCCTAACACAATAATGTCGTTAAAATGCTGCTATTCAAGACATCAACATTTTATAAAATGTCAGTGCTTTTAACTCTTACCATTGGAGCAATCTGGACCTGTCCAGTTGGGATCACAGGTGCAGCTACCACTCTCTTGAAGGTAGGTGCCATGACCAGAGCACTGGTCAGAGCACATTGTCTTCAGGATTTCACAGTTGTTGCCGCCCCAGCCCGGGTTGCAGTGGCACTCACCGTGGATGCACACACCGTGGCTGGAGCAGGCTGGGTCCAAGCAATCCGCTGCAGGGAGATGAGAAAGATCAGCTTAAACCTGTCAATCCTAACAACAGTAATCAACCATAGGTGCTAACGGCACCTTTGGGCTTAATTCACGTTACAAGACCTTATGAAATAGGCAGCATTGCATCCACCTTGGAAGTAAACATTAGTAGGCTGAAGCTGAGAAGTTCACCTTTCTTTCATTGCAACGAATGAGGAAAAGATGGAATGGACTAAGATCTCTTTGTGCCAGCCTCCCTTCTCTGGCTACAAAGTAAATCACTCTCTGTCATCACTTCTTGCATAGCAGCAATTTTCCTTGCTACAACACCTCCTTTTCACATCACCTTCTGATCCTGTAAATTTTGTGCATGCACATAACTGACATCAAGACAATTACAGGTTACTGCTGAATCAATGGAGAATCTTTACAGGTTTGCTCATTTTTCTGAATTACAGCAAGATTGGCTTTGGGTCTTGGGCAACTCATCTTGGCTCTGACTAATCATAATGTAGTAAGTGTTGGATTCTCTGCAGCACTATTCCCTGGTACAACTGAACCAATCCACTGTTATATAGTTTTGACAGCTGTATAGGACCCCCAAATTGTTTCAGAAATGAATGAGTTGCATACTGTCTATCTGTCTTAATTCACTTGTGCTTTAGATGATGAGATTTAATTTAGCAATTTGACTCAATAAGATGTTACACTTGTAGGGTCAATGGTCTGAAAATTTAATTCCAGAGACTTAATTGCATTACTTCGTATGTGGAGATCAATAAAATCAATTTGTTTGGGGAAGGAAATAGCAGTTTTTACTTCCTAAAAAGAATAGAATGGAAAATGAACTGCATTTTGCAGCACACCAGAATAAATATTATTATGCACATCTCTGGAATACAAGAATAATGCATCATTTTCCCCTCTGATGCATTTGAAACAGCACTTTCCACAATCTGGTCAGTGGAAAAGACTATTAACAAATGCAATAAATTAACAATTACTCTATACTTGGAAAATTCAGTAAGAATTCCTACATATGTGTTTCATGTGCTTTCTTCTTAGCTGACTTCAGCCAGACAAAACCCAAATATACTGGCAAGCAAAAAGATTACATGCATGATACTTTGAATTTTCCCACTGCTCACTTGAGAATAGAGTTCAATAATTCTGTAGAATTCAGTGATACTAGTGATTCCAAAACTTGATTTGTAGTATTGTAAAATGATTTTTGAAGAAATGGGGTTAGTGCATAACATCTAAATCTAGAGAAATTCATAGAGCTGAATGAGCCAGCTGTTAACCTGACTGACAACAGCTGGTGCTGGCATAAATATTTACGCATTTACCTTCTTCACAGTTTTCTCCTTTGTACCCAGAGTTGCAGGCACAAGAGCCCATGATGCAAATGCCCCGTCCCCCACACTGGGGATCGATGCACTGACTCGTAGGCACGTCACACTCGGTGCCCTTCCAGCCACTGTAACACAGGCAGCGTCCTTTGGAGTACTGCCCATTGCCACTGCACAGCACCGGGCAGGCTGCTGTGAAACAGAACACAGCAGAACAATCAAAGTAAAGATCTTCACCAAAGCTTTATAAAGAAGAACATCTGAGATGTTGCTTTTCTGATGGATTAATCTTCATGCTTGCTCAAACTGACTTGAGAAAAGCATTGGGTTGATTTACCTCTCGAACAATCGGGGCCCAGAAACCCAGGAAAACAATGGCAGGATCCAGAAACACATTCACCATTACCATGGCAATTTCGGGGGCATTCCACCACAGACTCTAAAAGGAAAAAGAGAAGGATAATTCACAGGTGCCCACTGTGTGAAGTACCTATCATTTGAGCCACTGCTAACTGACAGCTTGTTCTCCCCAGGAGAAGTGTTTACATTTGTTTTGTTTGAAGAGCACGAACAGCTGTGATTTCCTACTACTGATGCCCCCAGTATCTTAGAACCATACATTCCAACAAAAAGGCTAAAATTATAAGTGTAAAACTATATAAGCTCCATACTTAAAATCTAGTCCGGTGCCATTTAACAAATACTTCAAAACAGCATCCTCCTTTCAAGCACACTTTCACCTGAAGTATTTATGCCTTACACCAAGAAATTAAAACCCTTAAGCCTTAGATCAAGAAATTAAAACATATACTCTGTTTTATTCTGAGTAGCAAAAGAAACACATAAATGGAAAACCTGCAAAAAACAAAGTCAGATCATTTAATTACGAAAACCTATCTATGAATTCCTAAAAAACCTGACCCCAAGCTAGCATTTTGTAAAAGCTTTAAAGATTATGCTTACCTATAATTATGGTATTAAAAGACACCTGCTCTGCATTTTTCCCATCATTATAAAAGGCCAGGTGCCAGATGCCAGAATCCAAATACTGGATAAAACCTGCCTCGTGGAGACTGACAGACCTCGCCTGCCGTCCTGCTCGCTCCGACTCCAGCAGGTTGCGTTGCTCCCTTGCAATCAGCCGGCTGCCATCCAGGAGCTCCACAAAGTCATACTGCAAAGAAGCACAGACGGGAGCTTGACAAGTCATGGGATGACTGTGGCACCACCCTGACAGTATGCTTATATTTAGACCAAGAATTTTCTTTTGGAGCAGGGAAACAGCAGGAGCTGAAAACAATCCTTTCTAATTTCTTTGCTCTTTGCTAAGCATTCAAACAAAATTACCAACTAGTTCTCATGTTTATTAGAATGAATTTTTCAGTAGGAAGTGGCCAATGAACCCATTACATACTAGGGGAAGAAAATAGCAATTGAAATGAGTCTGCAGTCATGACTGGCACCTTAATTACAGGTGAGAGCTATTTTCAAACTGTGTTACATACATATGGGCTAATAATAATATCCAATAATAAATAATCCAATAATCTACTTTTCTTCATTTAATTTTAGATGAAGGATTCAATCTCCCTTTTGTACAGTCTGGAATTCTGGAGGAAGAAGACCAAGAGCTTTACTTCTTATCACAGAAGCTCAAAACAGGTGATGGAAAATAGAAAACATTGCAACTATCAAAAATGACAAACTGACCAAGCCCTATGGTACTTCATGTCAATGGACAGCACATACTGTATTTTAACAACTATCACAAGGCTTGGAAAAATGTAGCAGCATCTCAGCTTTTAAAATAAGCAAATTCACAACACAAGTTTTTATGCATGTTATGCATGTTTATGCACCTTAACTAGGGCTAACGGCACCTGGAGGGATAAAACTGCTCCAGGCTCTACACTGATTTTACACTATCTGGAGTCTGTTCTCATGGCTTGAAAGTTGTCTTCTGCATGTTGAACTTGTAAAGATCAATACGTAAAGAGCAAAATTAAACAGGTAGGAAAATTAAAGAGCATTTTTGCTTGTGGTAGAGGGTCTCTGCTTTTACTTAAGACTGTTCAAAGTTTCACTTCTACTGTGACACATGTTTATCATATGAAGTGAACTGTAGCATATAAACCATCAATCTTTCCACATTCTGAAGATCTCTCTGAAATGAAATTATATCCAGGGCCTATTCAAGTAAAGGTCAGCATGTGGAACCACTGATTCACCTGAGCTGGGATAAAATCCATTTCCAGGACCAGAGGATCAGTGATTTTACACCATGACTTGTGACCTTCAGAAAGTGCTCCTGGGACAAAAGAAAATATGATAGACTTTGTCCTGGAACAAGGGTTTAAGTTCTTATGTTTTCTACTTTAAATTGCATGCCAAAATTCACTGGTGCTCCTCCCCAGTAATCAGAATCATCTTCCCACCAGCCAGGATGTGAAGGACACGCATAGTTAATATGACTCTATCAATACCTGAGACACTTTTCCAGCTACGTCTGAATGAGCAGAATAGAACATAACGTGATTAGGATGCGCAGAAGCCGGTACCTCAGCAGGTTTGTATGTGCTGCACCACATGGAAACGAATGCAATCGTTTTGGGAGAGCAATTATTCAAAACTGT
Source organism: Pseudopodoces humilis (assembly GCF_049639895.1). Classification (NCBI taxonomy): domain Eukaryota; kingdom Metazoa; phylum Chordata; class Aves; order Passeriformes; family Paridae; genus Pseudopodoces; species Pseudopodoces humilis. The sequence continues at coordinate 32,555,626 of NC_142205.1, forward strand.
TCAACATTCTCATTTGTCAGAGAATTAAATATTAATCTTATTTTGTGAGAGAAAGAAAAACAATTTTGTCTTTTTTTCACTCCTACGTCTCTGGTGGTTTTAATATTTTTAAAAAGGGAAGGCTCAGGAAGCTCTGAGTTTTAGCAGGTCATACATAGACATTAATTATGACTTAGTAATTTGTATATGGCAAGAGACCACTTTTGTAGAAGGACAATTTCAGGTTAAAATTGTATTTTTGATACAGGTACAAGTGGTTACACCATTTGATTGGCCACTAATGGCTGACAAGCACAGTACAATTCACTATTTAGTATCTGTAATGTAATAAAGACATATGCTGTTATCAGAACAACATTTTAGACTACACTTAAAAAGCCATACAGAGGGGAATTTAAATTTCATTCTGTCCCCCAGCAAAAAACAATAATTGATTTTAACTAACCCTTTTAGAGGATGCTTTTTTATATTTGGGACATGGTAACAAAAACAGACTGAAAAAATCTTCATAAGCATAACCATACCAATTTTATTTTCCTCCTATGAGGATAAATTTCCTTTATATTGAGTCTAAATGTGATGATTTGTCCTACTATTCCATACAGTTTTGCTTTAAAACAAAGCCTCTTTTTTATTCTTAAAAGTCTCTTTAAATAAACATATTGATTCTCTGGGTGCAATGGAACTGACATTTTTAGAAAGTGTCACAAAGACTTTCAGGCTTGCATTGATTGGGTTTTGAATGGACAGCCACCGTCAATTATTTCTGGTTGATTTATTTATGATTCCCCAGAAAGAAAACTATGCATCTCAGATCAGTCTGTGACACACAAATAGTAGCTGTGTTTGAGATTAATTTTAGCACCTAAAAAGAATACAGCAAAGCAACCAAAAATTCTGTCATGAATACATCAAACCATTTCTTACATGCTATATCCCTATTGTTTTGGATTATGGGACTGAACAAGAGTTAAATTTTCTGCATTCTCTTACTGTTTAATAATAGAATTCTAAGCAATTGATAGTAATAGTTTATATATAATTCATCCTATTACAAGACAAGGGTGCAAACTGACTTCTTGACATCTCTCCCAAGCTTATTTCTATCATACTTTTATTATGTCCCCTGCAATGGTAGGATAATTGGTACCAGAGGTTGTACAGTTAGAGACAGATACTGACTACAGTGTCCTTTTCATCGCTGTCACGTTTTAACTGGGTACAAAAAAGAGGTGGAGAAACAGGCAAAGGGTACAGGAGAGAAGTGGAGAACAAGGTGGCAAATGAACAAGGTGGCAAATGTAAAAGGTAAGTTTTGCATTACAGTCAAAGGTGACAGTGGAGAGAAGGCAGACGTTGGAAGAAATACTGAAGGAGGGAGCTAAAGAAAACTGTGCTGTGTGGTTACACATGTAGCATATCACAGGCATAGGAGCAAGAAGGACAGGTGACAAGGTAACTTTACAAATGCTGGCAGAGTGCAGGAAGTAATGAGTTCTCTATTATTTAATATGAGATCTGAAAATTCAAATACTCACAGTTGCAAGCAGCAACTAAAAGCAGCAGTTGCTCATTTGCATAAATTTTGTTATTAGCACTTGTCATTCTGTGTGACTAGAAGATAAGGGCAGATAGGATTCAAGAGACACAGACATGAAGTGATATATGTGAGTGAGATCCTACTTTTCAAAGTCCTCATGAAACAACCCTAGCTTTACACATCCAGAAATGGGCTCTGAGCCAATTTTTGTCATTATAGGATGAGATCTTTGAGCTATGGTAGACAGATTATGGAAATACAAGCTCGATAATTTAAAAGAAAAAAAGCAGACCTCATTAAGGCATTGAATGAAACCATCATAGTTAAACAGCTTTTATATTCTGTGCTGTTCTGGTCTCCACACCTTGGAAAGGTTGCATTTAAACTGGAGAACATTCAGAAAAGGATGTTCAAAGGACTGAAAAAGCTTTCATAAAAAGAATGACAAAACAGACTAGAAAAAATACAACTCACTGATAACACTAGAGATCCATAAATCCAGGGTAGCATGGAGACGAAATGAATGAGAAATTCTGCCCTGCCTCTTCCAAAACACTACCAACAGTGTGTAAGACAAAAGCTCAAAACACACTGCGGAGTACAGTGTGAGATGTGTAGTTAAGCCCTGCTGCAAAAGTCACAGCTAAAAGCTTCCATAGATTCAAAGGTGACTATGCAAATTCACAGGAAAAAAGAACCTGTCAAAGATTTGTAGACAAATCAAAGACAGCATATTTGACTCAGCAAAGTCCTTCAGTGTAGCATGCTGGGCCCAGATGGTCTGGCCGGGTGCTACCTCAGAGATAATCAGCGTGAGGTCCGAGGGTGGCAGCAATAAAGAGGGACAGGAATGAATGTGTGACCCGAAAAATAAAGATCTTTAATAGGCAAAATAACAGACAAAGAATCCAAACAGCATATGGGGATGCACACAAAAGACCAGGGTCAAGGGTGTTACAATAATTTAATTTAATTTAATAATTTAATATAACATAGGTTAGGGGTGGAGTTTGAGGGGAAGGAACCGATAAGAACTGGGGATTGGGAATATGTAAATTAATGTGACAAAATTTAACCAGTAATAAGAAGCCATAGAACATTCTAGAACGATTAACATATAGCCCCCATGAGCAGGGGGTCTCATGGGTAAGCTTTTGCTCACCCCAGATACAGGAGATCCTTCTTTTCAGGGCCTGGGGCAAAGTCCTTTATCAACCTGATGGACTCCAACACTTCAGCCTTAAAACTCTGGAGGCCAAAAACATATTGTGGGAAGAATAACTACGATACCATCATACTGCTTTATTGATCTCTCTGTGTCTGCTCATGGCCACTATCACAGACAGAAGGCTAGATGGGCCGTTGACCAAACTCAGAATAGATATTCATGTGTTTGTCTGCTATATTCCTGTGACATTTGGAGCCACATGAGTAGAGCTGCCTTGTCTAATGGACAGGATGGAAGTGAAGGATGGAAGTGGAATGGAAGGATGCAGTGAAGCCAAACATCAGCTGTTAGTCTGTCCCTATTACCTACGCCCAGCTTGCAGTTAGAAACTTTTGTCAGTACAAGAGCTAGGGAAACTAAGAGAGCAATAAATGGACTTATGCTTGTAGTCCCCCCACTGTTCTATTTCATTAGATGTCTTTTTGCCAAAATACCTTCTTTTGTTTACATAACCTATTTCAGTTAAATATGTATTTTACCAGGACAAGTTGTGTCTTCATCAAAGTCTTGTGTTAGGAGTTTGTTGGAAAAAGGCCTAAATTGTCAAGAAGTATTTTACTCCATTTTTTCCCCCACATGAAGGAACATGGTTGCAAATAAAACCCCAACCGTTTAATGAAACTGCATTTTTAGGAGATTACATATGTGCTTTATCATAGGCACTTAACCTGGACATCACTGGGTTCAAGGCCATAAAAACATTCTGATAAACCTTTATCCTTGGGAAGCTTTAGCAGCCTTATAAGTTCACTAAGGCACTGATATGTAAGCATGCCTAATTTTTCAATGTATCAAGTGTCAGTCAATGGTTTGTAAAAGATACTCTAATGATATACCAGGCAAAAATAGGACAAGAGAGTTTGACCTATATCCTGGGAACAGTATATCCAAAATGCCAAGTAGGACTCGCATATTACTCTTTCTGTTGTACCATACTTAAACAGTAGTAAGAACTTGGAGTCTGTGTAACACAAAGGACAGGAAACAGATTCAGTAGTCTCTGTGTTTTTGGATAAATAGCACTCCAATTTCAATCTTTTGACAGGATAAGGAATCAAGTAAAGATCATTTTTTTAATAGATGCACTTACTTGCATAACTTCTCATATGAATGCATAGTCTAGATCAGCTTCTTCATTTTCATTCATTCATGCAACACATGTATTCCCCTAACTCCTGTTATTATTGTTATCATTGAGATGGCATTTGTATTCCAAACCCCTATTTCAAATGGCTGATAACTTTCTGAATCAATTTTCTTTACGCTAGAATTTCATGTGGTTGTTGCCAGCCTGAGGGTGGGTGTTCATACGTGAAGGTCTCAAGAAAATCTATTTAATCATTATTATGAAGATCAAACTTTTAAGTAAACATGAGTGTACTTCCTGCACTCAGTAAAGTGTTTGTACTTTAATGGAAACTACAAAATGAAGTAAATGTAACATTTCATGACTTTAGCTGCTTTGCTGACCCTTCCTCTGTGGTTTGCAACTGTTATAGGTGTAATAATTATTAATATATTAGTAATATATTTCTATATAGTGCATATTTTAAAAGTTACGCATGAATAAAAAAAAACCCAAAAAATTAAATAGTCCAGTAGCGTGAAAATAAAAATTTTAAAAAATGGGACTGAATTAAAATATATGAATTTTACAGCTATGGATTTGCTGTTAAAACTATGTATCAGATGTAATCAGTCAAGCTTTGATACAATTATGCCATTAGGTTGTTATACATAGATTTCTGTCCACGGCAAATCCATACACACAAAATAAAAGTCACAAAGATGTTTCTTCAAATGGGGTAGAAGAAAATGAGCTAAAATACCTATTCAGGTGGAAAAATGGATCTGAGCCAGCACTTGGACAAATATTTTGCTGAAAGAAATTTAATCTTAGAGGGTTTTAAATCTTTAAAATAATATGAATACAAGTGATGCTAAAATACCATCTGAGGCACTGATTATCTATTTCTCCTGCCACTCCTGAAGACTGTTCATTCCTTTATACTTTAACTGTTCTATCACTAAGGCTAAAAAGTGTTTTTTTGTTACTAGGAAGTGTGACCATGTGCAATAAAATGTGTCATTAGAAACCTTCTGATTTATTCTGTTCCCCCTTCTGAGGGAAGGAACAGCATAAATCCCCTGGGACACTTATGAGCAAAGTTTCAAGATGCTAGATGCCTAGTGAAGATTGTCACTTTAAAAACCCCAGCTCACTATATCTTTGTAGATACATACTATACATTTTTTCTTTTATGTTTTTATTTAGTGAGACACCAAGCTGTAAATACTGTAGTATTTGCTTGTCTTCTTCTTTAGAAATCTGGAAATTTTCTGTTTGCAGGAACTCTCAACCACACCTTATGTGTGGCCATAAGATTCTGTATTAGTTTGCTTAGGTTTTTTTAAAGATATGTGCATATACCAAAGAATAAAAAAAGTACCTATAAATTCTGCATGAAACAACTCCATATGTGATGCATCACTGATTAGGCAACAGAACAGCTCATAAATAAGGATACCCTGTGCCCCGATTCTAGATCCCAACACAAGAGCATTACAAATATTCTGGTTATCACAAGAGATCAATAAAGTATAAATAACAAAAATAAAAATCAGCAAAATGGAAAAAAAATGTAATCCTGAGAGAGAAAAAAGATACAAAAGATCATGGTTTTCAATAATGTACCACTTTTAATGCAAGCAGATCTCACCTGAGTGTGTGAAGGTGGTAAGCCTTTTCGACCATATACTCCAATCAATGCATCTTTCTGAAGGGATATATTGAATTTTAGAAACTGTGGCTGATCAATGAAGAGTTGTGATCGCCAAAAAATCCCAGGGGGCACTTCTTGTATTGCTCTTCGGCCTATATCAAGTTCTCCAGAATCTATAGTGTTGTTTTCTTGTGCAAATCCTCCTAATTTACCTGATGGGTTAGAATAATAAGGAGATCAAAAAATTAGTGTTCCTTTCTGGCTTTCAATCATCCTTCATATATATCTTCAAACACTTAGAATTACCTCAGAAAAATGTTAACTGACAATCTTTTTGAATAGAAGATCCCAGGAATTCAATAATTTGGAAATAAAAAGGCAAAGATACCACAAATAACTACATACTAAAAATGCTGTAGCATCCCTAAGGAGGAGCATTATGGAAACGGTTTATATTCTATATTAAACTATTCCTTTTTTCACCAGCATTTTAACAGGAGTTTCTCAGAATAGAGTCTCACATTAAAAAAAAAAAAAAAAAGATTGAAATGCAGCATACAGAGATTTTAAGAATAACAGATACATAAACACAAGTAGCCAGGAGAACTAATATAATCTTTTCTACATTAAATATCAGAGCATTTATTCAATAATAATAAATGCTACAGCTCTGGTTACCTATTTTTGGTTTTGTGCAAGCAAACAATGCCATATTTAAGCATCCAGCACATGAAGGTGAGGCTTGAGTGAAGCAATACAAAGAAAAATGGAACTGTCATTATAGTCTTGGAGTTTATTGTGTTTTTATCAATTCATATTTCTTCATCAGCTCGTCTATTATAAAGATTAAACTAAATCCATTTGCATGTGATAAGCATGTTCATGTGATGCTCACTTGTTTGCATACAAGTGTTCTGAGGAACTGACAATTCAGCCTTGTCTTTTATGTTCAAATCCTACATTATTCATCATTTGATGGAACAAACTGACACAACCTTTTTGCAAACATTTAGACTGTAAAAAAAACTAGATTAAAATCTGAAATGCCAGGTGAGGTCACAGACTGATCCTCGCCACTTTTTGCGCATCCAAGATGAACCAAGACTGCTGTTGAATTAAACAGGTACAGAAGCACTGCTGAGAGGCCTTGAGTGGGAACTTGTATCATCTTTGGAGCTATGTCACAGCGGCATTGCAGTCACTGAAAATGTCCCACAGGATTATCACATTGATCAGAGTGCTGTTGAGAAGAGACAGTGAAATATCTGATCTTGAAGAAACCAGTTTTTAAACACTTCAGGATGAATCTAATGCTTTTCTAAATTTGGACTTAACCTTTCATAATATTAGTGTATTATTCTAGAAGATAGATTTGTATTCACTATTTCAGTTTATTTAAGCATTTGTTTTTTACTTTTTTCTTCAAATTTAAACATATTGTGTTGAATAAATTCACCCACTGATGACTGGTAATCACTAAACAATAAACACTTGTTTGCCATATTGATCTGCAACTTCCCCTATTTCTACATTTCAAATGAAAAATAACCACCTTGTACTACTAAAAAGATCAGCTAGACAGCTTGATTATGTGCCATTTATCAAATACATTAACCAACTTCCCAGGAATGCCTGTTTCTGGAGTTCAACACTCAGCAGATAATACACTTATAGACTCCTATGCTCTTCACTGAAATAAAGCTGGTTTTACTTTGTAGCCACATGCCCCTTTAGCACCCCAACACCTCTCTCAAAACTGTCAGTAGCTGTTTGTCACCCTAAGGTTAGGGCGTTAATTATTCTTCGTTCCCTGTTGTATCTCAATAAGCATAAGAAAAATCTTCAGAGTGTCATAATTTCTTTTCCATTTTCTAAATCAAAACATGAAATGTCATGTTCATTCACATTTACTATTATGGTGGTTGAAAATTCTCAAATCCAAATCAGAGCATCAGGACATTACCAGGGGAATAGAGAAGGGTGGTACTGAAAGTTCTTCTGCTGTCAAATTATCTGAATCAAGGCTTCATTGATTCTTCTTTACAGTTTTCAGTAACCAGTGTGATAGCCCAGGGGCCCCGCTCCTCACATTTCACATCTAGTGATCACACTTTCCCTTCTGCCTAACTGGTCCCTCCTCTGTGGTTTAAAATGTGTACTCTCTGGTCTGTCTGTTGTTTAGTATTGATGCATGCTGATAAATGACCACATACCATATTCTGCAGAGGACAGCATTTTAAGTGGGTGGAATTAACCCTGTTCTCTTAAACAGTATTTATGGACATAAGGAAGGAAAAACGTATTTGATATCCTTGTTATTTACTTTTATTTTTGAGGCAGTGTATAACAGGTTTTAGTTTGCTCAAGAAATTTAAAAATTATCAAGGGGAAAAAACCCAATAAGCATTTATAAAATATTTACAAAAACATCAATATATTTTATAAAAGAAAGTATATTGGCTATTGAATGCAGAAGCCAATGGGATGATGAGCTGTCACTGCAGCATCAATATTCATTAACCACAGAGTAGCTTTTTGCTCTTCATTCAAAACAAATAAGAATAACACAGGAAATGATGATGACTAAGTAAAACTCAGGAAGGTAAAGGAAATGAGAAGAAAATGTCCTACTTAAAAAGTTTCACAGGCTTACAAAGATGACAAAAGGGGTGAACTGAGCTATAACTTTTATATGACTTGGAGCTGTGATAACTTGAAAAATTTTCAAGATGTCAATTGCTGGCAGAGGCTTCCTCCTTCTCAGTGGTAAGGAGGTCAGATGTACCTTGTGAATGGGAAAATGGATTTTTGTGTAATGAAGCAAACACTGCATACATCAACCATTTAAATCAAGTTTTCCATTCAAAACCTATTGATTTTGAAGCCTCTGTTAGCCAAAAGTGCACAAGCTCCTAAATGTTTTGAGAATCTTAAAGGGCAACATGGAAAAAGGTCGATAAAAAATAATCCCTTTATGTGGTTTGTATTTTAAAAGCTCTTCCAACAAAATTAAGAAAGTTTTTTTTCTTGCTTTATATATTGGTTGGATGATTCAGACTCAACATTATATGCTAGAGACTCTGAGAAAACAAATGTACATATTATACCTGACCTATAAAATTTCAGAGAGAAATTAAAAAAAAAAAAGAGAGAACATCAACCTCTGCAGAGAAAAACCCGAGATATTCCATAGTGAGGTCATCATGCCACATGAAGCTCCTTGATCATGAATTGCCTTCTAAGCACAGCTACGAGAGAAGCTTCAAAAACATGCAAATTATTCCTGAAGTGCGACTTCTGGAGCAAAATCTTCAGAACGGCAGGATGGTCCCAGCCAGCCTCAGCACCATCCTGCTATATCTGGGAACCCCACAACTACAACAACAAATATTATCATATATTTTAGAGTAAACAGAGATTCTGCTTCTCTAGATATGATGAGAGCTCTCCTATCCTCATCAAATATCACATATAAATTCCTGTGAGGAATTTTGATTGACAGCTACCTTTCCTAACAAGATCAGCATTATTGCTCAGGATCCATAGGCCCCTTCACATGCTAGGTAGGAGAAATTGTGTGTTCCTGTTTATTTAAAATTACTTTTACTTACTAATGTTCAGTTTTCACAAACTGTTAAAGTTTGATGATATAAGTAAGACACAAAGGAAGGAAATGCCCCGAAAGAAGGAAGAAAAAAATGATGTCATTTCACTTACCACTGTCTCCAGCAGGAACTGTTACAGGATGTGTTGGCACAGTATCAGAATTCACTTTTCCATTCTCAAATGTATCATTTTCAGTCTGCTGCAACTGCCAGTTGAGGCCAAACAGATGCATTGCTGGTGGTAGAGGATACAGGTTATTTGATGCTTTTAACCACAATGACAAATTGCACAAATAATGACTTTCCATGCTTTGCAGTGGAATAGCAACTCATACATTAAAAAAATTAAATTACATGAACAAGCATTTGCAGACTAATAGTTCAGCAATGGCACAAAGCAATTACTACCACTGTCCTTTAACAATACAGTGCTTTCAGTGAACACAGTTGACAGAAAGCTCACCAGACTCATTTTGAGTCTTTTACTGGTCCCAAATCAATGCTCAAAAGGATAGGCACTAATTATGTTCTTTTCTCTTTTTTTCATTTTTGATCCTTCTGAAGAGGCAAATTTAAGAGAACTTCTAAATGACCTACTATAATAAATGATTTTCCCAGCAGATGGATCTGTCCTGGTTAGACAGAAAGGGGAAAGAAAAAATTCAGGAGGAGAGGAAGGAGGGTGCTGTGGGTGTTGCAGGGCTAACCTAAGACACGAGCACTTCATGCTCAACCTCCTGCACAACCCCCCATTACATGCCCATTCCCCACACTAGTCTACAAAACGAGGCTGAGGCCATGAGCAGATCCAGAAACACTGAGACACTTTGCTCTGATAATGGTAATGCATAAATTAGGTTTCTGAATGACTTAATTCCCCACAACCACATTAATTTGAAAGGTGATACCATTTTAAAGAGTTTAGCTAAGTTAATTATGAGACAGAATCAACCTTCCATAGTGTTAGCGGGAATTTAAGGAACCTTGATCACCAGGGATTAAGGAATGAACTCAGCATCTAAACTTTTAGAGCAAAAAATATGAAAAAACCCCCTACCTTAGTGCTATACTGTGATACTCTCAAGCAATTTCATGCTGCCTGTGGATTATTTTCTTCTCTTCCAATGTCTCTATAATGCCACCAAAATTAATTTTATTGTAATTACTCTACTCTTGGTGGAACATTGGTTTGCTCATTCCATGACAAGAGTTATCTGCAAAGCATCTAAAATAGTCTTTCAGTGCTACTAGTGAATAAAAATACACTGGGGAAAAAAATAAATCTGTAATCATGTATTTTAACTATTAGTGCAAAATATAAGGAAAATAATTCACTGTACTTTGTTGCTTCTGCTACTTGTCTCCCTCTGAAGCAAGATTATTGCTATAGTCAACATTATTAATTTATTCATTCCCTCTATGCAAATGACAAAAAATTCTTCATCCCATTTGTTTTCATCTCTGATCTTTACATCTCTCTCTTTTGACCATGGCAACTCTTACTTGAGATGAGCAAGCATCAATGGAAGTTTAGTTAGCCAGGCAATAAAAACTGCTGAATTAAGAGGTTGTGTGCTAGGTCTTTGCCTTATAGCCTCCCCCTTATCCTGAGAAAAACAAAAAAACAGAATGCAACTAAAGACCTGTTACTGAATACTTCAAAGACTGAAACCCTCACTACAGATGACATAGTCTCTTCATTCCAAGTTTCTGACTGTACGATTATGCTTCTTTCCCAGACTTTAAATTGCCTGTCAAAACCTTATAATGTAGAATGTTCCTTGACCCTAAAAAATCTTTCTTTTATCCCCTCTCAACTCTTGTTAAACCATAAATCTAACCACCACCATCTCTGGCACATCACTAGAATTAGCCATTATTATTTTGACCCTACCTCAGCTGAAATCCTTATTTATGTATTAATCACCTGACAAGTGTATCTGATTTAATATATTTCACTAAAATCCCTAGGGTCAAACTCTACTATTTGTTACACTTGTACATTTCACCGGCAGCAATGAAAGACTGCAAACAGCTAAATATTTTCATGATTTAAACCCAGTACATTTCTTGTTTTCAAGTCCAGAGATCTAATTCACTCTCTTAACTTTGATATCTTCTTATCCCTTTTATTAGTTTTTCTGGAGAACAAAAAGAAAGTGACATTAATTTTGTAACTCTAGACAGGAGCTTAGAACATCATTAACATCTGCTGGTGCTATGTACATGCCCTGTGCCTCTTCATGCACTGGGAGATAGAAGGGGAAGCTCCAACATGACCTTCTAGTGATTCTCCTGTAATTCAAAACAGCTGGAATTTGAAGTCTTCAAAGGCATGGACTGTGGGATCAATATTGATTACATCAATATAACTGCAATTACTGCAATATAAGTGACAACTACCTTTTCTTTGTCTTTGTACTGATGTGACTCCCACTGCAGTTTACTGTCAAAGACTGGGAGTGTTAAGTGTATCCCTCAAATACACTATTCCTCTCTCAGCTTTGACAATGAACTAGAAACAAGTTCAATACACAATGTTTAATGAAAATGAACAGATGGATAAATGCAGCTGTTTCACAGATTGGGAATGTAAGAATATTTTTTAAGCAGATGAAAACTGTTACTAGACAATTCCAATGACAAAACTTACAGTGTGTACTAATACACTAAATAATTCAACTATGTAATCTCTTTGAGGTAGTGCTGTGGAATTTAGAGAATTCTCCTTTCACAACAAACATGAAAACAACATGAAAGAAACAGGCTTGTTGCTGAAGTATCTGATTACAAGGCAGAACTTCTTTAGAGATGATGAACTTTAGAAACATGATTAAATCGACTGATGAAGACAAGCTCAGGAACTACTCTGCCAATCAAAATTTGCCTTCTCTCAGCTGGGCATCAATATAAAAACAAACTTTATGTCCTTACCAGTTTTAAAAGAAAATTAAGTCTGTGATAAAAATTCTTGATGCTATTATGAATCTATTATGAATTTAGCAGTACATGGCACTGGTACCTCAGTGGGATGTCTGAGACCCTCAAGTCAAATGGTATGAACTAGTTCCGAATTTCCAAAGGGAGAATGATGCAATTAGAATGCAGAGGTGTACATGTTTATCTGATTTCCTTCAATGTAGAAAAGGATGCAGGCCTTCTTTCAGCTTTGGGATGGGGATGTAAGAGATCAATTCCCTTCTCTGTTTCTGTGTTTAGAGAAACAGTAGGTTTACTCCTTTTTATAAATAATTTAATATATAAAGCAAAACTTAAAGCACATTTGCAGCAAAAGGCATTTAATTATTTCCTGCTGCTATTTTTGTCCCAAATCTAATGTAAAAAAGTTTCTTGATTTTTGGATTAGATGTTGCCTGTCAGGTCTGGTTTATTCCCAATCAATCTGGAATTTATTTTGTGTTAGACAATGACAGTGAAGGCAAGAGACCCTTCCTAGAGTCACTAGTTCTGACTCTGCCAAATCTATGGGGATACCAACACAGGAATGACTTTCTTTCAGTACTGGTGTAATTTTGATGGCAGCAAGGACTTGTGTGAGAATGCCAGATGCCTCCAACCAGAAGGCAGGCAGATTGCAATGGCTGTGGTCACAGATCACAATTCAACCCAAATAATCTGCAGCTGCAAGCATAGATGAATTCTCAGGAGATGGGAGAAAAGACGGATTGTCAAAATTCCAAACGCGTCCACAAACTCTAACAAAAGACTCCTTTTACTTGTATCAAGACAGGGATGATTGCTTCCATTGTGGAACAGGATGGCTTTTTAAGCAGAAAAACAGATGATGATATCTGGGGAAAAGGAGTCCAGGAAAGCTGGATGTGCTTTAAAGAAGGAAATCTTAGAAGTACAGGCATAGGCCATCCCCTTGTGATAAAAGGTGGGTGGGTGGGGAAGAAGATGATCCTGGGTGAACAGAGAGCTTTAAATGGAACTCAGGGAGAAAGGGAGAGTTTATCACCCCTGGAAAAAGGCATCAGCAGCTCAGAAGGACTACTAGGTGTTATGAGGCCATGCAGGGAGAAAATTAGGAGGACCAAAGCCCACCTTAATCTGGCCATTGCCATAAAAGATAACCAATGATTTTACACACACATCAGAAAGAAAAGGAGGGTCCCAAACACTCCATTCTTTCTTGGAAAAACAGTGACAAAAGTTGAGGAAAAGCCTGAGGTACTTAATGCCTTTGCTGCCTCAGCTGTTAATAACAGGACCAGCTGTCATCAAGGTATCCAGTCCTGGACCTGGGAGACAAGAGACAGAGTGCAGAACAAAGCCCATGTAACCTAGAAGGGAATTGTCAGTGACCTGCTATGCAACTCAGGCACATACATGTTCATGGGGCCAGGAAGGATTCACCTGAGTACTGAGAGAGCTGGCAGTAGAGCTCAACAAGCCACTTCCAATCATTTATCAGCAGCCCTGGTAAATGATTCCACTCACTTCCAGGGCAGTGGAAGTTGGATAATGTGACGCACATCTACAGGAGGGGCCAGAAGGAGCTTCCCTACAGACCTGTCAGCCTGACCTCAGAGCCAGGCAAGGTCATGGAGCAGATCATCTCGAGTGCCACCATGCAACATGTACAGGACAAACAGGGGATCAGGCCCAGCCAGCAGGGGTTTACGAAAGGAAGGTCCTGCCTGACCAACCTGGACTCCTTCTGAGAAAAACTGATCCACTTAGTGTGTCAGGGAAAGGCTGTGGATGTTGTCTACTAAGACTTCAGTAAAGCTCTTAATACTTTCTCCCACAGCATTCTCCTAGAGAACCTGGCTTCCCATGGTGAGGCTGGGTGTACTCTTTGCTGGGTTAAAAACTGACTGGATGGGCAGTCCCAGAAAGCTGGTGGTGAACGGAATCGCATCCAGCTGGTGGTGGAATGGAATTGCACCCAGTCACGAGTGGTGACCCCCACAGCACAGTATTGGAGCCAATGCTGTTTAAAATCTCCATTGACAACCTGGACAAGGGGATCAACTGCACCCTCAGCAAGTTCACAGATGACACAAAGTTGGGCAGGAATTTTGATTTGTTGGAGAGTAAGAAGGCTCTGCAAAGGGATGTGGATAGGCTGGATCAGTAGGACAAAGCCAGTTGTATGAGGTTCAAGAGGGCCAAGTGCTGAGTCCTGCACTTATCACAACAATGACATGCTGTGCTACAGGCTCAGGGAGGAGTAGCTGGAAGAATGTCCATCAGAAAAGGACCTTGAAGTGCTAGTTGACAGCAGCAGAACATGATCCAGGCACTGCCCAGGCAGCCAAGAAAGCCAATGGCATCCTGGCCTGTATTAGAAATAGTCTGACTAACAGAACCAGGGCAGGGTTTGCCTTGCATATTCAGCACTGTTGAAGCCACACATCAAGTGCTGTGTCCAGCTCTTTTCGCTACAGGAAAGACATTGAGGCACTGAAGCACGTCCAGGGGAGGGCAATGAAGCTAGTGAAGGGACTGGAGCACAAGTTTTATGAGGAGCAGCTGATGAAGCTGGGGTTACTTAGCCCTGAGAAGATGAAGTTCAGGGAGACCCTTGTGATCCCTACAACCACCTGAAAGCAGGCTGTAGTAAGGTGTCAATCTCTTCTCCCATGTAACAAGTAACAGCCCAAGAGGAAATGGCCTCAAATTATGCCAGGGGAAGTTTAGATTAGGTATTAAGAAAAAATGTTTTCATGACAAGGATTGGAAAATATTGGAACAAACTTCCCAAGTAATCAGTGAAGTCACCATCCCTGGAAGTGCTAAAAAACCCAGTGGATACAGCTCTTCAGGACATGGTTTAATGGTGAACATGGTGGTGGTGTTAGGTTGATGGTTTGTTTTGATGATTTTAAGGTTTTTTCCATTTTTAACTATTTCACCTATGATTAAATAGTTACATTTTTAAAAATGCAAATAAAAATTAAACCTAATTTTAATTAATTTTAATGACTTTTAACTTAATTTATGAAAAAACCTACCATCTTAAACCTAAGACTCTAGTATCTTCTACCTATTCTACTATTTCAGTCCCTACATCTATTCTGCAAAGTAATCTCTAGCTAACAAAGCCATGGTAGCTAGCATCTACTTTTGGACTGAGTTGTTTAAGGTGGCATTTGTACTACTACTGGACAAATTATCTGCATGGCCAGCCTTTAGAGTGTGGTGATAGTCTAAATGGTGAGGAGTGCATTCCCTCTAACAGAGTGGAAAGAAGAGGTGTCAGAGCTGAGAAACTTCTCTTGGATCTGGGCTGCTCTTGGCATGAACATAGTACCAGCATCTGTGAGTGTGTGTGGTGCTGGTGAAGATGGCTAAATTCACCAGAACAAATCCCAAACATAAAAACAGTAACCAAATTAATAGTTGGCTCTTGCCTTCCCCTTTCCCCTCCCCCTACCAAATGGACTGGGTTATTAAAAAATTCAAAACTCAAATTAAAGGAGTGCATTTGTACCAACACCAGCCTTAATGCTAACAAAAAAATGTTATTTGTTGCAGACAATTGGGTAATCTTGCCATCTGTCACCACACAGTTCACTGAAGGATTTCTGAACCATCTTAAAACTGCTTTTTCAAGCTTGGTTGATCTTGTCTTTCACTGTGTAACTGAAGTCTACTTATTTTGATTTGTAATCAGTCAACAAAGCCTTCCATGTCTGTTCAATAATTAAAATAGCAACTAAGAATACATTTCAGAGCAAATGCTTGAAAAAAACCCATCATTAGTTTACACTGTGTAAAACATTTTACAATAACCTTCAGAAAGAAGTTGGCCATTTGTTTGCTCCTTTATCAAGCTAGTAATTCGATGCTTTACGCATTACCTTTACAAGGCACTTGTTTTTGAGAAATACACTGTATTATTACCTCAAAATCCTCTCCAAGACTTTCTTGCATCCAAAAAGAAATCAGTCCTTTATCAGTAGGTGGTGAAGATGGATAATTTATGTTACTAAGTGGCTGAACTAGAACTGTGAGGGTTGACAATTACCTGCTGCATTTGACTGCATACCTGCTGCATTTGCTGCCTTGCTCAGTATCTCTAAGTTCTCTTCTGCCAAAATTATGAGAGCCACAGAAAAGAATTGTAACACAAAACCAATTAATGTTGTACTGTAGCTGTTCTACTGTTTAGCAAGAACTGGACTTCTCTGAATTTGTTTCCCTCTTCTCGTACACTTAAATGCTATGAGGATAGGACAGCTAGCTCACAAAGGAAATAGATAGGTATTAGCATGATCCAGTATCCAGTGTAGGTTTGAACAGAAAACAAAATTTTCAGATGTGAATATACACAAAATACTGGGGTTTATGACTATCAGATTTTTTTTTTTCTTTGTAGGAAAAGATATCAATATACTGTAAAAGCCAGAGAAACTCATTTATTGTTCTGGTCAAAATTCAAAGTTGTCTCTATCATAACTCACCAGGATCAACCACAACTTTTTCTAAAGTATTGTAAGTGACAAATATGCTCACATGAAACACAAAGAGCATAACAAACAATCTGTGAGCTGTGCAGGTGAAAGAATCACAGATGCAGATCATAAGGATGCACAAACAAAACCATACACATACAAGCTGAGGCTTTATTCACAAAAGCAGTCCTACAGTAATGGAAGAGGTAACCCTCTGAAGCACCAGTCAGAAGTGCCGGCAATTCAAGTCCTTAAATTCTTAATATGGCAACTTGTTTTTTGCAGGAAAGAATTCTAAAGGTAACATGGCATTTCAGGAGACCAATAATTCACAGGTAAGAGGATTCTTTTAAGTGGAAAGAAGATGAAACAGAGTATTCCTCCAGCTTTTCTTAGACTAGCGAGAGATGAAGAATTAACACCAGACAGCAGAAAGAAGAAACACTGACTGTCTCTGAAGAGCAATCATCTCCTCAAAACCTCTGAAGATAAGGCCTATGGCATATGTTTTATGAACATAAAGAACTCAACACTGTAGGGGAAGTTGGCAAGAGGAACTGAAGAGATACTGGTGACCCTCCTTCCGTTGTCCCATGTGTTTTACAAGGTATGGTAATCAAGTCTTATTATTCATGAAGCTCTCCTTGAAGATGAGCTCTTTGCTAAGTCATTGAACTCATGTTCCAGGACTGCCACTGCTACATATTTCTGGGTACTGATATTTTCAAACCATGA
The DNA here is from genome assembly GCF_049639895.1 of Pseudopodoces humilis. Classification (NCBI taxonomy): domain Eukaryota; kingdom Metazoa; phylum Chordata; class Aves; order Passeriformes; family Paridae; genus Pseudopodoces; species Pseudopodoces humilis. The sequence goes on from NC_142205.1 coordinate 32,572,884, forward strand.
TTTAAAAATTGCTTCCTTAAAATTAATTGAAAAATCTTTATGCACACTTGAACATAAAGAAAAGTGAACATAATCTATATTTAAAGCAATGCAAAAAGATTATAATTTAAACTAAGCAAATTGCAATTATTGCTCAATCTTGTTGAAGGATTATCTTCTATTTCATCTCCCTGTTGGCAATACATTTTAAAATGAAATATTTGAACATTGAAGTGGTTTTTAAAATTATCTTCCATGTATTTTTCTTGCAGCCATAATTAGAATCTAAACCTATTTTATTCTGAAGGACCTGAAGTGGACCAGAAGATGTGCAAATGAACTGTCAGTGATTTGTATTCATTTGCTTTTTTCTAAGATAATAGGATATCTTGGATGTTGCTGCAGATCAAATAGTGAATTAAAAATAGTTAATTAAAATCTTAAATAAAATTAATTAAGAGTTACAAAGATAAGTTCTTTATTTATTACTGTTTTTCTCAAATCAATAAAAATCCTGTTATTTCTAAATTTAAAATAACTTTAAAGTACATGCTTTTGAGCACCTTCAAAAGATTAGACACCAGCAGCATCATATAAAAGTTGCTGTACATATACACTGAATGTAAAACATTTAGTATAGTTATATGAAAAACTTAGCAGTACCTATCAAGATCAATATAGTAACTGAAAAATGGGTATTTTCCCTTTTGCTGTGAAGAGTTGAATGCGTCCACTGATTTTACTGTTTTATCTGAAAAAAAAAAAATCCAACCTGTCCAGTCTATTCCTCATTTTCTCTTGGAATCTTGTAACAATGAATTTGAAAAACATCAAAAAAATTTGCCTAGAAAAAATTTAGCAACAAAGGTATATCAGCTATCTACTGTGGATAAACTTTCTGACTGCTAACCAAAGACGATTACACGGCACTTTAAAGTATTGTTGCCTTTGAAGTGTTAAGAAAGATGTGTGGTAGTCCTGGTGTAAATATTTTTACTATAGTCACCCCAAGATGGAACAGTTATTCCTCTGAAAACTTGTATGGCTAGATGTCTAATTTCAGTTGTCAAGGCAGGGACTTTTATGTAACAATGGTCTGATTCTGTCAACTGCATTATACATGGCACATTCAAAGCTTAAGGGAGAATCCAGATTTCTTAAAACAGAAACAAGGATTATTTCTCAGTAGCCTCTCATTTAAATAAGATGTATCTATTATGTCCTGCTTCAGATTTGCCCATTAATTCTGATGACTAGCAAACCTACTCCATTTTGTAATAGTCTCACCTATACCTATATAGCCTTTAGTATTATCCTGGGCTTTCTCCTCAACATAACTTTTTTCTTTTTTCCAGCTAATGTTGTTCAGTCTGAAAAGATGGTGAAAAATCATTGCAAGTACAGAAATGACAGGAATGATGGGAAAGTGCATGTTGGATTGCGGACTCTTTTGAGGCAAGGATGTTTTGCTTATACAAAGACAGGAAAACCATTCTGTAAATTTTGGGGTTTTATCTAATAAAGTCATAATAAATGATTTAAAATATTGTGGGGAAGAAGAAAATTTCCCTGACTTCCCAGGTTAAGACTACAGGCTAATAACTTTTCTGTATTCCTTCAGGGATTTCTTTATTTTATTGACTCTCATTCTATAACTATTTCCTTTTCTTCCTTAAGCTTGTTTTCTAGAAAAGAGTTGAGGTTCCTGGTTTTTATTATCTATTCTAGGTTGGTTTTTTTTTTTCACAACTCCAACAGAAGTCTTGCTTTGTCCTTCAGATCACACCCCCACAGCATTAAGAGGAGCAATGACAATGAAATGTCTCAAAATTAACTGGAAACACCTTTCTTAGATAAGAGCACTGATGAAGTGATCCAACAATTTTTATAGTTCAAAAGCTTTATTTATTACAGAGAAACCAACCACCCCAAACTCTAACCCAACAAACCCACCACAAATCTCTTGAAGGATATAATTAAGTGGTACTATATGATCATGTATAGCCTATTTGCATGTTGATGGCACAGAGAAGTGCAGTCTGATGAAAAGATTTATGAACCAAAGGAAAAAGAAACAGGGGCCAATTAATGCAATGTTCAAAGGACACACCGAGCTGGGAGTTTATACTATATAGTGAAACACTTGTGTTGCTTATTTCCATCTCATGACTGGCTAAAAAGATCAAAGCTTTTTTTATTCCATATTAAGAATGACAGAATATTACAGCAAATGTGCAATAAGGATAAATGTAATAAGCTTTAATAAAAGATGATAATAAGGCTTGATAAGAACTTTTGGAATGTCACCAAATCTGAAATGTAAGATGAAAGCATCTGCGTGTAGAGATTGTAGTATGTTATTTGGAACCCCATGGAGCTAAACTGTGATTAGAACTCCATATTTTTCCATAAATTAGCTTTTGTTTTGAATTTCCTGCTGAGATCATATGCAAGTTGATTGAACGTGCAAGTCAATATATAGGTTTTCTAATCCTTTGCTGTTTTTTAGGCTTCATGATATCACAATTACAGCAGTCCACTTGTAGATCAAAGGTATATGACTGCGGCCAAACAAAAATAACCTATAACCTCTTTTCTTCATGGTGATTTAGACCTCTACATGGTAATTGCCATTCACCTACCCGAACCATGCAATTATGTAGATGCATAAGCCAACCACTGCATGCAGATCAACTTGCAAGCCCACAGAATTTCCACTTGAATCCATATTAAAAAACAGAATGGACATGCTGAGTTCACCTTCAAGGCAGCCTTTTTTACACAACTCTCTCTTACCTCAACACCTCCAGTGTACATTTGTAAGCCACTAGGTATGTGCATAAACAAATAATCGTATGCAAATCCTTGGTTCAAAACCCCAAGGTTTACAACAGCTCAGTCATTGCAGTCATCCTCTTATTGAAATATCACCATCACTCTAGGGACTGGCTATTAGATAGGGCATCTTTTATTACAGCATCATTAATATGTTTTATGTGCATTGGAATAACATACCATGTTCCCCCACTACAGTGAAATGTGTTTTTTATTAAACCATTCCTGTAAGCAAAGTTTCACTGTAGGTACAGGAAAAATACTACCAACAGAAAAAATAATTTACCATATATGATTTATGAAAGGAAACTGTGACATAAAGACAAACTGACTGTTAATTGTTTGTAAAGCTAGTGAATTGCTTGCAAGACAGTTTGTAAACCACTTTATATTTTGTATCAGTTATCTAAGCCTTGGAAAAATCAAGTTAGGATTACAGTTTCACATTGATTTTTTTTCCACTTTAAAGTTAAATCAGCCACAACACTGCACAGTAAAATCTTACAGGTGATATTAAGAATAGCCAGCCTTAGCTCTACAGTAACGGTCACTTACAAAATTGATAGAGAAAACCAACTACTCCTTTTAATGTGTGAAAAGACATTGGATCAGTATTAAGGATGTGTTTTAAAATTGCCCTCTACTTTTGGCTACAGCTGAATTGAAATAGCAGTAAGGATTGCATCTCTCCTTTTCAAATTTCATTACCTCTACATGAGAATACTAACAGGAGGCAGGAATGTAGTAGCCAGAGAAATAATTAAAAACCTGGGAAATAATTAAAAAACATAAATAAGCGTGAAAGCTTAGCAGTGTGAAAAGATTTGGAGTGCGTCAAATGAGGACCCACTGTCCAGCAAAAATGCCTCAACAAAAAGGGGTGTGAGACTTGGCATTTCAAAGATGGAGAAGGTAAAACAACAGATAAGCTTGGAGCTTCTACAAGTGAAGATAAATTTATTGTGCCCAGCTACTGTGTTACACCTCAGGAGATTCAGTGGTTAGCGGTAGGTTAACTCTATGCAGATGGATATTATTTTAGTTTTCAATGAGTATTACTGAAATGAAAATACTACTCTTCCTGTACCATAATAAAGGTAACTTAGAAGTATTCTTAAATTAAAAAACCCACAGGAGTACCTATTTCTATACTTAAAGGTTTCTGGAACTAGCTAATTTTCCAAATGGCTGATATTCATTTATATACCTGACACCCCTCCCCCCTCCCCCCCCGCCACTACTGCTTCCATAGAAATAGTAAAAGACATGCATTTGTGTGATCCTATTTTATCGAATGTTGTCAAACCCGCTCTGGTTTTGTTTCATTGGTTTTATTATTGACGAAAAATAAGCTTTTGAAATGCAAATGTCCATGTCATCTAAACAGTTGTAGCACATTTCTTTTTGCTCGATTATAAAACTACAAATGCTGCTAAAGGTGACAGTTCCTAAGAGACAGTGGGCTTGGTAGTTTTTTTGGTGAATGGAGTTGTCTGAAATGGCATCAGTTTCCTGTCTACTTCAGAGGACATCTAACTTTCATCCATAATTAATCCCTGCAATGGGGTAATTACATCCATATAAAACCCATGTGTTCTTGTGATCTCAGCCATAAATGTAATATCAAATGGTATTACTTAAAGCTATGTTGGACACATGTACTTTTTATTCTATAGTGCTTGTGTATTGAGGTTTACCAAAATCTCATCTAGGTCAGACATTTTTAACAGAATGAATATTTTTAAAGCATTCAAAAAGAAATCAAGCAGTTCTCTTCACAGAAAAAAAACAAGAAAATATTGTAGTTTACAGAAAAGATGCAATTTATACCAAAACTGCCAGCTTTAATACATGTATTGTAATTCAAATATCACAGCAGACAGCACATGTCTAAGACCTGGCTTCTTTTTTCACAGGCATGAGTTAGAAATTAATTGAAACTACCAGCAAAGATTAATCCTATGTCCACAACAACTCAAGTAATCACCCAAGCAAATATCTGCTTTGCAAAATCTCTTAAACATAAACTTTCATTTGAAGTATTACACATGTTTGCCTACTACTAAAATACACTACATGTTTACCTGGACTGATAAAATACAAAGAACACCTCTTAAACTACTCTAAGCTTCCTCTTTATTGAAAAACAGTGCATTCTAACTGAGTATCCAGTTAGTCTGAAAAATTGCTAATATTTGGGAGTCTGTCAGAAGACTATAGGACGAGTGCAGAAGAACACAAATCTCTACAAAACTTGTTTGCAAGAGACTTGTAGAATTTTCCTGAAAGCAGCATTCAGATTTTGAAAAAAAAACATCATACTGCTTCATGATATGACATGTGGGATTTATGGGCAATGACATCACTATGTCACCTTGCAGATTATTACTACACCTCTTATATTGCCAGAACTACTGAGTTTCAATTTTCTCCACTGGGCAAAAGTGCAAGCGTGACAGGACCCTTGCCAAAAAGCTTGTGGTAAATCTCAATTTGCATACAAACCTTTGGAGCAGAGGTGTGCCTTGACAGATGAACTTTTTTAATCCCTTGAAATCTTGTCAAGTTTCTTTTAACCTCCTGATTGTCAATTATATGTTCCTACATCCCTTCATATGAGGATTATCTTTCTCAATGAACATTTTATTCTCGGTGCCACTAACAATAATAGCAAGTGACATCCACAACACCAATCAAGTACGAATTCCCTGCACTCCTGAAATAGTAATATGCTTTGCACTTAATCTGGAACACACCTACAAGATCTTTGCTTTAAAAACATCAGCCAAAGGCATTATCCACCATGATATTCTTGAAAGAGACAAGAAAGTATATTTCATGTTTATGCTTCAAGATATAGATGTTTAGATTTTGTACTATTTCAAAAAGGATGTTAAAAACACCTTCATCCCAATAAGGTGGTAAAGCACAACAACTTCATTTTTGGACTAGTCATTCTATCTCTGTCTCCCAGTCTTGAAAGAAAGAATGTGGTGAATGTAAGAAATTACATTATTATTTACAAAATGTTCCCACTCTAAGGAAGTCAAATTAACTCATCACCAATGCTGTAAACATTACATGAAACTCATACAGATATCTAAAGTCATACCTTTGGGATACCAAGGAAAATAATTTGATCACATGTTAGAGCTGAAAACCTCTGTTATGCACAAAGTCATGGAAGTATGCAACATGTGGCACTGATGTCTAAAACAGCAAGCAGGCAGATTTTGCCAGGCCCTGAGCAAAGCCACACGTGCTGGGAAGGCAGAGCCCTACACATGGCACTGCCATCAGGGACAGCCAGATTCTGGCTGGTCCTGACACTCACTGCTAAGAGAGATATGGAAATGTTCCTTCTGGACAGAAGAGAGACATCACTGTGTGCCTAATCCAGAACTTCTTAATTTGAGAGTCAGCTACTTACAATCCCACCAAGCTTTAATTTTGCAAAAAAAAAGACAAGGAACATTGGTGCTGCCTCCAAATGCACTAGACACATGAAACCTTCCCTAAAAGCCTCACATATTGTTAAAATGAGTAGCGAGTCTACACTTTGCAAGAAGCGATGTATTTTCAACAGTGCTGGAGACACTGGCTGTCTTCATAAATCCAGATATAGGCACACAATGAGGGAGAACATGAGAATATCAATGTGGTTCTGCTAAGTGTGTGGTGTGATCAGACAATGCTAAGGAGCCGTGCTTAGAAGGCTGGCATGCCTTCTCAGAAAGGTTTACATAAGGGAAGTTTCCCTGCTGTAGATTTTTGCATGGTAGTTTGAATACATTGTGATAGGTAGATTTAGTAAACTGTAAAATCTCAATAGCACTTCCTTCAAATGATGACAACAGATCAAAGGGAAAACTTTTTTTTTTTTAAAGAATCAGATATATAAATATATTAGTTTACCTCATGGCTTTGTTTTGTTGGAAAAAACAAATGGGCTGAGAGCATAAACCTAGCTAACTGTAAAAATCTGCCACATATCTGTAGACAGGGAACATATTTCCAACCTACACACCTCAGTGCAGCTCCAGACATGGCTAAGGTCCCAGCAAAACTGAGTGAAGCAGACAGAAATGGGAAGAGAATGAAGAAAGCCAAAAGTTCTTGATGAAACTCTCAGTGACGATAGCATTACAATGCTCAAAATTAAATGTATGTCAAAAAGAAAAATAGTTTCTATAAACACATAATGAAAGGTAGGGTGATTAATGGCAATTAAACCATATTCTCCCTCATGCCTGTTAATTACAATACCTATGCTGGGTATTGTAATAAAAATTCCATTTAAATGGCATTATTAATTAAGTTGTTTTCCTTATTCCTGGCAGTAACTGAGCTTTACAAACAGCAGAATAATGTTAACTTGGCATTGCAATCAAAAAGAAATATTATATTGTTTTTTACTGATATAGTAAAATACATTCTTAGGTATATTTATTCATTACTTTAGTCACAAAATTCAGTTCTATAATTGCCAAGGCTGTAAATCAATTAGTTTTGGGGAGAGTGGTTCTGCCCTACTATGACTTCTAACACTGAATCCAAAGGAAGGGCAGCTGGTCCTCCACAATCTGGGAAGAGATGTGAATGCCAGCAGCTGTCACACTAAATCCCAAGTAATATGTGGGAACCACAGACAACAAACTCAGAAATAGCACTGAAGACATAGGAAATTAGCCTCAGCCTACAGAAACAGACATTTTAATAATTTTTTACAATTACTTAAAACTTACTGCAGACAGTTACACACTATCTTTCATACTTTGCATGCTTCTCATGTGCCAGTCTCCTCTAACAATGAAACTTGTTTATTTTTCCTAGACACTTCCTTCTTCTCTTTATACCTAAAAACGTCTAAAGTTGCTTTAGTCTCATGAAGTTTTTGAGATAACTCTGAAGACTGTTGTCCATTATTAGAAATATACTAGCACATAATGTTCAGCTTTTTTTTAATATTTTGGGATGATGATAAAACAGTAACATTTTTAGACAGACAAAAAGCATCAGTGCTTATTATAATAACTGCAGAATAAGTACAATGTAGCTATTTTTATACAGCGTAGAAAACATGAATTATCTGTAATTATCAAGCATGGCTTTCCATCTAGTATCTTTTCCATTCACATTTCATTTGAAATTTGCATTATGATTGTATGATCATCAGTGTCATAGCAGAACCCAAGCTTTTCTACTGTTTCCCATAGAATGAAGTATCAACTAAAATACATGTTTTCCCAGAAGATATTTCATCTGTTAAGTCTAAATGTTAGCTTTCTTTTCTGTCTGAAATGGATTTGTTGAAGTAGTAAAAAAGTACTGATAAAGAAAGCAGTGATAAAAAATGACAAAGGCAATAGTGACAAAAATAATCATGTGGCCTTTTAAATTAAATTAAAGTAATTTTTTCCTTTTTTTTTTGTTTTTCTTCTTTTCCTACAGAAGAGGGGCCCTTCTTTTATCACTGACACATAAATACTTGCTTTATCACAACGGATAGCTGGCTGGTGTATATTTTTGTTCTGACCACTGACTGCTGAGATAAGGCTAACAAAATGATCAATCCCAAGTTACCCAAAGAATAAAATGCTCAATGATTTGAAAGCATGACAGGTTGTTGCGAAGCAGCCAGGACAGGAAGGGCCTGACTAAATAGCTCAGGTCCTATTGTGTGTTCAAATTATGTTTTATGTACGTGGAAACTTATTTAGCAGACATAAGACAAAATTCATGACAGACACCTACAATTTTTCAGTGTACAACTCTTCACACTTAGTTGACGGAACCTGGTATTGTGTAGTTCCAGCACTGACTGAAGAACTGAACTGCTCCCCAATTCATTTGCATGTACAGTGAAAATGGCAGTAATTTCTTCTATCGATTTAGACAATGTCAAGACAGTGCCATTGGCAATGGAGAATCAATTGCTAGAGCAGCTCCTGGGAAAGAAAGAGGGGCTCTGAGGTCCCCAAATTCTCATTAATTTCATCCATTAATTGCTGAATCCACACTACAGCAGAAATAATTAGTACAGTACAAATCAGTTTGTTAATACAGCTGGTCAGAGTCTGTGATATGTATCAACATATTGGAAACAACTACTGACTGGTTAGTACTTTATAATTACACAGTGGACTTTTCTGTTAGGAAAAAAATCACATCCAGAAGATCTTTGCCATAGTAAAACCCAAGTAGACAAAGAAGATCCCAAAACATGGAATTGAAGGATGGTGGTTACATATGAAACTTTGACTTGGTGCTCATTTTTGACCTAGGAGGTGCTGTTCAGAACTTCCCTTCAGAACTTTCCTTTTTTTCATTCATTCACTGCAAGTGATGGATGCTGAAGGAGGCAGTAATCCATGGAGAAACAAAGGACTAAGTTCTGTGTTATCTCCACATTGTAAAACTGAACTCTATGTCTGGCTTTCACATGGACTGTCTGTACCAAGTTGGTTAAAACTGTTCATGTCTATAAAGAGGTCAAACAAAGGCAGCTTCATTTTTCTTACTCTTTAGTGGCTTATATTTAGTACTGTTCTTCCTGGTCTTCCAAACAGGAAAAAAAGATTCTAGAATCTTCATGTTGGGAAAAAAAAGGTCACTTTCTCTCCTTGGTTGTAAATCTGATTATAGACAGATGTTAAGCAAATGATCAGCTTAAAGAAATTCTGTTGTTAACTTGATCCATAAATGAGGCAGTTTAAATTCTTTACTCCCCATTTTGTAATCCATTATTTCAGGGAGCTTTTTCTTGAATCTTTTACTTTAAACTAGAACTATTTTTAATTCCTGTCTTCTATGTGTTGCTACACTATCTTTTGGTTCAGCACTTGCATGTTTCTGTTGCTTTACTTCTTTATCAACCATTTAACAGTAGATGAAGCCTCTAAGCAAAGGACCAATATTTTCCACAACTCCCTTCTATTTCCTCTAAAACTTAGCAGGTCTAATTGACAGGAATAGTAAGCTTAAATATTCTGTGCATTGCAGAATGGTTAAGACAGACCATGGGGGCTAGAAATGCAAGAATGCATGGGAAGACCTTCCTTTAGACTGAAATAACATTTTCAATTTCTTGTGATCCCCAAGACTGCATTAAGTGGCTTCAGAGTGTAGTGTTTGCTCTGGTCTCTACCCATGCTGACACTCTCTGCTCTCACCTCATCTTTGCAGACTTTGTAAACGTAGGAGTCTTTCCTGTCAGAGTGATTGAAGAAGTGCAAGACGTCCCAGACTCTTGATACAGCTCCTTCCTCTGGCTGGGCTAATTGACGGAGCAGTAATTGACTGAGCAGCTCTACAAAGGCAGACATGAAGTCTAGCAAACTGTCTCTTCTGCCTTATGTTGCCTAAGCAGAGGCAGTGAGATCTCAAGTCACTTTCTCTACCCCATACTCACTGTAACTAAAATGAGCCTGGGCATGACATGTTCATCTCTCGGCAATTCTGAGAAGGGCTGGGTTACACCACTACTCACTGGAGAGTGGTCTATTAGTCCTTCAGGCTGCAGCTGCCACAGTCACACAGTGGACATCAGCCACACCTTATCAACATGTACTGGCCTATTTTGCTGCAATCATGCTGCAAAACAGGTGATTTCCCAGCTCTTGACAGTGATACTTCATATTGAATTCCTTCTTTCCTTGTAGCAAATTCTACAAGGTGGTAGCACTTTCACACTTGTGGCAACGTATCTCTGTGAAGTTCAAAACATGTCTCAAACTCGCTATACAAAGGTGACATGCCACCTCAGCTGCTGTAAACTTCATCAGAGATGCCAGGCAACTGTATTGGAGGCATGTCACAGGGTGCTAGAGGTCACACAATTCTGCAATCCTTCCCTTCTTTTTATGCTACAACCAATTTCCTACTCAGTCATTTCCCTTTCACACCTATGTTATGAAACGTGTCTCCTCCAAAGACAGGCTAAAAGTGAGCTGGGGTTGTTGAGCCTGAAGAAGAGAAGGCTCTGGGGAACCTTCTATTACAGCAGCCTTCTATTACCTAAAAGAGACGTGAAAGAGACCTGGAGAGGGACTTCTCACAAAGACAGGAAAAAGGGGAATGGCTTTAACTGAAATAGGACAGGTTTACATGAGATATTAGGAAGAAATTCTTTGCTGTGAGGTAGTCAGACCATGGAACAGGTTGCCCAGAGAAGTTGTGAATGTCCCATCCTTGGATATATTCATGGTCAGGCTGTATGGTGCTTTGAGCAACCTGGTCTAGCACAAGGTGTCCTTGTCCATGCCAGGGGGTTTGCAACTAAATGATCTTAAATATCTGTTCCAACCCAAGCCATTCTATGAAATAGGTAACTAAGATGGAGTGCTTCTATCTTACATTAAAGATTACTGATATATACTTGGATGGCCTACTAGAAGGGGGATATATCTGATATTACATCTGCAGAGACAGGAAAACCACATATATGAATGAGTGTAATCCATTCGTGATTTTATGGACACGAAGTTCTCTAGAGAGCATCTCTGAGTGCTGAATTTTACATTTACATTGCTGAGTTAGCTGAAATATGCGTAATATCACCAGTAGGCACTGTGCTCCCTATTGACTGTGGGCAGAGGAGGGCTGTTGTGCATTGTTTATTTCAGCTAGGATGTGAGCTGGCGTGCACCCATGAAATGTTGTACAGCTATCTTTTCTTTACAGGGTATGTGAATAAATGATGTGTGGAGCTTTCAGCTCTTGCTCACTGGAAAGCTCAGTTCTTTTTCCCGAATACAGAAATAGAGGTGCATTAGACATGCTTATATTTCTTAATGTGCCTGTGGGAGAAATAATCCGGTACAGCTATCTTCCTGTGCCCCTCAGATTCATAAGTAATCTGGCTCTTTGGGGCTAGCAAAGTGTAGAGCTCAGCTCACAATCAGGTCTCCAGTGTTTTACTATATATTTATGGCTGTTTTTCCCAGCTTCTGACAGTGATACTTCATGCTGAATTCTTTCTCTCATGTTTATGCATTTATGTAGTAGTAGATGTTTACTTCTGGTGATTTATGAAGCAATATTACAGCGACCGAGCACAATTAATGTGTTTTATAAGTGGGATTATTTCAATCCCACTTAAAAAAAGATTTTGTGTCAAGACTTAATTCTAAACCACACCTTTAAACCCCTTGCACATTCACACAAAATAACCACAAATCAAATGATTGAAGGAGGCTGAAGAGCAGTGGCAAGGCCTACATTAGCATATGTGTCTTTTGCTCTTTGGGGCTGGCAGCTGAAGTGGAAAGGGTGCTCAGGGGGGTCAGCTTTGCTGAGGGGAATTTCTCCAGCTACTCAGCAACCCAGCTTCTTGCATTGTTCACAGGAGTTTCAACTAGTAAGAACTACAAAGGCTCTGTAGAGCTTATGCTGTGTCTTGCATTGAAATGCAACAAGATTGTTTGAGCAACAACGATGAAGATTTAGGGATCTTAAGGCCCTCTAGGCTCTGATATAAATTAACACTGATTTTAAAAAGAGGGAAGGAAAGAGACATTGACTCTTACTGTTTTCTTTCCTCCACTCCTCAAGACTTTAAACTTGTGTGTAACCAATAACAGAAACTTATATTATATAAGACCATTATACTTCTATTTCCATAACTGTGGTGACCTAAACTTCTAATTAACAAGTCATTTAAAAGAAAGTCTTTGAAGATCATTTATGGACTCAGACATGAAAAAAATCTAATCTGGACAAAGATGCAAAGGAAGTTCGGAGTGCAAAATGATCCTGTTCTGTTCCCTTATTAAAGTCAAGGACATTTTCTCATGGCCAAGCAATGCTCCTATTAACTGCCTAAAACTCAAATTATATAATATTTATAGTGAACATTTACAAAAATAATTAAGGAGATGAAAAAAATGAAGGAAATATTCTAAAATAAAATTTGGAAAATGCAATTTAACAAACAAATAGGGAAAAGTTAATTAATTAATAATTAAAAGTAAATGAATTAATAATTAAAAGTGAACAACCCACAAGAGAGGAAGAAGTCTACATCTTCTCTGCATGTTGTCCTTTTGGACAATTATTTTCCCTATTTCATAATCAAACAACTGTATTAGACTTCTGCTCCAGCTCTATACACAAAAATACATGTATGTAATGATGAAATAAGTGATGGTTAGCATTTCGAAAGATTGTATAAGCAATATTTCAGCAAATTGAGACTAAAAGAGTTCCAAAGATATCCTGCAAATTGTATTCACATAATGGAATTTTTACAGCCTATATTTTACACATACTTTTAGAAGAACTTGACCCCACATAATTTAATTGCAGTTCAAATACTTCTTCAAAGTTAATTCACTGACCATCAAGCTACAGAATTCTTGCAAAATATTCAAATTTTCTAATTTCTCTAAATAGTTGTGAGTTTTTATTAAATACTTGTGGCTTTTACTGTTACCAAAGACTTTGCTAGTTAAAGGTTAGTATGTCACAGTCCATATACAATCCATCAGACATCACTGTTCATAGTGACAATTATAAAAAATGGGACTCACCTATAAAGTAGGACAGCAGTATTGCCAGCAGCACTGAGACCCCTACAGCACAGAGTGCAGTACATTTCCAGCTACAGTACTTTGAAGACTTCTTGAATTTAAAAGCACTTCTGGATAGAGTGTTCCTAGGTAGTGGCCGAGCAGGAGGGGAATAAACAGAGCCGGATGCCATTGTGTACCCTGGCGTTGCAGTACTGAACAGTGGTGTGGTCCCTGTTCCTGTTTTGAATAGGAAATGCCTGTGAAAGAAAGAGCATATGGTAAAGTATAAAAGTAAATAAAGCTGGAGCGCAGGCAATCATAACTCTTGTTTGATGCCGCCTATTTTTCAAATAGCTAACAACATCCCATCTAAAAAGGGTCATAGAAACAATAACTTGTCATGACACTCACACATAAAGAGACACTTTCCCTTTAAGTAAAGACCAAAGCCCCCCAAACATTAATAATACACTGGTATCCAGACAGTAAACAGAACTACCCAAAATACAGTGTAGCAGGGAGGAAGTCTCTCACAGTTTATCCAACAAGTAGGGACAGGCTTTCTGCTGCTGTTTATTTGTGTTGGCTTCTGCAACAGACTACAGGGAACTCCATTAAAAAGTCAATAATGAGCAATGTGACTGCAGCCCACACTACTTATCACAGCTTTCCTAGGTTAAGTACAAGGAAAACAGTAATCTCTCAGTTACAAACTTTCGGCAAGTTTTCCACAAATAGTCAGTTAAAAATATTTTTGAGTGTGTCCTAAGTACTCAGTTAACTAATTCACATCAACGTGCACATAATCCTACCATAAAAAGATCTGATTATGGATACAAGCAGCTAGTTACAGCCCAGGAGAAGTACTCTAAAGAAATATATTTACTAAGTGTTCAAGAAGACCAAAAACCAGCAACAGATATGAAAAGCAAAGTCAAAGTTAAGACACACTGTGAGTTACCAGTTTATTTTTTCAATTAAAATCTCCAAAGGAAACATTACTCTCTGAGCTTCCATATGACAGAATCCCTTAATTTCAGTTCATGCAATCATAATTACTTTGAACGAGCCTCTAAAAATGGCACATTCCACCTGGAGTTTTTCTCCAGATGCACACAGGCAAGTCAATGAACAACAAAAACCTGGTCCAAAGAAAGGTCTTGGCACCAGAGGTTTCCCACCAATTTGTTATGTTGGCAACTCTGTAGCATATGGCTTGCCCTCACATAATTAAACCGAGGAAAATGAATACATTATATCTAAAAATGGTAAGAAAGCATACTGTGGAGACTTTGAACTTACCAACCCACAGCTAAACAGAACCAGAAAGCTGCTTGGGTTTTGTCATAGTTAAGAGACGCTCATGAACTGCTGATAACCATGTCCTCCTGAAGTTAAGTGCATGCCTACACTGTATTTGCCTCCTCCCTGTCACTTATACAGCAAGGCTCAGAGGATCCAGCACCAACTGAGCCAGCCATGCAGGGAAAAGCCTTTCTAGTTACACCACGTGGCAGTGTGAGCTGCTTCTTAGCTGATGGGACTTTGATTCTCTGGGGCACATGCTCAGCTTCTTGCATAGTAATGGACCAATTTACATTGTAGAGACACCAGAAATTAATTTGCCCCACTGCAGCCTGAGAAACATACCAGCAGTTGATAAACAAGATTTGTTGTTTACAGGTGATTTTGCTATGGGAGGTTAATGGATGAATTAGAACATCTTGGCATAGACCCTTTACTTGAAAATATTTGCACTACAAACGTGATTCCGTGAAATATTTTACATAGGTTACCTCATTCTGAACAGTATTAAACTTGATGGCAGCAACAACAGAAGGTTATGTACTAAATCTACTGGTGCACAACAGCACACCCCAAATTTGTTTTAGCTTCTGAGCTCAGAGTATAATCAATAATCTCAAAAGACAAAGCCCTGGTAGCTTAAATCCTGTCTAAGGTACTTCATTACAAGTTGTGACATTTTCAATGTAGCAAACACCAAAATAATAACTAGCCCTATGTAAAAATGTTTACAACAGCATTACTTTGATTGCACAGATTCACAGAATCATGTAAATTCATTAAGTCCTGGTAAGTGCCTTATCCACTTGACCTTTATTGGTCTTTCATTCCTGGCTACATGTGGTAAATGCTATGTCCAGGTATATTTCACAAACAGATCCCAAAAAAACCACCAAACACAAAGGTAGCTGTTTCCCTTTCCATGTGCAATGTGTACTGTTTTGGGGAGCAGAAGGAAAGCCATACAGTAGATACAACAATACTCTTCATATACATCAGCTTCCTGTTAAAAATAAGAAGCTGCCTGACCAGCCTGCAATTTTCACATCCTCCCTCTCCTGCTGTTAGACTCAACATACTAAAAATGGGAATTGGCATTATATGAGCACTTGACTAGAACTCCAATATACTTTAAGTTTTAAGAAAAGAGTGCAATAAAACAGTCTGCCACTGCTATTTTCCTTTTTTTATTTTCTCTGGGAAAGTGAGAATTGATGTTGGCTTTGGTAGACCACAGACTACTAGAGACTAATCCAATACTCTCAGAGCCTTTGAGGAGTTAATCCCATGGATAAACTTGAGAGATGACAGGGATGGTGTGAACTGTCGTAACTGACAGTCCACCTCAGGCATCAAGGTAATGAAAAGAAAATTGTAACTTTTATATGTGAATCTTAGAAAAATAGGTTGGAAATGACCCTTAAGATCATTGAGTCCAACCATTAACTCAGCACTGCCAAGTCCACCATTAAGCCATGTTCCTAAATGTCACATCAACACATTTTGTAAATACTTGGAGGGATTATGACTCAACCACTTCCCTGGGCAGAGTATTCTGATGCTTGACAACCCTTTCAAGGAACAAGTTTTACCTAATATCCAATCTAAACCTCCCCTAGGTGCAACTTAAAGCCATTTCTTCTTGTCCTGTGGCTTGTTACTTGTGAGAGCAACCCCCACCTGGCTACAACCTCCTTTCAGGTGGTTACTGAAAGTGGTAAGACACCCACCCCACCCCCCCCCCCAAAGCCTCCTTATCTCCAGGCTAAACAACTTCAGCTCCCTCAGCTGCTCCTCATAAGGCTTGTGCTCCAGACCTTTCACCAGCTTCGCTGCCCTTCTCTGGACCCACTCCAGCACTTCAGTGTCCTTCCTGAACAGGAACCCAAAACTGGTGAGCAGGCCTCTGTTGCTTTACTGGGAATGGCAAAAAGCACAACACGGACTCTCTTGTGCGTTGAACAGGAGAGCAAGGTTTATTACCTCAGATCTTCTTTTATAGACCAATATGTGAAAGTCCAGAAAGGTAAAACTCTTATTGGTTAGTAAACTAACACATCACCATCATTGGTCAGTGGGGTTCACCACCCCTCGACCTTCTCTTGCAAGAAAACAAGAAACTGACCAACAGCACCTGCAAGGCTGTCTTCTATCTCTGAGGATTGTTTTAATTCCTCCTTATGATTTCCCAGGCCACTTTCTCAGGTGAGACAGAAATTTATGAGGCCTGCTTTTCCACAGGCACTGTGCTCCCTGCTTTTGCTCATATTTAACTATGTTAATATTAACATATTAACACAGGACTCGAGGTGTGGCCTCATCAGTGCTGAGTACAGGTGGAAGATTCTTTCCTGGTCTTGCTGCCACGCTATTTTTGATACAGGCCAGGAAGCCACTGGCCATCTTGGCCAGCTGGGCACACTGCTGAATCATGATCAGCTGCTGTTAACCAGCACTTCCAGGGCTTTTCTGCAAGGCAGCTTTCCAGCCACTCTTCCCCCCTCCCAGTAGCGCTGCAGGAGGTTTTTGTGACAGAAGTGCAGAACCCAGCACTTGGCCTTATTTGACCTTATAGAGTAGGCTTTGGCCCATTGATCCAGCCTGTCCAGATCCCTCTGTGGAACCTTTTGCCCTCCAGCAGATCAACACTCCCATCCAGCTTGGTGTCTCTGTGAACTTGCTGAGAGTGCACTCAATCTCCCCAGTAATTGACTGAAGATTGATCAAGATTGTTGAGAACAGACAAAGCATCATCAGCTGGGGAAGATAGATGATTATTCTACTCTGCACTGCTGGGGCCTTGCCTTCAATACTGTGTACAGTTTTGGGCACCACAATATAAGAAGGTTATAAAGCTATAAGAGAGTGTCCAAAGAAGGGCCCGTGAGGATGTTAAAGGGCTTTGAGAGGAAGGTGTATGAGGAGCAACTGAGGCCACTTGGCCTGTTCAGCCTGGAAAAGGGGTGACTGAGGGGAAACCTCATCACAGTCTACAATTTCCTCGTGAGTTGAAGAGGAGGGTCAGGCACTGATCTCTTCTCTGTGGTGCTCAGTGACAGGACCCAAGGGACTGGCCTGATGCAGTGTCAGAGGAGGTTTAGGCTGGGTATTAGAAAAAATCCTTCACCCAGAGGGTGGTTGGACACAGGAACAGGCTCCCCAGGGAAGAGGTCATACCACCAAACGTGACAGTCCAGAAAGTGTTCAGACAACAATTTTGGGCACATGGTATGACTCTTGGGCTTGTCCTGTGCAGGGCCAGGAATTGAACTCGATTATCTTCGTGGGTCCCTTCC
This sequence comes from Pseudopodoces humilis, assembly GCF_049639895.1. Lineage (NCBI taxonomy): Eukaryota > Metazoa > Chordata > Aves > Passeriformes > Paridae > Pseudopodoces > Pseudopodoces humilis. The sequence goes on from NC_142205.1 coordinate 32,590,810, forward strand.
AACTCAGCTTATTCTGTGATTCTGTGAAATTAAACAGGACTGGTCCCAATACTTAGTCATTGGGAAAACCACTTGTGACTGGCCACCAGCTGGATCTAACTCCACTCACTACCCTCTGGACCTGGCCATTCATTCACTTTTCTACCCAGTAAAGAGCGCACCTTTCCATGGCATGATCAGCCAGTTACACAACATGCTGTAGGAATTCAGGAATATGTTGTCTTAGGCAGCACACAGCACAGCTCCTCACTTTAAGCTATTCTCCTTTACTTTGAATTCCCATGAATACAATGCCAGAGTGGTTGCACTGTCTGGCTGAACGCTGAGGGGAAAAAAAATGACAGAAAAGTCAGTCTAGCATCTTCACGTGGGTTAAGAAAATTTGTTTAGATCTCTCTATTTCTAATGAGTGGAGTTCCTAACAAAGTTGTCAGAGACTCTCCTGCTACGTTAACTCCCAGTGCTAAGTATTTAAAGTGTAATGCTATCAGACTTGCACATCTTGTCTGCCTCACTGAGCCATGCCAAACTGTTCCTATGAGACTCTTAGAAGGATATGGTAACTGACAACAAATCCAGGCTGCTTCCAGATAATGCTGAAATTCTTATGCTCTTGAAATATAAGCCATTCACAAATGATTTTAATTATCTATATATCAATCTACCTTGTCTTTTCAAACTATGGAACTCAAATAGCTAATTTCTAAAGCCTAAACTGTTTGCACTACTTGACCAGCCACTGACTTACAGGAAATTACACCATATTTCATCTCATAGGGAGCTTATAGCATCTGCAATAGTATCTTTTCCCTTCAAAATTGATCACATAACATGCACTTGGCTAGATCTCCACGTAAGCAGCACTTTAAATATTTTATTAAGCTATGAAGTACAAAACTTCAGTGAAACATGTTAATATTTTACAAAACAAGCCAGTTCTGTATTATTAAATAAATCAATTCAACTTTTAAAGCAAATAATATTCTACTTTTACATTTCTTTAATATGTACTTCTGCCAACTTTTTCAATACATGTTGCTATTAAAAAGTCAGCTAATCTTAACATTTTAAGTGGAAGTATTCAGTACCTAACAAATCTAAACTACAAAATACAAAGTTATATCATAAACTAATCTTTGGATGCAAAGACAGTTGGGAAGTACCCTTATTTCACAATGGTTTTGCCCTTACAAGAAAAGACAGAAATACAGCGTCACAAACCACAAAGGTGTCAGCTCACAAAACAAAAGCATGTGAGTAAAAGTAAAATAATCACGTTTTTAATTTTACTCAGTACTCTTTAAGCACACCAAGTGTGTACTGGCTGACATGCAGACGGTTTTTTCCTTCTCACACTCATGTGGGGAGAGGGCTCACAGCAAATCAGATTTTCTTTGTGCTGCCACTTCCTCTGTGGAAAATAAAACCAAAGCATTCTCCACTAAATTCAGTAAATAGGAAAACAGAAGGGGGAAAAGAAGTGATAAAAACTATCCTTGAGTTTAGAGAAATATCAAGTGAACTGAAAACTGTGTCTTTATAGAAATGGAGATAGACTATCAAAATATTCAAGGACAGTAAGACTCAGCCCAGAAGTCCAAGTACTTTTACTGTAAGATAGCCAGGTGTCGAGCAACAGAAAAGTGATTTAGAATAACTTTCTTTATGAAAGGATCTATGACAAGAACTTTTGACTGCAGTTTAGAAGAAAATGGATACTATGCATCAATGAATGCAATATTATGTAAACACATCTGGAAAGCCCTAGACTCCAGATTGCCAGAAGCTGAGATATTATATAAATTAACTATCACCAAGCAAAAAGGAATAGTACGCATTACTTTATAAATAGACTGGTCTCAATTTGAATAGTTATTGCATAATTTTAACATTCCTAATGTAATTTTCACATTAGATACATGACTTTTTCAGCTTATGCTGAAATTGCTTCACCTTGCTAAAGAATAATTTCTATAATTTTGGGTATCATGTATATAGTATGCTTTGTAATACTTGGAAGATGTAAAAAAGCCTACCTTATAATTTAACAATATTTGGCAGCATTTTAGTTATGTTTTAAATGATTTCATACAGTGCAACTCTGCCAATAGAGTGCTGACTCACAAGGCAAGTATGTCACACCATATTAAAAGTCACACAGGACTTCCACAAAACTCATACTAAATATGGAATTTTGAGTAAAGGCCCAGCAAAATTGTTCTGTACTTTGAGTACATCAGAATATGCATCATATTTTATCATCCTGTCAATGAGATCGAATGGCAGCTATTGTTATTTTGTGCAACATTATTATTTAGTTGATGTTTGCTATCAAAGAATAAAGGTCAATATAGCTAGGCCTTATTCATACAAGAACTAAACACTCCTCATCTTAAGAGCTATAATACCACTGATCCAGAATAAAACTGTATTTAGAATATATGTGTTTAAAAACCCTAAATCATTTCATCCTAAATCTTTGGATCTAGTGTATCATTGTACACTAACATCATCTGAAAAGTATGGAGAAGAATAAATCTATTAATTTGATCATGTTTCTGAATAGAGAGATTCTGTTGTGATCAGTGAAAAATGTCTTAGTGCTACTGCACTATAGGTTTTCTTGCAGTCCTGTCTCCTATGCTGCTCTAAATGCAATGTTTGGTCAGTTCCATGATGATCCACTTAGTGATACATGGCTCTTCCGATCCTTACAGCCCACTGCTAGAAACCAACTGAGGAAGAACAGCTTTAACACTCAGAAGACTGCACTATAATAGGCATCCAGTGTTAGAAATGATCTCTGGCCTGTACTTCTGATGGAGGTGTCTGTCTAAAAAGCAGTGTAAGGAGAGCATATGCAGAGCAACAGGAAAGTTAGTTTATTCCAAAAATTGTGGAGAAAGAGGTAACTTGTTTGCCAGTGAACAGTTACAACAGCTTTGTAAAACTGTAACCAAATAAGTAGAAACAGGAATTACTGTAGTAGGGTAGACCATCAAGAACTACACCCTGTCTGAATGTGGCCAGTAGAAAAGGAGGGAATGAATGCCTTCCAGTCTGTTTATTCACTAATAGCTTGCTCTTTCTCTAAACAGTCCAAAACTCATGCTCTCACTGATGTCTTGTGGCATTTTGTTCTGCAGGCTAAACACGCACTATATCAAAATGTATTTCCTTCTATCAATTTCAATTTAAATTCAACGGATTATTTCCTCGTTCATGTATAATGAGGATGTACTGTTTGCCCCGCAGTACACAAAGACAAGTTTTTATAATACTACTGTTTGATTCACTTCATTTTTAGGGTAAAACACACAAAAGCATTAGGAACTAATTGCCTAAAGCAAAAAAGCAAAATTTAGGCTTTTTATGGGTCAGGCAAAGGCAACTATGGAAATGAGAAAAACTATTTTCAGATACCTGTTGTTTCCATGCAGAATAAATCAAAACTGACATTTGGAAGTTGAAGGAATGGAAAGTGACTTGAAGAAAGGTGAAAGAGGAAAGAAAAAGTATCCTTAACATTTTTTGCATTTTTTTCTTTTACCTCTAGGTAGCAAAATATCCACATATATTTAGATATATCTGGGATGCTCTAAAATTTATTTCATGTAAACAAAAACTCCATTAATATGTTTTATTTGACTCATCTCTTGCCCTTGCAATTTGAGAAAAACTCTGGACACAATAACAATCACCAGCAGAGGAGACCACTGTTGACTCAAAAGATCACTGTACTTTACTGGACTCTTCTAGCTAAGGCAATACCATTCTTTTTTCTGTAATCACAAATTAAATATTTTATGAAATGAGCACACCAATTTTCACATTGTGGAGCACAGGTTAATCTTCCCCCCAAACCAATTCAAATCTGCCAGTATCTAACTCTATTAAAAATTATCTATTTGCCTCTAAGGTGTGTTGAATCTGTGGATATTATTACATGAATTAACACATTATTAACCAAGCCAAGGTAAAATGTCTTATGCATTCTGTTAAGGTCCTCAATTTGTTAGCCTGGATTCACTCCAAGGCACAAGAGGTAATAGCTAAACCTTAGAAACCTGGAATCAGAAACACATGAATTGCGTTCTCCTAAGGCTCCAGAGGTAGAAAAAAACTTCTATCAAATCCACTTTGAGTGAATGCAAGTTGAGAGAAATGTAAATTTCAGGGAATTTCTGTTTTGGTGACATGTTTCTGTATCAGGACCCAACTGCTCTGTTTACAATTCAATAGTATTCCTAATGACCTGGGTTTGATGTTTAATATAATGGTATTGTTGAATCTCTAGGAATAAAAACTGTTAACTATTCTGTTTCGTAATGAAAAAAACCTATGATTGCTCACCTGAACTAAAAATAAACCACCAGATTTTTGCCCCCCTAAATGGTCACAATTCATAATGCACCTATCTGGAGACAGAAGTAATCAATAATTCTGCTTTTCAAAAATGTAACGCAACCTTCTACAAAAGTCTGGCAGCACCAGGAGGCCAATGTAAGCTAACAAGACATAAGGGTAGCTGAAACTTTATCTTTTTATTTTTCTGATGTTTCAAATGGGCAGAATAGACTTTCACACAGAACACATGTCTAAGGTTTGGGAGCTCAACCTCAAATACATCATCATTAACACATGCAGAGATAGTACATGTCTATCTCTGTGCAAAGACCTAGCAGCTTATTTGCCATTTCCATACAAAGAGATCAATTAATCTTAGGAAAGTTAAAGAGAGATAAATCCTGCTGCAGCTATTTTAGTTTGCTCCAACTTCTCTCATTTAAGGTTTTGTTTTTGTCTCTCCCTGACTTTCCTGAACGCAAACCAGCTGAATTCTTCCCTCCTGGGATGGGTTACCATGCTTTTTGTTTGTTCCAAAACCCCTATGACATACATTACTGTCAGAACAAGGAGAAAACCATTAAACGTGTAAAAGACGGTGGTCCAAGATCGCGATCAATCATAATACTGCAGCTACTGACTGGTGTGCCCTCTCTCTGCTGACAGACCCTATTCATGCTGGATTGGACTGGGTTCTCTGAGAGACCATGACCCTCACCTGCCACCTGACATTAGAGAGCTCTGCCCGATTCACTAATGGATAGATCACGTCAGTAAATATGATTCCTTGCACAGAGGTGAGGAAACAGAGAGAAAGAAAAGATTAATCTCTGCCAACTGATATTATAGGAAAGATGTAAAAGATAACAGAAATTACTGGCTAGGTTTCATGTGAACTCTGGTTCATTGATGCATGAGATAAGCTTTCCCAGCAGGCTCTAGCAGGAATTGGATTTTTGTTTCTCTGTGAACACTTTATGCCTGTCTTCATCTTCTTTTAACATTCTTCTGAGATGAAACCTTGTAGCTGGTGCTACAAGTTTGCCCTTAGCGCAGGCTTATGACTGACTTCCATAGAACCATATGGCTGCATTTAACATAACTCCAAGCCAGCACAGAAACTGTGTTATGCTGTGAAATTGTCTTAGTTTATTTTCTGGGCAGAATTGCAGTAAAAAAATATCTGAGGAAGAAATAAAAGTGAAGTTCCGCTTCCTTGGAATCATTATTAATGCTATCACAATCCTGGAAAAAGTTTCAAGATCACAGATGAAATGATGGTCAAAGTTTGGGGGAAAGAAAGAAAGAAAGAGAAGACAGCTATTATCCATATGTAAAAACAGAGGAAACATCTGTGGGAAATGAAGATAAGCCTCTTTAGCCAGATTATTCAAATGTTTCAGAAAAGCACTTTACATATGGCAACACTTGCTTGAATTTGGCTGGGTTTACACCAAGCACCTGCCTTCTTAGCAAACTGAACACTGACATCCAAAAAAGAACAAAAGTCCTACTAGGGCTAACGTGTCCTCCTTACTGCTTGTGTGCTCTTTCATGTCTGGCTCCTGCAGGCTACACCTCCACTGCTGGCTGCTGAAGGAATGGAGAAGTCAGGCATAGCAACCTGCCGCCGAAGCTTCAAAGAGCAATTCAGACAAGACAGTGTCCCAGTCTGCTGTGAAAGTCACCAGGACATGATTACTTGAAGGACTAAATACTGACAAAAGCCCCAAACTTCCTCTCCTTCGGTGCACTAGAGTAAATCTTCCTCTTCATCACCCCTACCTTCTGGGTGGTACAAGAAAGAATATAATGCTATACTATGCAGAGGGCACCTGTTATCCTCTTAACTGATTCTCCAAATCCATATTCGGGCTGCTAGTTCTGGACCCCAGGGAAGGAGGAGCTCATTTCTGCATGTCTGGGATGAAAAGAACCAGAATGATCAGATGGCTCTGCCAAGCCTGCTCCTTTGTGCTCGTCTCTGCTATGCTGCACTCCATGAAGATGAACAAGGGGAACAAACAATGCTAAGCCACACTTTGCAAAAACGAGCAAGAGAGTCCACTGCAAAGAATGCCTTGTGCTGGATGGACAAAGGAAGAAACCTGGCTCAGTTGTAGCTACTCATACTGTTCATTGCAGAACTGTCTCACTACTTACTTTCCAAATGAGAATGAAACTAGATCTATGTATTGCTGAAAAAATATCAAGTAGCTCTGTTGCCTTACAGGCTTCTTCTGGGTCTCTCAGAGGACTAGTACTTACACAGACTTCCACCTAGGTTACAATACGTGACATAGTTGGTGATGGTCACTTGTGAAAAAGGCAGCAGTTGGGAGTGAAGTTGGCAGCCCTTCACTGCACTTTGTTATACTGAATTCCGTATTTCTGATACAATATTCTGGCTATTACAGTTCTCCTCTCTCCAAAGGAAGGGAGAGCAGAGGAAAGCATCTGAATTTTGCAGTGAGGACCTGAAATGCTTATGTGAGCAGTAAGGATTTGTATTGCACTTCCTTATCTTCTCTGCTCTTCTGGAATCATATCCCTACCAAGACAGCAACAGAAAAAGTTGTCTCTGAAATGAGGCACTCAAACCTTATCCAGTTCCTATCTTAAATATTGAATAAGTTACACTTTTCAAGCAGAAAATCAAAGGAATGCAGAGCACAGCTACTCCTCCAATCTTTTTACTACCCTTGCTGTCTTCATAAAGCTGAAAGAGAACAATTGCTCCAATGTCTCCAATGTTCAAAAGGAACATGGAGAGTATTTAAAAAAGAAATACAGTTTAAGGGAGACCCAGAGCTGCATTACGTACATCATATTGAAAGCTTTCTCATCTGCATAGGCCATCACAGATAGAAAATCTTTGCTTTGATTATTTCTGGCTTCTGTCACTAGAAGAGCATATGACAGTAGCCAAGGTTTCTCCCCATGTTGAGTCAATCCTATAGGTAATAAGGTGCATACAATTCAAACAGATTCACAAATAATCACAAGCAGTAAAGGACAAGAAATTATCTCAGTTTTCATCCCAGATATTCAGCCTCTAATCCTCTAGTATTTCATCTATGTCCCACCTTGCTTAACCAACTACCTCCATCTACCCATTCGGACACCAACTCCTACCCCTTTTGTACTCAGCCTCTTTCAGTTTTCTCCTCTCTCACTATTAAGTTTAATACAGCATGTCCTAAACTCAGGTCTCCTGAACTTTCTCCCCAACAGGTGACAAAAATCCCGTATCAACTTCCTTGCAAAGAATTCCTACTTAAATACAACAGGAAATTTTCAAACCCTGCAAAAGTATGAAATTTTCAAAAAATGAGATGACAATAGAAGAAAGAAAATACAGAATACAGAAAAATTTAAAAATAGAAAACACTAGCAAGCTTTAACTATCAGTAAATAAATACAGTCATTTGCTGATAGTGAATCTTACATATTTTCAGATTTTGACACCTAGGTAACTTGGAGAATAGGACTATCAGGTTAGGTAAAAGGAAAACAGACTTCCTACTTCAAACAAAGCTGATTTTTCAACAGGTACACTAATATGTTTGTAAAGCAGAGAAAAGAATAAAGCCAACAATACATACCACTAAAATACATTGACTTTTCCAGTTGTCTTATATAAATAATGCACTGTGAATACATCTCTTGAAGCTATAAACAACTATTCTTTAAGTCTAGGCCTATGAAACATTAGAATTTCAATGTAAAATGTCTATTTCTATAATAATTTTTAACACTAAATTGTCAAATTCTTTATATTAATATTCTCTCTGTAAGCCATACAAATGAAGAAATAGTATATCATAATGTAATACACGCATGACATGAAAACAAAGAAACAAATATATAATGATTCTAGCTGTGGCGCAGTATGTTAGTGACACTGATAAACTGAATCTTCATGCTGATAGCATGTTGCAGTCTCAAATCTGTTATGCTTTGGAATTGATGTATTATTATCTCTGGACAACTTTCACACCAGGAGATGATCCCTGCTAGCATAATTTTAAAAATGAAGGGATTACAAATAAGATAAATTTCATTGTATTGTTACCTGAATTAGTCTCAACTAACAGAAATTTCATATAATATACTCAATTTGCTAAAATATTTACATTTGTTGATCCCATTACAAACACACAAAACATAAACCAGGAGCAGTTCTATTACCTCTACTACAGCATTTATGCATCTGCACCAGCACTGTAAGGTAATTATTCTACAGGGAACAATAATATTTGGCTTTGTTCTATTTTAATACAGTATGCTTACATTTTTACTTTGAAGGCAATATATTGGGATCTTCTGGCAAATATCTGCAATATCTTTGAGTTTGCTGATAATGATTGACTAATTGAATTAACATACCATGCTCTTCCTGCTGTTGATTTTAATTTGTGTCTAAGTGAAAGCTTAAGAGTTTTTGGGAGAGGCAGATCAATGTACTGTGTCAATATATATTACAGATTAATTAGTAGGCAACTGCAGATCTCATTTAATCATATAGCACATTGTCCCTTTTATGAAGTTAGGAGTTACCACTAGCAAAGCAGAATTTGGACATAAAAACCTAATTTTTAGTAGAGTTTAAGCAAACTAACAAAAAAGGTAAATTTATGATTAACAATTCAGAAATGGTACTGCTTTGTCAGGGTTTTTCTTCCTCTGTGTGTGTAGGTCAGAAATGAATTATACTGATTTGGCGTAAGAATGCCAAAACAGTTCAAAAATTAAACACAGGTTATTGACAAAGTTAAGTAGATATGGAAAAATTTCAAAATAGAAATTTTACTTAAATTGAAATATTAATTTATATGGAATTCTCAGTTTAGAGTTACATATTTATCAGCAGTTGCAATCTCAAACTAGCTGGTAAAAATATTGGAGGTTAGGTATGTAACTCTTGTTAACTTCTTTGATTGTTCATTCTTTATGCTATATTAATATGTCATAATATTTCTAAAAGAAATACTTGCCAAGTAGTAAATGCATTACAAACTAAGCATCAGATCTGGCAAATGTGTAATCATGCAAATAGTTTGCAACAGCCTGCAGAATTGGGCCATAGAGAATTAATACAATGTCAATTGTATTCTTAATGTCTTAAAGTCAAAGCAAGCAAGCTTTTGTCAAAAGTTTACCATTTTGTATTTACTATGAGTCAGTATGAAAAATTACTTAGACAAATTTTTAAAAAATCAGACATAAGGATGAATAAGTTTGTTTCAGATGTTTTCCTATTGCAATTTTTTTTTTTTTAAATCATACTTTGTCTTCTGTGTCAATAGTTAGCATCATGCAAACACTTAAGAGTCACATACCCATAACTGCTATCGTGATATGTTGGAGAAAACACATCCATCTCTATAAGGTTTTCATGACCATTTGCAAGGACTGCTTGACTTTCTAATTCTCTATACATAAAGATACAAAAAAATGAAATTAGAGGTGCAATTTCAAATTAAAAAACAGGATGATCCCACAAAAAAGAATATATTAATTCTGTTGTGTAACTTATTTTGTGCAAAACAGAATGTGTATCTGCCTTCCATGCTGTCCTCTGAACTACAGACTGGATTGTAACCTGAAGACAGTGTTATAAGGCTGCCTTTAGGTGGTCATTACCCTTTGGTGATCCCTCATTTATGTGCAAGTCCTTGAATAAAACTCTTGACTGCTGCCTGTGGCAAGGCAGGCTTAAGGACTGAGCAGTACGTAGTGGGGGATATTGTTCACTTGATGAGGCAGGATCAGAGATGAAGTAATAAAACTGAACTGAGACTATTAAAAGACAGTCTCTTGCTGGCTATCTGGCACAGCTAGCCAGCAAGAAAAATATGCAAGGGCTGGCTACCAGAGTGAATTGGGATCTCATGTTCTGCAAATGACAATGCACAGCAGCAGGAGAGGCAAAGGAAGCATCACAGTCCCTGGTTCTCTCAGGGAACAGTGAGGAAATGAGGGAGAGAAATGAAGTAAGCCACTATGATTTTGTTTAGAACCACATATTTCTTTTGTCCTATCTAAACCAGGGAATGATTAATGTGGGGGAAAAATACTTGGGTCCATTCTTACTTCAATGGCTTTGTACCTCTGAAAACAGGAATGATAAAACTCAAGGAATACTGTGCAAATGCTACTGAATTCTGAACTACTGGTGCTTGCCTAAGAGCCAGGGGACAAAATACACAGCATGATCAAATTCCAAGTACTTATGGTGACAGCAAGGGATATTTGAGCAGGAAAGATGCCAGAGGGATCAGCAAAAATCTAAAGTAAGACACTATTGACATCAAAGAAAGCTTATAAGCATATGGGCTTGGTGGTTTAGGATTCAAACAGATGCTCAGTGAGAACCCGACAGTAAGAGAAAGTCAGAAGAAAACAGAATTTTTTTGACTTCAGTCTTTGAAAACAATACTTAATTTCTAATGTGTGTATATAATGATCGCATAATTATGGCATGTCAATTTTTCAGATGCATTCACTCTCTCAGCAGTCTAAGCAGAGTCCTGTTCCTTCAACTCGCAGATCAGCAATGTGACACACCCACAGTGATATACAGGATCTTCAGAAGAGCAGGACTTGAACTCCATCCCCAGTTTCTGCCTTTATTTTGTACCATGAACATCTCTAATCAAGTCCATGTGGGAAAACCTGGAAGACTTATGGACTAGAATAGCTTTGAATTTGATTAAACCAGGCACCGTTTTAGTGGGTGGAATGTGTAAAATAGCTGCTTTGAGTAGCCTTAACCTCCAACAACACTGTGCTTTTGCAGACAATCAATCAGCCTCTACACAAATTGATTTAAAACTTCCATGGAAACTATCAACACCCTTTCCACACCTTAATCAATATTGAAGACAACTGGATCATTAGCAGTCCACCCCAACAATGACATATATATATATGTTCATCACACTTTAGGAGTCTCTAAAGTCTTCACATTTTAAAATGAAGTTTGAATCAAGTTAACAAAACAGTTTTGAAATAACACATTCCAGAAAATCTTTTGCCTATACTATTTCTGAGGTATTCCAGTATTTTAATTAAATCCTTCAAAATGCTAAAATATTTTCCAGCCATCAACTATTTCTTCAACCAATATCTTCTTTTTTTTCTTGGCAAGATAAGTAACTAAGTATCTGAATACAGTAATGTTCCTACGACTCTACTTTTAATACTAAGTGGTAAGAGAAGACTAAGTAGTATCTGTGTAAACTATGAAAAACATGTTAGTTTCTTGGCTAGTTTCTATAAAAAATTCACAGTCCATCATAAAAAATGCAGCCATCTTTCAAATGAAGTATTTTTTGTAGCAAATCTAGTAAGAAAAAGCAAAGCTCTTCTTTGATTCACTGGCATGTTAGCACAGATTCTGAATAAAGTTATGTAATATTCTCAGAGATCTAGTCCTTGACTGGAATATGTAAATTTCCCCTTACCAACAAATTGATCTTTTACATTCAATGACTAAAATTAATGAAATACTTCCCAGGAAATGCACTAAGAGATGCTACCAGCTTATTTTTATCTACAAATTTATGAGTTCTAACATACTTTTCCTCTGTGCATCTCTAACATGCATAATTGATTGTGCATTAGAAAAATTCTGCACATTCAAATATTTAACAGAGAGAGTATTTAAAGAAATGATTTACTATGTGTTTTTAAATATCAGTAATTTAGGTCCTACTAGAACTCAAAGTCATGAGAATGTAACTACTGATACTGGTACTCAAGAAATCATTACTAAAACTAGTAGGTGAAAAAAAACTTAAAGTTCAATGATAATAAAAAACCTACTAATACTTAATTACTAAATCATCTTTTATCATATTCAGATATCTGACATGTAGTCATATATTTGGACGACTTTGGCTGTCCAACCAGTAATTCAAAGAACAATATGGAAAGTTTTTTGATTTCTTCAGAAGTTCATACTGAGCTCTAGTGCTGGATCCTCCAGCAGATCTACTGGCTCTACAAATAAACCTAACTTACAGCAGGCTAGGGAGCAGTAAAATAGTAAAGATCATTAACAATGAAAGGTCCTGCAGTCTGCAGGAAACATTATTCTACTTTTTTTTTTTTTTAAAAAAATTATTTTATTTTTTGTTACTGTAGATTTTACTGAGCCCAAATAGAGGGAAGACAATTTCTGCCTCTGTTTGGTAATCTCATTGTCATTTAAAGTCAGCATCAAAGATGAAAGAAGCAATCACATAAATCAGTTCATTCAAGTTAGTTTTAGGTCCTCATAAACATTTAAGCAGAGTCTTTTTATATTTAAAAAATGTAAATTGGAGTTTCTGTTGGACATCATTGATCTGTAACCTCACTGTTCATCTTTTCAGCCAGTAACAGCAATGCTTCACACAAATGCATTGATTCTTGTTAATAGTACTTTGCACAGGGCCAAATTGCAGTATATTCTATTAAAAACACAGCTGAATCCAATATTATGGAATATATATCTTTTGAAATCACTTTCACTACTACTGCAGAGTGATAGGGACTAATACCTCCTTCAAGCTTTGCAAATACATCCCTCTCTCCTACGTGCACATACACAAATCCAGCCAATTCACTCTCCAGCTACACATGACAGCAAATATATGTCATTTTTATGCCACCCCTCATCAGTATGAGCCTATAGAGCAAGAAAGATAGTTGTGTATATATGCTGAAACATATATCACATCCTCTACCTCTAAATGGCTGTCATCTAAGTAAAAAAAAAAAAAATAGAGAAGAAAAAAACCCCCAACAATAAGCATAAACCAAAATATTACCGAAGAGGAAATCAACTTTTTTTAGTCCAAGAAAAGGATGAAGGAAGAGACCTATCACAAATTTTTTAATATAGTTGACACTGAGCCTGAAAATCACACCCAGTAGGGAACCTTAAACAAAAGGGGAAAAATCAATGACAAATAAGATGGGTTCTACACCTCCAGAGTTCCAACCAAGTAACACTATCAGAAAAACCATGGTAGTAGGGCTTTGTTAGTTTTCACATGAAATTTTTACATTTTACCTCATTCACAAGTGTTCAAAACTTGTACACTCAAAATACCCTTACCTTGTCATCAGAAATATTTAAAAGATGAAAAGACTTCACTCTGCAAAAAATACTTAAGGTTGGAAGTGGCATTCTCATTCAAGTAGTTTTACACCTTTATAAAGACAATAAAAACATGTATGGCAATAGAAGCAAACCCATCTACTTAAGATTAACTAGTATCCGGAAAACATCAAACATCCTTTTCCCCACTACAAACTTATTTTTTCTATAAGAAAGCTATTTCCTAAAGAACTAAGTTTGATTATGATGATGGAATCTCTTCAGTGGAATGCTGTTCCACAGTGTTTATGCCTCATAGACAGCACAGAAGAGTCCAAGAAAACTAAGAAAAGGAATAAGCATCGCAAACTAATAGGGGAGCTGCCTGAAACACCTATGGCACTAAAAACTACTTAAAAGAGAACCTTAAGGTCATGTATGTTTTAAATTAATTAATATCATCTTTACTTTGCTAAAAAACATAATTTAAAGGGATTCATAGAATAAACTGAAGCAATTTAATAAAGATTTTCAAGAATTACTGTCAACTTCAATATAGTAATAAATGCTCAGTTTAATAACTAAATTAGAATATTATGGCTTTCCTTAATAAAAAATTAGTGCTGATTGAGTGTTACATGAGTACTAATTAATCACTGTAGGTAAATTCAGCTCTTTGCCAGTAAGTCCTATCAACTTTTTTATAGATCATTCTGCACGTAAAAAAGCTAATGTCACCCTTCATATTAGTTGCTTCTTTCCTAGAGCCAGTTATCAATGACAAATTTATCATTACACCACAACTGAGTTCTTTTGTCTCACCAAATCCTGCCACATTTAAAAACACCTAGCTTCATATAGGTATTTCTTTTAAGACACCAAGTACAAGAGTTAAAAACTATTACTGAATGTTATTTGACATTTGATCTGTATGACAGTAATGTTTGACACATTTCTGGCAAGCAACGCAAGAAATTTCTTCAAACAGGCAAAAGTCACAGATTATGAACAGGAAGGAAAATGCTTGAGTGGAAAAATTAAAATACTCTAATTACCCTGGAACAGGACTGTAAGGGAGAAGAGTGTCACTGAGGATTTTAGAGTGAGGACATATTTTTCAGGACTGAAAAGTTTTCAGTTTTGCTGCTGAATAAGGGGAAGTATCAGCTGCGTAACATTCAGTTAAATATTTTCATTAGCATTGCCACAGTCTGTAGTAGTACCCAAGTAATTACCTGCTTTCCAGTGGTGCATTACTGCCAAGCACCCAGCTGTCCTGCAGCTGGACTGACTCAGGTGTGGTTTGCAGCTCGGCGGGCAAAGCAGCCGGCGGGGCCGGACTCTGATTCCTCCTATTTGTCAGTGAGTTTCTGTTAAGTGAGGTGATGGATGGGTGATGCTGTGCTGAATGTTGCTTGTGAGAAGGTGGCAAAGGCTGCAGGGTCGACTGGCCTTGGTTATTTGGAGGTTGTTCTAAGAAGAAAGAAAATTAAAGTTCGTTATACAACATCTTGACATTTGTTAGAACCAAAGCAGAACGAGAAATTCAATATAATCCCATCATCTAATATATTTGCATATTATTCTATTAGCAGACATTCAGTGACATTCTGTAAGAGCAAGTTTACCCTTGATACACCAAGTTCTAATTAATACACAACAGATGGTAAAATTGCTTTTGGTTTTAATTTGTTTCAGTTTTTTTTTTTTTTTAATCTGGTTTTATTAACACCTACAGAAAATAGCATCTGACAGATCCCCTAATGTGCCTTTAGACTTCAGTTTTTTTTAACAAACCAACCCTGAAATTAAATGGGTAATTTCAGTAGAACACAAAGGTTTTCAAAAGGCATATAATCCCTATAATTATTTAATGGAGTTTTTTTAAGCTTTATTTAACTGCAATAAATTATTACAAGCTAGTTGCTAAACAGCAGTAGACTACTCTAGTTTAGTGCATTTCAAATAAGGCAGATCTGCACTATGATCTGCTAATAGATGCTAAGTATTCTTTAGCAGAAGGTCACTCTGTGAAGCAGATGTTGCTTCATGGATATTTAACAGACTGATTCACATCTGATTAGAACGTCAGAAGACTCATATACTTAATGACCGTCACATCCATTAGAACACACACAGAACAGATTTTCCAATTTCACACCATGCAATATAAATACAGTTTGGAGGAAGTCACAGGTGATAAGAGAGTCAGGCCGTCATAACAAAAGGAAATATTTTCTGACTTAATCAAAGCACACGACACCCATAAAGCTTAAAACCAAAACCTCAAAACAGCAAAACCTGCAATCAAATACCTCCATCAATGTTAGCTTTTAACAATCTGATCCATAAAATCAGTGGCAAATAAATCATAAACATAGGACAAACCTTTTACAACACAATGCACACAAAACTAAAGAAACCTCGACACTTAATTTACCACAATTTAGCAATGATTGATGACATTTAAACATGTAACACTTAATAATTATGTAATTCAAATTCCAATGTATTTCCTACACTAATGTATCAGAACATACTTCATAATATAAATGCAAGTCTTAAGCACAGCAGAAGATATAGGACATGCACTTTCCTCACAGTGCAAAAGCTTTCAGGTAGTTGTTTAAATTAGTTGTTTGATTTCCATAAGCAATTCCCTTTTGGAACTGGTTATAACTGCAGATTTCTACAAACTCAATAACAAAACTCTGGTACAGAGAACACAGGAAGAGTATTTCTGTTGAAACAATAACTTACAGGTGACTGCTACAAAATTAACTTAACTCTGAGTAATTTCCCAGGTTGTGAACATAAGACAACATGAAAATGTTAAGAAATAGACTTAAACAGAAAAAAACAAGTCTTTGGAATAATTTTCTTTCTGAGAACCACATTCTTCTTTCCAGTGATTTTGTGTGGTTAATATGGCTTTTGTCACAAACAACAGCAATGCTGAATCTCTCATTAAAAGAATGACAGCATTTATACTGCTAGTGAGATTTTCAACACCAAATCCCTAATTTTTAATGCAAAATTCCAGTCCAGAAAGGATACAGCTGATAAGCTTTATCTTCACCAACACTGACACAAAGGCTGTCACTGCACGTGATTACAATCACTATCAAGGGCTTTAAGGCACATTTCAACAAGCCAGCTAAACAAAGTTAACAGACCAACACTAGAGCAAAGAATTTTCCCCATGTCTTCTTAAAATTTTATCTGATTTAAATAGCAAGATATTTATCAGCTGGTGCAAAATTTACTGCGGTCTTATATTTTGAAACATATAGGTGCATGTGTATGTAAAAAATTATATACGTGCACATGTGTCTGTATAAGTATTTACACACATGTATATGCAAATAGCTCCATATAAATTGCTAATTACACAAATTAATTACAAAATTTACAGAAAAATAAAAAACAGGTGGAATGAAGTAATACACATTAATTTGTTTTTAATCAGACAGATAAATTAATTAAAATTGTCCTTAGGGTCAGACTTTTCTTTTTTATTCCCTTTTAGATTCTCCTACCCGCCTAGCCTTTTTGGACAGTTTTGCCATGATCAGTGCAAAACCCTCCTCCATTGCAGCTCCTACCAGTTATGAAATGTTATTCTGACAGTCGTCTTGTTCATTAATTTCTCTTCTCATTTACAATCTCTGCTGAAAATCCATTTTCCAGTCTATCATTTTTAGTACTAAAGGTCTCGCACCATTCTCTGCTAAAGACAAAGTAGAGGATTAATCATTATTGTTCTCTTGCACAAAGGAGGGTGTGAGTGCCAGGCTTGTCTCAGGTAGATGTCAGACCTTCCCCCACACTCTACTACCCATGAGGAAGACGGCTACTGAAGGTTCTCTAAAGGGATATTTATATACCCCAGAAATAAATGCACAGATTTAATAATTACTCTGAAAATATGCTGGAAGAATGAAATTAGATTAGTCAGACCATAGGTCAGCTATGCAGGCCACTACTGGGGATTTAGATTATTTCCCTATAAATTTACTGAGAACCAAAAGGCCCTTCTGCTATATAACATATAAACATTACAGACACTGAAGATACAGAAGAACATATAAAAGAAATTAAGAGAGGCTAGAAGGCCACAGCAAGTGCAATTTGGCAAAAATCACTTGTCTTCCAATCCCACTTTCTATCTCCACAGAATGCTGACAAGTGACATTTTCTTGTGCCTGAGGGTGGCTTCAATTGGCAGGGAGTCTACAGCTTCCTCAAAATCAAAAATGCCTGAAAAATCTGGAATGATTTATTTCTTTTCTAATTGTGCGAAAGCTACAGGTAGAGGTGCATTTAACAAGGTTAGTTTTTCCATAAATCAACAGAGCTAAAATCTATGCTCTAAATTTCCTCTGTCCTACATTGGCATTCTGAATGAGAGATCACTGAGGACTGCTTTTTGGATCTTTTCTTCAGTCTGACAGATTTTCCCAATACACAGCTCTTCTGATTGCTACACAATTTCTAACAAAACCCTAATGTTGTACCACTGATTTGTGAGGAAGAGAGAATCATCACAATAGTCATGGTTTGAATGCAATTCTTAAGCTGGATCCAGATTCCCTTTTTTCTCCTTATGGAGTTAAGAGCTAAAGAACAGCTTTCAGTATTACTGAGGTTTTCACACAAAGCCATTGGTCTTACAGAGTAACAACCTCTCAACATCCTGGTGACACTGAAAATATTCTCACTGCAAATGCAGGGAAACTGAGGCATGTATGTTAAGTGATTCACACAGCTCTCCTGAGAAATCAGCATTACTGCCAGAATAGTTCCAGTTTTCTTGCTTTTCCTACTGAAGTTGTTTATAAGGACAGTGGGATGACACAACATGTACCTCATAAACTCTGCAGTACTGGACATTACTCCCTGTAATAATAGCCCTCCATGTGCTGCAATATTGAGTGTCAAGACCCTGTAACTCCTCTTTCCTCCCTATCAACCAGTTTGTTGGAAAAGGGAAGTCCTAGAGGGAAATACTTCTTCCCCTGGCTACTGAAGAAACAGCAGCCCTGGGACTGGGCCAGCTCCCTCACAACAAACCATTAGAAGAAGCTTATTAGAAGAAAAAGCATTCAAATCTGATAAAGTACAATTGGGTTTAAATACTTAAAAACTATTCCAGAGAGATACAGTTGCTTTGCTTGAATTGGATTTTAAATGCAATCTTAATTGATTTAATCTAAATGGGAGTGCCTAATTTACACTAAAAATAAGCAGATATGGGTAGGTACAGGTAGGCTTATGTCTAAAAATGTTAAGTTTTAATTATAACCTTCCTGTTTGGTCTAGACCTAATGACTGTAGAGAAATCCCATTCATCTTAAAGAGAAGATTTCTGAAGCAAGAAGCAAACATAAACTTTGCTTAAAACTGGCCCAGCAACTAGTCTGTCAAAGTTCTTCAGGTGCAACAAACAAACCCCACATTTTTGAGGTATTTGTTGAGTAAATTAACATCAGATAGTTATGCGTGTGACCACATGTACAGAACTTGGAAAAGTCACAAGAAATTGGGCTGAAAGCTGTCTTACTACAATTACATGGTTTTTTCAAAACATATTTGAATTGTTATTTACCCTAGGGAATCACAATGAAGCAAAGCAGCCATTTCAATTGCAGAGGTAAATTGTATGCAGCTCTGTAGCCTTTCACAAAACCTTTCCCTCTTTTATTTTGCAAAAAGTAATCTACATTTAATTAATTTTATCATTTAATTCTTACAGAATTTAAACAGCATAGAAGGAGAGACATTTATGATACCTACAGCCATGTGGGGAAAAGGAGCTAATTCAGAGGCAGAAAAGCAGACCAAGTATCCATGAAAAAAAGTAATTTGTTTTGTGTGATAATCTTTCTATAACAGATAGATCATTGAGACCTATCAGCTAGCTACTCAACTAAGAAAAAGAGAGGTGATTCCATTTGATAAGGATTAGGCTTTTAAACAATGTATAACTAAGATGAACTTAGAGTTTCCATGACAAACACAAAAGCAGTCTTCCATTATGTTATAAACATTTCAAATGTGAATAAAATGCTATTCAATGTCTATGTCTACAAGGGTCTTAACTCCTTCTGGTCAGGCTGCTCCTTTTCTACTTTCTCTTTAGGAAAGTCTCTGCCATGGTAAAGGGAATATCTATAATACATATTAGAAGTAAGAATCTGGAGTAGACAGAATGCTTTAGGAATCTGGTAACAAAAAATACAACTTTTTTTGTTTGCAGGTCACTGGTCCCTGGTCTGCTAGCCCTTGATTGCGCTAGCAGTAAAAAGTAATTTCCGTAAGAACTGATTTCCTCAATAAAACCCTTCAATGGACTTGAAATTTTACCTAATTGACATATGGTCATATCTCCAAAAGTACTGTAAGCAGAAGTGGGATTTACCTCAGAAGTCCCTGCAAATTGAAAAGAGTGGGTATTATGGCTTAATTATTCCTAGAGCTCCCAAATGAGCTCTTTTTTGAAGTACCTGGTTACAGAGGGGTAAGACAGGCTATCTGCACCGCTAGGGACATTGCTTCAGGGATCCTGTGGGCAAGTAAAACCAATCACTCCAGAAGTCTCTGGTCTGGGAGCACCTTCCATGAGAAGCTGTATTTAATTAATGAAAACTTAAAGAAGGTTATGTGTTCAGAAAAAACCTGAGTATTTAAGTGTTCATTTGTAAATCAGCAAATCCGTCTTTTGAATGAACTACTGCTTCAGTTCAGTTTTTCCTGCCAGGGTGTGCAAGGCTCAGTTTCCTTTCTGACCATTTACTACAAGCAACAGATGTAATTTAAGAAAATTTGCTGTATGTGCTTATTTAATGGTTAATCTCAAGTATTTGCTTAGTGTTATTCACAACCAAATTGGCTTTGCTCTGCCGACTGCTTTAAGGATCCAAACCACACTCAGCCCAGGGACTGAGGTGACGTAGACATAGAAACAGAATCAACCCATAGCCACTGCTGCTGACTTCATCTTGAGGCACTCTGTGCTCCTGTGCTACATACATGGTGACAAGTGTAAGGAGAAGTGACACTTTGATCTAGACATGCACCTTGTGTGTGTGTATACTATTATAATACAAAATGGGAAAAAGTCAAACAAGTAGCTTGATCAAAGTGAGCCAGTGTTTGTCTCCTCATCAGTACAATGCCTGTAGGGTCTGGCAACCTGTAAAGCTACCTGGGAGTGAGAAACTACCAGTGAATTTAATGCAGGATAAGCTCTGAAAGATTGCGTTGCATTGATTATGATTCTAAGTTTGAGAAAAATAATATAGAAAACCTTATTTTTTTCATTTATATTACATGTTTTCCTTTAGATTGCAACGTGACTTTACTTTTTAAAGAGAAAAAAAGACTTCTGTCCTGAAAGGGAAGAAAGACTAATTTGACTGTGGAGAAACTCAAAGTGATCCCATGGTTCACATATGGTGTCTTTCTAAGACCAGACGATGAGAGAAGTAGCTGGAACTACCTGGAGCGCAGTAGGATAGTCCCTAACATGCAACACTGATGTTTAAATCACAAAGTACATGTTGGTAGTTTCCCACACCTTATAAAGACACTGTTCTTTACCAGTTAAATATACACAAGAAGAAAAAGAAACAAGTAATGCAAAATAGCTGGAAGCTTTAGGAACTGAAGAAAAAATACTTTTACCAACGTCTTTCAGCTGTGTTATCTACAGGAGCATTATACTTCCAGTTAAATGTACACTTGTAACTTTGTCTTTCTATTTCACATCCACTGAGCATAATATTTTCCCTCAACATCTTCATACTAATAATACCTGTGCATTCTCAGCTGTTTAATAATTCAGCTATCCCTAATGTTTTATAACCTTGCTGCAGAAATAAGAAGTACCAGTTACTAATCTATTCCCAAAAACTTTGTAAAGTATATGAACTGAGCTTTAAACTTACTTGAAAGGCAAACTTTTTTGTCCCTGATATTTTTAGAATAAACAAGCTGAAAAGCTATACCCTGTATATGTGACCCTATGAAGATAGATAACATAACTTTCTGTTTTATGGCATTTATTTTGAAAATCTGATTAAGATAGATGTCTCCAGTTTGTAATTCTTCAATGTCATGTTGTCATAGTTGCCATCAGCAAGATGCTTTAAAGCCTTCCGATTAATATTGTATGCCAGAACTCAAATTACATCCTTTGTCGTTTAGTTTTTAATGGTGCAAGTGATATCTATCAAGTAGTGTTTTATGAAGCATGTGTGATTTTTATTACAGGCTGTTTTCACAAATCTTCTTCAGGTTTCATAAAGACTGTTCATGGTTCACAACAAATATGCCTTGCATTTAAAATCATGCCAATTCGCAATGGAAAACAAACCGTGGATTTTTCAGCAATGTTTATTGATAGAACAAAACTCTTCCTTAATTTAAATCTGTATATAATAATCTTAATTGGCAAAGCAAAAATATTACTGTAAGCCCCTCCACTTTGCATGAGAACTCTAGAGTAAAAAACCCCTCCAAACAACAAAAAATATAATCATGTTTGATTTTCATAAGTAAAGGGCTATGTTTGCCAAATCTTCTAAGTGCCCTAATATTTAAAATAAAGATGGCACACAGGTAGAACAGAAAATGGAACATTCCCCTGCAATCCAAGCACAACAAGGATCTTAATTTGCAGCATCCATATTCGTAAAACAAGATACATATAGTCAATTTTCTTCAATCTACTGGAAACCAGATAGTTAGGGGCAGCTGAAAAGGAATCTTAAGGCTGGCTATTTTTGGTCAACCTGCCATTTAAGCAAAAATCTGCCAAGTCAATAAAACTTAGGCCTTAGATGACACATGAGCAGAACAGTGTTTTTCAAGTATGTTTTTGTCCAAAGGCTTTCCCTTGTTACCTAATAGAGTACAGCAAATACACTGCAGGAAGAAACCCTGCCCATTGAGAAGAAAGTGGGCATTTCTTCCACAGGTGGTGGTGAAAGGAAAAATCACAGGATTTACTTCTGAAAGGTTTATTAAATGTTGTTTCCACTCTCTGCTGTTCACTGTGGGAACGGAACCAGCTCACTTTTAAAGCATTTTTTCCATTAGCTGGAATTGATTCTCAAAGCATTCTAACATAAACACCTCCAGCCTGAAACCACTGCATTAGCCCCTTCAATATGTACGTAACACACAGTCCATATTATGGCAGGCAAAATCTGTTTAATTTAAATACCATATAGAGATAATGTCTTCTTATCTGGTACCGATACAAGGGCCCAGATAACAAAAGTTAGTTACAAAAGCATGCATCTGAGAATGAACTCAGATTTGGAGAACAAATACCATGTGGATTAAGGAAAACCAGTGATGTTGTTACCATCCGTAAGGCAGACATTCAAACAAAGTAAACTGGACTTTGCCAGTTTCCAACTGAACTGTGGAAGCTCAACCACCTTATGAAAGCTGAACCTGAGATAAATATTTCAGCTTCTGTGAAACAAGCTACAGTGGTTCTATAGTGAAACTAAAGCTAGCTCAGGAAACAATCTTCCTAATAGTGGCCTCTTTATCCCCAGAGGGACTTAAGAAGAAAACTGAAAAAAGAAAAATATAGAAACTCTGCTAAAGTAAATTGAAATTTAACCTGCTGGGGTAACATACTTAAGATTTTGCTTTACAAGAAAATGAAATAAGACAGAGAATGATGGTAGCTATGCACAAAGGATGAACGAGAAGCAATAGTGTACTTCCAATCCTGCTGTTGTATTATATAAATGCCATCTCCTTCTACCCCTCCTTAACCCACATAGTAGTTAGCAGGGATACTAAGAGACATTATTTATATTCTCTTTTTAGGACCCAAGGTCTGTAAAACCAAACAAAATCCTCCACTGGTAAAATGTCACTGACTTATTTCCAACAATTTACCTGGATATCAAACTGGGAAAAGCTGGTATCACACTGTGAGAGATGAGAAAATCTTGCTCACTTGAGACACAAAAGTGACACTCAGCTGATATTATCCAGAGATTCAAAATATAATAATGCAGACTTCAGTGGTGTGCTCCTGTCCTGGCTTCCCCACAGTGGGGTTCAGATGTTTTGCATGACTGTGGGCTTGGGTTTTTTTCCCCCTACTGGGGTATAGCAGTCTCCTAAAGAAATAGTCTGTGGAGAGGGGGATCACCAAGACCACAGGCTTCACTTAGTCATAATTTTTTCTAATCAGAGCAGATTTATCTTCATACATTAAATCATCTTTCCTTCTTATTTAGAGTCAGAAGTGAGAAAGTTATGCAAATATCATTAGCTTCAGACAATCTTCTTTGCTGCTAACTCATGGAAATCAGTGGAGAAACATGTTTTCAGTTAACAGGCCTATCAGAGAATTGAGGTTTCCATTGAAAGAAAACAAAACATGAAACAAAAATGGAAAAGTCCAGATGAAAAACTTTGTACAGGGAGAAAGATGCAGCTTTCCAAAATGGTGACAGGGTACTGGAATTAATTTGAAAAACGTACAATTTGAAAAACGTACATAGCCAAGACCTGCCTATAAAACTCAGGTGAAATGATGCAGAGTATTATGCCATTCCCCACTTTGCTCACCCTGCACCTTATTTTATACTAAATAGAGACAGACACTTCATTTTGACTGCAAAATCTGTGATTTATAAATCAATGTCAAAAAGAAGAACCATGCTTCAGCTGTAAGCTGGGTAAGTTCTAGAATAATTCAGTCACAAAGACAACGTGTTAACATATGTACTTGTCTCATACTGCATATTTAACTGGAGTTAAATGCAGTTCCCAATGCAAAGTCTGATGTATGGCTTCTTAATAGATTTCTTAGCATTTTCAACTGTTAGATAATTTTGGTTCCTATCCAAAATCATTAATCCAGAGTGTGCTATGGGTATGTTTTTCTTTGTCTTCTGATTTTATTTCTTACCACTTCCAAGAAAAATAATTTACCATAGCTATTTATTTTAGAAGCATAGTTACTACTGTGCAGGTTAAGAAAACCTAAACTCTTAAAACTTTTAACCTGAAAAAATACACTCACGAGTCATGATCGTGTAATGCTTACAGATGACAGAACCACTGCTGCAAAAACCTGCCTTTCTGCCCAATAAATAAAATAGCATTTAAAGGTTTTTTTACTACTAAACGTGACTTTTACTGACATATGGCTGACATTCATGAAGAAGAAGCAAACCCCTAGTCTTCCTCAACTTCAAGAGCCAGAGGAAAAATTCTGTATTAAATAGGTCAACCAAAGTTTTTGTCATGGACTTGCAATAGTTAATGCCATTGAACATTTTGCAAATTTACAAATTCAAAAGCAGTTTGAAAGGCCCCTAAAATTAGTTCATTATAAGCAATTACATTCTTTACCAATTTCTGCATGCTCAACCCTTGTCTGTGCACATAAGGCCACAGTAATAAAATCTGTGAAAGATAAGCCAGGAATGGGAATACACAATATAAAACTTCTAAGCAAAAACAGGTGAGTTTGTTTCATCAGATTTGAAAGAACACAGATAAGAAGGATTTGTGTTTTGCTTTGGAGGAAATGAAAATGGAACAGGGGCAGTGACATGAAAAGAAAACCATAGGGGGAAAACGGTGGAATTGCACAGAAAAAAGGTTGAATGAATAATACACAGAGGAGACCTCACAAAAATGAAGAGATGAGAGAAAAGTTCTGAGAAAAATGAGAAAGCATATACAATTTCATTAGAAAAATCATAATAATCAAAGTTTTATTATGGAAAACTTAGAAGTGAGATGCTTACTCTGGCTTGACTTTAAAAAAGAAATTCAATCCTGGCCTCTTTGAGTTAAAGCAAAAATTCTTACAGAATGCAGCTTGGGCCTTAGAGCAAGAGGGAAATAAAGCAGTAGATCACCAGATGAATTCTTGTCTCCAAATCAATTAATTGATCTGTTATCAAGTATAAGAAATATGCAGATTATGAAAGACAGGAAAAGAATAGGGAACCAAGCTTCCAAAATAGCTTTTAAATACTTTTTCTCTTAACTGTGTCAAGGAAGAGAAATGCATAATAGGGGGAGGCCTCCACAAGAGCAAACTAAAGAACTATTGTTCTCTAATGACTTTAAATAAGCTTTTTAGGCTTACATGTGAATTAGAATTTTGCTCTTCCTCCTTATGAAAAAAAAACCCAACAAAACCACTCTTGATTTTAGTAAGATATTATTCTATTCTAATGACAATCAAATCTAGTTAGGTATCAATCAAAAGAACAAATCCATTGCAAAAGATTTCTTAAAAGGTATTCTGGGTTTCCAGTACAGCTGCTTCCCTTTTCAGTAGGAAGATTGAGTCATTAACCCTCAAATCAATCCTCAACTTGGAATTGCTAAGAGTTGAAACAAAAACTACCTTTCAACATGACTGCCTCAGTAACTTAACAACAAAAGTCTCCCCTACCTAGCACAGCATTTTATGCAAATTTACAAATTCAGATGTATAAGTGGACATGGAGAGTGATTTAATTAGACATTTGTATGTGTTCATTATTTATTTTGCAAGTGCTGTGAAGGACAGAAATATGCTGAACAGCTTAAAACAGAAGGTATTGGAATTATTGATAATGAACAATTTTGTTCAATATTAAACAAAAAGTAAGGGTTGAAAGTTTGTAATTTTAAAAACAATTTATAAAACACAGAAAAATGAGAAAATCAGTTTTTCTTACACCTAAATTCTGTATGTATTTTCATAAATGACTGTAGGCTTTGTCTTTCCAGTATATATTTTTATTATGTCCTAGCTGTGGTGCTGCTACAAAGCTGTTTCCAGCAGATGATCTTTCACGTCGGTTTCCAGCTAAACTTTACAGCTTCTTGACTGAACCAAGTTCCTTAAAAAAACCATGACTGATTCATGTCATAGCAAGCTCTTCCTTTTAATAACCCTGCTGTAGTTCTCAGACAGACACTGACAGAACCATTAAAAGGTAGAGAAATCACAGCTCACTACTACCCCCTTTGATTTAAATAGCCAAATAGATAGTATACACAAAAAGATCCCAGAAGAGGAGAGCTAAAGTAATTATTTTGAAAATAAAGTTCTTGAAGCAATGGCGAATACACAAAATAAGCACAAAGAATATCCATCATGGTGCAGTGAAATGTGATGAAATCTCACATATATCATTAGCAAATGCAAGCTGAATTCATTCCATGATGCTCCTGTCTTCCAAGTAACTGCAACAGCAAAAGAGATGTTGCTGCTTCTTCTGGGATAAGTGAAGGCTAAAAAAATGATCCATTACAGTTTTATGTTCTTCTGGTAGTACTATAGATTACACATACTATTTAGTTCTTAAAAAAAAAATTGATCTGAAACCTCCTAATAGTAACCTAATTTCTACACATGCAGAATTTGCGTTTCAAATTACTTAATGTAGAGAAAGTGTGTAAACTCCCTTTAAACCTAACAGCTGTCATTTCACCACTAACAAATTTGGCAAAAGCATTTCTAGGTATGGTGGGAGAGCACTTGTGAAGACAGCTTGCTCACCATGTAACACTGCTGATTTATGAAGCAAGCTATGCTCCAGTCAAGGGGGACAAGATTTTACACAGGCACAGAGCCAGCAGAGATCTGAATGACTGGACTCCCTGAAAGCCTGCTGCCTTCCACTTGTGGGGAAAAACCCCTCTATTTCTAGCATAATCACCCTCTCCACCTGAACATGTTTCCCAGGTCCATCTTCTGCCTGAACTGTCATATAGGAAAATCTCATTCTTTTTGTCTTCCGCTGAAACTGCAACACTGGTGACAAGGAACCCGTGTGTGGGGGTGGTACATGATTGCAAGGGAAACAGATGGTCTCAAGCTGAGAAGTCTGGTATTTAACATGCTTTTATAACTACCACCGCGGGCTAAAACCAAACATTTCAGGAGGAAGAATTATTTCATGGGAAGATTGCAGCAGACCATGTCAGGAAATCTCTTTTTTTATTCCTGGCATAGCCAGTGGTGTGAACACAAGCAAGCGAGAGCCTTTGTATGTCCAGAGGTCTTGCTGCTGAAATCAATTATGTGCCCAACAGCTCTTTGCTGCCCTTGAGATGGTAGATGTTCTATGCATAAACGTCCTCTGCTCTCGGACCAAATTTACTATGAGAAGTGCACAGACAAATATGTTTGCAGAGAGGTAGCAGAAGGGAAGGTTTTGTGTTCTGCTGAGGGGTGACTCCACACTGCTGCCAGATTGGAGAAGGAGAGGGGATACTCAGAATACCAGATTTTTTTTTTTCTGATATAGGTCAAGTTTCCACCACCTGTGGGTAGGGAAGCACATGTAACCCACCTACAGAATTCCCTGCAGCCCAATTTCCTGGCTCCATGCAAGGAAGTGCAAGGTTTCACATGCATTACATGGGTTACATGTGGCATTACAGGAGAATGTCCTGTCTTCCACAAAGATAAACCACCAATCTCACAAACAAGGCAGCATTTTTTCATTAAAAGCTACTGGGTCACTTTATAATTTCAGGTGAATTGAATCTATTAGAGAGATTCACACTTTGGAAATACAACTCTAAAGAAAATAAATAAAAACAAACAGGAAGACTTCAAGGTACACTAGCTGAAAAAATTATCTCAGAAGCAAATGCTTTTAGAAGCCGCAAACATGTACAATTAGAAGCGTTTTTGAAAGCTGAATGCCTAAATAGCTGTCAGCAACTTCACCAGCAAGTGTAAGTTATTTACAACAGCAAACAGACAGATTATCAAGATAACAGAAGCACTGATTAATTGTGTAGCCTAAACTGGCAATAAAAGCAGAGTAGAGCCCTGTATGTGTGAATATTTATTTTTAAATAGGTATGTTTCAGTTCCAAGTTTTCCTCTTTTAGTTGTTATCATTTAATAATAATTGAATCAAATTGCTCTTTTAATTTTTTTAAATGTTTAGAAGTAAAAATCTGACTTTGTAGATAGCCTCCTCAAGAGGCTATCTTTTCAAATCTCTGAATACCACTGAAATACAGAACAGAAACTAAGAGCTATTTTTGAGTTGCTACAACAGTTACAAAATAAGATGCTTGCATGCCAATATTCTTCCATAACATCACAAAATTCAAGCAGAGATTCTAAAATATTTTATAGCTCTCAGTATAATTTAGGTTAGGATCTATTAAATTTTGGTAAGTATATGGTATGTATATATATATATATTATTCATGCCATATTACATGTATTATGTACTATTCTTTAGAGACAAATGGAACATCTCAGAGTTTCCATGTTCAGTGGTTTATATTCTGAACCTTTTCTAGCTGTACAGAACTTCTGAAACCAATGAAGAATAATTTATCTTCAATATACCTACTGTATACTGGTTTTTACTGTGTGGAGTCCTACACGACAAGACACAAAAAGTGCTGAAGGTGAACCAAGTCAGTTTGCAGAAGCGACTTGAAGTGAAGCTGGCTTTAGATATTGCTGAACAAGGAAAGTGGCCAGTCCTTCATCTCTGTACTGATGCTTGGACGACGACAAGCTTTCTGTGGTGGTGGCCACAGCAATGGAAGCAGGCCAGCTGACAGTGGTGTGATACACCCCTCTGGGATGCTGAATTATGGCAAGATATTGCTGCTCAGGTAGAGAATGTGATTGTAAAAGTACCTCACAAGATGCTCTGTATCTAAGAGTTGGGGCACTGAAGAACACTGAAAGAATGAACAGGTGACCAAGCTGCTAGAATTGAAGTAGCTCAGATGGAGCTGGGAACACAAGAGTTGGCTATTTTTATACCTTGATGGGCTAATGACACATCAGGACATTTAAGAAGGCATGAAACAGAGAGATGGGCTTGTGGCTAAGGGGCTGAACTTCAGTATTGATGCCATTGCACAGGTTATCCAAGAATAACGTGCTCCATAATCAAACTAGTAAAGCAGATAAAGACTTTTTGGTATAGAGGGTAAAGGCTGAAATAATATGGGTAAGCCTGGCTCATTATATCACACTACCACGAACCTGTTTCACCATGTGGTTACAATGGTGGAAGTGACACTGGATGGTTGGAAACATACTGTGTGACCCATGCCACTGGTTGGAATACTATCCTGGGCTTTGAAAAGCAGGTTTTATGGTCACACACAGCACCCTTGAAAGAACTGAATCAGAAAACAGGACTCATTTCCAGAAAGAACTGAATCAGAAAACAGGACTCATTTCCAAAACAATCTCATAGACATGTGGCATTGAAGGAGTATATCACATCCCATATCATGTACCAGACTCTGGGAAACTGAATGATGATTGATGTTGCATGTAGTGGGAATTCTTTATATCTGGAATCCCTTGTTGCTAGCCTGCCCTAGGAACAAGGGGAGGAGCTCACTGCAATGTTAAACCCTACAAACTGGCCCAAAAGGTCCAGGGGTAGAGTGAAATGTATATACCTTTAAACTGTTGTAACCCATGATCTGGGTTGTGTTTTATAGGAATTACTATAGTATTAGCTAATTAAACCAATAAAGGACAAGCCTTAAAAGAAGCACTTGCAATGAAACAGTGACCAGATCTGAGTTGCCTTTGGTGCTCAATGCCTCCATGCAGCACATCCCTTCTCCTGTCCTGAGTAACCAATAGAACAGATGGAGCACCAAGTCATGGACCAAATTAACTCGGTGGACATTTGTAGATATTTATGGACGTTTTACAGACACTTCACAGGGGTGATCCATAGACTAAAAGCAATGGTATCTCTATATTGTATTAAAGGTCCTACACCTAGCCTGTGGCAATCTCAGGCACACCTACACGTTGGGTTGAGAGAAGCCCTGTTAAGAAAGACTTGGGGGTGATAGTCGACGAAAAACTCAACAAAACGCAGCAACGTGTGCTTGCAGTCCAGAAAACCAAGCAAACCCTGGGCTGCATCAAAAGTAGTGTGGTCAGCAGGTCAAACCAGGTGATTCTCTCCCTCTGCTCTGGTGAGATCCCACTTGGAGTGCTGTGTACAGTTATGGTGTCCCAAACATAAGAAGGATATGGAACTGTTGGAGCAAGTTCAGAGGAGGGCCATGAGGTTGATAAGAGGACTGGAACACTGAAAACAGGATGAGAAAGCTGGGGCAGTTTATCCTGGAGAAGAGAAGGTTGTGTAGAGACCTTATAGCAGCCTTCCAGTATCTGAATGAGAACTAAAGGAAAACCAGAGAAGGTCTCTTCATCAGGATGTGTAATGGCAAGACTAGGAGTAATGGGTACAAATTAAAAGAGAGAAAATTTAGGTTAGATAATAGGAAGATTTTTTTTTGTTTTGAGAGGGAGACACCAAAACAGGTTGCTGTGGGAGGCTGTGCATGCCCCAGCCCTGGCAGTGTTCGAAGCCAAACTGGATAAGTCCTTGAACAACCTGGTCTAGTAGGAGGTGTCCCTGCCCAAGGCAGGGGGAACTGGGACTAGATGATCTTTAAGGTCCATTAAAACCCCTTAACATTCTATGGTTTTACGATTATATGATGACCAATGGGGATCATGGTTAATGAGGATGCATTGAAATTTTTGAGACCTGAACATGACTTAAATGGAATAAGAAGTTACAAGTCTGTTGGTTTTGGCCAGATTTAGAGTTTTCTTCACAGTAGCTGGTATGGGACTATGCTTTGGATTTGTGCTGGAAACAGTGTTCATAAATCAGCAATATTTTAATTATTACCAAGCAGTGCTTACAGAGGCAAGGCCTTTTCTGCTCCTTTCTAAACCATGCCAGTGAGGAGGCTGGGGGTGCACAAGAAGCTGGGAGGGGACAGCCAGGACATCTGATCCAAACAGGTCAAAAGGATATTCACAAAATAGGATAATAAGGATATACACAAAATAGGGTGTAATGCTCAGCATATAAACTAGATGCAAGGTCGGCTGGCACACCACTATTCAGGGACAGGCAGCAGTTGGTTGGTGATGAGCAAAATTATTTTCATTTGCATAACTTGTCTTTCATGGGCTTTATTTATCTTCACCTTTGTTATTTTCCTTTCTATTACAATTTATTTTTTCTTATTGTATTTTATGTCAACTACTAAACTGCTCGTCTCAATCCACATGTTTTCTCCATTTTCCTGTTACAAATTCTCTTTCCGCCATCCTGCTGGGATAGGGGAGTAAACAAGGGCTGTGTGATGCTTAGTTGCTGGCTGGGGTTAAACCATGACATGCAGCTACGTGCTCAATATGCTGGAAGTCTAGATACAAGAAACTTATATCCTTATCCCATGAATCACAATGGATATACTTTTTCTAGAACCCAGCTGGCTGAGGTTGCTGGCATGCAGAAAGTCTACCCTTGGCCAGCAGACAACCACATGGATGAACATGTCCTGCTTTTGACTAGCTCTGACAATAACCTGGGGGGTGAGTCAGACTAGTAGGAAAGTATATAAAATGAAGGCACTTGCAATGCCTCTGGGCCCATGCCTCATTCAAGCTCAGAGACCTAACATAAATCTTGTTCATTGTTTCTTTCCAGTAGGAGCTTTGTAGCTTCTTTAAGTAAATGCCATTTGATTATTATTTATCATGTCTCCAAAACATTAAATTGCAGAAAAACACCACATCTGCCAGAGGCATGACTCTTGTTTTATGACTGTTTATATTCAATCCTCACCCAAATGTAGGCCATGGGGGCACTACTGAATATTTGTCACACTGTAAGAATACACATGAAAATTGTTTGGGCTATCAAAATAAATGACTCATATACTGAAGTGACAGATTATGCTACCTTCCCTTTAGGAAAATCCCAAGAAAGAGATTTGATGGCTGATGTGCTGCTGCTCATGCCAGTGTTGTTTTCTATAACAGTTACATGTACAGCTAATCTCATGTCAGTTTTCATAGTCACAGCTGGGCAATTCCTCAGGTTTATGTACAACAGGATGTGTGAACTCCTCTGACATGATAAACTTTCCAGATACTCCAAATTGCATTGTACTTCCTACAGATCTTGGCTGAACACAGGCAAAGATGCCAGATTTACTTTCCCCACAGTTAGTAGTTTGTTTAACAGTGGAAGCTTTTGCTAATACCAGTAGTCTTAAACAGCTTTATAACAGTTTCTTCTTACTGATAAAACCAGAGTAATTCTGGTTACTGGTCCTTAAGCTGTAAAAGTCAACCCTATTTGGTTTGTGTGTCTTCTACATCGGAAACAATTTTCTCTAAATAGAGATGCACTTTGAGTTTTTCAGTTTGTTCACAGAGAACAAGAGAGAATGGCAGACTGGTTTCTATGCAGATGGGTTTGTCCCCATTTAAAGTATCCTCAGTGTCTATCAATTAGGCCATTTCATTAAGGCCTTATCAACCGTATGTACCATTCCTCTACTGTATTTACTTACCTTTTTTATTGTGGAAACAGGGAAACTCACACACAAGAATCATTGCTGAGCAAATCAAATCTTACTTGAAAAGTAAACAACAAGAAAGAACATTCAAGAAAGGTAGTTACTAGGTTCAGTCTCACTACTACCACTACAGTAATAAGGTCCCTCTTCACCCCAAATTCTTTTTGCATCCACTTAGGAATACAGTGAGGAGCACACCTCTAGGAAAGACATCTGCTCTTACAGAATGAAGAATAAATCATGTTGTGTTTGATATTTACAGTACTGTTACAGCTCTTGGAATATGAATATTTTACACCATACTCTAGGTATTTGTGCATATACGTACAAACTTACTGTTAATAAAAATATAAATACATGTCAGAAATACATTTTATTACTTTATGTATATCTTTTATACTTGTGACATGTCCTTACTGTTTAGCAGCACACAAGTGAGAAGTTACTGTGTCTGGTGTTGCCTGTGATAATTTACATCTCCCTAGGGATAAGGGTGCTAAGCTTTCTTCAAACCACTTATTCTTGGCACCAAAACTGAGCAATTACAGCTATGTCTCACACTTTGTCTTTTAAGGATGTGGCATGTTTATTACTTGCAAGAGAAAAATGACTCCTACAATGATGTTTTAAAATCATTTGGTTCAGACTAAACAAAGTGCTGTCTATAAAAGGCAAAGTTAAATTTGTATACAGCTTCTATCTCTATGGTATATGATCACAAAAGCCCCAGGCAGAAAAGTATTCCTTTCTTGTTCTTGCTCTTAGCAGTACAGAGGTACTACAGAAATTTCAATTAACAGTTTGGAAAAGTTTCTACAAACATTTTGCTTCTGTACTAACAGCTATTGGGTTTTGACCTAGAAATTATTATTTAAAACTCAATTGCAAGTATATATTGTAATGGCAAGTTGCAATCTTCAAAACTACTGGAGTAGCTAATGAGAGTTTGCTTGAGACTTTTAACTTGTAAAATCATAGACTTAGTCCCACATCGCACATGCCTAACATGTAAATGTAAAAATCACAGCAGC
Organism: Pseudopodoces humilis; assembly: GCF_049639895.1. Lineage (NCBI taxonomy): Eukaryota > Metazoa > Chordata > Aves > Passeriformes > Paridae > Pseudopodoces > Pseudopodoces humilis. Next base: position 32,624,677 of record NC_142205.1, read on the forward strand.
TTAGAAAAAGACCTCAAAACAACTACATGCACATAAACAAATAGGAAATTGGTCTTCAGTTGCAAAACAAAACATGTAACACTGAATGCATAAAGCTGTCCAGTAAAATATATTCATTGCATCAAATGAAGGATATGATAACTACAAGTACTTTCCATAAATCTGAAAAGCAATGTAATAGAAAACAAACAGCCAATAAAATATGAACAATTTTGAAAAAATAACTCAATTATTATTAGTTCAGATATACAAAATTATATTGGTCTCATTAATCAGTTCAAAATGTTGTATTAATGAACAGAAATTACACTCTTGGTAAGGTCTTTCCTTTACAAGGTAGTTAGTTCTGTAGAGTCAGTGTGTCTGCTTTCTATATACTGAGTAAGGAAACTACAGAAGAAAATATAATAAAAAAATATAAAGGGTCATACAGACTTGAAGGATTGTAATAATGAGAAAACTATGACTTCTTTTTTTTCCCCCACAGTTCTTTATGTGATTCATTGTTAATCTAAATATACCCTGGATAATTCACATTGTTCTATTGCACAGAATTTTATTGCACCATACACGTAATAATGACATACTGAATGTATTAACATATGGTTGAGAAATATGATAGAGAAATTACTGGACTGATAAACTGATAACATAATCACAAGTAAAATTCTTGTAAGTTTGTAAAATATGACAGGAGATGAAAAAAAATTATAAGTTACTTTTCTTGTGCCTTAAGAAAAGCAATTTAAATATTCCCTTCCTTCCTTTAAAAAAAAATAATAGCCTCTATGCAATGAAGTCCCTTAAAAATGCAAATACCTGAGAAAAGAAAAAACAAAGCACAATAGCAAATATGCAGACACAAGCACTCAGACATGTTGAAGATGTTTCTATTAGCATACAAGACAATGATAAAATACTGAAGAAAGAATGGTGAAAGATGTTTAGAACAAAATTGATAAAAAAGACTGACAAGGGAAGGACAAAGACACCTGAGAGGAACTACTGTCCTAGGACATAAAAGCAGCAGCTATCTCGTTCATAAAATTTTCTTCAAAGAGCAATTCTGGATTTCTTTTCTTGTTTGGCTTTTTTTCCCATTGGCCACCCTCCAGGGTGCCTCAGACCTTTACTGCCCATACCTTCCTTCCTTTGGAGCAGACTGGTCCCAACCACAGCACTAGAGCATAGGGAGAGACCCTGGGATTGCTTATTTATGCCATGGATGTTCATCCACTGGGCATCACAAGGGCAGCTAATTCCCTGAGACCACAGGAGCCCTCTGGAAAGCACCTGTACAACCGAAGGCTGCTCTGCAGCGCTGCCACGCTCATGTCTGGAGGGTGCACAGCTGAGAGCACCGTGCGCCTGGAGCAGGAAGGAAGGAACCCCAGGGCCCTCAGATGCTGCTGGACAGCCAGCTGGGGTGCTGGGAGGTAACTTTTGAATTAATTGCTGGACAAAATGCTACTGAGCTCTCTCTTTGGACAAGCGTTCCTTCAGGGGTGGAAAACACCCTCAGGTGTGATCTCACCTGTGTGTAATGTGAGAGTTGCTAAGGCAGTGGTGTGTGTCCAGACAGGTTTTTTTTTGATAAAAGCTTCCATACTGTAAGTAAAATCCTGCATGTTTTTTCCAACACTTTTAAACTCTTTTATCCTTTTGTCCAACAGTTAATAATTCATCTCACATGCAGACACAACTGTGTCACTCTCACTGCAATCATATCCTGATGCCACACTAATATTATGCCCTTCCACTGATTCAAAAAGCATTCTTATGCACAGCACTTCTGCTGAAATCCTGCTTGCTGACTGCCTTTCAACTCTTGAACAAAAATACTCTCTCTAACAGGATGAAGTGAGCATGAAACACTACAGAAAACACAGTTCCTAATACCTCTTTCAGTAGTTCATTTATATCATTAATTTCTTCAGAGAAATTTGAAATTCCAAACTTGACATATGTCTGTTAAATATATGAATTTTAAAATATGATCTAATAATATTAACAACATTTGGGGGGAGCAAGATCCTTATTTCTGGAACAGATTTGTTTCTGCACCAATTGTTAGCTTCAGCTATTAAAATCTAGCCATTTGCACAATATTATGCCTTAACAGCAGGTGTACAAAACTGTACAAAGTGGAAACAAAAATGATGGAGAAAATGGTACAAGAAAAGCACAAATCCAGATGTTAACTTTCACAGAGTGAGTGTAAAGAGCCACTTCATAACAAACTCACACATTAAAGACTATATTATTTCAGGTCAAGTGGAAGCATCTCATCAAGAAGTCTGAAACCAACTACTCTATAGCAAAAATAGTCACATTTGGGGAAATTAGTGCCATTACCAGTACCAAGATCTCAATGATTTCTGCTTTTAATCCTTTTGTAAGGCTATTAAGGTAACCAGGAACATCTCAGTTCCCTGGGGCAGATGAGTAGCCTAGCACCCAAAAGGTTAATATTATCCTGCTCTGTTAAAACCACATGAGATTAATACTTTTCTGTATCTTCTGGCCTCTCTACAGCTGCAAATTCTCCCAATAGCCAAAGCAGCCATCAAGAGAAAAGACTGTGTGGTTTTTTTTGATCAATTTTCATCTCTTCTAATAGCTTTCCTGCCACAAGAGGGTAAGAAGGATCAGAAGCAGGCAGGATGTTAGTTTTCATCCCCAATTATAAACGAACTACACTTTTAAGTATTCCTGTTTGTGTTTTTGCTGATCCTTCTACAAGATGTCTGGACTATTCCCAGAACAGAAAAGGAGGGTTAAAGAAAATTCTCAATTAAAAGTGTTGTAATATGGATTAGAAGCAAAATTCATATTTTTTTGTTTCAAAAACCATACACATTGCATAGCATTCCATTCCTTTAATGTGAAGACACTAATATTAAAAAAGAAATATGACATGGTTACTTTAATTATGTAGAACTGTAATTGGCATTTATTGCGTCGGGCTTCAGAGGGATAGGAGCATGGGGTGGAAGCTGATTTTTTCATTAAACAGCTGCCCCAAGGCAGATACATTCTGAACAAAGCACCTTTTCATGAGATATACCTGTCCCATGGAGAGAACAACAAAGAGAATGAGGAAGGGGACGTAGGAAGCCTGAACAAGGAGAGAATGATATGAAAAGAGTCCATTAAAAAAAGAGAAAAAAAGGATAAAAGAGAAAGAAGTAACTAGGATGGAGCGGCATGGTATGGTCTAATAAAGGTTAAATGACTTAATCAATAAGAAAAAGATGCTTTCAAAGAAGAAGGGCAAAAAGAGGGAATGGAAGAAATTAAAAGAGCACACTAAAAGGATAAAAAGGATTAAAACTAAGATGGAACAAGAGGAAAAAAACCCAACACCCAACCTCTCCAAAGAATGAAAAGGAAAAGGCAAAAAAAAAATCACATCCATGCATACAGATCACTCCAGGGAGTAAAAGGCTTGTGCCTGTTTGCACCTATTTTATTGTAGATTTGACTATATGGCATTCCTCAGCACTTTTAACTGCTTAAGGAGCATTAAACAGATGAGTCATGAAGGATGAAGTTAAGGACAGGGGTCCAGGAAAATCTCTACTTTCTCTTCTAAACTCACTTCTTCCTGCTTTGCCTCAAGGTGGCTACAAGCAGTTTGGGTCTGAAAGAGCCTGAAAAGAACATCTCCCTGCTTTTTTTCTTCCGAAGATGATGCATGGTATTAGAAAAAAATGTCCTCTAATCAGTTGCGTAAGGTTCTAGTGAAATGGGGGAGTCATGTCTGCTCCTCAGTAAGACATCTGAACAATGTCAGAAATGGATATGGGGTGCAGATGAGCAGACTCCATTTTTCACACAGTTAGTTTTCCACTGATATTCCACAGCAGCAATGGAAATCTTTACTCCTACCGTGGCAAACAACAACTACACCAAGAAAAAGGAATCTAGTTTTCTAGTGTGTTCTTTGGATTCAAATCAGAGGCCTTGCTGCATCACCACCTGGCTTTGCTCCTATCTCAATGTCTCTATTAACAGACAGTTATGGCAAGGGGCAAGGCCCTTCCCTTCCAAGATTCAGACAGTGTAATGGAAACACCACACCATTTTAGGATGTTAACCCTCAAACCAACAGAGCTCTGCACTTGGAGGCAGAAATCATAGCAAAGGAGTTGTCTGGTACTTACATCAGCAGAGAGCATTGTATTGAGTGGTGGAAATACTGCATCTGCATCTGTTCCTTTGCTACCCAACATCTCCAAAAGAACCAAATAGCACTAGAGCAGCACTGATAACAGCGAAAGAGCGCTGCATCTAGAGGTTCCTGTACTTCATACCTCTTAAGAGGTTTTCCCAAAGGCCATCTGCAAATGCCACTGAATTGTTTAAGTCTTTATAACCACAGGAATATGCCTTTCACATTTCTTTAAATACATTTTTAGTTCTGTTGCAATCATGGGAGTGCAGTAACAGGAAATGGAAACATATGCATATATTAACTACAACTTAATTCTGCCAGGATATAAGACATTATTTGCACTTGTGCAAGTTGAGAGTCACTAATCATCATCACCAAGATGAAAGGTTAGTACATTGTTTATAGACTATTTAGTATTCACATTTGATTATTTCAGGATTAGTGTCAGAAAAATTATATACTACTAACCATACACAACCCCCCCCTCAATCAATCTTTTAATCATTCTCTTGATTTTCTTTCTGCCTTCAAATTTCTTCAACTTTTTGTAGAGGCAGTATCCTATCTATCACTCAGAAATACATAAATACATGGTAGTTTAAGGTTACAGGTGCAAAATTTATAGCCACTGTCTGCTTCTAAGATACGATAGCACAGATTAAATCTGGGGCAGCACACCATACAAGAACATCAACATTGCTAAAGCATGCATGAAGGATACAGAAGCTTCCCCAACCTCCCTAACACAGAACTGGTACTACAGGGTATTTTCTTTTAGAGATATGTGGTTTAAATGCCTAAGTATATGCATTTCATTCTTTATTAGTTTGAATTTTTACTCTCATGGAATTTTATATACACAATGAGGAAAAAACATCTTGTCTGTTGTGGCCATGATCATAGAAAGTTATTATATGATAATGAAGCAAAGCTGCACGCAAAGCTCAAGACTGTTTCAAAAGACCTTCCAGATAAATTTATTTAACAGAAATATTGATCTGAGTATTACTAACGATAAAGCAACTAGGTGAATCTGGGCAGGCTGTAGTGTTTTACTTGGTTGTTATTCTGCTGGTCTTTCTCTACAAAACCAGTTGTTTAGAAAGTCTAGCTAACAGTATAAAGTCTCTGTAATAGGGCAAGGAAGAATTTCCCTTTCAGGCTCAACACAATGCAAGCACACTGGCTGATTCCTCCACCCTGCCTAGGAAGGTCCCTCAAGGCCTCCAGTCCAGAAGGCCTGCAAAGCAGTTTATTCTGGAGGGCTTCCTGGAAGCTAGAAAGGAGTTTTAAAAATATCTAACCCATCCTCTATCTCTGCCTTCCTGTTTACTGGCTTAGGTACACAACAGTAGCCAGAATTCACTACATTTAGGAGAGAGATCAAACACTTTTAAATGGCACACTAGATTAAAATAAGAAATAATTCAACTTGAGTGAGGAAGAGATCCATACATGATGCTGTGGTGCATTCTGATGCCAATTACTTTGAGTTATTCATACAAAACTATAAACAAAAAGAAAAATATTCCACATTACACACCACTGATTAAAGGCCTTGAGGAAATAGATTGGGAAGGACATCTAAAGAAAAATACTGCAGTGAATTTTGAAATTTTGAGAACCATATATTAAAAGGCATACGGAACAACTTTATATTGTATCTCTTGAAAATGCACAAAAAGTACTTGAAAAAGACCTATTATTTTTGCATTAGCCAGGTAAATATGCCAAAAATTCTGCATACATGAAGACACATTAAAGTCTATAATACTTTGAAATTGAAAATTATAAGGTATCAATTATTGTTCCTATTGGTGGATACTTTTTTTTTGAGCCTTACTATATATTCTGATGTCAACAATATTAAAATGAAATGCTCCTTTCTAATTTTTCAGTACCAATAAAAATAAACAGATCTTTGGACATGTATCAAACATTCATAACAAACAAGTTCTTTACTAACATACTGCTGCTTTAAGAAACTGTATCTTTCAGTTTCTCCATTTCTTTAACTCCCATCTACAGTGCCTTCTGGCAAATCAGCAGCATGTCGGAAAGGGGTGAAGAACATGAAGATATATATGTGTGAATTACATGAAGTCTGTCGCTCCCTCTATGCTATATAATTTTGGCCAGTAAAACAATGTAAGTAAGTACTTAGCTCCAAAACCCCATGTTGTGCATCTTGCCCCACTAGCAATTACAGGAATAGTCCAGCTGTAAAAACCTGATGGAGACACTGTGCAGATTCAAAGAAGCAAAAGTGCAATTCATTAGAAGTGCTTCACTTGTTTCCGAAGCAATTTTGAAGCTGGTGTACACAGAGATGGCGTGCAAAGTCACTCCTATCCTCACCTTTTCACCACTCAGCAGAGGACAAGCTACCAGAAAGTAACCCAGAGACTCAAGAAATACCACAGACAGTATTTTAAAGCTTTCCTGAACAAAATGTAGTACACAACTGAGAAGAAAGAAGGGAACATTCCACAAAAAACACCTTGTGGTCTCTGCATTTAAGAATGAACAGTAAAACAAGCCCACTCACACCAACAATTAGCAACAAAATCAAGGGAAAGCTTTACTCTTCCTTGAACTTTCTGAATGAACTAAAAGCCTCAACCAGCAGCAGCTGGTATTTTGTACTCAGTGATAGCCAAGTCAGCCTCCTGTATATTTAGATATAACATGCTTTATTACAAATAAATTCCATTGTATGTTGGTTGAATAGCTACTCCAGTGTTAAACTGAAGCTTCAAGAAATGCATACAAAGTAATATTTAAGAGACCATTTCATGTGGAGTCTCCAGGTTATGGCAAGAATGGGATAAGTTTACTGCTGATTACTGCAAAACAGAGTACCTTTCAACACAAAGATGAGTTGGACTGATGGCAAAATTTACAGTAACTGACTTCCTTTTAATTTGCAAGTATACTGCAATTACAGAACTTTGAAACCGAGGACTTTGTTTTATTTAGTTTTTTAAATGACAACAAAGTATCCTGTTACATAAACAGAGCTGTTCTTTGACACTGCAGCTTGCTGCTAACTGTTATGGGATTTATCTTCAAGAGAAGAATAGCAATAAAGAGACAAATTAATTCTGTTTTCTGTAACTGTAGCAGGGATACTAGTGTAAACACACACAATTCCCATGGAGAGAATATTTTCAGTCTTTTGTAACAAATGATCATCAACTTAGCAGACAGAACCATCCTTACTTTTTTTTTCCTCTCCCTCCCTCCTGGCTCAGAGAACATATCTCATACCTATAAATTCTAACGATTAAAATAATTCTACCAATTACTTTGCTGCATTCCAGTATGCATAGTCAAGTATGTAATGCAATAAACTATGCCTGAATGGTCTGTTTACCCCAAAGCAAGTTACAAGGAAAACTCTTTCGCCTTAAAGGACTTGTCTCTTTGGAGCGTGCAGGCTGGCAAAAAGCCAAGGGAAGCTGGTGCTTAAGCAACCAAGACTGAGCAGTGCCTGTGTGCACTGCAATCTCAGCCAACCGCAGTAAATGTTATTGGAGTTTTTGTGCTGTAAAATTGCTGCTTTCATGCCCACTGCATCTGACAATAGGAATCCTTGGCCTTGCATGAGAAAGGAAGGCTGATGTGCCTTCTAGTCAGATCTCTGCATCCTTAAAAAGCAAGGTTTCTACTCCTGTGTACTCCTAATGGGTTAGTGACAAATAAATTCATGTCAATGCTACATCAGACACAGAAAGATACTAAATGGAGAAATCTTTGTGTATGAGACAGAAGAGCAGAAAACCCATGCTTTAAGCACAGTCATTAAGCTATTAAAACTATTGATAATACTTAAAGGATGTTAAAGGTGACAAATGTATAGCCTTTCCCTTTTCAAAGCAACTTTGAGATAAGCTGCTCTCACAATCATTCAATGTACATTATCTTTTTTTTGCTTAGTGACTCAAAATCCTTAGCATTTCTCCTATGGAAGACTGCAACAAGCATCTGCCAGCCAAATTTCTGAGAGTCCAGTTTACTTTCAGCAAGCAGCATGTTTAAAGCACTGAAACATGATCCTCCAACTTACAGCTACTGAGAACAGAGCTCAAATGGAAATCAAAAGGAATGAGAAGACAAATCAGAATTTTTAAATTTTTTGTCAAATGACCTCCTTTATTTTTATTTTTTTTTTTTCTCCAGGAACTTTTCAACACTATAGAATAAAACGTATGTTGCAGTTGCATTACAATGACCTGATTCCTGTATTAACCCCCACTAGCAACTTCCATTTAATTCAACAGCAATTCCTCAGAAGCACAGAATCAGGCTGTAGCAATCATTGGAACTATAGAATAAACTAGGTACTTAAAAACAAAGAAAATCAAGATTTTATTAAAACCTCACAATCTTCAACTCATTCTATATTTCTGGAAGAACTTTTGTATTCACAAATCCATCAAGGCTTGGTGAGCATTCAGACCTCATAAGAAAGGTTTGCAAAACTGTAAATTCGGACTGTTGCCACCAAGAGATGAACACATGGGAATGTGTAAGATCTTGAGTCCTCCCTTTTTAAAAATGGCTTTTTAAAAAAGATTTTGTTTTGCAGTACAGAGTTAAAAATACTGGAACTTTCCCCAAAATAAAATAATGAAAAATCAAAATAAAAGAGCTTAATGTGATGATGTGACACACTTGCATCTGCTCTTGATGTCACACAAGTTATTTGCTGTGCACTCACATAACATTTGCTCCTCTGGAAGTCGGCATAAAGAGTACCTGGGTGAAGTCCTCAGATTTATAATTTATAATGAAAATAAATCCTCTATTTGACTGTTTCCTTGTCCTCTTACCTGTATCTGTGATCTGCATTACAGATTAATTTCTACCATAAATTTCTTACACCCTACTCTCTGCAGAACAGCAGTATATCCTCATTCCTGATTGCGACTTCAGGATTCTTCCAATAAACTGTGACAGAATTTAAATTCAAGCTCCTTATCTTGCAATTAGGAATGTCTGTTCTGTAATCAGGCAGTCAAAGGAAACGATGTGTGTGCAAGCACTGGCAAGAGGGAAGGCTGCATTTTTGACTCTTATGTTCATCTATTGCGCCAGGTACATGTTAGTTCACTTCAAGTGAGCTGACATTTGGGTGTAGCATTCTTCCTTCAGTAAAACGGTATTCTGCCTTTATGTTTCACTGTATTTCAGAATGAATTTATCTTCACAGATTTTCTTAAACTGCATGATTTTTTGTAATATGATTTTTGATGGGGAAGGAGGAGTGGAGGAAATGTCTCTACATCAGATCATATCCGCACTACGATACACAGTTGGCAGGTTGTCCCATCTGGCATGCATTCGAGTATAAAATGGATAATTTGTCACTCTGAATCCTTTGATTTGTGAAAAGGCCAAAATCATCTCTGGAAAGATATTTTGCGGCTAATGATACAGGAGGTGTGGGGGAGACTGTTCTTTGAAGGTTACAAAGGCCAGAATCTGAAGAGAAATAATTGGGTCTTGGCTCTTCTATTAAGTAACATATTAAGAGATTGAAAACTACAAAAATCTCTGAAGAGCAAAACATGACTTACAACAATCAGATATGAGAAGTAATTGCCCACCCCTTTGCAAAATTTGATTTTGGAAGGGTGAGGGTGAGATTGGGGAACTGTAATTCACTCTTGGCAAACAGACTGAATGCTTAATTAAACTGAACAAATGTACATTTTTGTACATTAAGGGAACAATGTTGACAGAAGTTTGGCTTAAAAACCAATGAAAGAGGATAAAAAGATGGTTTCATGAAATTGAAATCAAATATCAAAAAGAGATAAAAAATAAACTGGCAAGCATTCAAGACACAATTTTCAAGTTTTTAAGGCAACTACATTCTCCCCAAGCAAGTGGAACAGATAAATCTGTTGATCTATAGTTCCTAAAAGATATTTGCCTTTCTGCAATGTCTGACTTTGGGCCATAAGAGATTTACGTGCTTCTGTAGCTACCAAGGAAGGCTGCAAGCATTGCTACACACTGGCTGAAACAGAACTGTCTCTGGCCTAAAAAAAAAAAAAAAGCATGTATTTTTGTAACATGAACTTATTCTGTATTTACAGAATGCTTGTCAAGTACCTCTATTCAGAATCACGGGCATTGTGAATTTATGAGTATCAAACATTTTTGCTTACAAAATATTTACATGAGCATGTACATGCCCAGAAGACATTGGCAGTTTTCACTGAGAACTGGGAATCTTAGTTTGTAATTTTGCAGGATATAAAATGGTCCAGCACGTGGAAAGGGAAAGTGACTGTTTTGGAAATGATTTATTGTGGAAGGTCTGGACATTTCAGAGTGAGGTTTGGGCTACAGGACAAATCATTTTCTGTTACACGTGAACAGGCAATGCATTTCAACATGCAGGCTGCCAACACAACACACTTAGCCTTAGCTTAGTATGAAAATCTCTGACATAAAATACAAGCTCAGATGCACCCGATTTGAAATGCACACAAGCATTACAAGAAAATCTCCAGGAGGTTATCTCAGTCCACCTTCAGCTAACTGAACCTAGGTTTGTTCTCAGCAGTATGAGTTACATTTTTATTTGTTTTAATTTCATGTTACAAAGTGACAGAGCATCTGTCACTTTCTTGGGACAGACTTTGATCTCTTAAGGCAGTTCACTGTTAAACTGTTAAAGTTTTTCCTAACTATATGCCTAATCTTTCCTTGTTGTATTTTCATCCTGTTACTTTTAATTGTATCCCTGTACCACATGCAACATGTTTCATTCTATCCTTGGTTATTGGCTTCTCTTGGCCAGCAATTAAGTATTCCTTAGGCCACCTATTGAGCCGAAGTTTAACCTCTTACCTATTCCCATACAGTAATACCTCTAACCACATAACTGTTTTCATACAAATATCTCAACATTAAAACAAAGAGCAATAAGAGAATTTGACAGCAACTTTGGAAAAGCAAGATGCCTGAATTCCAAACTTAAATTCCATTGATGCTATGTCTAGGAATCCCTCTTCGCTGATATATATGTATACCCAGCTTAAACTGTACTTGTGAGTCAGACCATGTTGCAGATTAATGCCTAATTAAAACTCTCTATGACCATTTCTCCTTAGATTTTTCCAGAACACACTGCACTTCAGACCAGCTTATATTTTTCAACTATAATTTTATTTTATTAGTTTCTGACTATATAATTAATGATCTTTCCTTGCCCTCTTCTATTAACATTTTGTCTCTAGTTAGCACTCAGAACACTTGCTATTTAGTATCATTGGGAAATTTTTAGTGCCATTTTTACTCCTTCTTTCATATAACTAACGAGATTGTTAAATAAAACCAAGATTTTAGCATATCCCCATGGTGTTCTTCAATACAACTCCTCCTAGTTTGAACTATTAGTCCTAATTTATTAACACAGACTATTTCAAACCAAGCAGGTCTGAGTTAATTTTGCAAGTAACATGTCTTAGGGCCAGTGTCAGAGCTGAGGACAAATTGTGTGTACTGACAAAATCTAATTTACTCTGAATTATGAGATAAGAGATAAAAATCTCATTAAACAATGTGTAAGACAACAATGAAAATAAGGCATGTGGATACCCTCAGAGATTCCAGATGACTGACAGTTCTGAGTATGATGAAAAGGAAAAGAAGTAAATATATACACTTCACTGAAAAAAACCTAAAGAGCTTTTAAGCATTTAATCTCGTGACCTCATGTTTGTTTCCTTGTGTCCTAGAACACCCCCATACCCTCTCCTTTTGTTCCCCAATAATCTGAACTAGTAAAATACTGTTCATCAGAGCATGGTGCTAATAACACCAAGGTTGCGGGTTCAATCCCTGTGTAGGCCGCTTAAAAGTTGGGCTTGATGATCCTTGTGGGTCTCTTTCGACTAAGAATATTCTAGGAAATCAAAATAACTCCTTCTGTGAAATTACATGGTAGGTGACGGCCTGACTGCCAAGTCCTAGTTCACCAGCACATGCAGTTTCCTTTGTGGAATAACTGGCAGAGCAGAGATGAAATAAGGACTGGGAAGTGTTTAGTAGGCACTAAATCAGGACTACCTGAAAGCCACACAAGGTAATTCCACATTGGCTAAGACTTAATTTGCCATGGGCGTTTTGAATATTCACAGGTTATTTCCAACCTTCTCACAAGTCAGTTGGGTATGAAGGGGGAAATCCCATTTTCCTCTTCCCATCCTCACAGGAGCTGCAAGGGAAGAAAAGATGCCTTAAAAGTCACTAGCATCTTCCACTAACTTATGGCACAAACCCCTGTGTATACTTCCAATCACACTTCCATTTAATTTTGCTCTTGGTGGAAAGAAAAATGTCGAAGTGAGGCAGATTGTTTAGTTATGCTGGTTATACATGAATTGTGGTATCTATGCAGAAAAATAAACATGAGAGATGGAGTGAAAATCTGATGAGTAAAAAAACCCTAACAAACACCTAATAAAATTCACATCTATGCTCTGTACATGTGTCTTTATTAGTGCCAAGCTTGAGCATTGGACACCTTTTCCCTCAGGTACTTGTACAAAAGTAGAGGGTTCTGAAGCTTCTTGGCTTCTTGACATTGTGGGATAATAAAAACAATAATTTCTGTATGGCATATTTTTGTGTAAGCTCTCCCATAAAGTTCTAATGAGTCATCATGAACTAAGTCCTCAATTTATAGAATTATGCCGCAGCACTTTTGGTGTCTGTAGATTGAGATGTCTTACAATGAGACCTCCGAATGCAGAGAGTTCAAATGTGTTTTCATTCAACCAGCTTTATTACATTATTTTTTATCTTTCATAAGTTTGAATTCAGAGTTGTGCTCTAGATTTCCAAATTTGTAGGAAGTCTTAGCCATTTTGAACTGAAAAGCCCATCAATCTGCAATTCCCATGTGGCTGGAGCAAAATCTTGGTTATTGTGCATTACCTGGCAGATCCTTGATCAAGGACAACTGAAAACCAGTTTATACTATATTGAATTTTTTCAGACCTTCCCACTGAGTAAACTATCCTCACTAACTGTTATTAAGAAACATGAGAACTTTGATGCTCAAATGCACTACACAAATGCTGCTGTGAAATACATCCTTCTCTATTTTGCATTTTATGGTTCTCCCATAATATTTCCAATTTAGGGGATAAAAATTCTCAAATCTGAGGTTCTAACTCAGACTCTTCCATTTCATTGTCAGCAGTAAGCATTAAATATTAACTATATCTCATCTTCACACTCTCTGCTTAAACTAAGAATTTAGCATTTTATTTCTCATTATATTAAATTTTGTGTTAAAAGATAAGCTGCTACTAATTTCAATAATTTCCCCTCCAAATTCTGACTAATCTATAACTTTACATGGAAAAAAAATGAAGAAACATATCAAGATGCTTAAATACTAGATGACTTCTATTGTTTATAAGCAGACTTAGTGACATATGAAAGTTTTCCAACTCAATCACATTCAAGAATCCTTTCCTCCCAGCTCCCAGTTCATTCTATTCTCCCTCTCACTTTAACAACTGTTTCATTTCCCTGCACATGTATTAATGTCCCTGTTTCTTATAAACCATTTTGCTGCTCTTTCTAAAAACAATAGACATAGTAAATAAATTGTTAGCAGTAGGCAAGCAGACTGACTGCTGGAACAATTCATATACTGAGCTGCACCCCAAAGAAGAGGAACCAGTAGAGTTAATCAGAGATGCTATGTAGAAGAAGAGATATAACTGATGGTCCTAAAATTGATCTCCTCCTGAATTTCATGACTAACACAATTTCTCATAACTAAATGATTCCTATTAAATTGTCCACAACAGCCCTCACTTGATCTGAATTTTTAAAGCTACTAGTAATACCTCCATGTAGACCTGCTTCTTGTGATAAGCATCTGATAACTCATTTTACTAATTCTCTTTGCTCTTTTAGCTAATTCCAGAAAAGGAAGCTAATTCCCATTGGTTAGAAAAACAAGCTAATCAAATCCAGCATCATAGATTAATATAATTCTACACACATATTCAGGTCCTCTAAATTTTGAGTGAGCTGATCAAATAAAATACATTGATCAAATGAACTCATTCTAAAGGAAAAAAAAAATTAGATGTTTGAATAGACTAAGAAGATGTTAATTTGACTTGCTATTCAAACAAAGTCAATATAACTGAAAGCAGTTCAATGACATAATTGTTTTCAGTCAGCACCTTTTTATCCCTAAATGCTTCAGCAGTGATCCCTCACCCTCTGCCAACATAATCACTGGACAAAGTCACTTGGAATATGATACTGGACTTACTTTGAACCCATTATGATTACATAGCATTGAAAGCTTACATGAAGATGCAAAAGAAAAGACAACTGGTGGAAAAAAAACAAAACCTCTTTCTGTGGAAGTGCTCCATTACTTACCATTTGAGCTAAAGAAAATGCAATAATCAAATAATAGCCTACTAAAGGGCCACAATTAAATGATATTGGCTTGATAGAATTGGTGGGACCCACATACTACAATGCAATGCTACACAACCATGCATATCATCAAGTAGAAGAAAGTTATAGCTACCTTATTAAATTCTGCTTTTTCCTGTTTTACAAAGAACATACTTTTTCACCACCAATAGGCCATCAGCATATGATATGGGAAACCAATCATAAGCAAATCAAGTAGATAATCCAAGCAATATTCATTTATGTGCTAAGTGAAAGGAATCTTTCTTCTAGTAACACAAACCCTCATCCTGCAGCTGATTGTGGAAATGGAAGTCCACTACCTGAACACCTATGATCTATGACCCAGCGGAAAACCAACAAGCCTGACTTAAATTATGGCAATCACTATATATATAGTGTACGTGGTTAGCAAGTTGAAGCACTTCTAAAAACAAGTTCAAGCTTGCAGAGAGAAAGATCATTTGACAGCAGGAACTGCAAACACTTCTGCTACACACATACACTGAAGGGGGTGAATATTGGACATCTGCAAGTAAAGGATACAGGAGGGAACAGTGGGAAGAGAGAGGGAAAAGAAAAACAAGCACATACTTTCAGAGTATGCTGGGTTTTCCTCCTGCTTAGCAGAAGTCTTACAAAGAATGAAGAACTGCCTCAACATATACCACGGTGCTAACTCTGTCCTACTAGTAATCAAAACCCCTCTTACATTGTTCTGCTAAAAGGCCAAGACTTGACTTGACACAGGATCAGATGAAATTAAATTAGTTTGTCTGGGATAAAACTGGTTAAGGAATATTCCTGGAAGTTGGAAAACTCACTGGCAAGCAACTGTTCAAAATTTCAGAAGCAGCAATAAGACTAAAATCTAGAGGAATGATGAACACTTACTAGCTTTCTAAGAGATGCAAGCAGATCATCCCAACTATTCAAAATTTTTAGCAGTTTTGTCTTGCTTTTCCATTTTTCATTTATAAAAGAAGGGTTGGAGGATATAGTAATCTAAATAAACTGACTTATTTAACTAAATCGGGCTACTTTTTGGATAGTGCATATATTTTCTAACTTTTTTTTATTTCGTACTCCTAGACATAAAAGAAAGATAGCATACCCTGATGAAATGCATGAACATTTTTCTGAATTCTTCACAGATTAAATACTGAGCAAGTTGAACATGCAAAAATAAAGTTAGCATAATTTTGAAGATCTTAACTCAAATATGTCAAATTCACATAGATGAGTGCTCTTAGCTGGCCTTTTAGACACAACACTAAAATTCCCCTCAAAGCTAAGAAGAGAAGCTCAAATTAGTGTTCTGCTTGGCAAAATAATTCTGTCCAACCAGCTGATGTGCAATCTGCAGAAAAATATTTCTGCATACTCCCTCTAGTGGTTCATCTGTAGGTGAGATTTTAACAATCAAAAGACAGAAATGGTTCTTAGACTATGACTTGTTCCAAGCTTTGCTGATGTACCTGAGAAGGGCTTCAAGTTAAAAAAAATATTCTTCCAGTCTGCCTACACCAAGAAAATCTGTTCAGTCATGCAACAAAAATGGAAACTTGTGGCTAATATATTTTCTCATATCAAAAGAAACGAGGAAAAAAAGAAAAAAGAAGAAAAAAAAAAGCAGAAAGGAAAGAGGAAGAAAAGAAAAAAAAGGAAAAAAGGGGAAAACGGGAAAAAGGAAAAAAAAGGAAAAAAGGAAAAAAGGAAAAAAGAAAAAAAAAGAAAAAAAAGAAAAAAAAAAGGGGGGAAAAAAAAGAAAATAAAAGTGTGGTTTCTTTGGGCATGATGTTTAAGCAGGCACTGGTGTTTAAAGCATATCACTCCTTTTGCTTACTGATACTGGTAAGGAAGAGAAGCATGGAAACATACATCTCAGAAGGCACCACTGCCTCCTGTCATCTCACAACTCTCTTCCTTTAGAGCTTTTTCCTCAATCTTGAGTGCCCTATCCAGTAACAAAAATCCTGCCCTCCCTCCCTTAGGAAATGTATGGAATGGCTGGAACCTGCTGAACTTGATGAGGTAGTAAAAGGCAACTTCTACATTATTCTGAAGTTAAATATCATGACAGTTTTACTAACTTCAGCCTACCCTTTAAAAAAGTACAGCTAAAGGTTAGTCACTTGCTAAAAACTACATTACATAATAAATCATTAATAGCTACTCCTTCACATAAGCATTGCCTGTTAAATGACTTAAATGAGCTTTTGTATGTTAGCAGTTATTTTCTACTCTTGCTTATCTTACAGTAAAATAGAAACAATTTGCAGCATTTAAGGAAAAATCAGTTTAAAATACAGAGTCATTTTGATATATTTAAGTTTTGTTAGACAATTTCTTAAGAAGATGAAAAATAAAAGGGTATTTAAACTATGGACAAAGAGTCCTCTTCTTACCATGACCTGGGACAGATACTGGATTATCACCAGTCTGTACTAGATATGAGCCGGCAGTATAGTCCTCATCTGTATCAGAGTCCTGAACTGGCTGGCTGGCATTATTACTTAATAACCACCTCTGGTTGTCATGGAGATTGGGTGATGGAGGAGGGGAGTGTAAATGTTCAGTAACTGATGGACTAGATGAGGAGGATGGCATGGGAGGACCTATAAAAAAATAAAAAGTATTTAAAATATGGGTCAAGATATATGAAAAACAAATAATTTATTTTTTGTATCACCAAAAGGTGAACATTCTACTTCAAACAAGAAAAAAAGATGGACAAAGAAAATATGACAATTGCCTGAAATAAACTGGTTTAAGTGCATTAGAAACCATAACACAATGTCATGACTTGATATTTCAATGAACAGTGTTTATTATACAGAGTTGCTTCTTTCAGTGGGACACTCCTGTCTAAAAACTACTAGTGAAAGAAAGTAATACAGATAACCAGGCACAGAGAGAGAAACAGGACCAGTTTTCCAAGCTCACACATAGAGGGAAACTCACTGCTGTAAATTTCTACCACAGGAGTTACTCTGAAAGAACTTTTAGTTTTCAGCAGTGTTTCTCAGACACATATGCTATTTAAAACCCATCAAAATGTTTCTCCTGTCAAACTTGTGTCCATCTGCACAAGTTTTAAAACATGCATACACAATGACTACATCCCATTTCTGCATCTTGAAAGTATCTGAAAGTCATCAGGAAGGACAAAAGTTTTTAAATAAAGCCTTAGGATATGATAACAATGCATTTAGTCCTTCAGTGAAAAAATAATTAGGCCAGAATGCAACAGAGAAAGAGTTACCTAATCCACCCTGTGAACATATAGGTTCTTTATACTCTTTAGTGAGCACAGATCTTAAGAGTAAGACTGCTGGACTACTTTTTTAAAAAGTGTTGTTGCCTGTAAGTGGGGAATGTACCAGAATATGAAGAAGCTTTATTATATAATTTATGTTAAAACCAAAATTAGATTAATCTGCATGGTTATCATTCATAACTATAAATCTAAATTTAAATTAGAGGAAAAGTGGCCTTTTTCATCATATAATGATTTGGTTTTATGGCACTTAGTAGTATAGTTATGCTGGAGACGTGATGTGCTTCTCAATATTAATAAATCATACTGGCACCAGTAGCTTGAATTACCTTCCCTCCACCTCCCTTGTACACTGCTAGAATCCTGCTAATTTTTTTTTCTTTCACATTCAGTTTATAGACCATCTTATGGTATCATATCTCTAAAACATGTTGCCAAGTCCTTACCAATTGGCTTCCTTGGGAAGAAACCTATGACAGCCTCACCACAAACTATTTATTTCATACTTCCACATATCATTTACCCCCTAGTGAACACTACAACATATATTATTACAATTTAAGATGCAGGTTTGGTCCTGGAAGGAAAGTGAGCACTTATTGTTAGTCAAGTAACTCCAGTGTAAAACCCAAGGCTTATAATCAGGGAAATAAAAAGTATGGAGGAACAACATTTTACAGGGCTCAGCTTGTGAATTTAGAAGTAGGGAGTGGGCACATTTTGTAGTTCAAGATAAAATGACAACAGGTTTTCTTGCTACACCTTGATTTTTCACATTGCTTGCTTCAGTAACCTGAATTTGTGGTTATTTGTTGATGGAATATTTAATGCATTATTTATGATATACTCAATCTGATTTAGGTAGCCGTTATATTTCACTTTTTGAATAGTTCCAATAAAAAAAAAATGAAGTAGTGGTTTTCATAATTTTTTTAAATCTTGGAATAAATCTCCTTTACTTGCTTTAGCCCTTTCCTAGAGGAGAGCTACAGAAATATGTTCCAGATGTATATGCACTGTCTGAAGCAAGTCAACATCTTAGTAGTATCTTTGGACTTTATATATAACACTTCTCAATATGCATCCTTTCTCCTTCTCAATTTACACTCATTAACTTTCAGGCACAACAGAGCCTTGATTGTACAAATCATAATCATACAAAATACCACGTTGTCTGAAAATGTGTCATGTCCAAGGTTCCAAAACTGTTTTGTAAATTCCCTCATTTATTCAAATCTATTAATTGTCTCAGTGCTACATGGCTGGCTGAAACTGCACTGATGAGTAGCCATCCAGAACATGCATCACTTGGGTGCCCTGGTTTACTGAATTTCTCAGTTCAGAAAACACTGTGTCAGGTGTGGGGTGGAAGTGCAAGGGTATTAGCAAAGCTCCCACCACTACACTCAGCAGGTACAGATCTCTGCTACTGCAAAAAATCAGTTGATTAGGGCTGCAACACCACCAGGAAGTTATGCAACTTTTTATAAATACACCTAATTTTAGCAGGCAACTCTTACAATTATAGAATCATTTAGATTGGAAAAGAATTTTAAGATCACTGAGTCCAACCTTTAACTCAGCACTGCCAAGTCCACCACTAAGCCATGTCCCTAAATGTCATGTCTACAGGTCTGTAAAACACCTCCAGGAATTGAGACTCAACCACTTCCCTGGGCAGCCTGTTCTGAGTTGTGATCATCCTTTCAGTAAGGACATTTTTCCTAATATTCAAGCTAAACCTTCCTGACACACTGTTAACTCATGTTCAGGTGGGAACTGACCAGCATCTCCAGGTCCTTTTCTGTCAGACAGCTTTCCAACCACCCTTCTTCCAGCCTGTAGCATTGGATGGAGTTGTGACCCAAGTGCCCAGCACCTGGCCTTGTTGAACCTCAGACAATTGGTCTCAGCCCGTTGATCCAGCCTGTCCAGATACCTCTGTGGAACCTTCTACTCCCTAGCAGACCAACATTCTTCCCCAACTTGGTGTTGTCTGTGAGCTGAATGAGGGCACACTTGATCTCCTCCAGATCATTGATAAAATATTTAAACAGTACTGAGCCCTGGGGAACTCTACTGACTAGCCACCAGCTAGGTGCAATTCCATTCACCACCAGCTTTCTGGGACTGCCCATCCAGTCAGTTTTTAACCCAGCAAAGAGTACACCCAGCCTCACCATGGGAAGCCAGGTTCTCTAGGAGAATGCTGTGGGAGAAAGTATCAAGAGATTTACTAAAGTCTTGGTAGACAACATCCACAACCTTTCCCTGACACACTAAGTGGATCAGTTTTTCTCAGAAGGAGTCCAGGTTGGTCAGGCAGGACCTTCCTTTCGTAAACCCCTGCTGGCTGGGCCTGATCCCCTGTTTGTCCTGTACATGTTGCATGGTGGCACTCGAGATGATCTGCTCCATGACCTTGCCTGGCTCTGAGGTCAGGCTGACAGGTCTGTAGGGAAGCTCCTTCTGGCCCCTCCTGTAGATGTGCGTCACATTATCCAACTTCCACTAACCTGGGACCTCCCCTGTTAGCCAGGGCTGCTGGTAAATGATTGGAAGTGGCTTGGTGAGCTCTTCTGCCAGCTCTCTCAGTACCCTTGGGTTGACTGCCATAGACTTGTGGGTGTCTCAGTTGCACAGCAGGTCACTGACCTTGGAATCTTCCTTCTGCTCCCTATCCCTATCTCCCAGCTCAAGGTGCTGGGGGACCCTGAGGCCAACTGATCTTACTATTAAAGACTGAGGCAAAGAAGTCATTAAGTTACCTCAGATTCTTCCTTATCCTTCATCACTGTATTTTATCCCTTCATCCAATAAAGGATGGCTATTCTCCTTAGCCCTCATTTTGTTGCTTTCTTGTCACAAAGTTACATGGTCTGCAGAGAAAAAGGGAGCCAGCTATGATATGAGCCAATTTTTCACAAGAACCCTAGGCCAACCAGCTGGGACACCTATTTCTGTACCATTTCATCCAGAACTGGCAGATTTTTGCAGTAAGCTCCTCTGCAATTCCAAGTGAAAAGAGAGACAGCTATCTATACTGCCATTTATAGAATAAGCTACACATTAAGAAAAAAAATACTTAACACTTTCTAGAGGAATCGTAAATGATGTGCATGTTCCTTTCCAATTCTCTTTTTATATGTAATGAAAAGCATTTAAAAATATTTGGCAATATCCCCTTTTGAAGTCTTAACAAACTTATTTATTTATAAATCATAAAAATCATTAAGTATGACAAAAGCCAATCAGATTGATTATAACACTTTTTCCATACACCTTAGAAGCATACAACACTAAGAATATTTCATTCTAAAAAAACACACAAAAATACAACTTCTGATTTTCTCCCCATTCTGTTTCTACTGGTATTCACCTAGCAAAACATTTGGTTGTTCTGCTTTGACTTTCATACCCATATTTTAAAAAAGAAAATGTTCTTGTTTTTAATAAGTGAACTTGATTCAACAGTACAGGCAAATATACTGGACTTAATAGTATTTAAATCTCATGTTTTAGGTCAGTTATGAGGAAAAATACACTTTAATTTGTTGTCATTTTCATAACTGAAAAGATAAGACTTATCGACGATGAATCTCAAATGATTAATTTTAAATTTTTAAATTAAATTATCTTTATGTACTCCAAAAAAATTATCTTACAGGAAAATGCAAAATATAGGCCAACTCCAGCAAGAACAGATTCAATATAGCAATATATGAAGAGGTGAATACATTTGCTAAGGATATGAGTCCCCAAAGAAAGTGAAACACAAAGAAAATAGGTTGTAAGAAGATCATTAAAAAAGAAATACACCTGAGCTAATAATGGATGCTTTAAATACATATGTACAAGGTAATCACGTTTAAAAAAAAATTGCAGTGTTCTCTGCCACGATCATCACTGATCTAAAACATGGTACAGATTAAAAGTTGGAAGCAGAACTGATTTCACATATAGAAAAGCTCAAAGGGATAAGTATGGTAAGTGCAACCGATAAAAAGATAGCAAATAAACATTGGGGAATCCCAAATAAACCGTGGGAAGCCAGGTTCTCCAGGAGAATGCTGTGGGAGAAAGTAACAAAACCTTTACTAAAGTCTTGGACTTTAACAATGGACTGGTAGTAATGCATAAGAATTCCTATATTAAGTATATTAAGGCTTAACTAAGTCTAAAACTGAGCCTCTGTCAATTGGTGCTGCCCAACACCATGGGTATCAGAGCAGGGAAGGAGAATAGGGCTGCTGCAGAGTTTGGGAAGGACAGGGGGCAGAGCAGGGCAGAGCTGTGCCTTCAACCCCAGAGCCTCAGGCACTTCCACCTGGCCACAGCCCCCAGTTTACAGTTATGTACAAGCTGCCTTCCCTTAACAAACAAACAAACAAACAAACAAACATATTGGCAGCATTTAAGCTTATTTATGTGGTATTACAAAGAATGAACCCAAGAACTGCTCAGCTTCATCATCTATAGGTCATCAACTGCTAGAGAAGCACTATGCTTCAACACCAGTGGGTGCCTGGATCAACTGCACCTCCACAAGATGTATTTCAGAGAAAACAGTGCTAGACACTTTTGGAACATGGCATTTAGTAAACAAGTAGGATAGGAAAGTAGCAGTAGTAATGACCTCCTGCTTGCAGGAGGGTCACTCTTGCAGGGTGGGCGGGCTGAAATAGATGACCCAGCGTCTCTGAGGAGCCTTAAAACACATGCAGTTATGGAATCTTCCCACCAGGTTCAAACTCTTAAAGCAAGTGATTTTGCTGGCAATGACACCAAGAAGAAAGAAAAAAAAAAAATTGTTTCTTTTCTATTCTTATTATAATTCAGATTTTTCTGAGCAGAATTCATGAAGCAACAAAAACTTTCCTGAGCTGAAATATGATCTTAAAAATGTGTAGTTTTCTTGCTTCATGGATTTCTTTAATGCAGAACTGTTGGTCATATTGTCCCTAGATTGTCCCTAAAAACCTTGCATTATCAACTTACTTCCATAAGATGCATTACAAGTTACATACTTCAAAAAAGTAATTTCACTATAAAACTTTGAAGACCCATTATTTTAGTCTCAATCAGGTTGCATAAATCCTATACCAAATTTACATATAGCTTCTGATGGCTGCTTAAAGCAATACAACAGTAGACAGTAGACAGCTCTGTTTAGATTATTTAACTATGGCAGAGCAGTGCATTTTTCCATTCACAGTGTTGGCAGCCCTTGTCACTGAGACTGAAGAAAAAATTCCTCTACATCTCAAGCACACAGAAGGAAAGTCTTATTCTGAAGTGGTAAAGAGATTCTTACTGACTTCAATGTCAGTAAGAAAATGGTATTAAATTACAATTTGCAAAGTAGATATCTCTTTACTGAAATTAATGGGATTTTTGCTGGTGAGTTCATGGAAATGAAGACTTCATGTTATATTAAATGGCACTACTATGTCATATAAATCCAACCCCAGACCCCACACTGTGGAAAAACATGTTATACATATAACAGATCACTAGGAATAGCTATATATCTCTATTTTGTACTTTGCTGCTCACAACAGGACAAGACAGGTTGCTGGAGTTTTTTTGATTGTTTTTATTGGGTTGGTTTTTATTGTTTTTTTAAAAAATAAAACTGTTTAAGGATATTTTAAAACTTGGATGAGACAGACAGTGGTTTTTGAAGGTCAGAAATAACATGTCTTCTGGCTAAAATAATTAGAAACCAAAACACTTTCAAACATGAAGGACACTTACAAGACTTCTGAATCAAGCTGAGATGACTCTTCGCAATCTGTTCTAAGACTTCCCAGTGTGCTGAAAGCTGTACACACTCTTGTTAAAAAGGGCACCTATACCCTCCTAACAAGTTTACTGATTGCATCCCAAAATTTCAATTTCTAGTGTATCACATGTAAATTGACCCAAAAAAACCTCTAAAACACCCAAACCCCTGCACCTGGTATGTACAACCCTTAACAACTGCATTTGGGACTTTTTCATCTCTGCATATGAAACAGTAAGTTAGTAATAAGTGAGTTTTAATTTTAAGCTAATTTTTCATTATGGACTTCCTGTATGCTCTCCAACCTGTATGACTTGGCATTGGTATTTATCTCTCTGCTGGATTCTGCAGCCTTCTGCAGCCAACCTGCAGTGACAGTTATCTCTTAATTAATACTCTACATGCAAGTGGAACTACCAAAAAGTGCTGTTGTACAGCATACGAAGAACAATTATTTATAACCAACACAGGTCTCTTTATCTACTTATACCAGAGTCAACCACTGTAGCTACTGTGAAGACCCCCCCAAGGAAATACATGCATAGACAGTCTTCCAAATATACACACGTATATAAAATAAGACTGTATAAATCCATCTACAGTGAAGAACATTGCAGTGAGAAGAAACTAGATGCCAAGAACTCTTTTAAAAATAAATGCTTTTAAATGCATTGAAATAATGCTTGTGATATACTGTGGATTTTCCATTTGTGTTTTGCTTTATTTGTAAGCATAATGGATAGTGAATGACCTTTTTACCCATGAACTGGGAGGTGTACTTTCTCCTTCTGAGTGCTGATGAACCGTGCCTTCATGTCAGATGCAAACTTTAAACACAAATTACATCTACTTTTCCTGCATTTCCTCAAAAAGTTAGCACTTCTAAACAAAACAGATGCATTATGTTGACATGTATTCTAACTCACCAAGTTGAAACAACTTCTATAGAATGTGAAAGCTAAAAGTTTGCAAGACCATAATCAAAGGACATTGATTTGAAAAACAAAGTAATCCAAATACTGGCCTGAAATATTGTAATTTGGTTTTTTCCCTCTTGTAAGTATAGTAAAATATCCAGACTCTGTAATATAAAACTGGTAATTATCTTCTAAAAGAGAGAAAGATTTCTTAAGAAAAATGGTTATGCCTTAGAACTGAAACACATTTCTGAAGCAAACACTTTATGTTTTGAAGCATTTTGGTTGTTCCAAAAAGTTAACAGCTGCTGCTCAGCAGATTGTTAAATGAAAAGGAGTGCCCTGTTCTTACAGAGGTCAGACTGCATGACCACAACAGCTCTGTCTTCAATCCTGAGTTCAGGCAGTGCTGATTTTTGCTTTAAATGGGAGTTTTGTCTGTAAAGAAATTGCAGAATCTGAGCTTTAACTGTCAGAGTATCCTAACCGAAATGCATAGCTCTCACTTCTCACTAAAAAAAAATGGTTTTTTTTATTATTGTTTTCAATAGGGATCACCTTATAAATTCAGCGCCAGGTGCAAAGCAAAGGTCCACTCACCTAGGCAGAAAGTCCATAAGCTGAAGTAAAACCTCAAGCATCTCTAGCATCCAGGGTTTATTTTTTAGGAGCTATTCTGCTCAGCTCAACTGAATCTTCCAGTTTATTTTCCCCAGTATTAATTAGAAGTGGGCATGCAAAATACTGGAATGGAACAGAGAGCTATTTTCAGAAGAGTGAAAATCTTCATTCTACTCAGAAAATAATTTTAAGTGATAGGTCTCTGTATTTTTAGAAAAACATTCCTCTTTTTTGGGGGGATGGGGGTGCAGTTTTGGACAGAAGCAAGCTGAAACCAACGCCAGATTGCAAAATATTCTGATTAACTCCTATCTTCACTTGAGACGTAGAAGTTCTCACATGAAAATGTCACCTCTCCATTTAGAGCATCTGCTGGGATTCAGACTCCTCTGCCTTGTGATGGGAGTCTCTTACAGCACAGCCAGGACAAGGAGACACCAGCTCAACCACCAACCCAGCTGTACAAGTCGCACACTCACCGTTTTGGCCCAGCCAAGTACCACTTGCAACTGACTTGCAGGCCCTGGCAGCCAGCACACAGTAGCTGGAGCATCACAGCCAGAAGGTCTCCAAGGGCATGTAGCACTTGGACTGTGCACTCAGGGAAGCTCCTGGGGACCTCATCTGGGTCCTGTGTAACTTGGCCACAGACCTGGCCCTTTCCTACCACCACAGTTGGTGTTTGCTCAAGGGTGGCCAAGAGCTGCATGGTTGCTCTACACGCAGGCACACGTGCACAGCTGTGCAATGCAGAAGGCACCCGTGCATGGCCAATCACTTCTGCCTCAGTCAGAGCCCTACATGGCTGTGCACATCTGCCTGGGCCTGCTGCTTCACTGACCACTACATGGGGGCAGGGAAAGGGCGGGAGAGATCTCTAGGGTTGTGGGAATGTGCAACCAGTCATTCTTTCTACTTGCTACTCATCGATTCACAGCAAAACAAACTAAGCATTATGCAGTGCTGTAAGAAAGAAACCAGCCCTTCTCAAAAACCTGCCAGGATTTTCATGTTCAAAAAACCCAGACTATAAACACGCCACAGACACAAGCTAAAACCAGGGAAAAAATCCCACCAGGGCTTTCCCTTTTTCCTGAATCTCCAGAAATGGAACCAAGCGTCAAAAATGGAGCAGCTGGCAGACACTATAATCAATGTAGGAAGGATAGTCACTCTGAGTCTGTCTTATATGCACTCAGCAATGATGCTGAAGCGTTTACCAAGTTTCCACTCCCAATCCTGACCTTTGTAAAAGACTAATTTTTCTGGATGCTGATACTCTTTCAGATGACAATTCATAAAGAGTAATCGCCTATAAAAGTAACCTTTGAAGAAATCTTCTTTGTTCTTCCTATCCATGACTTTTTATTATTAGAGGTGAAGTGGATTGAGCCATGTCACATCTGGTTTATCATTCTTCCAATGTGACTCAGTGATAGTCAATAGACTTCGTATTTTCACAGTTGCTCTGGGCTAAATTGGGGGCCAGAAAATGTCTTTTTGGAACAGGACAGGAAATGCATCTTGAAGAACACAAGATAACGTGAAGATTTTTTTGGAAGGGAGTGGGAGAGAGGCTTCTTAAAGAGAAGCCTTCTGAGAATGATTCCCAAATCATTCAGTTTTTAGAATCAGGTAATTTCCCACCCTCATTCCTGCCACTCCTGTAAGCAGCATAAAGGAGTGAAATCAAATACTAATTAACTAAATTTGGTTTTCTTAATTCTACTGGGTCCTATATGAGAAAAGCAGTCTAAGAAATGACAGGGATACCAGTTCTGCCTGCTTTTGGTACCAGTGTGGCCACTGCCATGCAGTCTGCCATAAAGGGAACAACACCTTTGAAAAAAAAATCCAGAGAACCTCTTAATGACATCAAATTGCTTCTGCTTGCAGACCACAGAATATGTCTCGCTTTCGCTGAAGGAAACATAGCAATTTAAAGAGATTTTGATAGATGTGAACAAAGAGCAACAAACTGCTGAAGAAGAGTTCTTTAAACCTTACTTACAAAAATAATCCTGTTTTTTATTATTCACAAGAATCACAGAATATTCTGAGTTGGAAGAAACCCACAAGGATCACCAAGCCTGTCTCAATTAAATGGCCCATATGGGAATCAAACCCATGACCTTGGTGTTATTAGCACCATGCTCTAACCAATTAGTTCTTTTAGTGTGGTTATTTATATCCCTGTGAGCTGTGTTTTTTGGATTGTAGCTATTTCAAAAGACAGAGCTGTGGCATTGCAAAAGAAAAGAAGAAGAAGGAGGAGAAGGAGAAGGCGGCAGGATACAGTGACTGCTGCCATCTTCACCAGGCTTCTGATTGCAAGCTGCCCCAGACAGTGGCACATGCTCCCCCATGAGCTCTGTGTGCCCCTCAGCATGGCTCGGCAGGGACCAGCACAATGTCAAGCGGCCATCAGAATGAGCAGCACTACTGCCAGAGCCTTCCATCTGCACTAGAACATCATGCTGCTGCTCCCTGCCTTCTCCCAATAAACTGAGGCAAAGCAATAAAATTTCCCATAATACTAAAGAATCACACCATGCCTACAAAAGCACACATTTAGCAGTGATAAAGGAGAAATCAGTCCTGCCAATGAAACATCAAACTTACCTAACCAGCAGTGATGTCTTGAAGGGCCTGAAGGTAACACTACAAATTTAGGTATTTTTGTTAGTTCTTGTTGCTTCATTATCAAAAGCTCTTCCCTTCCTGCAGCACTTTCAAGTTCTATTTCTTGTTAGGGCTTTTTTCTGCTACATTAAATGTAACTCCTTAACAATGGAATTTTGGGGAGGGGATGAATTAGAGAATTACCAGAAAATTATTGACTGTTGTCTCACACAGTACCACTCTCACAAGCAACGGGACATTTACTGGACATTGATGTCTCATTACATCTAGTATGTAATTTATTTCACTGCTGGAAGAGAACTTATCAGTTTTGCCCATGTGGAGAAAATGTTTCTACTTTAGAAACAAATAGACCACCACTGGCAAGAAGCTAGAAAGCTTAAATGAGAACCCACTGCATGATCACTGAAGTCAGCTCACTACCAAAGCTGCTAAGGCAGCAGCGTTGAAATGGGCCAGAGGTGGCATTTTGGGGCCAGATTTTTGACAAAGCCTCGTTGAGGAATTTCTTAGAAAACTTAGAATAATAACATCTATATGGTACTGAGAACTGAGAGAAAGCTGGACTCTGTATTTATGTGTCTCTGGAAATTCAGCGTTAAACAAAAACCCCACAAAGTCCCTTATTTTTGCCTTAATATATAAGCAGTAATGTATTAGCTGATGAGAAAATTTTGTCAAGTGCTACAACGTTGCATATTTTTAGTCACACTTCCACTCTAAGAAATTATTGCTATCTAAAATAGAATATATTTTGACTATTTATATAAACCCTTTATTTGATAGCTTTTAATTTTTTTACATTTTATCTGTGTTTACACTTGGCAGGACTGGATAAGTGCTCTAGTAATATGTACAATTTAAAACCATAAATTTAAAATAGGGTTAGTTATTCATTCAAGTTCAAAAGAATACAGACTTAGCAGTTCTTAAACAAATATACAAACCCCTCACATTAGCTTCGGTAGGTCAGAAAATGCTGAATGGAGGTAAAAAAATATCTTTGGCCTCAGACTAAACACAGAAAATTTCTGTCCAAAAGTGCTTTTCATAAAGTTATGAGCTGATGAACAAAAGGGTGTTCTAATAAAGTTTAATGAAATATTAGCTACAAAATCCAGCAGTAATATCATAATCTTTATTTCTTTGCCAAGTCAGCCACTTCAGAATAGCAAAAACTGAAGTAAAGTAAACCACACCAGTTACTGTGAAGAGGTTTTATCTCAAAGAAAATAGAAAAAGACCAAAAGATTTGGGGAAAATTCCAAAATAGAGAAAATACTTGTTTATGCTTAAGTGGAGCCAAGGGTAACAAACCCTCTTTACCAAGCTGCTTCCAGAATCCTTGGGCCTTGGTCCAGGAACAAGGGACACGCCAGCTAGGACATCCATATCTGCCAGCAGGCAGAGGTTATCCATCTCTTTGAAAAGAGATGAAAGGAAATTGCTGTCTGAGTGCTTTGCAAACTCTGAAACAACTGCTCTTTAGCTAAACAGTAGGATTGCCAGTAGAAGATGTACAAATCTCTGAGTTCCTGAAAAATTATTAATGTTGACATATTCTACTTTCAAGATGCCCCCTCAGTACCAGTAAAAGCTGCCAGATGAAAACCAGTTATTGCACAGAAAGCATTTAGAACAACTGGTCTGGAAGCCCTGTCCTGTAAAACTAAAATTCCCCATACACATTATGGCACGTGCTTTCCAAGGCTATCCACGCCCTCCTACCAACCTTCCTAAATCTCTACTGCCAAAACATCTACCAAAGTACTTACTGATAAGAAAAGACATGAACAAATTTCTTACTTGACTAGGCTTTTTTCTCCTCTAAAATAGACACTTTTTAACAGGTTCTTGGCCAAGATTACATGCCTCTTTTATGAAAAGATATAATGCAACCAATTATGAAAGCAGCTCCTGAGAAACCCAACTAATGGCTTGACTTGGTCTGCATTCATATCAACACAAAATAACTAATTTTATATGATGCTTGATAGTGCAGCACCATGTAAGGAAGAGATTATGCAGGAACACTTAAAAGACGTTCATTCTGAAATGATCACATGTCATAAAATGCAATTTATAAACATGGAGAAAAAAAGAAACACAGAATTGAAACCATGTTCACCCACATTTCATTAATTTTGTTCTTTGGCATGTTAATGCCTAACACACATACAGTTTTCCAGTGCAGTTGCTGTTACTACACAGAACTTAAATCAGCCTTCTACTTAACGTCATGCTTTCTACATGAAGAGGTAAAGACAAAGGATAGTCTTAGCTCTCTTGCTCAGTTATCTGAGATGCCTTTTTTTTGTGTTTTGTATGTATTTGTTATTTATCTTTGAGATATGGTACTGCTCCAAATATTCATCCATTACATGTTTTCTGATGCAGCTACCACAGCCTGCAAAGTCAATTCTTGGTCAGAATCTTTACATGCACAAGCAGAAAACAAATCACAGGATACCTCAAAGTCAGATCCTGTGACTAAAGGAGGCTGTTAATCAATGCAGTTTAATACAAAGCCTTCTGCCACACTGATCGTAAGATTGTACGTGCTGAGGTGAGCAGGCAGTGATATTGAGAACCATACACAAATTTCTGAATAAAAATGATGCATCAGCCTGTAATATTTGTCAGCCTATACAAACTCTCAGGAATCCAACTTTCACTGAAAGTGTCTTTTTTGATCTATTTACTTCAGAAGATGTGGTATGAACGATAGCATAATAAGTTTTACTATGTTTTAGGCATAAATGACTCATACATCATTCCATTTGAAAGAAAAAATCCTAACATGCAATATGATATGTTACTGCAGCTGCTCCATGGGAATAACAACATATCCATTTGGAAGGAAAATACATTTATGAAAATGCCTGATTAGCAGAAAAAGCAGCAAACAATTCATTAGAAACAATAATACACAACTGCTTTTTTGATGTTTTTATGGTCACAGTGTCTTTTCATGGAATCTATTGGATTAACTGCATTCAGCTCTTCCCTTCCTACCTCCAGCTCAAAACAGTCTTCATTGATGTTATCTATAAAAACAAAACAAAAAACAGCCTTTGAAGGAGGGGTTGTCATGTGAGTTGAATGTAAAGTTTACTGGACAGAGTGCATCAAATTATCTTCTGACTTCAGGCATCTCCTACCAGGATCCCAGTTTGAGGGCAGAAGTGTATGTTCTCTCTCCTATTTGCTTTGCAAAATACTGTATTTTTATCTTGCATGCCTCCTATCCCCTGCAAAGGTTATGAACTGAATGCTGCAAATCTGTCAGGCAACAAACCTCTGAGAACTGCACAATATATGTGAAGTCAAGGCAGCGCCACCTGCACCTGTGACCTCCTAAAGACAAGGCTTCCCAATGTCTTGGCCTTCCCTTTTACAACTAAGGAAATCTCTACCTTCTTCCACCTTACTTTTCCTTAGTCTTCTATTTACTTAATGGACACTTTATTTTCCATCACATCACAATTAAAAAGCTTCAGATACCTTTTCTGTTACAAATTCAATAATTTATTCCACTAAAATACCATTAAAAATTATCAAGACAAGAACATGTTGGCATGTTGATTGTAGCACCAGTTAATGAATGATGCCATTTAATGTAAACCACTAGCATACTAAAATAAATGTATAAATTACTTTGGGACATGCATATGGGATAACATAAAGACACAGGTAATATTGGTAATGTCATTGCTTACTTTTCAAGCAAACTCAAGACATGTTTAAAAACCAATAGGCTAAGTAGACACAGTTGGGCAGCTCTCACAGACTGTCTCACAACCACTCACCAATACGAACTGCAGACTCTTCAATACCAGAAGACACCCAGAAGTACCTTTATTCCCACCTGCTACTGAAGAGGCATCTCAGATGGTATCCCCAACTTTGGGGTGATGTAAGGGTGACAAATCAGCAGAGACAGCAGCTAACCAGAGAAAAGATACTTGAATGTTTTGCTTGATTCAGGCCAGAGGATTAAGTCTGTCTCCTGCCTTCCAGGTGAGTGCCCCAGCTAATAAGCCTGCAGCTAATAGCAGAGCAACTTGTTCTCCCTCTTTTTTTTTTCATTAAAATCTGAAGAACTGTGTTTAGTTCCTCATCAAGATGAATGCCAAGCCTGCTGAATTTTTCATGACACTGAATTCTTGTTCTCCTGCCAGCCCTAGTTATGTGTGAACATTTCAGACTCCCTCAGGCATTTATTTTACTACAGAGTCCTGAAATACTTAAGTCTATTAAGACCTAAAATAAACAGGCAAAAAGGAGGAATCTGCTAGTTGATCCTCCAGTCTACATTTTAGGTAGACAGTGCCTACACCAGTGAAGTTCAGAAATTACTCTCAGTGTCACCAGTGAAATGATGGTACATTTGGCAACACACACATCAAGCCACATCAGCTACCACAGTGGGGTTCAGCTCCACACCACAGCAGGAGGAGCACTGTCTGCAGGTTGTAAAGATCCAGCCAAGTAGGGTGGATCCAGAAAAGCTGGATTTACTAAACTCACACACAATAGCTATTCTGTATGTGCATTATCTCTGGGTTTGTGCTCAAAGCAGTCCCTGCCTGCTCCCTTGCTGCCAGGAAAGAGGACAGCTTGGAGCAGACTATGACTGAAGAATAATTCATACTACTTGGCCTTGGTTACCCTTGTCACCAAAAGCCTTTCTGGAGCAGAAAGCATGCTGGCTGCGAGTTAGGCTGGCCTGCTGCTGTGCATTGAACAAGTGGGAGCTTGAGGAAAGAAGGCCAATCATCAAAAGACTTCAGTGAGGACTTGAAGGGCAGCAGACAACTGACTGAATTAACCACGATTGCAAATCTTTCTGTCACACAGGGTGTGACTTGTGCCTCCCTAAACTCCCTGAAAGAAAACTCAGAAAAAAATTATCTGGATTTTAAGTCACCTACTAAAATAATTTCACAGTCACTCCCAGTTTAACTGTGCATTCTGTAGTTGCTCTCTCCATAGGAGGTCTGAAAATAGACCAGGCTTTGTTGCTTATCTTGAGGTCTCTTACACACTACAGAAACTCCAAGAGCACTTCCATCCACAATGCTTCATTACTATTGCTATAATCATTGGGATTATATACTTAGAAAGGAAGTACAAATGGCCAGTTTGTGGCCAGAAAAAACCAAGCCTGATATCAGATCTAAATATACATATTGTTGTCTTAGAGAAACTCCATGCATGTGTGAAAACGTATGTATAGATATACACAAGTCTTATGTTTGATATGCTATGTACGAAGAAGGCAATGTTAGTACTAAATCAGCTGTCATGAACTGCTGGTATGCTGGTATGCATCTACAGCTCATGCCTGTCCCTGGCGTATCTTCAGAAATCTCCAAAGACCAGACCATCCTCTACATAATGCCTCTTATCATCCATACTTGAACTTCCACTTTTCTGGGGTTTTTTTTTTTGGTTTGTTTGTTGTTTTGTTTTTTTTTTCTAAGCACTTTGTCTCTTCTTCTATATCTATTTTGTTTGAAGCACACTTTAAAAACTCTCATATTAAAGAGTTTCTCTCCTACACTTTTTCAAATTTTTTTTTTTATATAGCTGTTAGTCCTTAGGAGAACAATGCTCAAGACGTAATGAACTAGATTCAACATGGCTGTAATATGTCTCCGTAATCCTGGCAGGTGATGCTGCCTAAAAGCACAACCTAAGATGAAAGGCCTCAAAGCTTTTTGTCATTCAGACCTGTGAGGAATTTTTTTCCTCAATACAAAATCTGACAACAGGGTCTTGCCAATGTCCAAGCACACTGGAGCGCTGATATCCAACTCGTTCTTTGCCCTGTTTCTGATACCGCCAAAATACTGCCAAAGAGATCTTTCAGAAGGCAAAACCAAAAGGATTTCCCTAGACAAATGAATACAGTGGGGAGACATGTGGTGAAATCTTCCTGAAACCTGCAATTCTGTAAAGTGCATGTACTTAGCATTAAAAAAGTAGGCTTGGACTAGAACTTGGCAGTTCTTTTACACTCTATTTCCTTGTGCTAGTGAGGAATTATGATGGTACTTCAGTTTTCTGGTCTGTCCACAGTAATTTTCAAAAGTGAAAGACAACAATCACTATCAAGCAGTCCCACGTAAGTGGGAGTAAGCAGGAGTGAGTCCCATGTAAACAGTTCTCAGTCCTACAGGTAAATTTTCATTTAATCTTTGCCTGCCAAACTGTTTACATTAAATGCACATCATGTTAGTTCCATGTATTATTTGTAATTCATTTTACGTCATTACCTAGTGATTTTTGCCCTGTTTTTCTCCCTCTTCACCTCATCCACTTTCACCTTGACAAACTGAAAATATGCCAATACAAAAACTGTTTCTTCCTATAATTGGCAAAATCTTTATGCATAACTGGAAAAATGCTGTAATCCCAGTTACAACAGTATTCTTTTCTCATTCCTCCAATGCGAGCATAATGGAAGTATCAGCTTGAGTGGCGTGTCTGTGATGAATCAGATCTCATGCCCCTGAACGCCCATGGCAGAAGAAAAAGGGAATCTGTCATTTCTCCCACTGAGGACTGACAGGATGTGAAACACAGAGGAGAGGGAAGTCGGAGGATCAGAGCCGCCAGTTTTCCCATCATATGGGACTCTATAAAGGACCACAAAGCCCATTTCCTTAAGACAAAAACATAAGAACAGTCTCTTGCTCTGCCTCCATGGACTGAGCGGGACAGAGGTGTCCTCAGCAGAGCTCTGCAGTAAAATCACGGCTATGCTTCCACAGATACCTGAAAGCTTTACTGCTCTTTGCTTTCAAGAAGCAAAAGGACCTGCTGTCAAGGATTTTACCTGCAATACTCTTCTGCCTTGCGGAGTAAGAGCTCCACTTAAGGGAGTTAAGAGCTCAGAAACTTGATGGAGTCAACATTTAAGCCTAGTGTGACTAAAACCCATTTCCAAATCCCTAAAATCTGAATATATAATACAAACACTGAAATAGCTTTGTCCAAAGAAATGGTAGATTGTGACCCCAAAAGTATCCTTAAGTCACTTTTTTTATTCAGCTTTGAAAGGGAGCTGCATAATGAGGAATGTCAAATGAATATTCGCCCAAAATTAAATATGACAAAAGCTTCACTCAGAAACCACACATGGTGCTGTCACACATTTATTACCCACGAGCTAAAATTTGTCTAATATAATTTAAGATTGACAATTACTGATAGAGGCCATACATATTTTCAATAAAAATAAATTGCCAAAATTAAAAATACTGCTTCCTTTCTAGAGGACCACGGTTTGAAATAACATCTCAGATTTATATAACTGAAATAACAACTCTACAAATTTTCAGGATTTAAAGAATTTTATTCTCTGTGAGCAAAACCTTACCGTTTCTTCAACTGTTTGCATTATTCTATCAAACACCAAACAGAAGACTTGCATTTTTTAAATCCAGCTTTTAACAATTGATCTGGTTTTAATTCATGATTAAAATTATTTTTATTATCTAAGTGGGAACAAGGAA
Source organism: Pseudopodoces humilis (assembly GCF_049639895.1). Lineage (NCBI taxonomy): Eukaryota > Metazoa > Chordata > Aves > Passeriformes > Paridae > Pseudopodoces > Pseudopodoces humilis. Next base: position 32,660,096 of record NC_142205.1, read on the forward strand.
CTCTTTACTGAGTGCTACGAAAGTATGGGGAAAAAGACACTAAATTTTTCTGTGAATGAAGTAAGAAATGGCTGGCACTAGACAGCATTCACCTGAGAGTGCAAACTGAATAGGGAGAATAACTGAATTACTAATGATTATCCCTCTCCACAGTGCCTTACTACCTGAGGTCTCCAATGTGGCTAATGTGCTGCCAAATCCTAATACAGGTTCCAGAGAAGCTCCAGGGGAACCGCAACCTGCAAACCTGATATCTGTATGCTAGTGAAGTTAATAGAAACTATAATAGCGAAAAGACTAAGTGGGCCCTAAGTGGGGTCTAAGAAGAATCAAATTTCAGTTTTCATTAAGTGAAATCTTACAAAATTAACTCAATTCTTTAAATAGCATAAACAAACATGTGAAACCAGTGATCCAGTCAATCAATTTCAAAAAAGCTTTTAACAAGTACTTTACTAAAGACTTTTAAAAAACTAAGCACCCATGGCAAAACAGAGGTCTCTGCGCAGCACCATGACTAGAAATTAGGGGTAAATGGTCAAACCTGCATAGTGAAGGAAGCCTACCAATGAAATACCACAGGGATCTGCACTGCGATCTGCTCCTCTTCCCATACCTGTAATTGACCCGGAAAGGTAGCTGAGCACTGAAGCAACCGTTTGCAGATGATACCAATTTATTCATGGCACTACGGATGAGGGCAAGTGGTGAAGAATCACAGGACCTTATGAAATTGAGTGACTAGACAATGGAATGGTAAATTAAATTCAGTGTGGATAAGTGTAGAGTGATGCACATGGGAAAATATAACCTTAACTTCACATGTACTGTGATGGGCTCTGAGCTGAACATTATCACTCAGGAGTGAGACCTTGAGGTTACAATAAATAGTGCCATCAAAATGTCAGCTCAGTGCTCAGCTGCCAAAAGAAAGCAGCCCAAATATTAGGTATTGTTAGGAGCTGAACAGGAAGCGAAGCAGAGAACACAATTATGCCACTTTGTAATGTCACTCAGTTCATACACTGTCTCTTCTTCCAGTGATATGTTTTGGGGACATGGTTCATTATTGAGTATTTTGTGTTTACTTTTACAGAGATTGGAGCAAAACAGAAAGCATCTTAAAACAGAAGAGTGACCTGTAATTAGGGGGACAAAGACAGCAGTTTCAACACTGTCTGCATCTCAGTTTCACTGAGAGTTCTTCTCTGAGGCTGTATCCAAAACTCAAGGAGACAGGGTCTTCTATGTACTTGCAGATAAACCATTCAAAAAAAGAGGTTGACGAATTACACACATACAACCAATGAGCTTTATTATAAGGCATTGCTATGCATTAAAAACTTAGCTACTGCTAAGTGCACAAGCTTTACCCAGTATTTGAAATCCTTGGGAAAGGACAAGTTTGAAGATTTGCCTTTGCTCCAGCAGTATACAGCCAACTAAAATAATTTTGCCATGTCATCTTGAAGCGACAAGGTTTTAAGCCTTAAGGGTTAGTACAAGTGTCCACAAAAGGGTAAGTAAAAACTATTTAAACTAAAAAATTTCCAAGTCTTCTGTTACTACCTGCTCTATTTTCCCCCTTTTCTTCCCTATCAGACAGCCTGATCAAGATGCTGCTGGAACCAGTCTTTTGGTGCTTGACAATAGAATCACTTTTACCTACTGAGGCCCTGTAACAGGGAACAACTAAATTATGTCTAGGCCTTGAGATTTCTAGCTAATCTCTACACATCTCTACTACATCTGCTTCTTGCTTTTATAAGGAAGGGTTTGCCTGTGTGCTAATGAGCAGTTATTACTTGTACCTTTGTCTAATTTTATGAGCCACAAGAATGTTCTGGTTTTCATTTGGATTGCTGCACATCAGACACAAATTCTGTCTGTCAGTAGTGGCTACCTATAGTGTATACCTCTATTTACTTGCATAAAATATTGTCTGTTTACTTCATGTATTCCCACTCTTGTGTTTAGGAGAAATATGTTCTCACCACAATCTATAACCACCCTTTATAGTAGCTTTGGCTATCATGTAATAGAATAAATACAGAAAGACAGAGAATACATTGAAAGAAAAAGCAGTGTTGTGAAAATTAGTTATCACATAATTTTAAACTCATAAATGCATCAGATATGAACATGATTATTTTTCAACAAGAAATTAAGCTATGGGGGGTATTTAATTAGTTTAAACTGTTAGCTAAGAGTTGCTGCAGATGGACAAATAACACATTTAAATCAGACCAAGTTGCAAATTATTTTTTGCCTTTGTTTTACACCTACATTTCACTAAAAATACCTTAGTGATTATTTCCATTCAAATGTTATAGTGTTACCCTATGAAATAAAGATTTATTTTTTTATTCTTTCCCTACAGCTGTAATTTTCTACTGTTGAAGTAATTGAAGTTTCTTTCTTTTTCAAAGACACTTTTCAATTTGTGGTGTCCAAGCATGTCTTAAAGACACATCATGAAGGACACCAGCAGGATGGGCTCTGGAAATGTAAGTTATCTCAACTAACAAAAAAGCTTCTACAGAAATAAACAGTATGATCTTCATTAAACCGGAATGAAGAAAGTGAAGTAAATATTAGCTGGTAGCCACACACTAAAAATTTCAGTCACCACAAGTAAACGAGAATCAATCAAACCTCTCACAGAATGCCTTCAGTATTCTTAAGAAAAGGCATAGAATTGGTGAAGCTGTGACAGGATGCAGACTGAACTCAAGGCAGGCACATCAACTCACTAACTCAAGCTCTGTGTCCATCTATCAGTTGAGACGACATTTTGGCAAGACTGCAGTTAACCAAAGAAAAACAAAATCAGGCAACACCACTTCTCTGTCTGTCTCTCTCTTCTGCTGCCCACAACAAATTAAGTCACTATCTGTCTCCTGAAGTGACAGAAGAAACATTAATTAATCACAGAAACCCTTGGATCACTAGATAAATCATTCTGTTGACCCCATGTTGTTTTTGAAGGGTAGGGCTAAGTTGCTACAGCTACAGCTGCTGCCTTTGAGCACTGGCAGTAGCACTGGGCAGCTACAGATCACCAGCAGAACAGGTGAGGAGCAAAATAGCAGCCAGCCCTTTAAAAGTCCTAAGGCATCCTGAAACTTTAATTCTGTCGTGAAGTTAGAAAAGACTGAATAAATGAAGTTTTCAGAAAGCCATTCTAACAGAATTCCTCATTACAAGTCTAATTACAAGCTGTCTTTATAATGCACACCTGACAACATCGTGAAAAGCGCTTTGCTTTAAAGGTCAGCAGAACTAAAAGAACAATTTGCTATTTATAGTAACAGGTGAACTTTTCTTATTTGGCTGCTTAAGCAGCCAACCCTTGAGTTGAATGTAATTAGGGAGGGGATATTCAATTTACAGTATCCACAAGTAATGATAATTACACTGGTTCAAAAAAGCTGTTGGTAAGCATAAGAAACCTTTGTAATTACATCCCGTTTCCAAAATTACTTGAGCACTGTGAACTCGAAGCATTTCAGCAAATGAAGGCCAAGGCTCATAAAGGAGAGCTACGGCACTTTAAAAGCTGCACTGTTTAACATAATGAGCCGCCCGACCGGAGGGGGATCGCAGAACGCGCTCCGTAACTCACCCCGACAGCCCACGCCATCTCCTTCGTGCTCACAAACATCCATTAAGAAAAACATAAGTCGGCTCCCTCACTGCCTCCTTGCCATCCTCCGCCAGCATTGCTCAGCTCCCCTCGCAGAGTGGCCCCGGGAGCCAGCCCATGGCAGTGTGCTGGGCTTCGGGAGCCGGGCTCGGGCTGCCGATCCTGCCACGCTCAGGAGAGCGCTGGCGCTGCGAGCAAGGAAACGCCGCCGTGTCCCCCCCGCCGCCAGCCCCGCGAGTACAGCAGATCAGCTCGGTCAGCAATCCGCCAGGACAAGGTGAAAAATAAACAAATAGCCGCGTTCACGGCAGCCGCGGCGATCGCTCTCCGGAAGATTATTCAGGCATTATGAGGGAGATGGTATTAAACGCTGCCACTTGCAGCTTCACGGCTCTCTGCGTATTCACATCAGCCTGGGATGAGCACTTAAGGAGTATCATCAGAGAGCTCGCCCAGCTGAGCATCTTCCATTATGTTTTTGTCTTAAAAGGAGATAGCAGGAACCTCTCTGCCTGACAGGCAAAAGGCTTGTCATAATTCATTAATAACACAGCCTTGTTCAGGTTTCCTTCAATGAAATCAGGCAGACATCCTATGAAGAAAATGCTGAGCGAACAACAGCTTCTCCAGACACAATGCAATAAACTTGCCAGTACTTGGCACCATTTGGTGTCTGAGACAAGGATGACCAACGCTATTCGACAAGACCTGTCAGAGTCCCTTAAGGCTCCTAGAAAAGAAACTCAAAAACCCAAACAGTAATTCCTCAGCAGGATGCAATTCACTGCTTGGAAGCAAAAACTTCATGTTTCAGCTGCAGAGATAAATGTACCAGTCTGCTTTTGCTATGCTCAGGGTAAAGCTGGCAATTTACTCTGAGGAACTGATTTCATCCAAAGGGGAAAAAAGCAAGAAGAGGTGTGGTAAAAAGCAACAACTACAATATCAGATAACTGCAAAAATTAACAAGACTATCACTAGTCTTCCATCTTTTTTTTCCTTTGTCTAGTACGCATCCATTCATACAGCACGATACACCTGTTATATTTAATTGAGTCTCATGTACTTCCTCCTAAGAGATCGGTTCCATCATGAAAAAAATGAAGAAAGATACTCAGACTTGTATTTGATCTACTAGCTTTTCATACACTCACATCGCTTCACAAGACAAAATAATCTAGTAATACAGCCAGTACATGCCATCCCAGTGTAGAGCATTTGTTATGATCCAAGTTTTAAACAGCCTTCAGCATAAAAACTTGTACTAAAAATTTTATATTTACTATGACAGGTTTTCTGGGTTTCCATTTGATTTTTAAAAGATGCTTTATCATCATGCAACATAAGCAGTCCAAACATATCTAAATTAATTTTGTACAATTAGTAAAAGCAAAGAATGTACTGACAATGGTTAATTAATAATTTTAGAATATCTGTATTACAAAATCATCTTTTTTGTAATAAAGTAGGCTCAGGTAATTTGCAAACAGCACAATATTATAGCTTCCCTAAGCTCCTTAGTGTTTTACTTAGGCATGATAATTTATTTTGAGTGTACTATCTGTCATTAAAACTGTGGCTTATAAACATTATTAGAAACAGCTCTTATTAGCATGTCTAGAGATCACTGTATTTGAGCAGAACATAACTGATTGAACAGAAATCAATAAAGGTATTTAATGATTTCACGAGAAAAATAAATGACCCTCACACCCCTAATGGATTAATGTCACTTATGTGCAACACATTGCATAATGCTGACATAGAGCTACTCAAAGCAGTGTCACTTTTCGTATGAGTGCCTTAAAACCTTATCAAAGGGAAACTGTGTTTTAATGCTATTTCAGATGCCATTTTTGAGAGGATTTTTACAATCCCATTTCATAAAGCAGAAAGCATGATCTGAATTGTTACAAGTAGCTTTTGTCATTGGCACATGTACTAGGTCACCCTCTGAAGTTAGCTAGTGAATGAAATCCTGAACACAGGAGGAGGGTAACACTTTGAAACATTACTCAAACCACTTGTTTATTGTCAGCTTTCATCTCTCAGTACACCTTTACCTTTATATCTGTATCTTCCACTAATTACCAAGAACATGCTCTGCTAGGGAAGGGAATCTGCTCCTCACGGTCAGTACTACAGCACGAGCTAGACAAACTGCACAGCTCCCCAGTACGCTTCTTGGGAATCCAAACAGAGGCAAGAGATAATCTAAATGACAGAGTAAACGCCATTAAATAAATGCTTGCCTCTCAGCCATTTAGGCGACCTCTCAGATCTCTTAAGAACATGAGTATCTGTCTGTCCATCTTCAATACACTGCTTTTTTATCCCATTTTACATCTATTCACTAAAAAGCAACCGTGGGTCAAAGCAAACCATTTCATGGTCTCACTCCTTTATTTTCACTTAAGCAGACTGAAGACGAAAATATGCAGTATTTACTTGGTATTTCTTCAGTGACATGAAAGCTCCTTTTTGGGAAAGAAGTGAGCCAAATTCAACATGTCACCATGCACTACGCATGCTTCGCCATGACCAGGCTGCCTTTACAATTCCTTTATAGTAAACCCAAACATAACTGGGGGGAGCTGATGTTCGATTTTCTTCTTCGATTTGCCATATTATCTACCATAATTTTTTTTTGTGCAATGCGAAGAAGTGAAAATGACTTAAAGAAACCAAAACCGTTTTCCTAAAGATAATACAGTCCCAGCTTTCATACACAGTTTTCACCTGAAGAAATGGGGAAAAAAACTCTCTTCAGATAAATCAGGGAGGCAAATGCAAAAGCGTTTTCTGACTGACTTGAACATTTCCTTATTTCTCCCCAAAGGATATAAAAACTACTCCAGTAAATGTAGCATCATAATTGGCTATAATTGACTCCATCCTTCAATTTTTAAGGCATTCTATAAAATATGGATCGTTTTGTCAACTGGGAGACAATTTTGTGACACCACACTGTTTATCTCAGTACAGTGATCTCAGCTGCACTTGATTTCATTTGTTACCACTCAGACTACCTTATTTTGGCTGTAATCCTGCACCTCTCTACATTTAATGCACTGCACACTAGTTAGCTCCAACACCAAATGCTTTGAGTGCTACCAAAGGGAATTAACTGCCGAAGATCATTGTCATAGGGGATATCAGTAGCAACAATACAGCAGCAGGTGAAGCACAAGCAAGCAAGCTCTGTTCCAATCCATCAGTGTACCTCATGCTATTCTGTCATTCTGCCATCTCACAACTTACTGCACATGAATCAGAAGGGATGGGGGACAGAAGAAAAATGCAAAGTTTAACTGCTTTGCTGCTGTTTTTCTATTACACCTGCTGCTTTATTGAATTTACAGCATTTTAAGGTAAACTTGTAACACTCTGGCCATACAGACTGTTATGACATCATAGCAGTTTTGCACCAGACTCTTAGGTCACAGGACTATGATGACCAGTGAATGGAAATGACCACAACTGGCCATTTTTAATAGCTGAAATACTGTGAATACCTCAAAAAAAAATATTGGCTTCAAACATAGTCTTTGAAGATTTGGCTTCTCTTTCTTTTTCCCTTCATCTTTCAATAATTATTTTTATTTATATCTCCCTCTATATGCTGCAACACTTCAACTGAAAGTTAAGAAAAAGGATGATAAAACCTAAAACCTAAAAAGAAAAATCCAACTACAAATAGCCACAAAACTGCAGCAAATGATTGATAGAAACATTGATGTAATCCTGTCCATAGCAACAGTTTAATTATGAGCATCTTGGCAGTGAGCCTGCTCTATGTGTTGATTTTCCCCAGCAGAGAATGCCATACAATCCATCTTTGTGTTATGTGCTATATGACTACATGGAGAGGCCAATCAAAGGGCAACAAGGAACAGAAAAGTTGTACTAAATTACTGGGGTGATACAGGAGTATGTACATAGACCATGAATAATTCCACTCTTGAGGATTAGCAAGCCTGAGAAAAAGGAGGGTAGGGAAGAAATACCAGGAGGGTGCTACCTACAACATATTGTATATTCCTCAATTACAGTGATCACAGCATACAACATGAATATACCTCTTCAACAAATGACATGAATTACTGGAACCCAGTTTAAACAGTCCTCTCTCAAACTCTTCCTCCCAGGATGTCAATTGTGTGGAGGAGCAGAGAAGCACCTTGGTGTAGCAGGAAAGCAGGTCCCCCACCAGGGACTCAGGGCTCAGAGGCCACAGCTACACGAGACACTGTAAAGCAAAGCTTGCCAGAAGCAGCAGGCCTGCTGGGCAGAGCAGCCACTGCCAAGAACCCAGCAGCTATGGGATTTGTGTTTTAAGGGTTTCACTCCTGAACAGCACTACAACACTAATGCTAAAGCAGGCACATGAGAGGAGATGCACAACATCATGGGTGAGCTGCAGACTTCACTCCAATAAACTAGAGGGCAAGGAAGCAATAGTGACAACTGGTAGGGACCATAACAGGAAAAGGCAGCGGTTCAGGCTTAGGGGGTTATAAAATAAATAGTGAAATCTGATTGTGACTGTTTCTCAAGATACCTGCAGATAATTTTCAGACAGAAACAAAAAAAAAATATAATAGATTTGTAATTTATAATTAAACTTATTTCCAATGTCTGTGTTGGAAAGTTTCTTAAAAAAGCCCTGACAAAAATGAAAACAACACGTACCAGTCTATATATATGTGCAATCCACAGTGCTTATTTACAAAAATAAAATTTTAAAAAGTCCTTAAATTCCACACCTATTTTTTTAAACAACATTTAGCACAATGTCTCTGAAGCAGCAGTTTAATGTTATACTATCCACTCTTTATTTTAAGGAAATGCTCTGGTAATTTTTAAGTGTGTGAACAAAGGTTTTGTGAAATCCTGTTAGGCTATTACATGTGGTAAGAAAACCATCCATCATTTCTGCAGCCTGGTGTCCACATTCAAAACTTAACTCAATAAAGACTGTTTTGAGTTTCTATTAAGGTATGAATATTTTATATCTGTAACCACATAAATCAGTAAGAATACTCATGTATGTATATACATGGATCATAACATGTATATGTTTTTTTGAAGAACAAACCCAAAACAATACAGAAATTTGAAATAATGGCACTCTAAAAATAAGATTCCTAAAGTTTACAGAAATTCCAAGAGAAATACTGAAGTCCAACAAAAGTGTTGCTTCACTCCAAGTTGTTTTTTTTTGGCAGTTGTGTGACTGTTTCCATCTCCAAGACACTATGGCTGCATTGTACCATGAAAACACACTGGTTTTTGATATTTGGAATATCAAATGTATGGGCAGGTTTTACCTACTGCAGATTACCTGTCTGAGAAATTGCTTTTAACCACAAAGTATTAGAATCTACACAACTCTGCTGTACTTTCACGAGCTCTTCCTCATTAAAATTTACTTTAAACATGGAAGAAAGGGATTTGTGTGTTTGTGGGTACAACTTCATGTTCAGATCAATACATTATAAAAATCTATTAAACCACTTCAGTAAAATTTAATAAGTTATTTAAGTCTTGAAAGCCCAGGTATTTTAGCTCTGAATTCAGGTCTCATATTTCAGCTCAGATCACTCAAGAGGTACTCGGGATTTCTAAACAACAATGTACTAGGAAATGTCTGTACCTGATAAAAACTCCTTCCGTGCATCAGCTCAAAAAAATAGTGTTTGATCATCTCTTTACTGCACATTCTCTCATAATAAACATGACATCTTCCAAAATACCTATGTGACTGTACTGATCGAATAATTACCTGAGTAGAACACCCAGCTGATTACATTGAATATTCAGTTAACTTATTTACCCTTCAACAGCTAGAGAATACAACACAAGAGAAACCCAGAGGAACTCCTGGTTAAGATGTTTTGTCAAGACATTATTCAAAACTAGAGTAATATAAACAGTTACATCAGTCCTCAGTAAGTTTGGTATTTTCACAAAAAGGTCATTTGCAAAATCTTCAGGAACAAAAATTATAATTGACATATCACTGAATCATTCCAGGGTTTGTGGGAGTGAGGGAAAGTGGGAGTCTGCTGTCAGGCAGACAAATCCATAGCTTGTACAGTGCTCTCGATGCAGGTGTTTTAGTGGCACTTTTATTTGTGACAAAGAACTTAAATACAAGAGTGACTATGCTTTGTAAAAAAGGTTGTATTTGAAAATGCTTGATGGCACCTCTGACACACAGACACACATAAAAGTTTTGCAACTAACAAAATAATTCTTAACTTCAGTTCCAATTGCAAATTAAACAACTATATTTTTTTAATTAACCAAGAACTGAAGTAATGATTACAGAATACCTGAAAGTTCTTAATGACTACTAAATCTAATATATAAGTTAATATATAAAGCTCATTTAATCTTTTATTACTTCTGGTGCATTACTTTAGATTAAAGCACACCAGCCTGGCTGAAAGCATTTTTGCCCTATGATCTATACTGTAACTTTTTTCCCTGAACTGAAAACCTAAATATCCTCCCCCTCTGCCCTGCAATGAGATGACTACGTATCAAATCTCAAAGCAAAGACTTTGATTTGTCACTTAAAAATTCTTAGCTATCAGAGAAGGCAGCAAACATCTTCTAGTTCAAAATAGTTATTTTGGTCGGTTTCCCACTGGGCAGAGTTGGAAGCTGAGACAAAAAGCCTTGTGGAGGACATTAAGAAACATTAAGCCTGGAAAAATACTGACAATATTTGCTAAAGTTGGACATACAACTGTCCAGTTATCAACCACATATCTAGGTAGAAGCAGTGGTTCAAAGTAAAAGGGGCTGTTCAGTGAGAAACAAGGTGCTTTTCCACATAGAGGACTGGAGTGAAATTTGTCATAGGGCAACAAAACCTTTTGTTGGAACAAGAACTTTGCTTTCTCCAAAGTCTCAGAGACCCAAGGGAGGTAGAGATGTTTCACTTTCTCTTTGCTGAAGCAGGTGAGAAGGCTTAAAGTTTGGGAGGGTTTCCTGAGTCACTATCATCCACAGTAGTATCTGATTACTCTGCCTGAGCTGGTTTTGATTAAAAGGTTTAGAAGCAAGCAGGAGACAACTGTAGTAGCTGACAGATGAACACTGATTCAAAACTAACCTGTAAGACACGTCTCAAACCACGTTAATTAAGTCTGACAGTGAATATGGAGCTTCTTATTAGGAATGCACAATGAACACACAGCCATGGGCTTCGCTTATTTCAGCCAGGCATCAAGAAACTACACTTTCCTGTGGAACTTCTGGTTTACAAGATTAATCTTTCAGAATACTAAATACACATTATGTATTTTTATCAGAGTACAGATTCTCAATCAAAAACCAGTTATTTTGGACCACAACTGTGAAGCTTTTCATATTTACATGCTCTTGAATTAAATATTAAAATGGAGGTGAATGTTCTCAATAGGCAATAATTGTCTGAACTATCAGACATTTGAACATTTCTACATAACACAGGGCTACAGCACAAATGGTAAAAAAAATGCTGTTTGAGGGAGCCAGTGTATTTCTACAATTCATCACAATGCCAAATGTGCAAGCAGTACTTTGCATCCTGGGATCAGTTTAAGTACCTCACTGCAGTACTGAGCACTACTAAGCCTTGCTTCTGATCACCCCAGGCACTGGAGTGAGCCCATATGAATGCCTTACTTTGGATCGGGGCAGTAACTTGGGTACCTCTACACCAAATTATTAGAAGATTAATTGGATCAACTCAGAGCAGCAATATGTGGAGAATCAGCAGCAAGGTAGATATGTATCAAGATTTATAAATTAAACCAAATTAAACTAAATTAAATTAAACTAAATTAATGGTTCTACACTAAAACAGAGAAATGAAATTAATTTAAAAATTCAAACCAGAATAGTGGAATTATGTAGTGTAGTGCAATTATTACAATAAATAAGCATGTAATTTCTTTTAAGAAGTGGTAATTTTCAAGACTTGGACCTTGTTTAGGAGCTAGCCCCTAAAGGAGAGGGTATCAAAGCTTTGTATGAACTGAAATTGTGCTCTGGCTAGCCAGTGAACATGAAAGGATCAGCTCATCTCCATTATAAAACAAGTACTTAGATTGAGGGTCTCATGCCAATTATGGAAGCCTGCTAAAAATATGTCTGATTAAATAATAAGCTTTCCTTCCTGCCTTTCACAATCAGAGAAGGATAAAATATTTCTGCTCTCTCCAATTCCATCTTATTTAAATTAAAATACATTTAAATTAAAATACAAATTTGAAACACAAACTTCTTGTTTGAAAAAAAATGTCTGTGATGTGTTGGGAAGAAGAGACATTTATAGACTACAAACTATTATACCAGGACTGTGCTCGGAAAAAAAAGTCTGCATCTGGCCCTGCATACTCCTACACTACTCGATCATACTGTCAAATTGGCAAAATATTGAAGGAGATAGAGTTATCCCTTGAAACACCAAAAGAAACCAAATTGAAACAGTATGGTACTTAAGCACTATGCTTATCGCTATTTCTAAATTTTAATTGTACTTCTGGAAGTTGGTATACTTGACAAGATTAGCCATCAATGTTTTTTGGGCTTCATTAATATCATCAGTGGAGCATTGTTTTTTTTAAGCCACACATTTTTTTGCCAGATACCTATCCATTTGAGCCTTTCAGCAAGCCTGGTTTACCGTATGACCAGACAAGATGACAAAGCTTGAAAGAAATAGATTATTTTCTTTTTTTTCAGCAGGCAAAAAAGCCTGCCTGGTTCTGCTCATTCATCTCCTTTAGTCCAGCAAGCCAGAACAGAACAGTTTACTTTCAAGGTTGCATTAGTTTGGATTTACCATCTTAGGTATAGTCAGAAAATATTTTATGTTGGTTTCTGTTGCATGGACTGTAAATGTCTAAAACACAAGTTCTTCAAGGCTTTAACAAATTATTCTTTAAAAAAGTGCAAGTGAAAAGAAAAAAATAGCTTTCAAACTATAAAAGTCAGGCATAAATCTAGGAAAAAGAATGGAAATAAAAAGCCTCAAAAGCAGTGCTGCCTCAATCATAAACAGAACAATTCTTCCTCTATTCTGCAGACAGATCTGAGATCCTGTTTTATATATAAACATATCCCGTATTCCACTCAGCTCTTCAGCTTCTAATAAAATTTCTTAGCACAATAATCAGAATAAAAATACTGGATAATCAGAATAAAACTATACTGCTCTCAGAAATCATTAGTATAATTTCTGCTTTCATATGTGAACCTCCCTGCTTCACCTTTGCTTACATGCTCAAAGGTCTGAGCATGTATGCTCACACAGATTACCTCCTTCTAACAAGGTAATTGTTGTTTTGTTCATGAGACTGGGCAACAGTGCATTCTAACTTAGAAAAAGGAAAAGGAATCCTGGGAGATGTGGGCGTGAGCAAAAAGAAAATTTAAAAAAAATACAGTGAACAAAAATGTAAAAGGAAAAAAATTAGTATTCAAAATCTGAGTCAATCCCACATTTAATTCCATGTGGCCAGATCTCTGTGCCTGTAGGGAACTCCATTTAATTCAGTGGGGTACACACAGCTGTAGCCATTTGCTGATGTACTGACAGTATTTCTTTTTTTTCTCTTTGTCACTGCATTTTGAAAAAAATAAAATAAAAATTTAAACACAAAATATAAACCCTCCTGTTCTTCCCTTCCCCAAACCTACCACCCCTGCCTGTTTTAAAGCTCAGCACTTTGAATTCTCCATTTATTTCCTCAAGCCATTTGCCAAATATCTGGATTTGCAAGAACTAGCAAAACATGCAGCACTAGGGAAAATTTCTAAACACTGCTCTTGTGAGTAGGTATAGTGAATCTTTGGAATTTTTAATTTTGAAAGCAGTGGTAATTATTCAGGATTTAAATCTGTTCCTTTGGTTTGTAACCCTTCATTCTGACAGGATTTGCTTTGCTGTGAAGTTCACTGCTTGCTTTACTTTTCTGGTGAATAAATACAGCCCAAAGACTGAAGAATAATTTTAATTCACAGAAATTATATGCATGAGAAAAATGCTGTTAAAGAGAACTATTTCATTGTCATTAATATCCCAGAAGCAGTAAGGTGTATAGACAGGGGCTCTGTTCAATTAGAGAAGCAGAGACATGGGTCTAGATGGACCTGCTTCCTTTTTGCCTTTTTAATGCCTTGTAGTTACCACCCCAACTCCTACCAACACACACGTGAAGATGTGTGTGGCCAAGTTGTTAAAACTGAAAACAAAGGTTCAGATCAGCTCGATCAGCTCTGCCTCCAGCCTTATATGGAAAAGACAGAGATGTGTTTTGTTAAACTGAAGAACAAATTCCTCTGTTACACAGTCGACAAAAAAGCCAGGTATTAAAACAAAGCATGAAGCCTATAATTTCAGAAAAAAATAACATGCTTTACATTTCTTACCTGCAAATCGTTATTTTTAACATTGACCAATATTCTGCAAGTGGGAAAAAAATAAGTTTCAGCCATGGCTCAGTCTGACAGTGGCTTCTGCAGCTCAGGTGCACGGCAATCCTGGTGGATGCTGCTACACTAAGATTGTTCCCTGAAGCCACAAGAAGCCACTGGCATGCTGCCATACCATAAGCCTGTCAGACAATGCCAATACTAGATAAAATAAGATGACTGTTACTGTAGGCTCAATAGACCTAAACAAACACTGATGGGCACTGCTAAAAGCTTGAATATGAAATTGCAGCAATACCCTCCCTTCAGAGAAAGGCTTTAGCAGAAATGCCTTTTCCTCTTTTCCCTGTTCCTCCTCTTCTTTCAGTAAAACAGAATTTAGGTAAATAATTTGATGTATTATATTGAAATGTATAGAAAAAGCTTTAGTTTTTAAACACGTACATTTCGGTATATAAGAAAAAATCATATAGTGTTATCCTACTTGCAATTCTCCCCCAAAGTATCAAAATGATTCCTGACATGGATGCAAACACAGGCTGACATAAATTTGGTTTCAACCTTTGAAACTCAGTGTACTGCGGCCTCTCTAAGCACTCATCTAAGTATTACGAAGGGAGACACTCTAACTGACAAATATATTAAATTAATAGATTAGGAATCCTCCTTTTCACCTCAGCATTCAGTTGTGGTTTCTGAAGGTAACAAGCAAGTGTGCGCTTCTCACATAAAATCTTGTTAATCTGCAACAGCAGGAAAGAAGGGACTGTTTTTGTTTCTTACAGTCCAAAACAAAGATGAGAGAAGTGATGCTAAATCTATGTTGCCTGCTTTAAGAACAGACATTTTACTTTACCTGCATTTACTATAATTTGATATTACTGTAATTAGAAAACTTATAAATTGGAGTAAAAAAACCAAACCAAATTATCAAGAAGTTTCAGTTATGCAACAGCATTAAATATGCCTTTTTTTTCACTATGTATCCATTTCTGTGACAATCAACCCAACATCACATATTCTGAGAAACAGTATTTTGTAAATCTGCAGCTTTAGACAGTGTGTATTTTGAACTGCCCCAATATTAAAATAATGGCACTCCAATACTCCTGTCTTGGTTTTTGCATCAAAACCCTCTTTCCAGAAGACATTAAAAGTCCTAAATGCTATCCTCAAGAACTCCTTATCTTTGGAGGAGTCACTTCACTTACAAAGCTTTCTGGAGGTGCTATAAAGCCTTCCTCAGTCATCAGTCTGAAATATCTCAGAAATGCTCCTATTTGCCTATTTAAAATATATTGATTCCAAATGTAATCCAATCAGCATTACAGGTTATTTTATATAGTTTAAACAAAGAATTTCAAAATTATCTTTGGAAAATGTTTCTAAGGAACTACACTGAAATTGTTGGGGTTTTTTTGTATTGCCAATCATGAAAATTTTGAGGATTTCTATTTTTTCCTGATTTAGAATGGAAGTATTCCTCCTGAAATATTAAAGCTGTTTTTTTCTTTAGTACTACTCAGAATAGTTATGAAGATTATTTCTGCTGCCTGATAAGCATGTAACATACTTCAAAATGTAATGAAGAAGGGGAATATGAATTGTAGCATAGTCTGCTTAGAAGTATACACCTCAGGCACACAGTTACATTTAAGTCACCTGCTTATACACCTGGTAGAACTGTGATTCAGGCGAGAGCCACAAAATCTTGCATATGCTTACAATGGGAATTTCTGCACCTCAGCGCGAAAAACCCCTACCTTATGTGCACGAGAACTCACAGAGGTCCACGTTTTCACCACCAAAACTGCAAGACCTTCCTGAGTTCTGCTATTGAATATCTTAGCATTATCTTTATCTTACTCTTACTGAATAGATTGCATCTCCAGGCCATTTGCTACCCACAAATGAGACTGACCAAAATCCCTTGAGGCTCTCAAGCCGTAAGAAAGCTCTGACTGCCTGAGGCCATCGGCAGATGTGTTGCCCTGGATGCATCTGAGTGGGGTGAAGAGGTCATTGCTTCCAGCTGCTCAATGCCCAGGGAGTCAGTGGAGGGGGACGGGGAGTAACACCCCTAAACATCACACCACCACCCTCGCTTCCTAACCCCCAGTGTCAAAATCACAGGCTAAAAAGGCTTTGTTATCTGAAATGCATGAGGGAGCTTTTGGACAGGCCAGGTTAGGGAGCAGCTACCTGGGCACTTAGCTGGCACACAAAGGAAGGCTTGGACTGGCAGCTGGCAGCAGAGACCTTTTACGTGGCTCTGCCGCTGCCAGCGGTACTTGTCTGACTGCAGCCTTCACTGCCAATGACACAGTTCAGCACAATTCTCTGTTCATTTAAATCAGCACCAGGAGAGGAAACACGACCCTTTTTAATTATTCAAAGAAATCCTTTTCCTCCTAATAAAAGCTGTGACAGTGCTAAATGCGAAATCTGCAGGACCTTAAAATGACAGTAAGGCAGAGCATGCCCCTGGCATGCTACAGAGAGCACTGTCAGTGACAGAAGAGAAACTGAGGGCTGGGGCTGCTTGCCTAAGCCTTGGGAGAACAGAAAACCAAACATTACACCCAAAGTCAGAAGTCACGTGCAAAAGAGTCAGCAAAATAACCTAGATCTGAATACTGCCCCATGCCCAAAACCAGAAACAGTATTTTTTTTATATTTTCATTTTTGCAAGAATGCAAAAAATATATGGCTAATCTTCACCAGAATTAAAAAAATATTTAGAAACTGGAAAACATCAAGTTTATGCTAACAAGTATTAACAGTGTTAAAACAAAAGAATTTCACATGCACTGATGATTATTCCATGTTTTATTTCTTAAATATGAGATACAATCTTTGCAGACAGGCTACAGTTATGACCAAGTATCTGTCAAGATCAGAGGCACATAACAATGTTACTATTTAATGTCTGCAGTAATTTTAAGTGTGACACCATCTAAAAACACCATCTGACTTTTTGTTACTTTTCTCATGGAATTACGCACACCATGGTGTAGAGACACTACAAAGTACCATAAATTCTGTTTCTGTAATGATTGTATACATACAATAGAATAGGAAGCTGAGAAAAAGGCTGAAAAAAGGGGAAGACAATAAAATTAAGAACAGCTGTGAAAACTCAATTATACATTCCAACAGAACAAAACCTTCCGAATTTTCTCATTAATTGATGAGGGAGATGAAATAACATCACCAAGACTGTTAGATACACCTAAAGATTATATATGAGCAGCAGATATCCATATTATATCAGGCATTCTCTAAAATTACTTGTACTTGAAAATTAGGGTACATTCAGTCACCATTTCCTATACAGCAAGATAATTTTTTCTCAGTAATTACCTGAATATATGGCAGCTGGGATTTTAGCAACTGAAATCATACTTTTGTTCCTGAGAATTATCAGGCGAGAAATTCACTGTACTGCTAGAAGACGCTGACGTTCTCTTTGGGCTGTTATACTGCAGTGGCTAAGGAGTTTTGACAAAACAGGCCCATTATTATTTAATTCCCAGAAAATGCAATTTGGAAGATGAAAAGAGGACAAAGAAAGAATAGGGAAAACCCACAAAGGTTTGGTAAATATCTTGAAATAACTTTATAGACATTTTCTACCTGAAAAGCAGATACAGCTTCAACAATTTTTGTTAAATTAATACGGAGATGGTTGCTAAAATGTGGTTTCAAAAGAAAACACCTTTACAAAACAGTCATCCCTCTAGGCAGCAGCGCCTCTCAACACCTCCAATAATCCTACAGCTCTTGTTCAATAGCCCTTCTCACCTCTGAGCAGGAAGCAAATTGTGAAGTTGAGCGCCACTGTTATGGGACAGTACCTGCTGTGCTATCAGCAGACTTCAACAAATAATTAGAGCTGCCTGCAGCCATCCAGCACTGTAAAGGCTGCCACTAAGTCGTGTCGGTGACACTTCCCGCTAGTGACTGTGTGGCTGAGAAAGGGGCAGCTCTGGAAAGTTTCCAGACTGCTGCCCTCTTACCTTGTTCAGAGCATGTTTCTGCCGCAGTAGTTAAAATAACAATGGTCCCTAAGGTCTTGCTGACTGTGGTAATGCCACTCTTTTCTACGTCAGTGCCCTTGAATGCGTAGTAGCAACATTGGGAGTGAAAATGTCTTTACGTAGAAGGAAACAAGTTTTCCTTTCATTACCCCATATGAATTGCACCAACATCTAAAGCACTGCATTTATTTGCCTCATCTAAACACAGTCAAACACATACAGAATCTATTGCCAAAGGTCAAGTTATGATTCTTATTTTTAATGAGCACGAAGTTGCTGAGCCCTCTAGGGTAGGATTCCTTCAAAGGAGCCATTCAAGTCTGCCGTGCCCAAAACACAGGACCTAATTCACTCCTAGCCTTAAGTTTAAGCATATTTTGAAGTCCTGTTAATTTAATTTCACCCACCTGCCACCAAATTAGAGAATTTAATGACTTGAGCACGACACAGGATCTAGACAACAACAGCAGAAATAAATTTTCAGCATTGGTAAAGGTTCTGGTTAGACTCCTGTAAAATTTTTGTATTATGCCCAGTGTCAACATTCACAACTTATAAGAGGGAAGGAAAAAAGCAGAATCACACACAAGGTTTTATGATAACAACTGCTGATGCTTGTTTTCTTTATTTTCTGGCCTTTTAATTTTCTCTCAGGTTTCTTTGACAAAGATATTCCTCTATTCAACTTACTTTAGCTTACTCAGAGATATCATCCGATCTACTTGCATTTCACTGTGAATTTTGGTGATAAGCTAGTCACTAAAATTACAGAAAGCAGAGTATCAGACATCAGAATAAATTAAATTAATTCAAATAGAAAATAATTTTTAAAAATATGTAAAATGATCAGTCATACACAAGAAAATATCTTCATTTGAATGCAGAAATAGTCAAATTTTGGCCAAACTTGAAAAAACAGAATAAAAAAAGTTAATGGTAGTTAATCTCCAATGTTATGGAGATTTTATGTGTGGTTGCTTAATAGTTGCGTTACTTAATAGTTGCTATGCATCAAGACAGTAGTTTGAAGCAGAGAAAGGTTAGATAAAAATATTATCAAAATTTTGTACTTGTAGCTTAGCAGAGAGGTTCAACAGCCATATTGAGTATAACACCACAAAGTGAAACACAGTATTTCAATCATACAGGATAAAAGGCATGCTGGGAATGACTTGTTGCTGGGAATGAATACCAGACCTTTACCAGTACAGAATATTATTGAAACACAAATGTTCACTTCAACATACAGAAGTGAGCAGCCAGCAATCCTCCTGACAAAATCAAAGAAATAGAAGCATGAGAAAGCTTCATTAATTTGGAGTCAGAATCATAAGATACTGAGCTCTGCATACATGTTCTCTAAATTTTTTTTATAAGCTTTCTAAAACAAAACTAGGCAAGTCCACAGATACATATAAGAATAGCTTATGAAAAGCCAGATGTTTCAATGCACAGTAACATAGAAAAACATAGAGCAGAGCTTTGACCCTCAAAAGCTAAATAATACAGAAAACAATCTGAATATTTCACCCTATGGGGACAAGTTAAAAAAAAATCTTCAGTACATATAGATCTTGCTGGTAGTCAAATTTAGCTCCTTTTTGCAGTCAAGTACTTTAATTTCTCCATTTGGGTCGGAAAGTACTCTTTGGGATATACTGAAGTTTAGTACTCTTAACTTAGTACTGTTTTTACACACAGAGACCCAGATGACAAAAGAGCCATGCACTCACTGGCAACAATCAAGGCTGCAATGATACTCAACACCAAGAACACAATGTGAAGAGCACAGGAACTGTGCATGAGGTAGACACACAGATCAGTAAAAAGTCAGGTATAAATTTCCCAAGACTAAAATCCTTTATTCAGAAAAGAAGTAAGACTGCAAAAGAGAAGTCTCTCATTATGTATATGTTTAAACAATATTAATGATGCCGACTAGAAGGCTAATAACAACAACCCCCCCAACAAAACCCCCAAATCAAACACAAGATCTAAACAAAAAATAAACCCCAAAACAAAATATCAGAAACAAAACTCACAGCTATCACAAAGGCTTGCCATACTTGGGCAAACAGAATTTAAAAAAGTTCACACCCATAAGATTTTCCTGCAAAAGTGAAAAATGCTTAAACTAACAGGAATTTTTCTATGTCTGACTCACTAAAAAAGATTGAGCTTCCCATTGCTACTCCATAAAGAGGCATAAGAACAAGCAGATGCAGTGATAAGGTACCTGTCCCTTCTGAGAAACATGAGGGGTGCAGAAAAAAAGAGCATAGATAAATATTTAATGAGATGACCAAGTCTTCGATGCCATAAGAAGTCCAGTGATTTGTGCTGCTGCTTTGTTTCTTTTCAGTGCTTGTAGGTCTCAAGAAAAAATAGCCTTTATGTTTCTGATTAACTCTGAAAAGGGAAACAAAAGCTCCAAGAAGATAACCCTTAGGGCACTAGTGACTGAGTGATTGTCAAGAGCAAAAAGTTTACTTGAACTGTTTTATATCTCCCCATTCAAGCTAACAATGAATACACAAACACAAGGTTCACCTACTGACAGGAGTGTGGAAGGGGCTGGAGGGAGTCTCCACCAGGGAGAAAATGAAATGGGCAACAACCCAAGATGCAAATAATTTTGGGGCAAATCAACACATTGTGTCTCAACAGCTACAACCGTGTGATGGGTTTCCAGTGAGCTCTGCCACACTCTGTAGAGGTCAGTAACACTAGCTGATTCAGAGATAAGAAAAATACATGGAAACACATGAAGGACGCCATGGAATTGTGTAACACCATCAAGAGTGATGAAAAAAGCCAGATAGATTGGACTATGCACATTCTTATGTATTAATAAAAGTATTAATAAAATTATCCCAATTGATATTACATTAATAATTATTATTCCAACCAGTCATGGAAACTAAACCAAAGAAGCGTAGAAGAAGAGTGACACCATGATGAGCTAGTGTGGCATACTGCTTCACTGGACAAAGTGGCTGTGATCCTCTTTTGCTTTGAGAAGATGTCAATTTGAAAATATGGCAGTTTAAATATTGAACCTTATTTCCTTAGTGATTTATTTGAAGGACTGGGGAAGTGAAAACAGAGATCACAAAACTATATTTTGCAATAATGTATGTAGGGAAGTTGATGTAGAACATCATAAAAATGCCACAGTCACATGTTATCATAAACAACTAGATTATAAGACAGGTAATGCTTAGAAGCCCCAAATAAACAAGTACTTAAACATTAAATAGTGTTTTCATGAAGTAAGATACTATCCTTGACCACAGAATACAAAATGTTGACATACACTTCATGAAAATGGTGATGCCACTATGCAGTTGCCATATATAGGAGACATGACACTGAACAGAGCACACAAAAGCCAGCAGCATGGGCAGACTGGGTCCCTTTCTGACTGTCCTGGGTTGATTATGATGTTAAATTGTATCCCCATTCGTCCACCTAACCCAGACACAGGTTTTGTATTCTTAAAATTCCATCTCAGAGTAAAAGTGAGTGGAAAAGAAGCACCGAGTCTGTTATCAGAGACTGTACCTGCTCCCCCCGCATCGGGAGTTTTGACTACAGCACAGACAGACAACAAGACACAGATCGCCTTGGCTTTCCAACTAGCCGGAGCAGAGAGGTCTTCCTGGACTGTTTTCTTTCCCTTTTTCTGAAACAAATCAAACCTGCTCTGGACTGGGGACTCAGGGGAGCACCGGGAGCTTGCACCCATGGACTACTGGGAGCCCAGCCTGGGCAGCGGCATTTTCCAGCGCCAGAGGGACTGATAACAGAGCGAACACCCACAGGAAAGAGACCCTCTGAAGTTTGTCATCTCTTCTGAAGGGCGAGAGGTTTTGTAATTTGATATCATTCATTTTTGTGCTGGGTAGTGCTGTGCCTGTGAAATAAACAAGTTTTTTCCACTTCTCTCAAAGAAATCTCTTCCTGAACCGGTTGGGGGGTGGGAGAAAAGGGCCACGTGGGTTTGCTTCCCAGGGGGAGCCCCACTGGAGGTTTTCTCCCAAATTTGCCCTAAATCAGGACACTGACCAAGAGCAGAGGATGAAGTGCTACACAAAACAGACACACAAGCCAGGGAAACTGGTCAGAAACTGTTGATACTATCATAAAAACGCAAAAAGAAACTAACTGTGTTCTTGTTAATTTTATGGAGCACAACAATTCACTTTCTAATGAAGTGGGGGGAAGTTCTTTAGGGAATTCTAAGCAAGGAGACCCAGAAAAACAAAATCTTCAAAGCCACACACATACTGAAGCATGCACCAGAGTATGTGGGCTAAATAACAAAGTCAACTTGAGCAAAAATGCAGAAGTGAATCATCTACCCACCTCTGCACAGCAGCAGTGCCACAGGCCCATGCAGGAGGTTCTCCCTGTCCCAGCACACTGAAGTACTCCTTCAGAAGTAGGAGAAAACCTAATGAAAACCAGTCTCTGCTGTCCTTCCAAGGCCTATGTGCCACCAGGCTATGACATGTTACTGATGTTGGTGTACAGATTTCTACTCAGTGTACATTTTGTATGACTGAATTCAGTAGTTCTCACATGACAGATCCTTCATCATCAGAGTGCATTGTGAAGATTTGTGCATTAGGGACCATAATAATCTTTACAAGTCATTACAAATAAAGAATTTCTCTTCCCAAAACTTCTTCTGTTCAGACAATGCTAAAAACAACTGGCTAGGCTCAGGTAATCTTATCTAAACAAATTTTATTCCTGGTCAGTGCAACTGCAAGCAAACACAGCCCAACTTCTGTCTGTCTGCCCTGACAGACAGAGCCTCCTCCTGGATGGGGCTCCCCAAGGCACCACTGTTCAAAACAAGCCAGGTTGCAGGGCTATTCTATTGCAATGGCCTCCCCCTTGTGCCTTTGTCCCACTGTCTTTGCTGTGCAGCACAGCCACAAATGGCACAGCAGACGCTCCCCTTGGAGCAGTTCACTCCACACCCCAAGTCATCCAAATCAATGCTTTACCACCAGACAGTGGCATTTTAATTCTAGCTGTTAAATGCAGTAATTTGAATCAGCATCTGTTTTCAAACAGTTACAATAAATTTGCATCCTCTGTCTGGAATCAGTTTGTACTGTTGCCAATTTGACTAAAGTCAATAAACTTTAGCTACAAAAGGCATATTTGTAGCACTGGGATACTCTTTATATGGTAAAATACAAGAAAGGGTCAGCCAGGAATATGACCTATAAATTTCATTCTCTTTAATATTTTTGAATATTACATCTGAAATTATTATTTTTTTTAAATTTAGAAGTGAAGCAACAAGCTTCTATAAGCTACAGAAATATGTTTAAGTATATGGGAAGGGCAATCAAGCTCAAATCCATACCTACATGCAGTTTCTTCTTCCAAATAAGCCAACCAATAGCTTGGATGAAGAGAAAATAGGAACACTTGGAGTTTTACTCATGAAATAAAATCAAAATATGTTACAGTGGTATGTGATTGAGTCATCCTTCCCTGTTTTACATAGAGCCTTTCCTTTATATTACAAGCTCTTCATGACAGAGCTGTACCTCTACATGGTTGAAAAGTGTTTAGTACAAAGAGGTTCTAAAAATGTGTGGAGACTTCTGTGACTACTAAAATATTAATGTTTTATACTTAATTTTAATATTTAATATTAGCAATATTAAGAGCAGCAACAAATATCTCTGTGGGGCTGTCACAGGTGTAATCTTGGCAAGGGAGGGAATGCTCAGAAAGAGGAAAGACTGGATTTTCAGACACTCATGCTTGTAGGTCCATCCAACCTGCATAGTGTCTTCTTGGCACCCTACCTGCTGTACATGGCAGCTGCCACTGACTGTATTTCACACTACAAATGCAGGCTTGACAAGTTCTTCACTGGCACTAGACAACTCAAAAAAATTAAACAGGAAAATAATACCTATACTCAACTGCCCCACATGCGCTGGTGAAAGTATAAGTTTCAGGTAAGCACTTTCTTTCTTACCATTAGGTTAATTCCCTCCACTTGTAAACAGATTTTTTATATTGATATACTTGTAAGGAAGTTACTGAATGTCCTAATTTGATCTACCCAAAGTGAGAGAGGGTCATCATGCATTCAGCTGCTCCTCATTCACAGTTCAGGATATGGTGAAGCACATACTGCACTTAACTCTACAGCACAGCTTCCACGTTCAACTGAATCTCACATAGAGGCTACAGCTGTAAGTTAGAAAGACACTAAATTACCCCTTTCCTCTCCTTGCTTTTACACGTTATTTCTCAGTGCTGTGTCCAGTCTACTATTAAAAAAATTTATAACTTAGACAACTTTCTCCAGAGAAATGCTATTCTTTGTTCTCCAACCTACACATTTTTTTCAATATATACTGTAATTTCCTCCCTTATTTCTATTATTACTGGATATATATCACTTCAGAAAATTTTCTTTCCTTTTCTGCTAATTGCATCTCTCTGTATTTGCCAGTTCTCCATGCTATCTTGATCTTCCTCAGCATATAGACTTCTTGCAAGAATCCCTCATATCAAAAACATCCTCATGCTTATGCTGAAACACAAGGCATTGGAATGAAGATCAACAATTATAATGCTGAGTTCATAAATCCACCCTTATTCTAAACATTTAAGAATATTCATATTCACCATGAACACAAAATGCACTAAAATTGTAAGCCTGAGTTAAAATAAACTGTACTGAATTCTTGACTTAATTTTATACTGGAAGACAACAATTCTTGCATGAAGAAGACTTTAGCTTTACCTTACTAAATGTAGGATACAATTTCCTTGTAAACAAACACAACCTGCCATAAAAGAACTAATTATTCCCATATCCTATACTGAACAGCAACCTTTACAAAAAATATTTCCCAATCGTCCCTAAGGGTTCCCCAAATGTCACTTCATAAGCATAATTAGAGAAATAGTACAAAATGCCTCAAGGTCAGACACTGAAAAATACAAAAAGAATTAAAATTTCCTGTGGTGAAGACAGTTGGTTGGGATATAAGACAGGTCTAAACTCAGATTTGGTATTTGGAATACGTGACTAACCAAACAGACAAGAGTGGAAAGCTGCACAAAAGATAGATGTTCATTGAATTAAGGAAAAGGGACGAAATAGCTGAATTACAAACTTTTATTCCTGTCTTTGTCTGTGGTCAGCTAAAATAGTTAATTTTAATTTTATTCCAAATTTCCTTGACTGAAAAACATCACTCACTAATTTCCCTTATGACTTGATAATAGAACGAAGAGTTTTCAATGCCTCAGTATTCCATAATCAGTACACTGCCCTTTCCATCAAAAAGAAACAATGGCACATTTAGTGAGCAGTATATTCAATCCTGGTTTAGGTGTTACACAGAAAACCCCCTGAAAATTAAAATAATAAAAAGCCATAGTTATAAGTAGAAATGGAAAATAAGCATATCTGTTTTAGGCAGATATTCCTAGGTTTATTACTAAAGAAAGTAACTATGGCAAAAATAACATTTTTAACATCACAAATGAGGAATATTACTTCCATTTCCAAAAGAAATGTGTCCCCCAATGCTTTCTCCAAACATTCAAATCCCAGCTTAATAAAAACAAATGGCATCCCTCATTTCCTTAAAACTGATATCCAAAGGCTTGCTGTTCTAACAGGATACAGGCATTTTGAAATCCCACAATTATGTATTCATGTGGTAGAATTCAGACTTTTTTTCTTTTGGCAGATGTGGGGAATATAATAAATACATTTATAATTCTAAATTTTCAAGACCTTGCTTTTGAACCATCAAAATAGCGTAATGGTGGTTATTAAAGGCCACTGGAAACATCACAAAACCATCATAAAGGTGAAATCTTATTCCCTTGGTATGTAATCTCCATAGTCATTTGCAACCACTTTCAGTAGCAACAAGATACTAATTATTCAGTTATGTTTGCAATCTTATTTACCCAGTGAAGCTACAGGTGATTTCTGACAAGGAAAAGTATTTAAAGAGCAGCTCCAACAGCATACAGTAGATGTTTCAATCCAAATTAAAAATATTGTAGATTTCAAATAGCTTGACCATACAAAATTCAATATATATCAGAGAAAATCTTTGCACAAGGTGCTTCCAAGAGCTAGTAAACTGAACAAAACATTTTATGCTGCACACAGTAAGTGTATATTCACATGCAGCCAACTAATTCCAAGGCCCCAAGAACCTATGTCTTAAAGTGACTTTTCATTTTCAAAACGACTCAGAAAAAAGAAATAAAGACTTATTTAACATTAATAATTGAAGTGTACTGAATTTACCAGACTAGAAGGAATGACTTTTTTTTTTTAATGTATTAGTAAGTTTTACTAAGAATGTCCCTCAGGCACTTTTTCCTTTTCTTCATTTGACTGCTAGGTGGTAGTCAGATGCATTCAGATCTCTCAGAGAAACATTTATAAGGAAATGACATTAGCTTTCAGTTGAAAGTGAAGATATATCTCGAATTTCTTACTTACCATCATTTAGTGTCACAATCATTCAGAAGTGAGATCTTTTCTATCACTGATCATTTAAAATAATACAATAGTGTGATGACCCCTAAAAAAAAGTCTCTATTTGTTTTGTATACCACTGAGGAAAATAGTTAAGTATGTATTTGATAGCAGGTATTTAGCATAAGAAGTCTTCTAATATGCATATGTACAAGGTCTGGCATAACATTTACATCAGACATTCTCAACAGCCTGTATATATTTAGCAACATGACATGAGATGATCACCATCAGCAGTCTCAATCTGACATTTAGGAAGACATTAATAGCAACACGAGGAGCACAACAAAATTGGGCAACAATAATAGAAAAGTAAAGTGATGCCGTTATAATTAGTTTTCCCAAAATAAGTCCATCTTTCAGTCATACCCTTCTGTCACTACACATACAAGCCCTTCACAAAGGAGCACTAAATTTGTTGACTGTTAAACATGCTACAATTAGGGCAGTTAATACCAACAAGACTAGGGATCCCCATATTACTTTAGTAATATGTAGTAATACTTTAATAATATTAAATATTACTTTAGTACCCTGTGTACTAAAATGCTTTAGTCCTGCAAGAAGGCCTTCACCAAACACTTCAGGATGACACCCGCTGACAAGCATTTTCCCTCTGGGGATTCATGTCAAAACAGAGTGCTTTAGGAGATTTAACTTCATAAAGAGCTGAACTCAGTAAGATGGACATTCAACATAGTTAAAACACAAAATAATTTCAGAATATGTAATGATAAAAGTTATGCGTCACAACAAACCTCACAAGCCTGCACTGCTGAGCACCTGTGGGGCCCGAGATTTGCACTCTTCACCACCATTTGAGGCCACAGCAGCAGCACTTGGTGTACAACAAAAATGTGGCCCATGGAGGCACTAGTGCTGTACAAAGACATTTCCTACTGACAAAAGGGAATATTCAAAGCCTTTTGAGGGCACTCAGACTTGAGGTGGTTATGGACACTGACTGGGCAATCCCAAGATTTTCTTGATACGGAAAGGCCTTAAAGAAATGCTTGTCTGGAAAGGTCTTCCACCTTTGTACAATATGGGCACTCTGAGCCTATCGAAGCTTCTGAACGCCCCTCCTTTTCTTTTTTTTTTCTTTTTAAATGTGGCTTGACAACACAGCCAGTGATCTATTCCAGAGCTGCCATTTCAAGGAGATGGTGCATTCCTCTCAAAATGGAGGGCAATGTCTGCTTTTGCAAAGCTGCTAAGAACCAGCAGTGAAACCACCTACAGCACAGTAAAATATTATGACAGGGAATTTGTGAGATTCTTTCTCAGATAATGTTAGGTTTGGTTACAAAAAATGGCACCAAAAATTATCACGTAGAAATCTAAACGGGCATTGGCACTTACTAAATGCTTCATGTAGTGAATGTGGGAGCATTTCTGAAATGCTGCCTTGCCAATAATTCCCTGTGCACCAGCAAAAGGGTCTGGGAAGAGTTTGTGGATCTGGCAACCTTCACTCCATAAAGTGGCAACCAGCATTTTTCATGCTCAGTGTTAGCCTGGAAAGAAGCCTCAGAAATGAAAGCAAGCTTGTTTGATTTAACCTGGTTTCCTAATCTACTCTCAGCAAAGATTAAGTAAAAGGCAGGCTACTGTGAACCTGCAGTTTATCTGGATTATCTACTCTCTTTACAAATAACTTCTCTTTTATTAAGAATTAACTTTTACACATAAAGTTGCCTTGTTCATCCCACTAAAAACAAGAGTTAATATCTATGTTCTACTGAGAAACAGAGTGGATGATTCACTACAAACCAACAGTCAAATAAAAACAAGTTAAACAAAAACTAAAGTATTAAAAATGACACTTTTTTCTTGTTTCTTAAATCCCCCAAATGCACCCCTCAGTTCAATCAAGTTACATTTGAAGATCATTTTTTGACAGCATCTTATATTAAAATCACAAAACAAAGAGTACTGTGGAAAATACAAAATTTTATCTGTTGATAGTAATCTTAGCTTTATCACTGAACAGCCACCTCTCCACACACTAAAACTGGTGTTTATCTCCTATTAAATTCTGAGAAACATTTTATCATATTCTTTACACTTGATATGCATCTCAGCAAGGCTTATGAAATGCAAATATTGCACCAAAGATACTCTTTCTGTTTGCAGAAGGGGGATCCACATCAGGTATTTCAATTCCTTTCTTAATATTATTAATAATACATTCTCAAAACAAAAAATTAGTTTGCATGCTGACATATCACACTCAATTCTCCTTCCTTGTCAGTAAAACTAATTAAATAGTTGAAGCTAAATTATACCTTAAGAAATTTGCTTCTTTGGGCACTGTCTGTTTTGAAACAAACTGGATTTGAAGATGGGGACATTCATACACTCAGTTCAAAACTCAAGCAAATGTGAGACCCAGCACCAGCATAGGCTAAGTGCCCAGAGGCCATGTGCTATCCCTACCCCCAGGGCTACAGGTGCACATCAAAAGCATATCCCTGTGACACCGGTAACATGAGCTTTGGCCAGCAAGTCCCTTTTTGTAGGGACTTGCTGGCCAAAAAGCTGTACAGCCTCACACCACATCTAACAGCTCTCCCTCTTAACAAAACCACAGAACAAACCTAACCTCACAAGCCAAGTTTCCAATCAATTAGTAAGAGCCTGCAGTAAAACAACTAAAATGCAGAATGACCTTACAGAAATACTGTTTATCAGATAAACCTTATTTCAAACAGCCATGGTAGGTTTGACCTGATGTTCTCTACTATTAATCTCCTCTTTCAAGTATCCATTTGGTTGGCAAATAGCAAAGCTGTATTACCATAAATGAACATATCAGGAGCACGTGTAATTCTTCTGCCCAGCCTTTCCTCTCTGGCACACTACAGGATTACATGGGATCTCCTCCCTGAATTTTGGCATCTCTCCATCTTCCTTGCAAACTCACACTATTGAAGCACTAGGAGAGAGCTGGGATGACTCAACATAAACCTTTTTGTTTATTTAAAAAAATTCTTTAAAAAAATTCAGCTGTGAATTCTTTATTGCTTCACTGTCCAGTTTTTCCCACCATTCCCTGGTTTTATTCAAGAGATCATAAAATCACCATAGCACTAAAGCTGAGGGCCCAACAATGAGGACTCTTCTGAAAGCAAAGCATTTTGTGTTTGGTTTGTTGGGTTTTTTTCACTATAAAAGTTCAGGCCTTTAAATTCTCATTCTTTCAAAATACTTCCTCATCTCTAACTCATGAGTAACCAACAGTGGATACTGTATGACACCCACATGGCACCTAGCTCTGCCAAAGTGACTGCAGACTGTCCTTTTCCATAGGGCTGTATGCTACAGAAACCTGAGCAAACACTCAGCTCTGTGAAAATCAAGAAGCTCAGCTCACTCTGCTCTGCAGACTAGCTATTAAAGGAGCTGTATTATTTAGAAGTGTTTGCCTGCATGCACCTTGTGCAGCTGTTTGAGAGGTGTTTTTAAGGAGTATATAGTCTCTGAGAGAAGGAGGGCAATGAGATTGAACAGCAGAGCTTTGGGGAGAGGACCAACTGCAGCCCAGATTGTACTGCAGCATGTTTTTCAGGCAGGACTACGCTCCTGTGCTCCCAGGGCACAGTTGCGGCAAGACACCAAGAGCAAACTCACAGGGTGTCTGGGATAGAATCCTTTCATTTTTCTGTGGAGAAAGCCACTACAGCTGCTCAGGCTTACAGACTATTGTAGGGATTTTTTCTTCAGAGCAATTGCACAAATGTTCACAGTAAGCATACTGAGGCTCGAATAAGAGCAGGACAAGTTTGCTCTCATTTTCCACAGGGTATCCTAAAAAGTAAGTGACAAATGCACTGCAAGTC
The DNA here is from genome assembly GCF_049639895.1 of Pseudopodoces humilis. Classification (NCBI taxonomy): domain Eukaryota; kingdom Metazoa; phylum Chordata; class Aves; order Passeriformes; family Paridae; genus Pseudopodoces; species Pseudopodoces humilis. The sequence continues at coordinate 32,690,615 of NC_142205.1, forward strand.
AGCACCGAAACCTTCACTTTCACTGATACTGTGATCACCAATGAACATGTTTAACTAATACATCTGTGCCCTACGTACATCCCAAGTGCAAGGAAAACACCTCAAAGAACAGGAGACTTAAGTGAAGCACAGAATCAGATACATCTCTGCAGAAACTCAAGCCAGTCACCAATACTTCAGCTGAATGCTAAAAAAGATGCAAAACAGGATGCAGGTTTTCATAAGATCACAGGTATTTGACATCAGTGCTACAATGGTTGAAGTACCAGTTTGGGACTGAGCTATTTGCATTGCCTGCCACCAAAAAGGGGTCACCCTACCCTACCTTCCACCTGTTCTAGCAAGCCATTCCCACCTCCCCCTCTTTGCCCTTTATTACCCATCTATCTGCAACAGGGAACTGATTTGACTTGCTAACCCAACAGAAAACTATGCCCTTTCCCCACCATTACCCTCCCTGCCCCACTTTCTTTTTCCTTCTGTATTAAGTTTTTTTGCAGTGAACTGTTGGCTCAAGACTGGCTACAGTCTTAGAGAATGACTCTACCCCAAGATTTAGGGTCCCAGTGACAGGAACAATTTTCCTCTTTTATCCTCTCCTGTCTCTGAGTACAATCATTGAAAATCCTGTCTATTACACTCATACTAGGAACTGCTGTGTAATGGAAAGGCTTTGAATCGTTGACAAAATCTTGTTCAGCTTGCAAAAATGGTGCCCCTGCAAATTTGGGTTAGTGATGAACTTGTTTGTTCTAGTACCCTGTGGTTTGCTTTCCTTACACTGGCAGTGTAAGCGGGGTCTTTGCTAAAATTTGACATAAGCAGGAACCTTAATTCTCGCCTAATGCTACCAACTAGCAGGACAGAGTAACAGGACAGTGCCTGGTAAGTCTAAAGCCTTGGGTAGCCTGCATGTCTGCAGAGCAACTAGAAGCAGAGGATGACAAGCTAGAGAAGCAGTAACAAGTGAGTAAATAGCCATCTAGAAACTAAAAGAAAGACACCTTAAAACAATATCCTCAAAGATACTGAAGTATGACATTTTTTGTTCAGATCTATGCAGCACTGCAGTTATTTGGGGAACAAGCAAAGTTCAGTGGGTTATCTTCATGTAATAGCACTTCACCAACCTTACTTCAAAACAAGCCCCATTATTTTATTTTATGCAAGTCAGTCTATTGCTCTAAGTCAGGTTTTGCAGCAAAAAAGGAAGCAATAACAGAGTAGTTCTAGAATTGGGATACCAAAATTGTAACTGCTCAGATACATGATTTATGATTATTGCTCTTCCTAGATACAGACTTTCTGCAAGACATCCTTTCTTTTGATGAAGGCAAAGCTAACTGGTTACAATGCTAAGATGCAGTTCTCATAATTAGTTATAACGTCCATATCATCTCTTCAGATATGGTCACAGGCAATTCGAAATTTTGAAGTCAAAAAGAATTAGTAATTGAAACATTGCAAGGTTCATAGCTTTCCTGTAAGAATGAAAATTTAATCTTAGAATAAGTTACTTAGTAATTATCTGAAATTTGAAAAGGATTTGATCCTTCCTCTCACATCAACTTGAAAGTGCAAAGAATAAAATTCAAGTTCCAGTGTGAAGTGCCAAGGTTCTGGTTCCCCAAGATAGCAAGTAAGCTACCTTTCATTTCCTAAATCGACATTTTCCAAAAAACATTTTCCAGCATTGTTGTCCACACCAATACTGATTCTGGATTAGGAAAGGCCAGATCTGAGCAAAAGAGCAATAATGGTAAAAGGAGATACACCAAACATCCCATCAGCACTGACTGTGGATTAAGTAGTGAGAAACTTTAAAGTTAATCCTGCAACCAGTCTTGCTCTTGCTGAAGCCAGTATGCACAACTCTCACACAACAGCCTAAACATGGCTTGTTCTCTCTGTCTGCTGACATGCACTGCAACCGAGCCAGGGTCTATGTGAATTTCTGCAGTCCCATAAATTAGTCTGTCTTCTAGCAGGGCATTGAACTGAAATGCAGTTTGAGGGGGTTTTCTGAAAATTAATTCAGCTTGTTCCTCAAGTTTTCACTGAGATTGAACCAAATTAACAAAAAAGTGATTATCTACTAAGATAGAAAAAAATGGAAAGGCAGGCTAGAGAAGAGGAGACACTGGTGCTCATATCTCCCTAAAATTTGAGGTGTCCCACATCTTTCTCCCTTTAAACCATCATAGATTGCTTCAAAAATATGTCTAGTTCATATTAGAAAAAATATGTTTCTAGATTTTTTTTTTTAGTGTATATTTCTAGTCTAAACCAGAACTAAGTGGTTCAGTGCAGTCACAGATAAGCCAAAGCCAAAAGCACTGCTGGCTCCAGTGGTAAAGAAGCACCAAAAAGGAGTCCAAGTCTGCAGTGAGGAGCAAAAGAACACAGCTTACCAACCAATCAAGCAAACAAAAAAGTCCATGGGAAAAGAAATAAGGAATTAACAAATCAGAGCAGATATGAGTAAGAAGGGATAGGAAAATTAGGAAGATTTCAGAACAAGGCATGTGGGAAAAAGCACCCTGCCACGAGGCCATTTCAAGTGAGCTTCCAGCACGAAGTACGCTGGGCTGCACCTCTACTCTTGTGGGGTTATCCCTCCACTGGTAAGAATGGATAGCACAATTCACAAAATATAATCAGGGAGTTAAGCACAGCTCAGAAATACACGATCAGGTGCCCTTTAGTGAAAAGTCACCTGCCCAGCAAGACACCAGTAAGGAGAGAATACAAAAGGAAATGGTATCCCAGAAGTGGGGAAAAGTGGTGTAAGGTGTTTGCTCTTCCTGCTGTGTGGTATCTGGAAACTACTTGGTTCAATATGAAGAAAATACAGAAGCTATTTTGATCTTTGTTATACAGATGGTATTTTTGTATTCAATTAATGAATGCATAGCATATTATCATATTCAATGTAAGCCACATGCAGGGAAGAGCTTTTAACTTCCAGATATATTTCTATTTTTTTCTCATTTTAAACACGTTCTAACAATTTTCACACAAATACAGGCCAGCCCACTGTGCTACAAAATAATTGTACAATCTCCAAAACAGCACCTTTTTTTCCAGCTACTTGGATTTGTCTTGGTTTTGTTTAGAGTTTTTTGAAACAATGATTTAAAGAAATCAAACACAGACAAATCCTCCCAGAAAATGTTTTCATAATAGAGGAAAGTAATGCCTACACCAAACACATCTGAAACACAGTCTGTCAGCAACGCCTCTCTCAGCTATGCCAACCACCCCGAGAAACAGCATACACAGCACAAAGCAGCAACACAAGTGTCCATGGATCACCATTAGATAAACTTTTAAACCCAAATACTGCACCCTTATTACAGCACAGGAATACAAACTTCAGCTTTCCTCTTCCTCACCCTTGGTGTGCTACAACCCTCCACCTTACCCCAGGAAGCCAGCTGAATCAGAGTTAAACCAGGATTTAGCTCAGAGAAGGGTTTTTCAGACTGAAAAGCCTCAGGGACAAAACTTAGTTTGAACTGCCAATATAGTGCAGATCAGACTTTCAGGGCAGTATATAAACTGGGACAGTGCATGCAGGAGAAAATGTAACATGCTCAGCTGCTCTCTGCAAGCACCTGTTTTAAGTCACTGGAGCACCCCTACAGCAAACTCAATATACGTAAGGCGGATAGGGTAATTTACTAATTTTTACCTAATTAATAGGTAGTAAAATAAAAACCTCTTTGGTCTGACAATGTCTCTGCATATGGCTACTGTCAGTATTTTCTTGGTGTAGCTAATTGGGTTTTTCCTTGGTTAAAAATGCCACCATGGAGTTCCCAGGGAAAATAATAATAATGTGAAACAGCTGACAACATATTTATGCCTAAGAGATTATTATTTGTTATAAAAACTGCAAGAAATTGATAAACATGCATATGATGGTAGACCAGTTTTCATAATAGAAATGGATAAAAAAAACCCTAATGACATTTCTGAACAAACATTTATGCCAGTAAATGTTCTACCACAGATATAACTGTATCAGCAGCAGAACTCAGTTAAAACAACAGAAGCCAAAATTATTTCCCTGAAATAACATGCTTCTACCACTGTGAACAGTGCAGGGCCTGTCAATACACCTACACCTCACCTGCAAATATTTTGGTAAAAGTAAGCCCACAACTCCTGTTCCTGCCACAGCCTTGGTCTACCACAAGTGAGAGCAAGCAGCTTATGGGTTTTTTTTCATTGTATTCTTAACATGTTTTTTGCAATAGTTCTAACCTCATAACTTCTTAAAAGAAATGATCCACTGTTTCATTATGAAAATCTATCTGCAGTAGCCAGTGAGGAGGTTTTACAGGTTGAAAAGGTGCCAGAGTTCTAACATGTTCTTGATATTTATCATGTCTAAGTCTGTAATCAAAATTCTGTTAATTCCACACAGTAGTAAACACATAATTTTGCAGTATTGATGCAAATTTACACAGGTTACTAAACCACAGATTCTTCAACAATTTTAAGATTGTTCTTTGATATATTCAAGAATCCAAGAAGAAAAAAGTTGTCTACTCAAAATATTTCATTTGACTAGTGTGACTTTCTGATTAGCTGCTTTTTTATACCGATTCATTCAGGAATATTGTCATTACACAAAGCCTTTTAGAAATTGCGAAAGAAAAATATTTTTCTGGTCCTAGGAAACCTACACATTTAAATTCTATCATTAATAATGAACATAAATTTATTACCCATTTTCCATTCCTATTATAAGAGATTATTTATTTTATTGGCTACAGATGTGAGTTTTAACATCTTAACATGTAAGATATGAGTTTTAACATCAGTTACAGACAAGTAGGAAAGATACTGTTCCGATGACATTTAAATTTTAGTAGGAAATACAGGAGGTACGTTCCCTATCAAGCATATCCCATTATATTTGCTTTACTAAGTCTCTTGAAATTAAATTGTTCAGTATTGTCTAAGGGATTGCAAGACTACTGTTTCCAGTGTATTTGTTGTCATAAATATTGTACCTATTTGTGATTTAAAATGCAACCACACTTGTAATCTATTGCTAATTAATAAAACTAGTTTGTAGTCAGTTGCCTAATAGTTTTGATAGTATGTTATTATTCACACATTATAATGCAAGTAACGGCTTGAAACACTCTTTTCCCTTACGTGAATGAAGGAGTTTAAAATACCTTTTACCATTACCTTGTTTCCTGCAAACCTGCTTTCCAAATCCTTTCTTCATGAGTGTTTCATGACAGCAAAAAAAAACACAACCCCACATTTGTGTGCTTGTAATCAGTTACAAAGTGTGGAAGACAAAAGAGGGTGCCTCTGAAGAACACTAACAAGTCTGTCAGTAAATGGCTTTTTCCTCAAGGCTTTCATAGAATGAAAAGGATAACAGTTCTCAAATGCTGGCCATCTGAAAGGTACCTGCATTTAACATCACCATAACACCTAGAATAAATAAATAAACATTTTGTGACCGTATGATTTTAAGAGTTCACAACCGGGCCAAGTAAGGTATTAGACATATTTGACACACACTAGATATCTGTTCCAGGGAACTCTACTGAAGTAGACAGCACTTCAAACTTTACACGCTTGTAAAAAAGATATAAAAAAAAACCAAAACCCTGATTGCTAGTTTCAAATGCACTACCTCTTTAAAAACTGATTTTCTCCTGTGGGCATGTAAAGACCTGCTAGTGTTACAGCTGCCACATAGCAGGGAATTTGTCTACAACAGCAATGTGTCTAGTTGTAATCTCCTTCTGAAACATGAAGGTGCTCATTTCTGATTTTATTGCATTTATAATATTAAGTTATTATAGCATTCCTGTGCTACATCTGTCATTTCCACTATGCACTCTGTTTCCCAGGCATTTGTAACTTAGTGGTTTTAATTCATATCTGTCTGAACTTTGGTGCATTAGTCAGCTTGCATATAAATTTCCTCTGAAGAAGTGGGGAAAATTAAAATCTTTGGATTTTTAACTTGTGAGTCCAAGGTATTTTATAAATATTAATAATATTTCAATGTCTTAATAATATGTATTCAATAAGACATGCCTTGGTCTAAAAGCCTAGATTAATGGTTTCCAATCCAAACTGTACCAGGACTATGCTGGCCCTGTGCAACTAGGGACACCGAGGGGTATTTTTGCAGACTCATTAATGCAATAGGGATGGCTCTCAAGGAGAGAGCAGATCTTGAAATGATCTTGAAATAATTCTGGGAAGCAATAATCCCTATTTTGCAATAGGATCTAGAAACTACAAAGATTCAGGCTTCAGATCCCATCTGTGACATCCAACAGGTTTCTTAATTCAGGTTGCTCAGGGAATTTTAGCTGACACTTAATACATGACTATTATTAGTCTTATTACATATATCAAATAACTTGTAACATACCCCAAAGTATGAACACATGCAATATGTTCTAATAATGTCTTTTACTTTCTGTATCCAAAAGTGAGTACATTAAGCTCATTGGAACTCTAAGTGTAGTCTGAATAACCCAAGAACTGTTATTTTATGAGCCATGCCTTGGCATGGTTTTATCTAGATTACATTCAGGTTTTCTGTTAGTAGATACTCAATAACAGATATTTGAGTATGGGTATCTGAAGTTACAAGTAGCTAACAGCAACATTTTTCATTGTCTTCTTTGTGGCATGACTCAAAAGTACAATAATAAAATATCAGGAAAATAAATATATGCAATTGTCATACATAACATATATATGAATTGATTTGATCCTCGTTTGCTTATATGACAGATGTTGTTTACACTGATTCCATGAACACTGCAAGTACGATCAACACTAAAGAATATAAAATTTTCTATACATTTTATTACAGGTTAAGCTTATGTTCTTCTTCAACAAGGTTATACTGTTTCCCAGCACTGGCACATCAAGTTATGCTGCATATAAAGGAAAGAAGCAAGTTTGACAATGTGGAAGAGCACAGCAACCTAATAAAATCTGCTTTACTAACTATGCCACAGATACTTGCTAAACTCAGGTATTTCAGAGAAAAGTATACAATATTATTGTTAATTTGTACATCTATATAAAATATGCTACTGTTACATTTTCCCAAGTGATCAGACCAGTAAGATAACCCTCCTTCCACTAAGTCCACAAAACTCACCACAGAAGTTTCTTTTGAAAACAAAAGTCTGTTTGGACAGAAGGCATGTTAACTGTGGATGTGCACACACATCTACCTCAATGAAAGACCTTGTGTCACCTCAAAGCATGACACTGTCACAGTGACAGCAAATTGCCTATTACCTGTTTATCTGTGAAAAGTAAACAAATACTTTCTTTCTGCTTCATTGTAATCCTACTGAGGTGGAGAAGAGCTATCCAGAATTATGATAGGCAAAGGTAGAAGGTCTGTCTGTAGAATTCAAATCAGCATTTGAGTGAAAGGGAGAGCCACAGATTACTGATTAACAGATCAGCTGGCAGAGTCCATTACTTTACAAAAATATGCATCAGAACTAATAATTTTCTTTAAACAATCAACAGAGGCTTTTTAAAAGGAGATGTACTTCCATCCAAAGCATAAGCTGGCTAGGACATTCCTCTCCACAGCAAGACATTTAGTGTGAGTTATAATTGACTTACAATAGAGATGAGTGAATTTCTTCAGGCTCTTCATATGGGTAGCCAAAAGGGACTACTTACACGCTTTTCAACCAACTTAAAATTTGATTGTAGCAATAGGAATATTATGGTACAAAGGTTTATGACTTTTAGGATGTTGAGTACATATGGGAAGAACTTAATTCTGTGAACTAAAAAACCTCATTGCATGCATTTAAATCCAGCAGTAAACACACCAAAACATATCTTGTTACTTAGTTATCTCACTTTAATGAAGTGTGACCATTAACATGAGTTACACTATTTTTACTTGTCTTAAACAGTGTGGAAATGTACGTGAAAATGAGACAAAGTTGAACATTTTTTCAAGCTGATTTCACTGATAAAGGAGCAACAAATTTGGCAAGAACAGGTACAGGGAGGGTAGTTATGCATGCAGCCTCTCAACTAGGCTGAGTGTTGAATGGGAACTGACATTTCATATTCTTGTGTGGTTTTCTGTTTTTCTTAAAAGCAGTTAAAAAAAATCACTATCCTGTATTAAGAGCTATATGACAAAAAACCTTAGAAGCAAAAGCATAATTTAAATGCTCTTAGCACAGGAAGTGAATCTGTGGAATCAAGAATTAGTAAAATGGAGATAACTACTGTCTTTTAAAAAGAGAGTCTCCAGGTTAGGATCACTTTTTAAAGGGTTCCTACCTGCCCTGGCCTGACAGGCCCATACAGAAATCAGTAGAGAAAAAGAACAAAGAAATCCAGACCTAACTAAAATGGTAGTGTGAAAAATATTCTGAGACACATATACTGGGTGACTTTGCTGTTAAGTTTGCAGTGTTATGCTGGAAGTGTTAATGGCTTCTGTCAAATACAAATTTATTTAGAGACAGAGGTTTGTCCTTTGTTTTCCCTTTCCCTCTCTTCCCTACCATAAGCCTCAAGCTCAATGCTTCTATCTGCACTAACTCAACAGGAGCTGCTTAGTGCAAGCTTGAGGGTAAACACTGGCAAAAAATCATCAATAACTTGTAACTGATAGCATTCTTCCTGCCTTAGTTTCTGGCTAACAACCAGTGCTCTCCCAGATAACACCCACACAGTTCAAGGAAGGGTATGAACCATGGACTGCTCATAGGAGGCTGAATGAATGAGGACCCAAGGCTGCTGGTGAAGCACTTGTGCATATCAGTTGTAACAGAAAATGGACCTTGGCTTGTTCCCTTTGCTACCATACACAAAGACTACGCATCTATCTCTCCTCTACAATCTACTTTTTCTCTCTGCAATGAAAAAGAATGGCACCTGACTGGTTTCTTCTTTCCCTTTCACTGCCCTCTTCCACCATGTTGCAAAATTTGGAAAACCAAGAAAGGAGGGAACACCTCATGGCTATAGGTGCTAGCCTGCGGCACACCAATCTGAGCTGCAGGCAGCTCTCAGCAGGCAAGCAGAACTGATACCTTCCAACACTTCTGAAGTATGGCTGCTTTGCCAGGCTTCCGGACTTATCAACATCCATGGCCTGTTCCATTTCAACACTCAGCCAGAATCTTAAAGAGCTGCTGTGTTATAGCCATGAGCACAAGTGGAGCATCAGACAGCAGAATGTAAGGGACTCCTTCCCTTGGCTAAAATTCAAGCTATACACATGCATGCATATGCTGTTCCAGACACAGCTCAGTCTACAAATGATGTTAATAAAGGTTATAATTTCCATACAGACTATGCCAAATAAACCTACTTTCATGAAGCGATGGTAATTCAGTTTGCTATAGGACTCAGTATATTTTTGTATTTCTTAGTAAAGATCCCCATGTACTCTTGCATATTGACCACATTTGGCTCAAGAACACGCATGGAAACTCCATACACATAAAAAACTACACATAAAAGGGGAAAAAATAATCAAATAACTGATTCTAACACAAGCTCTGCTGTATATTGCAAAGAGAAACCAAACACTCAAAATGAACAATTTGTTACCCATTATTTTACGAGGTACAGTTGCACTACAGGAAACAAAAGCAGATAATATACAAGCAGAATGAAGAATGTTCAGATTTGCCTGGTGTCACCAAAATCATTGCAAATAAAACCAACTGCCTCAAAGGCAAAAACATAACTTTGTCTGATGTAGGCTTTATTTTTATTCTTCTTTTTTCACCTCAAGTAACTGGTTCTGCTGCCATGGCTCTATCAGCAGTAAATTAGGATTAGGTAGAAAGGACTAGGATGAGGGGGTAATGTAAAAGCTGGAGGGCAGAAATGAGAAAAAAGAATTGAAAAATAATACACAGGTCTCTTCTGTGAAAATCTGGCAGAACTGCTGAGGAATAACTTGAAATACTATCCGAATACCACTGATAGAAAAATCATCAGGGGAGAAAGGTTTACATCCAGAGATGGAACCCACTGACTGAAAAGTCTGCTTAAGATTCCTTGACCTCAGGGGAAAAATAGGGTGGTAAACACTGGGTTCTCATACAAATGAGGAGTAGCAGGGTTTGCAGAATAAGACTGACTGAAATCCTCTGAAGATACCCTTTCAGTGTTACGAACCTTATTGTATTCTTTGGAGAAAGGACAGCTGTTGAAAAAAAACTCTCCTGGCAATAAAATATGTGCTCAGCTCCATAAACCAAAATTGTCAAGGAGGGGTAAAAGTAAAGGAAGACAGGGTAGGAAAAGAAAAGTTCTTTGAGGTACTTCCAGTCTGCAGAAAATACTTTAATATTGTCAATACTTTCAGCATACTTGTCAAGGGACAGTGAGATCTTCAGCCAAAGATCCATCACCTTACTGCTTGTCCCTTGCTTGGTAGGAAAGATGCTAAGATTCAGTATCATTACAAGACAATAGATAGGCCTAACTGTGTGGCAACCTTCCTGAAGTCATCTGATGAAAAAGACAGTTTGACAGAATTACATTTTCAAGCTCTGACTCTATGTGTCTGCCTTCAAAAGACTTGTCTTCTGGTTGGGCATATGGAAACACACACACACATACATTCTGCTTTATGGCAGAACATGATTGACAAGTACAGGGAGAGAGCTGAGGAGGAAGCAAGAATAATTAAACAAAGAAAAATGTAAGAAAATTCTTTAGACTACGAAGGCAAAGGGCACTTCTATCATATCGACGATTAGATCAATAGGCAAGTCTGTGAGGAATTAGGGGGACTTGGCATGAGTGAAAGGGGAGATTCTCCATCTGGATGATGGTGCTTCATGCTGAGAACACAGTGACTCTACAATCCTGTGCTGAAGACCACACCAAAACATTGCTGGCAACTTTGAAATCTTAATTGTCCAAAGTAACGTGTCCCAGAGAAGCACTGCAAACCAACGTGCTTTCTTACTGCTATAAAACTGGTGAGGAGACAACTATTAGATGCCTTCCAGCTCCAAAGACAGAGATAAATGATGAGAAGAAGAACCCTGCTCTCTTCTTAGGAGATCACCTATGTGTTGAAGAAAAAGAGCTCAAAGGTTGCAAAGTGGAAGTTAAAATCATCTACCTTCAAAATGGCAACATATAATCAAAGCTTAGGAACAAAAGGTATAACAGCCACTAAACATACTACCACAAAACAAGTAATACTTGTTCTTCAAAAAATGGGACGTTATGAACTGTGCTATTTTCCATAGCCTCCAGGATGTTACCACTACAAAATGTGTCTTGGTATGCAGCTCATTCTTTTGGTCCTTAATTCACCTTACTGCATCCAGATACATCATCCAAGTCCATGAGGTCTTTAAGTCTTACAGGTGGTTCTTCAATGTGACTATGCTGCATTTTTTCTTTCTTTTCATCTTTTCTTATAAAGCATTCCCTCTAGTCTCCAATAATTTTTAATGCTTTGCTATGAGTCTTAGTCAATTAACCTATAACTTCAGGTGGTCAAAATTCAGGTTTTTTCCTGAAGATCCAGTTTTCCTGTTATTGTCTTGTATTTTGTACATTTGTTTTAAATTCCCTTAACAATTATGCCAATGCCTAGACAGGGAACACTGTAAAAAGAAATATCACTAAGTTCTTTTAAAGGCCAAAATTTTTTTTGTTTATTAAACTGTTTATTTGAAATAAGCGTAGTTTTACACAAATGAAAGAAATCTTTCTTGAATGAGAAAAGAGAGGTAAAAAAGAAAGAGGGGAAAATGTACAGTTGACATTATTTTGATTAAATACTTGTATTAACATGTACTTTTATAAGTTTTTAAGACATCAATACTGACTATCATTATAAAACACAAGTAAGATAGAAATTTAACCATTAATTATATATTTTCTAAGCTATTTGTTTCCAGTTTAGCCACAGGCCTCCCAAGGTTTGAGTACCTTTATAAAAACATAAATGCACACATATTCAAACAAATAATGTCCCTGCTGCTAAGGCTGGAAGTTGGCTTGTCTGTCCTCATAGTAACTTAAAAAACAGTTTAAAAAGCAGTAGAGTAATGAATAAAACCCAATGATTATCAATGAAATCCTTAAAGGCAGGGTTATAATAATTAATATAAAGGTCACCTTAATAGTCAACTTAGAGATATTTCTAGATCTCCCAAACCAAAAGATAAACTCTTCAGCAGTAAAATTTGCCAGTATTAGAAAAGTTCAGTTCATTGTTCAGTCTCTAACTCTTTATCTGTAATTAAGAAAAATCAGATTTCAAAGCAACAAGAGAAGACTGTGATAAAGCTATTTGAAGTACACTCTGGCAGGGATAAAGCCAGCAGAGAGGTGGCTGTCATAAAATAGCCAAATGGCTTTTTCCACCTCCATCAAGGTCACTTTACTGATGATGTGCTCAATAAGATGATAATGCATTTAACCGCTTTCCTTGCATCTGACTTCGACCTTACTGCAAATCCAAATGGCCTTGTTTAACTACCCTGGCCTTTCAACATTTCCCTGAACAAAGATAATTAAGGAGATATACTGCCCCCTACTATCACAGGAATTGAAAGACAAATAAACTTTTAAGAGCACAGCCAGGTGTCTATTGCATTAATGTACAATGTTTAAGCAGGGGGTAAAATGAAATAATGGTTAAATAATTATAAAAGGTTAACAAAGTTAACTTTGCTACGTAAGGCAATTCTGTTCTATTTAAAATAAAGAACATAAGAGGCTTTCCAGGCTACTTTTTACAACTCCCTGGACAAGTCTTTTCTTTAATGCAGTTTCTGACTTAAGAGGAAAAATGTTCAGCAAAAATTAACAACTGAAATTTCTGCAGATTTGAAACTGGTTATATTTCATACCTGGGTACAATAATGTTTTATGAAAAAGCAGGTCTATATGATTAAACCAAAAGCTGCTCTAAAAAAAACATTTCCATTCCTTTATTTTTCCTTTGTGTGTGGTCAGGAACTGTACTAGAGGTGAAAATTAAAGCAGTTTAAAAATTAGTTTGGCAGTTATGACAATTTGAAAGCTTAAAGTATAGCTTTTTTATGATTTTTAAATTATGAAAACCAATCAAATAATATCATTACATAATAGCAGTTGCCTTTTTTTTTTTTTTTTAGATTTTGATTAATATATACTCCTTTATTCCAAATAGCTCTCCAGGACACTAATTCTTCTTGATACCAAGAAAAAAAAGCCTCATGTCAATAGCTCTTGGACTAATAACAACTGAAACAGAATAAAAATAATAAAAAACCTAGTAAAGCAGTTGGATGTTAGTTATGCAGAGATGCAAGAGATCATATTTTAGATTAATACTTTTTTCTCTTAAATCTGTTTTTCTTTTAATCATCTTAGAAATATTGCTGCATAGGTCTGAATCCCCTTCAAAAGCAAGAAAGTGGCAAAACAGCAAGTTGTATCAGAAAGATAAAAACGTGTAACTCACTGTTGATGTGACACTAGACATGTTAGCTTACTGCTACTGCCAAAATTGCTGTTCCTTTGCCACAGAAAACTAAGTATGCAGAAACCCTGTCACATGTCTTTAATCAGTTTTGTCATAACGCAGTTCTTCAGAAATTACAGCAAACCCACCTCTGCCATTTTGTCAGGCCACCATTACTTTGAGTTGTAGATGTAGTTTGTGCAAATTTCAGCACATTTCTGTATTTGGCTTAATCTTTTGCTGTAACACTTCTTAATCCAGACTTAACTCCTGAATTCTGAATACACCAGAAGTTAAATCTCCTGTAAAACTACCTTCATTTAGTAAATACAAAAATCAGTGATTACAGTATCAAAACCATGAAGTTTGCAATGATTCATATAGAAAAGCTATGCAAAGTCCTTTCTGCTGTATATAACAAGACATAAATAAGCCTTTCACTCTGAGCTAGAATGATTTACTGTTTCCGGATATGAGAAGTCTACCTTTTTCTTGCATCTAAAGGACTTGCTTCAAAAACAAGCTACTTTACAAGCAGCTCACACAAAACAATTATTTTGTTTCAAGTTTGGATAAACAGTGGCCCTAGTCAGTCTCAAAAGACAACTACACACCTTGTTGTTACCTTGAGTGAGTCCTGAAGTTTTCATGTATAATTGCACTTTGAATTCCTCAATCTTACACGAAGAAGATGAATGACTTTTTTCTACTCATTCAGAGTATTTGAGCCACCTACCTATTCTGTTCAGAGTTTTTAACGTGGGTGATGCTTTTTAAAGGAACACAAGAGCCATTTTTTCCACTTGTCCTTAACATTTAAAAAGGTTAACTTAACTGAAAAACCACAGAAACTTTTTCTTTAGTGCAGTTGTTTTATTTCATCCTTATTTGTTGTTTTGTATAAAAATCTTCAAATCTAAAAGACATGTACATCTTCAAACCATTAGTGAGGTCACCAGCTCACAGCGTCATGCTCCATACATTACTGAACATACAAAAGCCCTCTTGCTATTCTGAAATGCATAAATCTGTAACTACTTCTGGAAAAAGTCCTTCAAACCCACACAGAGCATAGCCTATAGACACATTTAGAACGAATATAACCAACAATAAGACCTTTGAACACATGCAGAAAGGATAGGGAAGTTAATGTTTTTTCTTATTCTGGACAACATTACAGTCCTATTTTCTCATATCATCACTCAAATGTCTATGTTGAACAAAGCATACATATTACGACATTTTATTTTTCCTTGTTTAGTTCAACAAGTGAATTGGGAAGCAATACAAGCTACAGGAAGAGAAATTATAAAGTCTGATCTCACAATTGTTTATCAGACCATTTTGGTAATTTGAAAAGTCATGTTAAATCTCCACACATGCACGTTAGAACTGAAAGAATACAGCTCAAGACAAATTCCCTAAGTCCATTTGCATCATATACTGATATTTACAGATATTTCTATATCTCTCAAGCCAAAGGATAAACTCTTCAGTACTAAAATTTGCCATTTTATAAAAGTTAGTTTCAATGTTCAGCCTCTAACTTGCTATCTGTAATTTTAAAAAATCAGACTTCAAAGCTGATGGGTGTATGGCAGTATTCTTATTGAGGACCTGTAGAATGAACACACATCTGACATGACATTTTATGTTTTTTTATTCCATCAATTATCAATTTTTCCTAGACGGCTACTACATCAGCTGCTTTTCTTCAAACTGAAAAAAAAAAATATACCCCACGTGTAACTTCTTGTGTCAGAAAGATTAGAAAGTAAAGATGACAATTGAAAGCCATCTAAACATAAAACATTTTTTAAAGGTTCAATTGCTGTAGGTTTCTTGCTAAATTGTAACACACCCTTTTATAAGTCCTTGAAAGGAAAAATAACCTTATACTGTGAAATATGAGGCCACTTTCCACACAGGATTGCAGAAAGATTAATCAAAAAATTTTATAACATCTCACAGTTATTGAGCTGCTTGACAGTTTTGAACCCCAATCTGATGGATGAAAAAAAGGTAAGCTAGATTTTTTTTCTGTTCTTGTTTGAGAACTTTCCCCTTCCTGGGTTTTACAAAAATACTTCCGCCAGGATGCATGAAAAGATTTACCTTTTGAATGAAGGAAAAGTGCACTCCACCAGCTGCGTGCACAACACCTAGGAGTTCATGGGAATAAACCCAGCCTAGCTAGTGCCATTATACAAATTACAAATTCTTATCTTAATGATAAGAATACTTAACATCAGGCAATTAGATCCTTGTGTCTATTAAGAAATTAATACACTTTGCAACAGACAGGGGACTCTTGCCATCTTCAGTAACTTTTCTATACATTTGCAGTGAATTTACTCTGTGGACTGGAGATCTTAGAGGAGAGAAGGTACTTCTCTTCCTCTGCCTCCATTGTTCTCTACCTTCAAAGCTTCTAACAAACAGCTCCAGAGCAGCTCAGTCTTTGTCTGGGAGTTTGGTAGTTCACATCCTAACTTTCTTTCTCTATTGCTAAAATATTAGAAAGCAAGGTTTTTGAAAGCTTTCCACATGATCAGCCAGAAAACAGACACAAAGTTAACAAAGGGCAGCTATCACTACAAAGTGTCAGGTTTGTTTACTGGGGCAGATCAGTATTTCCCCAAATCTTCAAAGTTCAGAGTGTTTTGTTTAATAAACTGTTAAAAAAAAGGGCAAATGGGCTAAGTAAGGTGAACATAAGTGAAGACAGTTTAAAATAAAACACTCCACAGACAGATAGGTAGTTCAAATTCAGATTCATGTGGATGAACAGGAAAACTAAAACATAGTGTCCACAAAAACTGCAATGGTATCTTCATGCACTAGAACACAGACATTATTTTAAGTAAATTTAATTGCTGACATACCTTTCTCAGTTTTTTTTCCCCCAATCCTTCCTTAAAGTCTACTCTAGCAATTAACAGAGGTCTCCGGATGGCTCAGTGAAATATTTAAAGCTGAAGAACAAAAGGTTTATTTTAAAAATGAAAACCTTGGCTTGTACAACTCCAGACATGAATCTGCTTTCAATTACTGAAAGTATTTCCACTTCAGTGAAAAAGGATCAAATCTTCAACTACACCATCTTTAGGCAATGAATTTGATTATATTAAGCTTTAAGAATACAGAATGACTTCGTGACACAACTGTATATTCCATGCGTATCGTGTATTAGGTACACAAAAAAAAAGAAGGAGCTGGCACTTTAAATGAGAAGCAGACAGAAATGTGTCTGCTCACAGCAGCACTGTACTTCCATACCAAAGCTCTGCTTTAGGGCTGGTTTTGGTTTTTTTTTTTTCTTTTTTCTTTTTTTTTTTTCAGGTGCCCACATAAATGTCAAAGATTACACTAAGCTTTAAATGAAGGATTTTACAATCTTTTAGAAATTAATCTAGGCTGATTCTTCCCCCATACTTTTATTTGCATAATTTGCACCGTTGTAAAGTTACATTTTTCTTTCTAGACTTTTGAACGAGCACAACCTCTTCCACATCCCCCCCCCAGTGCAGCAGGTATCGCATCCCCTGGGAAGCACGACAATCAGAGGCACTTTATACTTTTCCCATTATGCGATCGTAACAGATTCGGGCGAGGGAGCTCGAAGGCTTCACTCCGCAGCGAGATGCGATACCTCAAATGCAAATTACGCAAAAACTTCTCATTTCTTACATCTCCGATTTCGCGAATCTCTCCTACCGCATCCCAGCCAGACACCGGGTCGGGCTCTTTCAGCAGCACGGCCAGACACAGGACGCGAGCGGCTCCCTCCCGGCTTAGCCACGCTCGGCTGGCAGGGCGGGCAGTGCGGGCCGCCCGCGGCTCCTCACAGCGCTGCCCGAGCCGCGCAATGAGGCGGCGGCACCGCCCCCGGCCCGCCCCGCCCGCGCCCCGCCCCGCGCCCACCTCGGCCGGCCCGCGCGCGCCGCTCCGCCGCCGGCCCCGTCTGCGCCCAGCGCCGCTCGCCGCCGGCCCGGCCCCACGCAGCCCGCGGCGGCGGCCGGGCCCGGCTCCGCCTAACCCTTTCGGGACCGCGGCGGCGGCTTCGCGTACGGCCCGGAGCTCCGGGGAAAGGCAGAAGCAGCCTTCCCGGCGAGCGCGGAGCCGCTGCCGCGGCGCCGTTCGTACGGCTCACGGGCAGCGCGGGGCCGCGGGCACCCACCGCAAAGCGGGGATTTCCCGAGATGCAAAATAAACGCCCTGCCGCCCAGGGTACTTGGTGTATTGGCGTAAAGTACCTGCTGCGCCCTCCCGTGCAAGCCGCCGCCGCAGCCGGGAGGCACTCGCTGAGGGAAGGCAGCTGCGGTCGGAGCCGGCGGAAGGCGGGCTCGCGTGTGGCCGGTGCCCGAGGAGCAGCGCGGCTGGGCAGACGGAGCGGGCCGGGACCAGAGCGCAGCTGTGAGCGCGCAGATGTGACACCGACCCCCTCATCACGCACCACCTGGGCTTTAATTGAAACAGAAACACCTCCCCCTCCATTTACCACCGTAGGAGACAGTTTTTCTTCGTGTCTATAGAGGCATGAATATAATACACGCTGCTTACTTCAAAACACTCGGCAGTCTATGATCAAGCCCTCCGCTAATGAAGCCTTTGGAGTTCCAGCTAGATCTGCCTGGATGCATCATAGCTATCAGATAAAGCTATCAAATAACAGATGCAAAATTCAGCATTCATATGACTTACCCTTTATTTCTGAAATACTGTAGAGAGCAAGGAAGAGCTAGATGCCTGCAAAATATGCAGATACCGATGTACTCAATCAAAATAGAAAAGCCAATTTTCGGCTGGTAATCCAACTGAAGTTAGTGCTTCTGTCTTTAGTAAAAGAACCAGATTTTTTTTTTTTTTTTACTACCCCCTTTTGGAATGTCGGTGGGAATGATATCTCCAACTGCATTCTTAACATCAATACACAAAGACCCTTCTGAGCTTTCTTAGAAAATGCAGTGATGTGTACGAATTTCTACAAAACTTCCATTATGGTTTTCTTTTTACCTTCGACCTTTGCTAATAACAACTAACCTCACTCTCTCTCACTCTATTACAAGATCCATTGCTGACGTAGACCAAGTTATCACACCAGCTGCCCAGGAGCCACATTGTGCCAAAAATCAGATCAAGACATTGCTAATGATTGTATAATACTTCCAGGGAAAATAATACCATTACAGAATATGTTTTCAACACTGTTATGTAGAAGGCTGCAATAAAACCACATGTTTCAGATGTATTATTCATAAGAAATTTAATACTATCCAAAAAGCTCACACAATTAGTGCTCATTTGCAACTTCCTATAGAAACAAAGACTATACAGATTGAAATAGTAGAATTCTGTGAAATGGGGGACAATAATGGTCTAAGTAGCCAGGTCCTGATGAGGGCAGTCATGGCTGGCAGTGGGGAAAAATACAGAAAAAATTCCAAAGCAACAGCACTAATACTACATCTTGTCCAGAAGCTCTTCAAGTCAGATATGCAACAGAATATGTGTGCTTTGACCTAGCACAAGGAAGAAACTTTAATATAGTCAGCATTGACAAATTCTGCTCAGGTTTGAGGGCAGTTTGATAAAAATGGGAGGCTTTTTGCAGTCCAAATTCTGGACAGACTCCTATCTGTGATAGCTAAAAGACCAGCCAAGAAAAAGCTAGGAGATGAAATCATGAACTAGTATTTCAGTTTAAAGAAACAAGTTTCTAGCAATTCCACAGCAACATTCATATTCTCAGCCTCTCTTCCAAGGAGTCTAGTTGCAATAAACAATCACAAAAATATGATTTTCAAAACTACCTGAATGGAGTACCTATAGATAAACACTTTCTGCCACTGAAAAACCTACTAAGTAATTAATTACTTCAGGAATATATCCTTTCAGATCTTAAAAGGAGGAGGAAGGGGAACTGTATGCTCGGAGTTGGCTCATGTAGAGCTTTAGAGCACATTTGAATTTCTGCCTTCAGAGAGCATCTGTAATTGCACTCCCTCTACAGAAGACTGCCATGGACCTGTGAAGGAAGCAGAATACTGGGTCCTCCGAGAGCCAGATGCTATGGAAGAAAAGACATATTTAGATAATCCCTATTTTCAAAAGAAAACTATTCACATCTATACCTTCTGTATAATTTTTCTACAAATATGTATCACTCTACATTCAGTAAATGAAGACTGCACCCTATCAAAAAATAGGACCTGGATGTCACTGCAGCGCATCCACTTCTCTCCATTTTCAGCCAGCTGCAATGGAATTTTCCTTTGCTATCATGCCCCCTGTGCTGAGATTCCACTGTCCCATTAATGCCAGCAAAAATTATTTATGAAATCTATTAGGTGCAACACTAAAGACATCTTGAACATAAATGTTTGTTTAGGAAAATATTTCTATGGAATAGACAAATGGGGGTTGAAGCAAACTCCAGCTCAGATACAAAACTTTATGCCAAACAATAGAAAGATCAAACAAAACCTTGGGGGTAGCTGGAGGGGCTGTGGGGAAGAATAACACATGTGTTTAATTCATACAAAAAAGGAGAAGCAAGAAAAAAAAATTATTTGGTCAGAAGGATTATTGCAGTAAATTATGCAGAGCATTAACCAGTGAATTTGAACCCATCTTTAGTCTTTCTTTATTAATAACTCATTATAGTCCTTTTCCTTAATGTGGAATAAATTAGAGCCATGTTAATCCATGAAGCTATCTGCAGGTACATTTATCACTATGGTAGCCACTTTTTCTCTCCTTTTTGGAAGCTGCATTTCATGGGCAACAAACACTCATCCCCTGTGAACTCAAGTCATGGTGGCCTTTTCAGGTCACCAGCAGGGTTTCAGGGTCACCTAAAAGCTTACCTTTATTTCAAAGAACTGGAAGGTACCACACAGCTGGCCTATGTGACATATGTGAAAGTATTTCTTTTTCACTCTCACACTCTCTCTGTCATATTGCCACAATTTAGATCAGTGAAAACAAGTGAGCTAGGGGCCTTGCTGGTATGAAAGGGTGAGGAACTGCCAACAGGATGTTCTTTGTGGGAACTCAAAGCTTTTGGAACTGATTCCTCTTCCCTGATCCAGAAGAGCTCAAATTTTATGGCCTTCATAGCATGTTGAATAGTTCATATTTTTCCAGAGTGCATGAAGACAGAAGAATTGTGAATGTGGTTAGTTTCTGGAGGCAGAGCTGTGTTTCAGCTTTAAAACTGGCTGGTTTGCATTTGTCTGAGGAGGGAGGCCCATTGCAGCTTAGTCACAATGATTAATTTTGATATTTTCATTTGAATCCGGTCAGATATTCTGGAATTTAAAGGTAGTAATAACATATACACTCTCTGATAAAGATAGGTATTATCACAGAGAACTGACACATTTCATCACTAATAGCTGATGCCCAGAAAGGACTTAAGAGGTTCCACTGCAGGTGACTCTGGTAGTCATAAGACCCACATGGCCCAGGTGAAAGTAGCTGTGCTCCTTGCAACACATAACTCTTCAGTCCTTAATGTTACCTTCTCTGAGTGCCATCGTGTCTAAGTAGAAAATTAACTGTGCCTGTTTTTCACATGGCAAATGAAGGCACAAAGGTGACTTGTCAATACCACAAAAGGAGTACCATGGGAGAGGGAAACATGATACTTCACATTGTCTTCCGGGGTCTACTCTAATCACTGAGCTTTTCTTCTCATCAAAATAATCAGTTCAGCTATTTATCAACATTTATGATGATCACTGACTTTTATTAAAAGGGAACAAACACCCTTTTAGCCAAATACTCATTCACCTATTTGAATAATAGTAGCCTAAGTGCCCTATTAAGACATCCTATCATAAATACTCAATCAGTGTTACAATCAGTTCTAAGGAGATATTAGGTGTACTTTAAAGAGATATGGTTGTCTGCATTACAGAGAAGTAAAAATAAGAGTGTCCACATAGCTGAAATTTCACAGCATCATTATATCACTTTGGAAGCCTGTTTTCCATACAACCTTATAAAAAAAGTTATTAAGTTATGAAATTTAAACATTCCCTAAGAGAAAGATTTTTGTCAGATAAGGTATCATTTATACTAGCAACATATATTCTCAAATCTGTTTTATAAAACATACTTGATCAAGCAAAATAGTTATAATATAGCTTTCTAGTTCTGGCTGGAAATGTATTTTTTTCAAAAAAGGGGCAAATTCATGTTTGAAATTAAAGTCTTAGAAATACTATCTGATATCAACAGGATTAGCAGTATAATATGTTCCCATGAGAAAGCACATGTGCCCAAATGTATTTAATGGAGAACATCTTGTAGTTCTTAAGCATTTAAATATATGCTACATTGACTAGTTTTTTCTCACAAGTGAGGATTAAGATGAGCCACTTTTCATGCAGTAATGATGCTGATTAAATTAGAACAGACTAAGACCATAATGAGCTCACAGATTCAGTGTTCAAATCTGAAAACAATAATTTTTTTCCTTTTTATGTTCAAATCTGAAAACAATAAACTTTTTTTCCCTTTTCATTTATATAGATAAATCGTAACTCTATTTTTTATAACCCCTTCCAAGACTGCATCAAGAATTTTGCAGTTTCAGATCAGTATTTCCCTAAAAATACAAGTGTAAATTGTAAGCAAGTAGATGTAACTGGGGTAGGGCAAGAGTTACTGCAAAAATACAGTCCTTTCTTGAATGAAAATTGGTAATATGTGGGTTTTTTTCCCTAAGAAGTGACCCAAAACTACCCAGTGTACATACATACTGTGATTTTTGAGTGCTGTAGATTCATATATTGAAGTAAATAATGTTCCTTTGTTCCTTCTCAAATTTCCCAGCAAGCTCAATGCAGTGCAAAGCCAAGTATAAAATGCACATTTATGTTTATCAGCACCTAGATTTTTGCTCCCTAAGAGTACTCTGCCCTGATTAGAATCATCCTACTCTATACTAATCAGTCATATATAAACGTACGGGAATGTACAAATTTACAGATGGAATACCTCCATCTTCAAAATCTGAAATATGAAAGACATAAATATTAACCACAATGCTTTTCATTGTACTTAGATAGTTTGTTTTTTTTTTACCTAAGTGTTCAAATACCTACAGTATCAGCCAGCCAGCAGAGAAAAAGGGCACATATGCTTTGAATGATTAACACAGTTCTTGAAAACAAAAAGCACACATGCTTTCCATATCTTATAGTACACCTAAGTGAGGAGGAGGAGAAGGATATTTTCATGGATGTTCTGTGGGATTAGATGATGTATCAATGAGCCTTTGGAAAGAAATACCTCCACCCCCCCCCCCCCCCCAAAAAAAAAGGAGTTAATTCTATTTGTTTCAGAAGAAGTGCTATACGAATAACAGTAAGGAGATGAAGTGATAAAAAATAATCCTCTAATGTTTTCATGTCATTTTACCTAATTTTTGAAGAAAAGGCAGTAGTAGTTTAGGGAAAAGTTTAAACCCTTCACTGAAGAAAGAAGTATCCAAACGCAATCTGAACCTTTTATCTCTCTTTAAACTGAACTCTCTATGAATCTAAAACCTGTCTGTATTTGTGAGACTCACTTCAACACATCATCAAGACCCTGAAAAATCCTGAAACACACAGTTGCATCCCTTCCTCTCTCAATTTATGGTACTGTTTTCCCATTTTTCTCAGTAACCTCTATCAGCAGCTGCTACTCACTGTAAAGGAAGGCAAAGAACCCACTGCTTCCACAGCTAATGCTCTGAACTGGAGACTGAGTGTCTAATCTTCATAATAAGCAGCTTCCAACTGACTAAGTTTTGATTTACATTTAATACTTGGGTCCACAGCTCTAAATCCCTCTGGATTACTGGATTATTTTTTTAATTAAAAATTTACACTTTTTACAGAAAGAAAAAGAGTAAGATATTTACAGCAAATGAAAATGTAACTGGAAGAAAAAAGAAATCAATTTGGTATGTAAACTCCTGACATACAGGACATCTCTTAACAAACAAGGTATGTACAGGCTGTTTGGAACAATCCATTTAGAGTAAAATTGTTTTGTATAGAGGTCTGTCAAAAAGAATTGGCTTTTGTGAACAAGCTACCCTATTGTGAATCTCTTAGAACTGGTAAAGACCACCAGCAGGGCAGTCCTATCAGTATAAGAGAGTAAGTTTTAAGAAAAAACACTCTATTCCTAATGATGAATCTAGAATTTTATACCTCTAGAAAAGTTTAACTTGTATGCTGATCATATTGAGAAAAAGAAAAAAAAAAAAGAAAAAGAAAAAGAAGGTTTCAAAGTACTTCTTTGAAATTATATCTTTAAAAAGATATTTTAAAAACAGTGGCACACACACACATAAAAAAATCAATATCCGTGTGATTCTCACAAAAAATATTTCACATATTTCTTGGAATAAGCATTATACTGATCATGACACAAAATATGTGGCTGGGACTGTGTGTTCAGCTGCTGCCGTCCATCTTCTAGTTTGTCTTTTTATTACGGGAAAGATGACTGAAAACTTGCTATATCATTTAGCAATTTCTGAAATTATGCCATTTCTTTTTTGCTCAGTAGAAAGTAACCATTTATTTTCTCCTAATTACAGTTTCTCCTCTCTCCCTATACATCATAACTTTGGGGAAAAAACCCAACCACCAGAGCAAATTTTCTTTTTACGCAGTTGCTGCTTTGGCAAGATCAGAAAAAAAGTGTCATCCTTTGGGTAAGTCTGTCAAACAGATTTCTTACATACAGTTTGAAAATGGTCATCTAAAAGTACTCTATCTGCACTTCTGTATGCTTATATGACATTTATTGCCTTGGAAAGGTGGCATAAAAATTATTTCACACTCCTCTGACACCTGATGTGAGCCGTAACCCTGCAAGTGGTCTATGTACAAAATGGTTATACAAATTGTACATGTAAAATAAAATTAATAATTTCCAAAATATTAAATTTGTTTTATATAGACAGGAAAAATACTCTGGGCTGCTGTTAAGGAGACACCTTATTGTATTTCCTTGGAGGAAAAAAAAGAGGTTTTCATGAGGCATAAGAATAGGGTTTATATGCACTTTGAGTCCACTCAGAAATGTGTACATAAACAAACCTTCCTGTGGTAAACATTTCAGCAGAGGATGAATGCCTGGTGGTAGGTGTGTTGTTAGGCACAAGACTAAGTGCTGCAGGGCATCTAGAATTGCATTTATAGCACACCTTGAAGTGATTTGTTGGATATTGATTGTCCTAGAGAGAAGGTGATAATTTTCTACATTTGACCCAATACATCTAATATTTGCCAACATGCCAAACTGCTAGTGAAATGATTTTTCCCTATATCAGCAGGCATTGCATATTCAGAAACAGACACTTTCAAGAATTTAAAGTTTTCATTTACTTAACAGGGAAGAAAGGAGAAGAAAATATTTTTTACTTTATATTTTGTGCTCACACACAGAGCGTGAGCTCTGGTACCACAGGTCTTAGAAGAATCACTTGGGCTTAACTTTCTTCAAGCTAGGCTAACCATTGCATAAGTTTCCAGAACACAGTATATTAAATAGAAATTATCACATGCAATACTCCCAAAAGTCTTTCTTCCCACTTTCTTCCTCATACTCTATTTATTTGCTTGGCATGCCTCTGCATAGATGTCAGACCGCCATGGATTCATGTGTGTTCAACAGCTTCAGAAATCACAGTTTGGCTCTGTCAGTCAGTTACTATTTTCACAGCAGCCAACTTTATCACTATCATTTCCTAATTCCATCATCTAAATGATTTCGCTAACTGCATTTCACTAAAGACCTTCCCACAAGCACTGCCAGATTTGCAAGCTTTGGTGTTATCTGCCAAGAGAAGGAACTCAAAAGTCCAGCTGAATTCTGTCATAGAAGAAGAGAGCTTAAGAGCCCTTAAAACATGAACAAGTGGTAGAATATTCAGCCTAAAAAGTATTTCTCAAAGAAAACCAAGAAACTAAATATAATATGTATATATAGAGGGCATACAAAAGCTAATGGAATAACACAGGTTTTTAGAGTCCTGATGAATCAGCTCAAGCACAGGAAAGACACACCCTCCCCCTCCCTTCCCACCTTTTCCCACCCACCCTATGCCGACTTAAGAATAAAGCATGCAAAGTGTAACCCTGAATGAAAAACTACATGGAAGACTAGAGCTGCATTTAGCACTGATAATGCCAATGTGACTGAATCAATTTTGAGGCCAAAAATCTGAGAAGGTCAGAGCCCAGCCTGCTAGAGAAGTATCAAAGGTAAGGACAATATTCACCAAAAATGCAAATTTCATTGCAAAAGTCCTGAAGATAATTTAATTTATGAAACATATCCTAAGTATTGGTAACTGGGCAGATATAGCATGACCAGTGTCTCAGTGTCCAGGCTTCTTTCTATAGCAGTGTTTCCTGAAGTATTTCCCCACATGCACTCAAAATTGCCTTTGGTTCTCCCTGCTATCTATTATACTGCAAGAAGCATCATCAGCCTTTTCTCATGAATCTGGATGTTCCCTTACGTTGGGATTACTCTTCCTTCCTTCCAGTTTGCTGGGGATGCTTGTGCTTCCTGAGAGTTGAAATACTGATCTCACTGCTTTCTCCTATTATTTGGCTGGTAGGGTCAAAAGAGTAGAAAAGTATGAAGTATGGAGAACAGCTTCTTCTTAAAATTGGATGGAAAATCTCACAAAAAAAATATTAATGTTAATTTTATTACAAGAAAGATCTCTAGTCCACATTTAATGTCTCCATTCACTTTCTGCAGTTACGTTGTTCTCACATCTCTGTGTCCACCGCTCAGAGACCCAAATACTTTTTTCTACAACAGAGGTGATACATACATACACAACTCACTCATTTATCCAGGCAAAGGCAGTGATGGTTGAAACATGAACTTCAGGAATTGCTGCCATCAGTTTATCCCTCCCTTGAATTGCCCTTCCCTATCTTGTCCACCTACCTTGGCGATAACTTTGAGGGAGTGATACAGAAAGTCTCCAGGAGAGCTCTGTGCTAAAGACCAGAGCGCTGATACTGGAACTTGTTTTGAGACAGGCCCTCAAATGTGGTGCATTGGAATCTTGGAGTTGGAAATCCTTTTCTCTACTTATGTGGCCTCCCAGAAATTCTTCTGAAATTTCCCAGGAGTCAATGCTTCCTGCAGCTGGACCACAGGCACTGGTAAAAATACTGCAAGGGCTATGTAGAGGCACAGTGGCACTTGCTGTGATTGTAGGGGAAATGCAAAGTGGACTTATTCCAGAAAGAATTCAACTGGTTGTGGTTTTCAGTTCTCGGTATAAAGGAAAGGGATTTGTTGCTATCCATGTTACACAGGACAGCTCGATGGAGAGTGTTTAAGCATGTCACTACATGATTTCAATACCTTGTCTAAAACTATTATACTGTAAAGCCTAGCACAAGAATTTATCAACTGAAGTCCATCAGTATTCCTTGCCTTTTTTTGTGAACACTCATACTAACATCCAGCACAAGGGTCACATTGCTGTTTAAAACCCACCTCTACTAAAGTAAACACACCCGACACTGATAGATTTCCTGAAGTACCCTGAGGCAGAAGCCGTTTCACAGATGGAAGGAAAAAAAAAAACATGGGCAAAGGGAAAACTGCTTGAGAGAGAGAATTTTGCTTCAGGTTTTCTAAATCCTATCATCTATATTTCATTCTGGAAAATTCTCCAATTAATAGAGATATTTTCACTATTGTAATAGCTTTTTTCCCCCCTGAAGCATTCAGAAGTTGATAAAGTTGAACCTTCTGCTTTGCTGAAAATTTTGCATGCTGATTAAACAAGTTTAAAACATGTCCCACTACAGAGGAAGAAGTAGTACTGGTAGGAATAGAGTATTTTAAAATTTAAACAAAACCATCCAAGAAAATCTATCATACAAAACAGTGTCTGAAAATCTGAAGCACTTAGTGATGAATGTGCAACTCCCCCTAATGGATGCATATTTGAATTTATCTTAAAAGAAATGTCAATAACTGTAAATCCTAATGCTAAAAATAATAATACCACTGTTATATCACATTCACCTTTCAGGCTTTTTAAGGGATCTCTTAAGGTGTGCATCTGTGACTTACAATAAACATTAAACTACTATTAGCATTTTTTTTCTTAGTGAGTTTATTATATAAAGTATTAAATATATGTGCCTTTCAGCATGTTTCTAAGGTACACTCAGTAGCCTTTAAAGTTCCCTTTTCCCTTAAATTATCTTCTATCAGTCATTTCAACTTCTGTTTTAGCTAAATGTTTTCCTGTTTCTTAAAAAGTCAGCAAATTTCTATAAAAATGACAGTGACAGGCCACAGTGGTTTGGATTTTGTGGTATAAAGAAACACTTCATATATGCACAGCTGCTGGTAATGAATGCAGCATGTCTGAGGCCCAATCTTGGACAATTTCCTACATTTCTGACTGCAGTTTCCTTGGCAAAATTTCCGAGACTATATTATCTATATATCCCAGTATTGCAGCCAAAACTTTTCAATAAAATAGTTTGGCACTGTGTGCTGCCTTTCAGTAGTCTGTACTCTCAGAATTAGCAACTTTTTAGTAGTCTTTGCCCTAAGCCTCTTCTAACAACAATTTCTATTTTCTATTTTTAAGAAGCATTATGTTCTACACAACCACCCTGTTAAGATACAGCAGACAGATTAAATTATTACATAATAGAATTCCTGCTCCTGAAAGATGCCAGAGTGACAGCATCAGACACTAAAATTACATTTGTCCACTGCCCAGCTACAGTAAACAGCAGCAGCAGCAGTGGGGTTGTTTTCAAAACTCTCAAATTTAAGCTACTGGAACACTGAGGGTAAGTGAAACTCTGGACCAAGACTTCTGATAAGCCTGGATGTTGCTATAACTGGTCTGGTGATACTGTAATCAAGTGGTGTAAGTAGGGCTGAGGTTCAAGGCTGGATTTTACACAGGTCAGACTCGCTGAAGGAGGCAGTTAACAGGGCTTCTCATAGTGGAGAGAGACTCCATCTTACTCTGCTCACAAAACAAGTTATAACCTAAACACAGGTTTCCTCCTAGTGCAGCAAAAATGCAAAGAAAAATGCAGCAGTCTGGAATGAAGCTATGGGTGTAATCCCAAGTGACTTTTCCTAGGTTTTTATAGTGTATTGGAAAGGAAGTTTAATAAAGCTGGTGTTGTTCTTTTTCAGTTTTTCGGTATTAAATGGGACATATATATTTTTTGTTTTTCTTTGCAGGAAGTAGTTTTTTAGCAAAATCTGCACTTAAATAGGACTTACCCAGCTGTCAAATTCTACTCTGTAATGCCAACAGAGAGAGATTCAAAACGATGGATGAACATATTAAAATATGTTAAAATAATTACATTTAAAGGCAAAGATAGACATGTTCTTGTACAGCAAAAGGGACAAAAAATAAGCTCATGGGCAAGAAGATACATAAAGTATGTCTGCCTGTACCATTGACCATCATACAGAAATATTTCTAATATTGTGTAAGAAGACAAAAGTTAAAAATTAAGTACTCAGAAGCAACGATTTGCATTATAAACCAAGAAACACGGAGAAGATGCCGGGGAGAACTAGAACTATAACTGAAGCAAACTGCTACAAAGTGAAGCCTAGCACAATAACAAGAAAGAAATAAGAGCAAGAATATTTTGCTGCCCAGGAATTTTGCTGAATTCAAATTTAAATTTAAAACCTAAAACTAAACAACTAACCTTACTCTGATTAATTAATTAATGTCCAATCTTATCCTGGGTTATTTAATCTAATCTAAAAAAGTAACTATTAGTAATCTTGTGACAGGATAATTCCATCCCTTGTCAAAAAAAAAAAAAGAAAAAAAGCTGAAACTAACCCCACAAAAAACAGACTCTATGAGCTAATGCATTTAACTAAGAGTCAGTCTAACTAACTATGGTTATGAGTGTTGAAACACGGATTTTCACATCTGTCTTATATGGACAGTCAAACTGCCAGGGCCAGCCATGACAGAGATTTCCTTTCCTCCCCAACAGAAAGTATTACTGAGATTTGTTTTGTATGTTTGACAGAGAGTAAATTACACAGATATAGGAGATCCTCTGTAGATTTGTGATCCTTGTGAAAGAGGTTAATATGAGTCAGAGAACATCAGAGTTTAGGATATATAAAAAATACAAATGCTGTCAGTCATTGTCTTAAGACAATACCACAATTTTGATTGTTGGATTTTCTTGAAAAACATCTTTTGTATTACTTCTGGGATTCAGTTCACAGTTCAGCTCCAGTACACAGCCCTACAGATGCTGCATTCATGCCTCAAAATACATTCAATTGTGCAGTTGATTATTTAAAGCCACCATTCACTTTTCAGCACTTGTTGGTACAAAACCACTTTTGCATTGTAGGAAACATAAAAGAGGAAATTAATATATTTTCCCTTTAATTTTGTTTAAAAAAAAAAATAAATAAAGGAACACCTATGTCTTTCACTCCTCCTGACCCTAATACTTATGGCCTTATAAAGTACAAAAGTATGGACACGTGTAACTGAAAGGCTTTAATGCTACTAAACATTACAACAAAACATAGATATCTTTAGACTAAATTAATGCAATCTCTTATACTAACACTACATAAAACACAAGTTAAAGTCATGATACAATAACACACAGTGCAGCACTAAAATGACAGCTTCCACAAATTCATATACTTTGCTCTCTTCAGATATTTTCATGATTGTAGACAAATACCAACAATTTGGTCCCTCCTGATCAAACTGGAGAAAGTTTAGTGAACAGCCACCAGGATGATTTAACTATTGGAGAACTTGCTACATGAAGAGAAATTTGAAGAAAGGAAGTGGGCAATACAGGGAAGAGAAGACTAATAGGTCTCCCAGTACCTAATAAAGGTCTCCCAGTACCTTAAAAGGGTTCAGTGGGAGGATGGAGGAACTCTCTTCACAAGGGTGCATGGTGAAAGAACAAGAGTCAGTGGGGCCAAGCTGCTTCAGGGGATATTCTGTCTGGATGTTAAAAAAACCCCAACAAAGAGGTGGGATTGGGATCTCTCTTGATGAAAATGATTTCAATTAATCTCTGCTTGAAACACATCTCTGCATCCTGAGTCATTTCTCATCCACAAGCCACCATTTCTTTTTTAAGTATCTTGCCAAACAAAATATCATACATGCAGAAGAAAAAAAAAGTTCAGTCATACTGCTATCAATATGCTTCATTTGTTTACCTATGTACTTTCCTTTACAAATTCATGTGCTGCTAAAGTGATCTGAGAAGCAAAAACTGATTTGGAAGGGTTTGGGGTTGTTTAAAAGACATGGTGCAGTAACAAAACCACTGTATCTGTGGCTAGAACTGCAAAGCAAAGCAAAACATATCTAGTTGTGAACCAGTAGCCTACATGCAGATAAACTTACAGGATGTCCTAGATTCACCTACACCTCTTTCCTTGTGTTGTGATAATTTACCAGTGAAAAGTTTGATTTTAATGGAGAATATGGACTGTAATAATGTGAATGTTCATTTTATTTCTCTCTATGTAAAAGAGTAACAATAACTCTTCTATAATGGGTTCAACCTACATTTCCTGTGGTATAATATGGGAAACGGGGGAAAAAAGACCATATAGCATAATATATGTAGAGAACTAATGACAAAGCATGATTAACTGATAAAAACAGCTAAGTGACAGGCAGCAGAAATTATCTCAGCTCTACTAGTTTACTAAACTAGTTTAGTTTGCATGTACAGGTACACAGCATTTGAAAAGAATTCTTACATCACAATACTGAGAAAGCTCATTTCCAAATGTTTAGCTGCAAACACTACTGCTCTAAGTTTCATTTCGCTACAAATAGACACCTAAATGTATATATACACACAGAAAAATATGTATGTATTTCCAGAGCTCAGGAGTACTCTTACATAACCAAGTAAAAATGGAACTCTGCTTGCTTTGAGACTGTTGCCATTCCTTTCCTCAGTGAATTACATCATCTCTTTCTGTCATGGGAAATCTCTTGATGCAATTCAGGAAAAAAACCCAGGAAAGTCCTTTCACATGAAAAAAAATTGCATGATAGAGCCATATAAGCTCATGGCAAGGGCAGAAATACTTCTGTGGGTACAGTGGCTCAGGCCACAGGCAGAGGTAGGTCAATATGAGACCCAGAGAAAATAGTAAGAAGATGCAGTTATGCTGGATATGCTGCAGGAGTTGAGGATGGGGATGGAGGATTGGATGAGGATCGTCATACCCAGAGGATGAGCTCATATTTCACTATTCCTTCCTAAATGCTCTATGAGAAGAAAAGGAGAATCCAAGTTCACCCAAAGCCTGAACCCATTGGCAGGGTCTTACCAGTATGAAACCCTTGCACCAGTGAGATGAACAGCTGTATAAATAATGACTGCACATCACTATAACACTTCTGCAGAAAATGAAATGTATAAAGCAATAATATTTAAATTTAAAAACATAAGAGGAAAGATTATATTTACAGCAGTGTACTAATGAATTTGTTACTTTATTATAGAATGGAGACAAATTTATCACTTGCTGAATCATACTTTGTATTACTGATTTTGAAGTTACTGATTTTGTCTCTATTTTAATTCTCAGACTTAAGATAAATGAAAACATTTAATTCTCAAAAACGCAGAGCTAAGTTGAGTTTTCTAACTATAAAACTTGTCATGGTGTCAAAACCTAGGGAAAAGGCAAGAATGCTGTCTGGTGAAATATAGGTAATTACTGTGGCTTGACAAAACTAGCAGAGAAGAAATAATTTTAACATTATTTCTTCAGTAGTTCATTATTTCTCCAGAGACTAAGTGACTATTACCTTTTAGGTACAGGACTTGGTGCACATCCCAGCAAGCTTCACAAACCCTCCAGTAAAATTATTTGAACAGAGCTTACAGTAGAACAAGTTTATTTTTAATTTGATACAGTATTTGTTCTCAGTTATAAAGTGACCTTCTTATTTTAACATAATATTGACCAATACTTTCTAAACCTGAGGCTGAAATTTCAGATACCTGGAGGTACAATTACCACCATTGCTCCTGCCTTACTCAAACTTGTGATAAACAATGAAAGAAACAAAGCAACTTTTAATAATCTCATAAATTCTATAGCTGCTTTTAGATGACACAGCATTGACTCATAATTCATCAATGTATATGGGATGACTAACATACAGGTATCTCACCTCTAAAATGGGTGTTCCAGTATCTGACAGGACAGAGGAGAAGTAACCTGGAAAGCTACAAACTTAATTCTTAAAAGCTAAGTATTAAAGGCGTTATGGATAGAAAGTTCATAATTTCCAGTGATTTTATTTTCTTCACCTTCCCTAATAAAAGTTCCATTCTGTAAAACCTGGTCAGAAAGATACTTTATACCAGACAAAGCTTGTGAGCTAGACTTGGCTGAAGTCAGCCACTCTTTCCATGGATTGAAAATTGTAACTGCACCCAGAAAAAACAAGGTAACAGGCTGAGCTGCTTTTCCTCGGATCTCTCCTGATACCATCAGATTTACCCAAAGCAGATCAACTCTGGCACATTTCAGCGAACAAAGCTTGTGAAGTCCCATGCATTGCTCACACATGCGGGAATATCTGTTCTGTTTGACAGCAAGCCTACTCAGCTGGGAGCCTACCTGGACATCAGCAGTGCTAAGAAAGCTTGTGGGAAGAAAGGTGTTGTCCTGAAATGGCTGAACCATGGTTAAACAGACACAAAAGAGTAAAGGAAAGAGGCAATTATACTCTCAAGCAGGAAAAGTTAGCCCTTCTCCCTCCTGTTTAATGACTCTTTCCTGCGTGATCCAAGTACCAGAGCAAAATGGTTCTCTTTCTAGCTTGAGACCCAGTTTCTGAAGGCTGGGAAAATAAAGGTGGAACAAATAAGTGAACAGTGAATTCCTGTAATGCCTTGTGCATTTCCCTAGGAAAGGGAGGCCAAATAAGAAGGTACCAATGGACAATTCATGTACTAGAAGAGGGAGCACAGGGGTCTTGGGGACACTATCAGGATCCAAAATAAATTTGCATTTATATTTTGACTGGTTAATTATTTATGGAAAGTCCTGTTGGCACTTTTAAATTTTGGTTTTGAATTTATTTCCTCCTTTCTCTGTTTCACAACTAATTTTGTCATGTAAATACAAACTGCAATGAGAAGGTACCTGCAAGCACCAATTAGATAATGCAAAACTAAATCACACACTTCCAAGCCTTCAGTAAACCTTAAGCATTTTTGTATTACAGTTATGCCAGTCTAAAGCTGCCAAAAGGGGAGGTCCCAGGCCTGCCTGTCTCCCTCCCATCCCTTTTGTTAGATCAGCCTGTACAGCTGCAGGATGAGTTGGTTCAGCTGGCTGGTGATGTAAAGTAATTTCTTTCAGGGTTAGGATACAGTTCCATTAAAGTTGACATTAAAATATTTATTGCTGCTGCAGTTACGTCCATCTCCAAAACCTGCCTCCTGTGTTTTGTCAACCGTGCTGTTTGTCTGACTCTGCAGGGAGCAAGTTCAAGGCACTAAATCTTTGGGAAACTATCCAAAGAATTTTGGGGTAGAGGGGGTGGGGAGAGGATCAGGGAATAATACTCTGCTGGCTCAACGGCCTCAGCTAGATCATTAAGAATTTGGATGAAAGCCTGTCCCAGTACAAAGAAGTAACAGCCACTGCATAGCAAGACTCAGGATCAAGGAGGCAGCACTGGCACAGCCTATCCTGCCATCGACCATCACTCCTGCATCATCCAGTGAACTGACAACCTCTGTGTCTGTGCAATTAAGTGCTAAGTCTGCAAAAGAAATGGCCCCTGCCTTTGTTTGGAGTCAAGTGGGATAGGATCACCCCCTTTCAATGGATACGGATATTGGTTTTGATACTGTGGGGGAAAAATTGTTACATCAATAGATCAATATCAATATGCAATTCAGCTTTTTTTTTGTTTGTTTTTAATATTTTGAATCAGAGATTTTGTATGTTTATATTTGATTGAGAGAAAGGGTATAGAAAAGTAACATCAAACAGCTAATAGTTGGAAAAAAATAGTGGCCTTAAGAGTTTTTTCTAATGGGGTCTTATTCATTTATTCAACTGGAATAGTTTGGTAATAATTCAAATTATGATTTATTAACCCTTATCTGGCAAAGGAGTTGAATGCCATAAATAACTCCAAAAACCCAAAACCCAGCAGTGAATCAAAACAGATATTAAACTGAACTAAAATGATCCTAAGACAGCTGGATCATGAAAAATTGTTCAACTCAGAGAACATTTAAAGGTTAGAGCTCTATTACAGGTAAAAGAAAGAAGATCATAGAGAGAGGAAAAAAGATTAATATAGTGAGTACCTGGTGCTTCTTTTATTCATTTCATTTTTACTGTAAGGCGACCATTTTGCAGATGGTCTGAAGTATCACATTCCTTACCACCTCAAAAGGTTCTATATCAATTATTCTAACTGTGGCTGTAAAAGAACAGCCTACAGACAGCTGCTGGAAATAAAAGACATTATAGAAAAAGTTTCCTAGTATCTTTCTTCATGAAGATTTTTAAATAAAAATTCAACTGTAACATGGCATAAACCTTGGCAGGTTTATGGTCTTGCATGCTACAAATGGAAGCCAGACTCAAAGATCCCACCGCAAGCACGGAGAACACTGGCCACAGAGCTACCACTAGTTACATTTCTGGTTTGACTTCATTTTAGGAGAAAAGATAATGACTAAAATTTCTGGCAGTGGGAAATCTTTCATAAAAGCACAGAGATGGTTTCAGTGGTTAATTAGTCTTGATGCTAAAATGCAACGGAATGTAAAATGTTAACGTTAAAATTTACATGAATGATTTCCACACCATTTAGTCACTTATTTTGCCAGAAAAAAAAGTCAATCTTGTAAAATTATAAATTGTCTGTATTTATAGAGCATAGGGAACAGCACTCTCTTATTTCATTCCTTTAAAAGTTTGCCTGTGTTATATAACTGCATAGAAGTCAGCATAACAGCTCTTTTAATATTCTTAATGGAACTTTAAATTGGCATCAATGTTTGCAGTCTTAACTCTTCTGCTTTATGTCTACCTATTGTTTCACTACATATTTTTCCACTCCTGAATGAAGTTATCTGTCTAGAGCACTTGAAAACATCCAGTACTAATAGCTGCAATTTAATTTTTCCATGGAAAAAGTAAATATTTTATCATATGATCTAATAGCCTCTTTGCCACCTTTTCCTCCATCTAAGTAAAGAAGATAAATATTTATTGAAAACCTCAGCATTTTCTGCCTTACTCTGGGGAATTCTTCTGGTTTTGTCTAGATTTGGTTAACGTTATTTGGATTCATTCGATTTCATTTTAACAGCTACAACAAGAAGCCAAACATCTGCCCCTTAAAGGAAAGAAAAAAGAAAAAAAAAAAAAAAAAGCCACCAAACTTTGTGGTTGTGGCTTTCTCCCTAATTTTCCCTTCTGCTTTTTCAGTGTTTGAGTTTCTTAGCTGCTACATACTAATTATCATCAAATTATGCTTTCCTTCAGCTGTTTTTCAATACACATCCTCTCAAACTGATTTATTTAACAGGGCTTTTTTATTTCCTGTCTAAGGCAGTTTTCAACACAAACTTGAAAGAATCATTTCAATTTTGGATTTGGTATTATTTTGAGCTTTTAAAGTGTGTTTTTAATTTACCAAGAGAGATTTTACATTTCAGTTTTCCA
The DNA here is from genome assembly GCF_049639895.1 of Pseudopodoces humilis. NCBI lineage: Eukaryota > Metazoa > Chordata > Aves > Passeriformes > Paridae > Pseudopodoces > Pseudopodoces humilis. Next base: position 32,726,886 of record NC_142205.1, read on the forward strand.
TACAGAGAATTTTTCCTGGTTTTCATTTTCGTCTATGTAAGAGTCATAAATTAATCTGTTCTCTCATCTAAGACAACACTGATTTTTTTTCTTCTTTTTCTAGCCATCACTGTACATTTAATAAAGAATTTACTGCATCAATATTCTAGATATCTATGATTTTTTCTAATGTCTGAATCATTTCAGTACTGTCAGCATAAGCCATAAAGAACATTTAGTCCCCATGATAAGAAGTATTTTTTTTTCTTCCTATTGGATATTACAGGCAGGTCCTGAGAGAGTCATATTATCCCCTGGTGTTTTATGTCATAGATACTTGATCAAGTTCAACATTGAGCACAATTTCAGAACCAACCCCAAATACTTCAACTCATGCTAACATGCTCTATTAAGTAGTGACAAAAAGGTGGAAAAACCCAGCTTGGCCGTACAATGCACTCTTTCAATGGAAACATTTTATATGTTATTTAAATTGTGTAAAGTGAAATAAAAATGACAAGAAAAAATAAGTTTGTTCAGTGAAACAGCAATTTTAATCAATGTCATAAACAAATTGTCATGCACCTTAAATATTGGCACTCTGCACTGTGTTATTTGACATATTTTATAATCAGATTGTAGTTCTCTATAAGACACACACAAACTATGAAGTATAGATATTGCTGCAATAATGTTCCTACTAAAATGCTATTTGTATTCTTAGCATATTCATTTTTCTTCTTAATAGTTTATTGTCGATTTTTTTTCTACCTTTATTTGATGTTACTGAAGTGTTTTTATTTATAGACATTCCTATTTGCAATTTTGGAAATGTTTGTAATTTGTCTTCTATTTATAATGTAGGTGAATTATATTTGTGATTTCTGTTGTAAGTACATTAGTTTCTATATCCTATACTCAAAAAGTAATATCCTTAAAATAAATTTTCCCTTCATCTTCAGACACACCTGAATGTTATCACATCTATCACCATATATAGGCTTATTTTTTGCTTCCTTAAGCTGTTAACAGTTCAAGTAAGGCATGGCTTTCTTGTGTAGCCCTTCTACAACTACTGTGTCAAAATATATTTATTTGTATTTATCTATTAGTGAAATAAAGAGAACTATAACACAATAAATCAAATGTAAAATGCAAGATTGTACTACATTTCAAAGAGCTGGCAAGTGAATGGAGAGATGAGAAATTCTCCCCACAAATTGTTAGCAATAGTCATTTGATATCAATGATTTACTACTGTTGAGAAAAGAAAAAAAAAAAAGACTTTTTCTCTTTCACCTCTCACTTCCTACATTTAAAAAAATATCAAATGTTCATGTTAACACATTTCAGACAGAGTCTTAGCATTCCTCACTGGCATTAAACAGATCACTGCCAAAATGATGAGACAACCATGCCGTCAAATGTGCCATCAGGCTTGAAAATCTCTGCGGTCAGCAAACTTTGTTGTACAAAAAGGCTGACCTTTACTATCTTATTATATTTTATTTTTAAAGAAGGGTTAATTTGGAGATCTAAAATTAGATTTAATGAGGTCTTTCATGCTTCTGGATGAGATGCTGATTTACGGGTTGCCACCAGCAGGTGCTGAACAGAAAAGGGTAACTTGTTAACTTGGACAATGTCAAACTGGTTTAATTTGAATGAAATGACATGAAAGAAATTAGTTGAAAGGCTCCAGATTGTTTTATAATGCTTTTTCACAGTGCATTATCCCCTCATAATGATTTTAATGACTGAAAAAATATAATAGACACTAGTTACATGAGTGCTAATTTAGTAATGTTATATCACATGATAAAAAAGGTAAAGGTGTTTTTCACTCCGTCTGAGTATTAAGAGGCTGGGTTTTATTAAATTCCTATAAGGAAAACAAATCTCATTGCTCAGTAAAATCAGTGGGACATTAACAATAATTACTATATAACCAAAGTAACTATGGTAATTAAAATATAATAAAAATCTGAAACTCATATCTTCATTCTTGAATTTCTTGATTACTCTTTGCTTTCATAACCAGACCGGGTTTAAAAACTGATGTGCTTAAGGAAAAACTTAGTTATTTTTAAGAATGTGCTACTGTTCTGTAAAATGGGGACATGCCTTCCATTTATTATATAAACATCTTTCAAGCTATACACATCTAAGGATGGATGTCTTCATACAGATGCTGAAATACCTGACCTGGCAAGTATGCAAGTACCTCTGAGCTGCAAAACATCAAAGCATGTTAGCACCGTGCTGTACCTCTTGACAAGGTCTATTAGTCTGGGTGAAGCTCTTGGCTAATGCAGGCAGACTTCTGCCCCCAAAGTGGCACGACTGCAGTGTTAGTGTGGAGCACACAGATCCATCAGCCGGGCTCTGCACAAGCTGCCTGGCCCTTCGGTTCGCCCAGGCACAGCTTTCTCTGAAACATAGCTGTACTTCGTTTACTTTTACAAATTATGTAGTGAAGAAGACACAAATCAGACTTAAGGAAATGTTTCATTTTAGATAGAAACCTAGCAAAATAGCCTATGTTAGAATAGGTATGTTTTGTCTCAGGTATGCTGAAATAGGGCAAACTGGACCAAAAAAGGCTAAGAGCATGCAGGCTTATCCTCACCGCACAGAACATAGAAAAAAGCTGTTACTGTTCTCTCTCCTTTGCTTCTTCCCTGACTTTCTTTGTCTTTTTGCATTAAGTCTGGATCAGTAGTTCCATTTCACAAAGTCACCTTTCACCTTCTGATTACTAACCTTCTTGCTCTATGACATACTAACAGAGCAAATCCATGGCCAAAGACAGATATAATGGGCTTATTGAGGAGGAAGTCACATAAATGCTTTCACATCGACTTCCTGCCTGAAAAGTATGATGAGCTCTTTTAAAGAAGAGCAGTTTGCTAAGTTTAGGCCTGGAATTTGGGGCTTACAATATTTGGAAAGGAAAAATAGTACCAAGTTGTGAAACAGCAATCCTTTTCAGTTTCAAAAGTAAGTCTAGCTAATTAAATTATGCCCTAGTTCATAAATCTTCTGCCCTGATGGACTAGAGGACTATACCACATTAAAAAAAACAAACAATAAAGCCCAGAAATATCAACCAGGAAGAGATTTAATATAGATCTCCACTGGAAATCTATGCCTTTAAGGAGCTACAAATACTTCAAATATGGATGATTTGATAGGATTCACAAAAGAAAAAGATTAACTAGGTGCAGATAGGTCCATAAAATTGCATGTTAAAAACTTGTAGCAGGGCCTAGTCCCCTACAAATGGATTAGCATGTTAAACAGTTTAAATATTAAACTTCAAGTACAATAATATGAATCTACAAAAGCCAATTAGTTAGGACAGTAACTGAAGGGGGAATAAAGATATTATTTTATATGAGCATCTACTGTTCTTGAGAGTTGAACATATGATTTAAAAGAAACTCTATGAATTCTTTCATATCAAATCATATTTTACTTAATAAAGATTGTATTGACACAGCTTAGAAAAAACATATTAAATGTAATTCTATACAACCTGATTTTATATTTACAACAACCTGTATTTAAACTGCTTTGAAGAGGTCTGCTGTTTGGATCATGATTCAGGACTTCGCAGATGTCTCTCCTGGAACTTTATAGAGTCTTACAATGACCACTTCAGATACTTCAGGAGTTATAGGCAGATGTGTCTGAGGGTATCTTAAGTTTGATTTGTAGTTCCCTCAGTTAAATTCAGCCATAAATACAGATAAGATAATCAGCTGCACAGTAGACAAGAGTCTTTGGTGACTAATGCTGGTGGAACCAGTGAATAAGCAGGTACAAACACCGGGTGTTACCGAGCGAGGCTTTCCAAGCAAGGCAGGTCAGGCACAAGGGACAAAGGAAGGGAAGAGGACATAATGATTCAGACCTGCAGGCTGCCAGATGTTGAAAAACAGAACTGCAGTGCTTTGTATAGGTAGGCAAATTGCATTATGACTATATTTGCTGATTTTTGGGAATGTAATTTTCTAGACTGTTAGGGCAAAATGCTACAACTCCGCTATAAGCTGCAAGCTGCACTTCCTGCAGCCTTTCTGTCAAAATACATTGCATTCCATAATAATAGCTCAGAGACAAATCATGGAAACAACTAACGGAAACATGTAAAATCTGTCCTGGTCACTAGTTTAGAAGTATCCAAAGGATACACTCCATAAGCCCCCTACCACATGCCCAATAGCTGTACAAATGTTTTGAGATAAAAACAGCAGTTCTTGTATTTATCCTTTTAAGAACGAGAAACACGGAACTGGGAAAGGGCAAGGGAGACAAAGCATGTTTCAGGTACACAGTGTCTCACCTTAAGACATCAGATGTACCAACGTGCTACTCAATTTTAGAACAAGCTAACATCTAGTGAATATTAATTCAGCTGACGTGAATTCATATAGAGTGAAGAAACTTAGTAACTGTGATAAATTTAAGTCTAATAACATACTAAAGAATCTTTTCTTCCACCTTCCAAAAGTTGGTATATTCTGGTGGCTAGAGACCAGATGATTTTTTTAAACTATCTGACATAAAAGTCACTTTTCGAGGAGGTATGTGTAATTTTCAGCCTTTTTTAATTTTTTTTTTTTTTTCACAGAGACTTTAAGAATTTTTCTGTGAAGATGAAGATTCCTATATAGCAAATTTAATCTTGCCAGGCTTAATTTTCTTGGTTAGCTTTGCCAGCTCTCTTAAAAGTCATCTGTGGCCAGTAATTGAAAAGTGCAGACTGCCGAGTGGAATCAGCAGTCCTGAGAGGTACATTGTAAAAGCAGGTGAACTACGTGAGAAAGCCTTGGCTGGTTTTATTACAACTTGACTTTCAGAAAAGAGAATTGTAAAACCAGAGCTAAAACAGACCTTACCTAGGGTGAGGGAGTGTTAAGGGGGAGCCCTGTGTAACATTGTCTTATTACAGCATACTGATGAAAAATACACAGGAGGTTGTGAACCAGCTTTGGACAGAGTTTACATGGTCACTACATGCCTGAACTTTCATGAACTTTCAGTCTGGTTCATATGCAAAGTTGCTCCATGGTAAATATCACTTCCCCAGTGAACTCCCCAGACAACATATTTAAATTTCACTAGTATGTAGGAAGGGAAAGAGAGAGTAAAAGAGAGGAAGAAATCTGATGGTAACTAACATGCAAACTAACCTGTGATACACAATGCCATTTCTATATTGCTCCCATATTCATCTCTGTGAAGCAACATGAACAAGTACCAGAGAGAACAAAAAACTTGCACATTTGCAATATAATAACCCATGGTATACCTGCCCAAAATGATAGTTAAGGGTTCTAACAAGACAGGAGACATGAACTTTAAGCTGAGGAATCATGGATTTCTTCAAACAGGCACACAATACATGCATGTGTACATGTATGTATTTTATCCTGCACCTTCTCATGAATGCCAGCTATCCTTATTCAGAAAGTATACCATGTTATTTTCAGGGGAATATGGACAGTAATTTTCTGGACTCTCCAAAAAGCTTGTTACATATCCTGCCTACTCAAGATACTTACCAGGAAAAGCCAGTATGGGCATGTGTCTTTGTGGAAGGTGGAGCTCAGGCATTTGAAAGGAAATGTATACCAGTCAATTGCTAGATGACAACAAACTATGGAAAATGCGTAGGAGGAAAGAAAACAGTTCATTTTATCCCTATCAAATATTGTAATTTGTGACAGTTTCTTGAATAACACAATTTTCTTTGCCAACTGACAGTTTCCTTGATCTCATTGTACTCTCATTGCCAATACTACCCTAAAGCTATGCCTCAAAATTTAACTTCAAAACGTCTTATCAAAATAATAATTTGTGAGCACTTACCAGACCCCATCTACCCCCAGTATTTACACAAACAGTATTTACAAACTTTGACATAAAAATTAGAGACACCTTAGAGAGAAAAAGAGCTACTAGATTTTGTACATGATAAAGTGATGTTTCTGAACCTATTAAATATACTACAGATCCATAATGCTCTCCCTTCAGGATAATAAATCAGCTTGTCTTAGAACACTAACAAATGAACAGGGAACCACTGTACCACCTTGTGAAATACCAGACCCCACTGTGAAAACAGCAGACTCACTTCTCTTTGGCCAGTAGATTGTGTTAAACAGTTTCCAAAAATATGGTCTTGTGCAGGCTGAGCGCACTAGTATGGTGTCAAAACACCAATTTGATGCTTCCAGGAAAAGTATATTAAGAGTCCTACCTATGTATCAATTAAATACTGGTATGACAGAGCTATCCCTCATCTGTGTCCAACACTACACACCGAGCTGAATCTACAAATCTAAGCCTTTTAGATGGGCTACTAGATTGGCTTTACAGAGAAGTTGGTACTTCACACAGCTGTACACAGCTGACAAAAACACCTACCAGTTTAAGAGAAACTATCCTTTCTAAGCCTTTTAAGAGGAAATATGAGTTTAAACTGCACGTTATTCCCACACTGATGTGTGTGAGACACTTCACATATTCCTTCCTACTCTGCGTTTAACATTTCCTTGAGGTAGGAATACAGTCCTGCACCTTGGACTTTGAATATTTTATGTAAAAAATGCAAAACGTAATTTGTCATTGATATATCTACATGCTAGAGAACATGTTCCACACAAGCCTTTTAGAAGTGTTCTCAGATCTGTTGGGGTTCTCATCAATTGTCTGATTTGCAATATGGAAAGATTTGTTCCTCTCCCACAGCAAAATACGCCGTGATGAGGAACTCAACCTACTACCATGCCTTTCCCAAGATTTTGGGAAACTTTTTTTAAGCTTTAGTGATGCTCCTTTGAAAGCTGACTGAGAACTTTGCAGTTGGATATGGTGTCTCTTCTGGTGCAAGACTGAGAGTGGGGGTTCTGGAGACAGTGATAATGCAAATATAGGGACAGATATCCTGCCTTACTAAAAAAAAATCCAAGTTGTCTTTAGAACTTTAAACCAGAGAAAAAATGCTTGAAGGATTTTAGTGCCTGATGCTGAATCTCTCTATCAGATCACAGAGCTGTTTTTGTGGTTTTAATTCTCAAATTTACTAATTGACATTTTATGTTGCAATAATGAATTCAGTTTGTGGCCACACATATTCAAGTCCTGGACTTTCCCTGGGTAAAGATTTTTCTGCTTAACATTAATACTTCCAAAATAGATGATAACAAACTAGATGTTATAGTGACTAAAAGATGTGTTGCATGCCCAAAGGAGTAAGATTCAGCAAATACAAAAATGAAGTATAATTAGGTGACCAAACCAAGCATCAATATGACCATCTTACAATTCAAATAGAGATCTACCAATAGCAGACCTCAAGGCCACTTTGACAAAGAAATATCAGACGTTTCAGAGAAAACTGTATAGAAGTTTTTAGCATTATAGAAAATCACAGTCTAGGCAAAGATTGACCCTGCATCAATAACTTTGAATTGAAGGCTCCTGGCCTTGTTAAAGCCTGTGTTCCGGTTTGAAGACTAACCTATGAATAAAAGAGACCTCCATGGGCTGAAATCAAAAGTATTTTTCATTACAGAGTCTTCAGTTATTGAACACAAGTAATATGTACAACATTAAATCTGTGTGGTTGTAAAATCTGATTGCAGTCTCTAACAGAAAACACACTGATATTGTCCTATGGGAAAAGTAATAAAATACAATGATGTTGAACATTTATAAATGACCTTTCCATTCATAAAAAGCTAGGGGTCTCAAAGGAATCTTGCAATAAACTTGCATATGAGTTTATCTATTATCCATCACTGGGGGAAAAAAACCCAAAGTCAAACCCTTCAAGCTGGGAGAATATTTTACTAATCTATTCCAAGTCCAATGGAGCAGAAGCTTGCATGCTCTAGCTGTAATATTTTGCTCCACCAGAACAGCAAGCTGTCTGTCATGGGTCACATATATTGCTTATCAACAGAGGGATGCTGGTTCACATATTCACATATATCAAAAGTCAAAATCTCCAGGCCAATGATGCTTTTCACCTCCAAAATTGCATCTTGAGTTTTATGCCAATCTAACAGGCAAAAATGAAACAACAAAATATAAGGCCAGTGAGTACATGATAATGAAGTTCTTGATTTTACAGTGCCAAAAAAAATCTAGAAAAATGAAATGAGCATATGAAATATCTTTGTAAGCAGAAAAATCAACACTATTTTTAAATAAGGAAAGCTATTCCAGCCAACTTTTCAAGTAATTGGTGATTTTATCATTCTGTAGATTTAAGAATGTAACATGCTGTTTTTCTCATCTTTGGTATTTCATCATCAAGCCCAGGAGAAACATTTTCACCAATTAAAGAAAAGATAATTTTATTAAAATTTGTGGTGTCTACACCATGACACCTATGCAGCAATTTGTCTGCAATCTGTGTTAGAGGTAAGCACGCACTTAGGGAGCACATGTAGCTATCTAAGAATGTCCTCATATGGAATGCAATTGTAAGAGAAGATATTCCAAAAAAAGTATTTCAAACACCAAGGACAAATTTTGCTTTTGAATCTGAATTACTACATTACTGCAGGTAATTCTTATGCCTAATTCTCTGTGAGATCAAAAAGAATCTTGCAGGATGAAAGGTGGATAGCACAAAAATAATCTACAGCACAAATACTGGAACAGATTCCTGATGCCCAAAAAAGACTTTCTGGTCATATTTCATTTTGACTTTGATGGTATTAGGATGTGAACAGCAGCCAAACTAATTGAAATATCCCTTTGGTACAAACAAGGATTTTGGCTAAAGAAAAAAAATGTCCAAATAATATATATATATTTTTCATTCCATGCTCAAGACCGTTTGTGATTCTTGTAACAAACAGGTTGAATTTTCATATGGTCAGCTGTAGAGCACTTCCTACACACCATTTTTCACTAAAAAACCATTGCTAAGTAAGCTTTTTATTATACTGGCACTAGAAATAAACAAATTACCAGATAAAAACAATCCGTAAAAAGTGCTGCATACAACAGAAAATTTTACTGGTATTAAGAAAAAATGTTGAATGTCAAAAAGCTCCAACTCTCAAGTCATTTGTTTCAACAGATATTTAAAATACAAATGTATTAAGATGGGCAGTTTAAAAAATCACTTACATGAAGGAACTGCCAAAGAAAGAATTAGTCTTGTTAGCTAGCCTGAATATTTGCAGACACTTGTACATGAATAGTAGCTTATAGATTCTATTAACCATATCCAGATGAAGTTTTGGCAGACAGACAAGCAGAATTCATGCATCTTAATATTTGTATAAATTCAACACGGTAAAAAACACCCATCTAAGAACCCAAACTGGTCTAGTATATGGTTTTCATACTTCCATACAATCCAAACTGATGGTTGAATAAATCTCAGAAACAATTTTGTCCTAACATCTCTAGTCAGCTAGTATCACTAAACACAAGGCAATCTTGTGTTTTAAAAAGTGCACAAGGGGTGTGCTTCATTTTTGGACACACACACACACTGCATCATAAACAAGTGAATGAGAGGATCCTTCTTATACTGCTTACATGGCACAAGAATGGTGCTTGGTGAGGCTTTGATTATGAAAGGGTTTAAAAAGTATATCTCTGACTTCCAAGAAATGTGCTGACTACCACACTGGATGTTTTTGGGCAGGTCTCTATCAGCCTTCTTTATTAAAACTGTTCTTTCTTGCCTAAAATACTTTTAGTCACATGTGGCAATTGTAGCATACTCCTCCATACCCATATCATATCGGGATGCCACTCCAGGAGTCTCAAAAGTTCCTTGTTAAATGACATACCTGGGTTCAAATAATTTTGGAAAAAGAGGGTTTTAATACATACATGTATTAAATATATGTATCTATGTGCCAATAACCTGCAGTCATTTTTGAGGGATGATAAAAGACATAATCAGAGAGGGCACTTCCTTCTAATTTTGCTAGGAAGTGTAGATATGCTTGGAACACTCAGATCCAAAAGAAAAAGTCCTTTATTATAAATGTAAATGTTCAAGTGTCACTTTACAGCCCCAGGCACAAATTCCTTCCTGGATATTACTTCTGCAGCACCTTCTTGGCTACATGAGTGATGCTGATGGCTCAGCCTTTTGTGAATATCAGCACAAGACATCTGTACAGGCAGTATATTGATACACTGTTAGGAAGTGCAGGCACCTAACCTGAGGCTTTGGATTCAATCCAATGACAGAGTATCCAAAAGTCAGATGCAGAACTGAAACCGGATCTCACTTTTGTCCAAACTTGTATGTAACACTTATTTAATCATTAGATATAATTTGAAAAAGCAAAGCTATGTTTTCGCCTCCGAAGATACTTCTTACCTGCTGAAGTTATCATGTGCTTTTGAAATCCAGGAGCTCTCCCAACTGCAGGCAGATTTAACAAAAAAACCCATAACATACAAAATACAATGTCAATTTTGAAACCTTATAGAAAACAGCTTTAAAGCTATAATCAATAGAACTCCCTTTAGGTGGTTTGTACTACAATTGTAATACTAGTTGGAAAACCTGCAAATGCACCCACCTTCAACAGCTGTGCTGCTTTTCACATTCCATATGTAATAGTCTTTGAAGGCACAGGAAGTGTTTATGCAGTTTGTATAGGTAACAATCATTGCAGGCAAAATTCTCTTGCTCTTTTCACCAGTGCAGAAAATTAAAGAAAAGCCTTGCAAAGCCTGCCCTTGCTCACCAGCTGTAAGAGGAGAGCTGTGTGGCAAAGGTCTGCAAAGGATTTTGCACCTTCCTGGGGGATTCAGAGAGAGCCTGGCAGGGGGGCAGAGAGGAGCCTTTCTGAGGGAAGCCAGAGGCACTAAAACATGAAACATGAAGCATTTCTCTGTTTGAAACATATAATGGCATAAGTATTACTGTACACAAGGTGTGTGGCAAATCTGCAGACCCTGATCTGGTCTCTGGGGAAGAATCCTCTCTCTTACTTAGTTCTTGATTCTTACAGACCATCTTTGCATGAGTGGCCATGAATTTCAAACTAAAATTTTCCTAACAAAGCATTTAAGGGGTTAATTTTAAATATGGATCTTTTCTGTAGAGGGTTCAATTCCACATTGTCCCTGCTAGGATGCTGAGTATATGCCAAGCATTTATCCATTTGTTTCAGAAGTGTCATATCAGGAATAAATCGATGTGTTAAGAATTGCCTGATAATGTTGTTGTGGGATTAATCTTACAAAATAGATCATCGGCACGGCTACCTTTGGCATTCTGTGTGCACAATGTTCCATTTTAAGCATGAAAAGCCTTCTAATGCCAAAGTAGAAGAGCCATATATTGAATGATCTGCCACCATTCAATATTTAATCCTGCAATTGAAGCCACTAAAGGGATACAGAAAAGTAACAAGATGAATGAATTGTGACCTTAAAGTTGCAAAAAGACAACCCAAACAATTTATCTTTCTGGCCCGTGGTGCATCTGTATCCAATACTGCTATCACTTCTCTACAGTTTGGGAGCTGTAGATTGATCAATGCCACATTAGCAAAGTACCTGAGAAGACAGCTTAGCAATTCAGACAATCCGGTGCATATGCTTTAAGAATATTGTGTGTCAATTTGGCTTATCCATAGCTGAAAGTAAAGGCTTCTTAATAAAAAATCAATTCCATTTTCAAAAACACATTTCTAAACAACAGTGGCAAGGTGACTAGAAATAAAGCTTTTGCTAATCAACAAAACGCAAATAAAATACTCTGAAAATCTGGTCAGCCCAAAAACCCCATCAGATTGATGCACTTTTAAGACATGCTAAGAGATTATTTTACAATTTATTTTTCAAAAGAAATGTAATTATTATTAATTAATCAATACAATATCAACCACTATAATGAATTATTAATACAAACAATTACAACTAATATTAATTCTCAATATTAATTATTACTATTGATTAATGAATTATTTTTTAAAAATTAAGTAATTTTTTTCTTTTGTTTCCTTGCAAAAGAAAAAAATAATCAGTACAATAAGCACATAGTGATACCAAGACTGATGGAGCTGAAGGCCATTAAGACCACAGCAATCACCCAAATCTTTTGCTCATGTCTTCTGTCATAACCAAAGAATTTTTGAAGGTATGTGCTAAGGTTGATGTGGTAGCACTAGCTAAACTCATAAACTAGCAAATAGCCCATGACAACATGGTGGGAGACACACAGAAAACAATTAACAATGATTATCACCGATTTACCTGCTAAGAGTAAATCTCCCAAATCATGAGAGAAAATACAGCCATGCTTGACTTTAAGGACAATTTTCTGTCCATTTATTTCATGGTATCTAATTGGAGTTTGTAAATTAGCATCCCTGCTTAGGGGCAATGCTTTTCTTGACTGAGACTATTGCTCTTTATTTATAAGGTGCCACTTGTATTTATTAGCATGCGTAAGACACAAATTCCAACCAATCTCATCAGGGAAACATTCTAAGATCTCTTTACATTAAACTAGTCACAAAAAGTCTGGTGTGTGCACTTTACTGCAGGTATTCCAGCCACTCTGTCTTTGTAGATTAATTTAAATAATTTCTAAAAATTCACAAAAGTACATCTCAATCATTGTTTGTAAATTTGGATTTTTACAATTCTGTTTTTTCTCTCATAGTAATTCTTGTGCACTGAACTAATTAATTTTTTTATCTGACTAAAACTGATGTGGTAGTAGAATGGGAAAGCTGAGTGGTCCAGAGGTGGTAGTGCTTGAGTGATTAAGATGAAAACTTTCTTTTTCATAAGTATATTTCATTTCTGCCCAGATCAATGGATCAGAGATAAACAGAATTAAGCATGCCTAAAGCAAAACAGAATGTTATTAAAAACGACAAAACAACTTCTCTGGTTTATAGTATTGTGTTACTGCAACATAAATAAGAAGGGAACAAATTATGTTATTCAGTGTATATTGATCAGTCTCACAAGAGACAATGAGACTGGTATATGTAGACATATCCAGGTATAACATACTAGTTAGTTAATGCTAATTTTTAATGACTGCTCAGGTGTTTCATTATTCATACTAATAATCTGTAGGTGGAGAAAAAAATAGTCTCTTAAAGAAAAGTATATTCTATTCCTATAATATTTTTCCATAATTATCACTTTTCTAAGTGGCTCTGTTAAGCAACACGAAGACAGGAATATGATCTAAAGTCTAGTCAATTAATGCAAGTCTTCTACTGAATAAGGTGAGATTGATTAACAACATTGTGGTGGGTTTAGCTTACAAACACTTATAAAATATAAATATGTACTTTATTTAGTAAAACAGTAGTTTTAAAGTAGCAAAGCTGCTGAAGCAGCTTTGACTTGCAGTCTAAATAAAGTAAAGTACTGTTCTTTTTTAGGGTGGCTTTTTTCCCCCCAGAACATGTCTACATTCAGGAGCAAACATTCACTATTTCCATCCTTTTTTTTGTCTGTCCAAGAATTACCTGGGCAAGCTAATCTGTGATCAGCCAGCAGTTTCTCTTATAGTTCACTCTCTACTGTGTATGCACATCATTTAATTTTAACATATATTAAAATTACTTATTTAATTGAAATATGAAAGAATTAGTAACTGCTGCTTTCTTTATGAGAGGCAAACCAAAAACTTGCCTCAAGCTAAAAACTGCTTCAAGTTCTCAAATGATTGAGATCTTTAACTGTGTTTCTATTTGTTTCTATTTTTCTATTGTGTTTCTATTAGCCAGGTTTCCGTTTGGCTTTGGGATTAGGTAGTATGAGGATTTATGCTTATAGGAGGAATCTCCTCTGAAGTGATGTTTGTTCTAAGAGTGTTGGAAATCTATTTTAAAAATGCTGGTTTGTAAACTTTATTCACAAAGGAAAAAAGTTGTTAAGTTTTGAACACAAAAACTACATTAATGAGTAATGATCTCTTTCAAAGATTTTTGGTTTTGGGTCTTTGTGAAGCAAATTATAATTCTGAAAATTGTGGAAACCCAAAGTAATCTAACGTGAGTTTTAAAAAAAAAGATTATTTTGGTTTGAAGATGCATATTTAAACTCTTTGTTAATTGTTCCTCATTAATTTCAATGCCGGATTTGTTGCCTTTACAAAGAATAAAATCTCTTATAGCTGCCAATGCGACAATTTCTTCCTGGATCTAAACCAGATCTGTTCTTTCTGGTGAATTCTCTCAGCTGCATCAGGGCAACACCACTCCTTTGGGAAAGCAATGAAGAGAGGACTTAAATATTTACTTAAAGCTACCTGATTTTATTAACTTATATGCAAGTCCAGGACAGACTAATACACAATTCAGTAATCCAAAGCTATGTTAACTTTGCAAGACCAAAGGCTTTATAAATGAGCACTGCCATTACTAATCTGAACTGTAAGCACACATAAAGCTCCCAGCAGTTGAGTCAGAAACAGTAATTTCACAGAGCCCCTTTTCTTTTTGGAGCTACACATCAAACCTCCACCAGAACACCCAAGCCTCTGCAGAGGAATTTTGAATGCCTCTCAATGGCACGAGTGGTTCCCTTGCTCGATCTAAAGAGGAGGATGTATCATTCTTTACGTGAGTAACCAGTTCTGTTCAATGTTGATACTTATCAGGTTTGGTCTACTATTTTTCAGATATGAAAAGCTTTCACAATGCTCTCAGCCTCCACGGAGCCTGAATGCTGCTGAACAGATGAAAAACAATTCATGTTATCATATCCTGATTCTCAAATCATCATGAAGCCTGCAAGTGTCCCATAATCATTATCTCAGCTTTTTTTTAGTAATGAAGCATTGGTGTTTTTCACAGAAATAAAAGTAGCATTGTAGCATGTGAAAATCTGCACAGCATTGTCCCCAAACTTAGGGACACAGAGCTAGAGAGTGACTGCACCAACTGGAGTTGGAAAACTCTGTCATATCAGGATTAACTTCTAGCCTTTTATTCTACCACATATTTTCAGGCATACAGAAATTCTTTGACTGATTTTTGCAAACCTAAAAAGCCCATTTCTTTTGCTTCTTCTTTAGGAGAATTTTTACCTTGCTTCCCAATACCTCTTGGTGCCTCCACAAAGTTTGAGTCTTGATAGAAAAGAAGAGAGGAGGCACTGAACATTATAAAAGTTTCTAGCTGGTAATTCTTTTTTTTAAACATATGGATAAAGAATGACATAAAACTCTATTTAAAGATAGACTCTCATACCTCTAGTTTTGGGGTTTTTTTAATGTTACATATCTAAACAAATATATTAGGGGCTTCTTTTAAATAAAGCACTATACTGGTTTTGTATCTGACCAATAAATATTGCAAAGATCCAAATTCACTATTGTACTACTTGATCTTATGAGAGTAGTACTACAGAAAATAGTAATATCAAGTATTCTGTAATTCTGTGACATGAGTCTTAAATGTGGATCAGAAAATACAGGTATTTAAATTATATTTAAATGGATATAGATCTGTATGCATGTATAAGACTGCATTATGCTTTGATTTTCCAGAAGTGGACAGGAAGGATTTAAGAAGCAAGTATCAAAACGCAATGTTTCTAGGCATTTCTTACTGTATTTATTCAGGGAACCAGAAGACAGATTTTTATTTCTCTTAGCCAAGAAATGCTGAAGAAGTATTATGGTTTCTTCATCATGTTTTTCTAGATTTGTGGAACAGCTTGACTTTGGGCCAAAAAACTTGGCAAAAACCTATACTAACATATTACAAAGGTACAGGTAATGGACAAGAATGTTTCATGACTTTCCCTTCATGAAGGGAAAGAACTGATAAATGTACACACTACAAGCTGAGACAGACATTAAAAAAGACTGATACTGGTAGTAGGTTGAAAAAACATCACTAGCTTAAAATGTGTATAAATGGAAAAATATATATCTCATTATACTATTAATTATCATTATTTTGAGGAGGACATGATGTTAACAAGCTCAAAACATGCTTCAGCCCAGATCTAAGATGCAAAACTTTTTTACCTGGTTATGACAGAAAAAACAGCAATAAAGTCTCAGAGGATTCCTTAGAGAATAAAAAAAAGGGGAAAAAAAAAAGAAGTTTAAAAGCTTTGCCTTTCTTAAAAAATGTGTTTCTGTTGACTTTTATTATTTACACATCTCAGTGACTCAACAGCATCACACAGATAAAGCCCAAAGGAAATGTAGCAGTTAATAAATTATGAAGCCATTCTCCTTTAAAACATCAGCGCTGGGCAGTACAAAGGCCTTGCAGGCCATGTCAGATGCAAAAGGTTCTGCAAATCTGAAAGAGTTATCGGAGCTGGGGAACAGCTGCCTCTGCAGATCCCAAGGCCCACCTGGGATCCACTTACTCCAGCCTGTCATTCTCACCGAGTTTAATGCTTATCCAGTCAATGAAACATTAGATGAAGCTAAAGGATACATCCCCAAAGAATCTGACTTATGCTTTGGGAAATGACCTTTAAACAGTCACCTTCTGATAGAAAATTAACTACAGCTCCCTGCATCTGCAGAAATACCTTGATTTGTTCCTAATGACACACATGCACTATGTTGGCACTCTTTCTGCTGAACTAACATATGCGTGTATGTATTTGTTTGCGTTTCTTCGCATTTCATATTTTCACACTTCAGCACATCAGGTATTAGTTGCTAAGGTGAATAATTTAAAATTATAGCAGTCAGAGGTTTTTCAGTGACAATGGAAAGCCTAGAAACTTATTTGGGTTGTCGGCTTGTTTTAAAAATCTATCTTGCATTGCCTGTGGAAGCATTTTCTTAACTCTTTTGTTAGTAGAACAACCAAACCAATTCTCTTATTTTATTAAAAGAATTATTTTATTAAAAGAACAATAGCCTGGGTTTGATGGCTACTATCATGAGGAACATAATAAACAACCATTTAGGATCTTAACAAAGAAATTTTTATTAGGACAGTACCAAAGTAAAAACTATGTGTATGACATGGAATGGAGGATATGTTTGTGAAACATCATCAGAAGAAATGGCAAAAAAAAAGGCAAACAAGCTAGAAACATACTTTAAAGCAAAACAAGTGAAAATCAAATATAATGTTTTATATTTGCAACAGTCCTGACTCCTGCCTATTGCCTAATATTGTGCAATGGGAAAATAAATATTGATTATAATACTGGCATTTCAGAAAGGACTCTCAGACCTAAAAAACTGAAAAGTCATTGGCCACACCACAGTCACCCCCCCACAACTGTTCTTTCTTAGCTTGGACATGATTTAGAGGGTTCCAAATTTCAATTGCTTGGCAATTACAACCAGAGCAGAAAGAAGCATGTCACATGCCAAAGGTGCCAGCAGCACATGGACTTGTGCAGGTGAAGATCCATGTCCAGCTCCAAATCATCCTCTTATAAGGAAATGGCTACAATAACATTTCCAACAATGTTTAGTATCTTACATTTCACAGGTGGTAGAAAACAAGTTGATTAGAAATACTGCTCTAATAACTTTGTACACAGATATAAAAGCTCTCTATTGGTCTCCCAGTTTTTACTGAACACCACAACAATTCTATTCCATCACTTACAAAACTACATTTAATTCTATTTGGAAGGCTGTCAACATTACAAATAGCATATGAAAGACAGCAGACCACACCTTCAAACCACTACAAGTCTTAAGACTTCAAATGAATGACTTTCTTTGAAGTAATCCCTGCTGGAATTACAGTACATGTGAATTTCTGTTAATTTTTTGCTATTTTCAGTTTTTGGAACAACTACACTTCAATAATATTTTTGCTGCAAAATATACATGTTCCCTTCAGTATCAATACTACCTTTAACCCTTTCTTTGCTCCACAGCTTTTTCAGATTTTGTCAGTGGTGGTTGCTGTAAGGGAGGAGGGTTGTGGTTGATTTCTTTGGTTTTGCTGCACTTTGTTAAAAACAGATTTATTCAACTCCTCACATTTTCCCAACCAACCTGTGGAGGAACATTTTGTCCATATAAGAAAGAGAGGACAGTTTACACTAGGAAAATAAAACAAAGAAAAAGCATATTTCCTCTAAAATGATTTAAGATCCTGGTCCAGACACACAACTAAATTCAGGTATAATGTTTTTTAATGCTTCCTCTACAGTCAAAGACACACACAGAGTTAGAAACATTTCACCTAAAATCAACCTTGACATCTACATCTGCCCCAAAATACTTGATCCACATTCTAGAGTTCCTCTCCATTGATCATGAATGCATAGATTCCATTCACACAAATTCTTCCTGAGCTAATTTTGCCAAAAAAGATTGACATTAGCACACGAAGAACTTATGCTTATGAAGTACTTCTGGATGTGAAAACAAAGAAATCACTGATTTTCTGTTTTGAAATATCACAAAACAATACAGCAATAGCTAAAAAGAAGAAAACCCCAAACCAGCTGGCATAAATCTAATAATCCAATGACCAAAAGATCATTATTCTATTTTTTTGTGGTAGGGATGGAGCATATAAAAGTTACAATTCATTGAATACTCACAGAAAAGACAAAACTAATTAAAAAAAAAAAGGTGTGTTTTTGGGATCTTCTAACAAGATCTGCTGAAGAAGACAGAATTTACAGAGAACTCTGAGAAATTTGGGACATGAATCCCACGTATACTGATCCTTTAATTCAAACAGATTACATCCATCTGCTTCAGTGCATTTGGAAAGCATTAGTTAAGCATATTAAACAAAAACACCTATCAGAGGTACTGTGCTAATATAGACAAGGAATCCATAAAACTGCACAATTCAGGAATGCTGTGAGAGAATGAGATGATATTTAAAAAGAGTGGGAAAAAGCAATGCAAAAACTGCAAGTGGTTTCAAACACACATCATCTTTACCGACATCTTACAGCTTAAAACCAAAGAAAACACATATTCCTAAAGAGAAAGAATAAAGGAGACAGATAAAACAGTCAGAGCCGCTTTTATTATTTTTCATAATAAAATTATTAAATATTTTTTAGTATTATCAAGGTGGTTTCACTACTTCTTCAATAACACTATTTCTTAAGGCAATCAAGAAATGCACAATACTTATTTGTATGTTTATAACAATATATGGAAACAGATAGATGTAATTTCTCAAGATATTGTATTTTCTCCATATACTTTCTCCAGCCTCAAAAATGACAAGCTAAGAGCAG
The DNA here is from genome assembly GCF_049639895.1 of Pseudopodoces humilis. NCBI lineage: Eukaryota > Metazoa > Chordata > Aves > Passeriformes > Paridae > Pseudopodoces > Pseudopodoces humilis. The sequence goes on from NC_142205.1 coordinate 32,746,050, forward strand.
TTTATGCTTTCAGTAGGTAAGATTATTTGTTATAGAATTGTTTTATTCCACATTTTACTGACAATTTTTGAGATACACTTTCTGCTCCAGAAGCTGAATACCAAGTACATATTTTGCGCTAAATTTGTAGCAGCTTTAAGTGACGTTGGGAAAAAATGTATTCACTTAACTGCCGAACTTTACATTTTGAGTTCTTAACTGGGGTTTTGTCACGTCCCTTATGCACAGCAGACCTAAATTATAAAGCATTGGCCCTGAGGAGCTCAGCTATTCCCCCGACCTGCACCTCACTCTTAGTTTGATCTTGTCTGCTCTGTGCTATATATCATGGTATTCTCACCCTATGGGCCAAAAGAGACTCATTATCCACCTGAAAAGCAAAAAACACAGCACACTTCTAAATCTCAAACTGATATTTGCATGTCCTTGTTATTTCAACAGGAGCTAGGCAAATTCATTTCAAGGATATAATTATAGTTTGAGATTTTCCAGAAACTCCCAGCAGATTTGACATTTCCCCCATTCATGGAACTGAACCAGGCTGGCAAAACAAGAGCCACTTTAAGCCTCTGACCACTTGCAAATTTTTCTTCCAATTTACATCTGCCTCAAAAGCTATACTGTACACTTAAAACCAAAGCAGTAATTCTCACTCTATGTGTTGTCATCGTAAATGACCTCACTGTCCAATTTTCAGTCCAATTATTGTCTACCTACCAGCCACCAAAACCACCCTGCTGCTGAGGAGCTGTAGCAATGTACCTCAAAACCTTGCATTGATTTTTTCCGGTTTTTTTTTCCTTATTGGTGATAAGTGGATAGATCTCAACTGAAATAGATCACTTCCCATTTTTCATACAGCCAGCGCATTTTATCTAAGAACCAGATACTAAAATCTTCACATTTATCTTCACCTGTGCCTTCCACCTGTCTGTGAACTACTTGACAAGCAATTCTTAACTCCTTAGCTAAAAGATACGATACTTTTAACTTCATATATACTTGCTTGCCCTATAACAAGTGCCTGGCCCAATTTGTAAACCCCTATTTACATTTCTGCAGCACATCTGAAGAAGGGCCACACCATCACCTGCTTTGTAGAAATGCTGATGAATTGCGACACCTTAAAAAAAAGGGTTTAGAAACACTTCAAAACTCACCGATAAAAGGTGTGAAACAGAAAAGCTATGTTTGTCAATATGGAAATTTGGAAAGAGGATTTATAAAGTTAAAGCAATCTAAAAGATGAAACTCATGAAACATGCCAGCTTTTATACAAGGCAGATTACAGTAACATAACAAGGAGAGAGGAATGGCAATGCAAGGCCAAAGTAGAGGATCACACCATTTCAAGGGCTTTTCACTTGCTGTAAGACTGTTATAGGAGCCTATCCATCAAAGGTAGGCATCAGCCAAGGCATTACAGCACCAAAAGACATTCCAGCACTATTTTCTTGTATAGGGGATACAAAAGCAATGGCAGAGAAACCATTCTGAGGTAATCAGTCTCCCACTGAAATCATGAGACCTGACAGGTCTGATAAAAGCAAAGTCCTAGTGCTCATGCCAAAAGACACCAGGGGGAAATGAAGGCATTTCCTCACTTTGAACTTTTTACAAGCTTTCCAGGAGGCATCTGAATGCTATAGAGCTATTATGTCTTTTCAGGGCAAATATTCTTTGCATAGTAACCTGAAAGAATCAAAAGCATGCAGATTCTTTTTGCTGGAAGAAGAGCTCAGGTACAATTACGTTATAGTATATAGAATTTCAGCTGCATGTTTTACAATTATATTGATTATATTGAATAACAAAGTGCAAGTAATTCTTAATGGATGACAAGGAGAGATTGTGGCCTCTGTACCTTAATTCTGACCTTCAAAATTACCTTGGACACATTTTTAAGGATATTAGTAGCTATGATCCAGCTACTGAGGCCACGTCTTATGTAAGTTAATTTTTTATACATGACTAAAAACTATACCATCATATAATATTGCCGATCAATTGCATGTGAGTTATTATTCCAATTCTTCATTAGAAAGAGAACTGTCAGCTTTCTCATCTTACAAACATGCCTGAGTTTCTTCCTTTTCTCAAGGACTGTTCATACTTAAAACTTCTCCTACCTGAGCTTTAAATCCATTTACATCTTCAAGCATAAGTATCAGCCCCCATTTCATCAATGGTCCAAACCACCCGGCAGCATTTCCAATGAATTCTCTCTCTTCCTTTGCTTATGCCCTGTTTTCTCAGCACTCATCTCACTTCTCCTGGCCCACTATAGTATTTCTGAATGGTGGCTGGCTTGAAAAAGCAGTGGAAAGAGATTACACTGGGGTATAGTACTGGGAAAGAGAGCTTAGTATAGGTAGCAATTCCTGCTCTAGCACTTTCCCTGTCTTCACATTTTTATGTGTTTCCCCCTACAACGAAGGAAGTGGGAGGAAAGTTACTGATTTTGCCTAACTGTACACTGATGCTCATTTGTAAATACACTTCACAACATTTGCATATTTGCCAGCAGAATCTTGTTAAAAAAAAGATTTGCTGGTCTGAGATTATTTTTTTCTCATGTTAATATAGAAGTTTGGGCTGGAATCTAAAATACAGCACTTGGATGCCAAGTAACCTGGCAAATTCTCAAACCAGCAGGTGTTTGAGAAAATAAATAAATTATCAAAACAATTCTCAACAGTCCAGCTTGCGAAAGTGTTAAAAATAACAGATATGCATTGTTATTAAACACTATTTTAAGAGCAGCTAACCAAGACAGGTGAAAGATGCTAGACATTTTACTTCTGTCAGCTTTCAAAACATGACTTTTTTTTACACATTGCTTATAGAAATCTGTAGGGATAAGATTCACAGGAATGAACAAGACAGTGAGAAGAATTATCCATTCTTAATAAAACACTAACCTGGTCTGAAAACCTCTGGGAGACAGATTTCACAGTCTTCCCAAGACATCTGAAACAGTGCTTAGCTACCCTAACGCCCAAGCAACATCTCTCTTGCAACAATCAGCACATTATTTCTTGACCTGCTGACAGAATGACCCACACTGTTGTTCCCTGCCCCTTACCATCAGCCTCATAGGTTCCAGGAAAAGCAAAGATTTTTTTCCACCGATTTCCTTTCTTTCGAAAAAGTCCAGCAGTTAGGCCACTGTTTCTTCAGATGAAATACTCTGCACTTTTGATTTAAGCTTTTTATTCTGTTACTTTTCTGATGTCTTGGGTCCAAAATTTATTGGTTTGTGACCCATACTGGCCCTATAGGTGAGACCTTACAAGTGCTGAGAGATGCAGAAGGAATTGCTCTGTAATTATTTCATATGACACTCAGGCTTGCATCCCAAAAATTTTTTTTCCTTTCCCTTCAAAAAATTACTTTGTGGATTCACATCTATGAACAATCCCTTGCAGTACTTAGTTTCTTTCCTACAGAACATCTGCCAGTCAAGTAGTTCTCCCATCCTGAAAGTGTGACTTAATTATTGCTACTTCAAAATTGAATTGCAGTTTATTTACTACAGTTTCATGCTCACAAGCCCAGTATATGAAGGCTGCAATGCTTATCCCTTCCAGCCAAGTGTTTGTGGCTCCTCCTAGCCTGGCACTGCAAGCAAAAGTTAAAACTACTCCAAACATTCAAAGACCTCCATGAAAATACTGACCAGGAGTGAAACCCACCTCTCCACAAAACCTTAGCCCTTGATTGTTTAACTGTAGACTGTTCACCTTTCCTCTGCATATACAGCAGTCTGTAATTTTGTTGTTCCAAACAAAATTTTGTTGTTTTTGTTTGCGGTGTAACACAACACGCAATGGAAGTGAACACTCACTCATGTGTTACATAAAAGGGCTGTTCTCACTAGTGCATCTGAAAATTCTTATAATTGAATCATTTAGGTTGCAACAGACCTTTAGGATCGTAAGAGTCCAATCACAATGCTGTGGTTGCTTCTGCTTTTGCTAAGTGGAATACTTAAATTGATTGAAACCTTATATGAAGACAAATTTATGAGAAGTTTGGTTTGTCTCCAAGGCTGTAATTTCAAAAAAGTTCATGATGTTAATAAAGGTGCAAGTGATAATGGCACACTAATCAAAATCAGTAAATAGGCAAGGGTTAGAACCACACATCCTTTAACGTAATGGAAGCAGGTAACCTCTGTTTTCACAGTTTGGTGACATTAACGCAGTAATACTGAGTAACTGCTGACAATTAGCCAGAAGATGGAGCAGAGGTCTAGTAAGAAAATTACTCCCTGATGGCAAAATATTGAAAATTCAATTACACTCTGTTTATTACAGGCCTACATTAGGAACTGTATTCATAATAAAGACCTTGATAATATACAAATTAATCACAGCACAGGGGAGTGCTTCGCTAACTTTTTTACTCCTAGATGCATTCTTCAATATTGAGTTTTTAATAAATCCAGACACATCAAAATGCTTTCTATAAAGCTTTTCAACTAAAATTCCTTAAATATATTAGTATAATATGTGAATAATGTTCTAAAAGACTAGATAAATCTATTACAGGTCTTTGAATAAAACAAGGTGTAGATACTAATTTTTAAATACCCTTCAGGAATTACCGAGATCTTAGAATCCTTTTTTGTGTTTCTGTGAAGTGTGCTATCATGTGAACATCATGAAAGTCATATAGACTACAGAACCGAATAGTTTTCTGCATATAATCACATTAACATATGTGAATACTTTTTTCCCACCTGAGACAAGCCAGCAAGTTGAAGGCATGCATATCCAATTTCTGCAGATCAGTTTGAAGTGATTGAATAATCTAGTTCCTACTATTCGAGTTATAGCAATTACACAAAATGCTCCGAAGAAGAGTAGGTAGTTATAAATTCATGCTATGACAATGTGTATTGGATACTGCTGAATAATTTAGTTTCTGAATGAATTTAGTCAGCACTTTGTTTGGACTTTTAATAGTCTATTGCCTACTTAAAAAACTTCTAGCTGCAAGTTCTTCAGCACACAGGCTTTAAACTGATGTATTTCAAATCTATCTATATGCTTACTGATTTTAATTGCATTTTGCCAGGGAAAGCAGTAAGACCTGAAGTGGAATAAAAAAGTCCATTGTCTTCACATTTAATTTAGCCATATATGTTACTTAGGAAATGAAAGCTCTAGGAAAAACGTACTGAGCACACGCACAGTACTCCACAGGTTAGCTGTCTCCCATTTGTTTTGAGAGAGATTCCTATGGAAACCTGGTGTCAGAGCTTCACCATCAGACACCGGAGATGAGAAACTAGCTCCTGCCTGCCTAGAAACTATTTGTTTCCATTCCAAATCTCACTTGTAAAATCCATCCACTTTAGGGAGGAAGTCTCATGATTTCTGAAAAGGGATTCCCTGAATCTGCAAGGCACGGTAACTCACGGTGGTGCTCAAGCCACTGACATTCAAGGTAAGCTCAGATGAGTGGATCAGACAGAACCTCAGTTCTGAAGAGTATGCCCCAAATACGACACACAGTTGCACAAGAGGTACCTTTGGTGTTTTAAATTTTCTGAAACAAGAACTCTGCAGCCTTGTCCAGCTAAACTTGGACACTCCTATCACAATTAGGAAAAAAAAAACAACACAGAAAAAGAAATTATGAATTTGGTGTTCTCTTCTGTCGCCAATGAATCTTTCACACTGCCCAAACAAACCCCTTCAACAGCCACACCTAAGTCATCATTTAACTACTGTGAAAATGCAGAACCCATGGAAATAAGAGTTTATATGATAAGATCTCCTTTGAGGCAGACTCCTTCCTAGCAAAGATCAGATGAATCAGTGTTTCATCCTTTTAGCTTTAAAGTGTGTTGTTTTTTGAGACTTGTCCTCTGAACTTAGGCATAAAAATGAGAAGCAGAACAATTTGTGGGATAGTCTGACAAAGTTCAAAAACTGGAAGAAAGACTAGGCAACTAGTATTCATCTCAACATCGTTCCCCTTGTACCTAAAAGTTTCTCAGCCTGCCTAGGGCATTTGATGTGGTCACAACCAGTGAAAAAACCAAAATATTCACATGTCCATGGCATCCAACCACCAAGCTTCATCTTGCTCCATTAAGTCATTCTGATCCATAATTTCCATAATATCAGTCTGTTCAGGTGGTACCTGGAAGGTCAGTACACAAACTCAAGCCAAATCTGTAGATGTTAGGAGCGAGGTCTTGAAAGCTGCAATACATCCATATGCATGCATGATTTCACACCTCCAGCTATCCATATTCACAGGACTGTACTTTGCACTACTGGTCTGCTGGCTGGTGATGACTCCAACCAAGTTTATAATCTAGAACAGTATGAGTTGATATACTACAGCTCTTATGAGATCCTAGTTGATGCTGCATGCTTTACATAAATTCTGGCAGTGTGAGTCAATCTGCATAAGGATTTGGTCCCTCCTCAAGCACATTTCCACAAGTGAAATATTGTAACGCTTAGCTGTCTGGAAAATCCTTTTATTCCTTTAGTCCCGTGTTACACACCATGCAGTGAAATTGCAAATGGAATACTTCTTGAGGAAGTGAGTCTTGCAAGTTAAAAAGCTGTGCACCAGAGGAGTTTGAAGAATGGAAGCACCAAAATGAGAAGGGCTAATAAGAAATGTATGGATTTATTGACTCTTCAAATGTAGGCACCTGACAGGCTAAAGTCATCCTATATTTCAGAATGAGGAAATACTATGAACACAAGCATTTTCTCTTGAATTCTGCTTCTCCACAGCTGCAAAACAAATAAGACCACTTCTGGTTACAGCTGACTCTGAGGAGTTCCTGGGAAGGTACTGCAGAGAAAATACAGCATGACAGACACGTTTACTATGGTGTCAGAACAGAGAGCAGAGAAAGGCAGTGCTCTGACCAGACAGGGTTGCTACCTGCACTGTTAACCCTGGCTTTGCTCTACACAGTTTCAACCGCCAGATTTAGGGCAGACATTTCCTTACTCTACAACAGTCCAGCTCATCTGGTGGAGAGAACAAACATGAGCTGCAGTGATACACACGTGTCCAGCACATATAATGGCAGATGTTCTAGAGACAGTAGCTACTTCAGCTGCCCCAGTACTACATGGTAGAATGCAAGCCATGTTGGACCTTCTGTCACCAGTGGAATTGGAAGGCTTTTTCTCTTCCTTAATCCTCTCCAGGAAAAGAGCAAATCTCCATCCAATATCCCTGCAAGGCTGAGTGTGCAGAAGCACACTGATACCTACCTATGAGTCCAAAAGTGCAAGCACCTGCCTCCATTTCTAAGAATCAGTGGCTGACTATAACGTGGCATGTTCATTTTGTCCAAGAATGGAATCTGGCTTGTCTCCCTGATAACAAACTCTTCCCATGCTTCTGGTGGAATGGGAGAAGAGAGGAGGAGAGGCCATTGCTTCATTCAGATGTGATAAGACTAGTTCAGACAGTTCCAGGGAGTTGATTTCAACTCCTCTCCCTCATAATTTGTGCATCCTATGAGAAAACGTCAAGCACACTGAGAAAGGCAGTATGTACAGCTCGCCAAAACAGGAGATGGAGACACTTGTGCCCATTTTCCAAAAAAAGAAAATTAATCTGTTACTGAATCAATAAAATTTGAAGCCTCAGGTTGAAGAGCCCTGAACAAGAGATAAGAGAAAACGTAAAAATGGTACTGTAGAGGAGTGTGAAAAATGTCAGTACTTGATCTAAGAGCACTGATATAATCAAAAATCAAAAGAATCAATTCAAGAAGTTCGTAGCAATTTAGCGAAAGCCTGTACAAGAATACCAGCTCAAATGTACTCTGCTGTAATGGAAGCATTACAGCATGTAACTGAAGAAAGGGCAGAAACACAACCTCTGCTTTTTTACTCCAGTACAAGTAGATAAAGAACACATTTCCAGTAATAACAATTAGCAATAACAATACACTTTAAAAACATATGAAAATATTTGTATTTATTCAGAATGTGCACACAAAAGCATCTTAAAATGCTTATCATTTGTGCATCTCATCTGAAAGTACCAGAAATTGTCTAGGTTTTTGCACCCACCTTGGTATTTTTAATCATATGAAATTTAGAGAGATTATTTGCAGGATTCAGAAGCACTTCTAAATTTATACAAGTTAGACCCTTTGTGAAGTTACTGCAAATATATTTTGATTTTATATATATTCATGCACACATGCATCTATATATATACAAAAATATTCCCAACTGCCTCAAGTTCAAGAAGTTAAAAAAGGCAGAGTTAGTAAATTTGATAGAAAATAAGCAGTACGATGCTCCTTTATATGTAGAAAAACAAACCAGAAAAATTAAGCAGTGTGCAAATGCAGATACAGCAAATTAGTGACCAAATCAAGATTTCATTAAAGTATCTCTCACTTCAAAGCAAATGCTTTGAAGGCTTCCCACATGTAAAGTTCAGAAGAAATTGATAAGCAGAATGAAAAACACTAGAACTGGAGTTTAGCTGAGCTAACAGTTGTGCTTTAGTAATTACAAGTGATCAGCACACAAAGTCTAACGGGTCCAACTTGAACTCACAGCAGAATACTCAGCACCGATTCAGGACTAAATTTAATAGACATAATGAGCCATTATCATCACATCCAGAAGCATGGTACATTTTCTTTGATTATTTCCACAGACTATCCAAAACTCAAGTCCACTTAGCTTGTGAAGTCTGATGAGAGCACAGCCTGAGGTAATACAGACACAAAAACAACTCATAAAAGATTAGGTCAGCTTGATTTAACAAGGAAAAATAAAGTAGAACAACAGTGGAAAGAAAGACTGTGTGTTTTTGGGAGGGGAAGGATTGAGCTTTTTTTTGTTGTTGATTTGGTGTTTTACTTTTTGTTTGTTTCTTAAGGCAAAACAGCATAATCACACATTTGGACAAAAAAATATTACACCGTTGGGCTTTTTTACAGGTTCCAGGAACAACCACAATAAAAGCAGAATCAGACAACATGACAAAAAACATTCAGAAGCCTTTTCCTGGTTTTTTTTTTTATGACCAGGAAATATTTCTTCCCATACCTTGAAGTGTACTAATACTACTTTAAAATCAAAAAGAAAACTGTATTTTCAAATAATTAAAACTAAATGGTTACTTCAAATTCATGTTATAAATTCTGTGTTAACCAGAATCAGTAGGAAACCAGTTCCCCATGAGAGATTGTCTCCTGTGTTTACCAAGCATAGATACCTTTATCATTGAAAACAAAAGAGAAATCTCTCAGTTCAATTAACTCTCCAGCTTCAACAGAAGTACATTTCAGTAGAATCTTTTTTAAAGGAATAATTTATCAGAATTCTCTTTAATGCTTTTTTCATAACATTGAAATACCTCAGAAAAGAGGATGAAAAATTCAATTGTGTAGAGCTGATCAGAGGAACAAAAATCCATTCTGAATGAAGGTAAGCTGATTAACTTTTTTTTTATAAAAATCAATGCATTTGATACTGGAAAGAACAAAGAATTTGTAAGGAAACAAGAAATGAACTTTTAAAAAAGCAAATTACTAACTCAAAGTACACAGACTCTGTTACCATATTTTCAATAATGTTATAGTAGTTTAAGTGTGTTCCCTAAATGCCAGAAGTGCAAAGATTACTCTCTGGATAAGGAAAATATTAATGTTGACAAAGTGGACAGAAGTATTTTCTGGGTAAGTTCCATTAGTAGTTTTAATTGATATGTTACATTTGGGAAAAAGGTAAGAATTGTAACTTTCATTTTCAAAAATGGATCTGAGCATTTGTAACAACTGAAAATGAGTACTGAAATCTATATATATGTCACAGAGCCATCCAAGCCACACTTGACAAATAATGCCTTGTATCATGGGGACACCAACATTATTCCAATTTAAGTAATGTTGAAAAACAGCTAATGTCCAAGTTACTAATCTTTATGAACTCCTAATTGCAGGCAGCAGACAAAAGAATTATTTTTACCCGGCTGTATTTTTTATGTCACGGGGATTGTTGCATAGGAATAGAAATAGGCATATGAACTCTCTCTTTGCTGATTTCTACTCAATGCCTAATGGCCAGCAGATCCCAAAACATTCTAATAAATTGCATTTTGGGCTAAGACAGGAACACTCACAGGACACTGAAGAGCCAACTCTTACAAACTGTATTCCAGAGGTTTACTAGGATGAACTACCAGATCCTGAAAGCTTTAAAATACATTTTCATGCGTACAGGAGTTGCCAGTAAATTTACCAGACAACCAGCATAGCTATTTGATACTTGAAGCTTTTCCTTTGAAACTAAAAATCTCGTGGCTACAGGTTCTTTCCAGTCCACATATTGTCCTGCTGTATTTTGACAGAGAAAACCTCAATTTTCAGTAAAATACAGAAAGCAAATGAGAAAGAGGGGAGAGTTAGAACCACAAAAATGTGAACCCATTTGTCCATCCATCCATTTCTTCTTTGCAACTTCTACACAGGACAGATATAAATCCAGCAAATGCACTGGCTGAACAATCCTAAGGCAGGGACTTCTGGTAAGATCCCCATCCTTTTGCAGCCACAGAAGGAATCAATGAAAGACAGCTGAAGCACAACACAGCTAATCTAATGAGCAAATGTAAGCCTGGAACAATGGACTTTTACACTCAGCCCACTTCTATATCAAGTCTTCCTGTGAATTTAGTCAACGTTCTCTATATTAATTTGATTTTTCTGGGAAAGATTTTCAATAGCACTTCAGTGATTTAGAAGCGCAAGTCCTATTACAACTCATGAGGATGTGAGCTCTCAATCTCCAGGGTGATTTAAAAAAAAAAATCTCACTCTACCTGTAGAACGGAAAAACAATCATTACTTTCTGCCCTCCAACTACACTGATACAAGGACTAAAGGGAATATTCAGCACTGGCCCTGCGTGAACTCCTCACTTTTCCAAGACTCGAGAGGCTAATATAACCTTATCATGACTTCAGGTCAAAAGATTGAGTCTAATGGACCAATGGAAGGAATTAATTTCAGAGCTCAGGACCTTTAATTGAGAACAGATGGTGCCTAGTCCCTATAAATTTAAAGTCTGGGGCCTGTTAACAAAAGCATCTAATCTCATCTCAATTGCCATAAGCAGCCAGGATCCAGCAATATCGAGTTTACAAAACAATATAACAATCTCCTAGAACTCTTCTGAAAGCAAACAAGCAGAAAAGACAGTTAATGAAAAAGACGTCATATGTCCTCTGCAGCTAAAGTAGTTAAGGGAACGAGCAGCAGAATTCCCCAGTGAGTGCAGCTTTTAAGCAATTTTAAATAAATCTCCTTATAGAGCATACAGCAATCACACAATGAAGAACTTAGCAGCTTGAAAAGTTCTAGCTAAATCTACATGGAAGGAGACTGGATACTATCTATTTAACCAAGGCCATATTCCTTCAAAGTCATTTTGACCCAGATATCTTGTAAACTTTGGATATTCAAAAGAACTTCAAAGATTATAAACTATCTTCATAACTTCAATATTCATCTTCAACAGCAGGAAGAAAAGACAATTCTGAAACCTTCTCAAAGAACTAAATTTTGCCTCAAAGTATCTTAGACTTTTCTTACTTCTGCTACTTTTCTTCAAACTGCACAACTGACCAACACAGTTTAGTGAAACTCACTGCAAAAAGAAAGTCAAGTTTGGTAGAGAAACAAAACAACCTAAATTTTTTAGACTGTTTGCCACAGGTGCAGACTGGGACTCCATAGCATTAGTCATCAGCACTTATCCAAAGCAATTTATTTGTAACTTTAAAGTCGTTTATAGAAATATTACATTAATAAAACCCCAGTGACTGGGGGGAAGGAGGGAGGAAAATCAATCTCTCCAGCATACAATAATTCAGTGGCAGATGTGAAACACCAGAATAACTTTCCCTTACCCATGCTCATGACTGCACATGTTTTCACTGTGAAAATGCTTCAAAGTTTCTAGGTCATTTGAAGAAGAAACAACTGGTCCTCAGCCCTGTATGTTTACTCTAAGAAGACTATGTCTATGACAAAAACCTGTGTAAGACAAGGTATTGTAAGGATGACTATGTATATATATATATATATGTGTGTGTGTGTATATATATATGTATATGAATCTATTTCACCACAAGGACAAAAAGCAACCATTAAATGGTCAACTAGAAAAACAGCCTGTGGTCTGTCTCTGCTCTGTCATGGCCTGACAATCCAGATCCTGGGTTTCCCAGGTCAGTAGCTTCTTTTTCTATTGTGAATACTGCACTAGAGATGGCATTGCTCACATTTTGTCTCAGTACTTAGTCAGCAGCCACGGTAGCCCAAGGAGGGATTGGCCAGCAGCAGAATGGATCTGGCACAGCAGCTGCACAGAATCGTCAAACTCTGAGAAAACTGTTATCTATTATGGATGTTATTACAGCAGTTATGAGATACACACACCTACTAAAAATAAACATATATTTGTAATTTAATCCATAATTCATTTACATTGTTCACCCTTCCTAACTGGATGCTGTGGGTTCATAATTGTAAAATCTAAAAAAAAACAAAACAAACAAACAAAGAACAAAAACCAAAGTAAGAATTTTGCAAATTTCCATGTACTACACAGAAACCTGGACTAAACCACAATGGTATCAAAGGCATTTTCACTGAAAGATTTCTATGTGAAGTGCAAAAAACCCCAACAATTATTATTCCTGGTTTCAGTGAGAAAAAAGCACATTTCTTCTCTACAGGTGAAAACAATAGATAGCTAAACACCCAACATAATTTAGGAAGAAAATGGTATACAAAATGAGGTGGAGAGTGTGAAATAGAAATTAAACCCACAGCTTCTTAACAAGCATTTCTTTCCTGAGATTTGAGACTTCATCCTTTTCTTACCTTTAATCAAGAAAAAAAGCTTAAATTTTGCACACAGATCAGGCAGCATATTATCGAGCCCCAAAACGTTCTGGCTTGAAACTTAATTTTATACTGAATTCTCATCTGTATCAAAGAAAAAAAACCTTTATCTAAAAAACATCAAAGTAAGTCTTTACATGGTTTTATTAGGAGTTAAAGAACTCTCCATTTCAAAAGCCTTTGCATCTTTTTGTAAAAAAAAGAAAAAAAAAATCTTGACAAATTTTCTCCAGCTGTTATTTGACCAGCATACAAAGGCTGTTACCTACAATTATTATTGATACTCTTACAATTGCACACCTTATATTTACTTTAAACTGGAAATCATTATTAGATTATTTCTCAAGATGACATAATTATACAAGGAAATGCTATTAAAATCTTATTTCCGATTAAAATTAGATTAAGCTTAAAAAAACCTTCAAAACAACTGAATATGAATAATCCCACTTTTATATAGGATCACTATTACTTAGACTTTATCTCTGCCATTCATTTGGTTTTAGCTGATGAGTGTATAAATATCTGTGTGTGTATATACACCCCCCTCCCCCCCCCCTCCCCGCCCCCCCAGTATTGACATACAGGAAATTAGGGAAATAGTAGCTGAGAAACTTGCTTTCTAATGATAACCAAATAATCTCACAGCTTTGACAGATTTTTTTTTTCCCCTCCTTTTTTATTCCAGAAATAATTACGTCTATAAGACTGATTCAGCAAATTTGTTGCTTCCTAATTCATTAATTAAAACAATTTACTGCTACCACTGTGATTTTTTCATGGACATCAAAACCACATTCCAAATCAAAACAGCAGATCATCAGTTTACAGATGTGAAAAGCATACATTACTCTTATGGCAACCTCACATTTAGATCCTTTCACATCCAGAAGAACACATATGGTTTAGGGGAAATGAAGAGCAGTATTTTTATATCAAACTTAAAATAAGGAGAAAAAAGTCTATGAAAAGTTAGCCAGTTATAAGAATAAATCAGTGTATAAATATTAGTAATAATATTAAATTGCAGAACAACATTTTTATCTCCTTAATTTTATCAACATTCTTCCTGCTGACTAATTTTTGGGTTGAATAAGATACTTGACTCACAAAAAACAAAACCAGAAAGGAAGCGAAGAATTCCTATCGTGCACCCACTTCATCAGGGACCAACAGCAACTACAGCAGCATTTAAAAATTGCTTTGGAAAATACGTTAGATGATTAAATATCAGCATGGTCCCCCAGTAATCTATTTGTCTGAGTTACTTTTGGAATGGCATTTTCTGAGCTAACTTCTACTTTTTGCTATTTGCACAAGTGCTTGCCTCTGGTCCTTTTTGCCATTTGTGGCCTTTGTAACCACAACAGAATCTAGACAGAACACACTAGATGCAACAGGCTGAGATCTCTCCCAAGCTCTTTTAGTGCTGTGTATTTCAAGCTTCTGGCTGTGCTTGTTAACCTTGCTCCAGGCCTCCAACTGGCTGGCATTTCCCTACATTTGGGAATGTAGTCCCAAAGAAGTCATGGAGACACACCACTTCTGCCTTAGCACAGCACTGAGTGTAGCAGCCAGATTATTTCAGTAGCACTATATATGTATACAAAGACACTTTATAAATTTGTGGAAGAAATCCTCACATACCACAGAAAACAGCACTTCCCAGTGACCACTGTGACCTTGAGGTGATGTCTACCCAGAAGGAAACAGAAATGTTTCCCGGCCGTGCAGGATGGGGATGGGGAAGCCAAAGCTCAATGGCTGTTGAACAGCCCTTGCACTGCAGAGGAAGTGAGAGCTGTTAAGCACCACTTTTCCAAGCTGGACACACACAAGAGCAGGGGCCCAGATTTGCAGCATCCACTGGTGCTGGCAGAGCTGACCAATGTCATTGGAATGCCACTATCTCATTCCTTGAAATGTAATGGCAATGAGGGAAAGCTCCTGATGAATCTTTAGAAGATAAAGGTCATGTTATCCTCAAGATGGGCAAGGAATATATGAGGAAGCTGAGGCAGTCAGCCTCACCCCAGTCTCCCAGGAAAGATGATGGAACAAATACTGCTGCAGTTATCCTTCCTCTATGCTGGGATAAACCTGCAGGAAAAGAAAGTGAATGATAACAGCTGACACGTGTTTACCAAAGGCAAATCATACCCAAATGACCTGACTGCTTTCTATGAACAGTTAATTGTCTCTGCAGACAAAAGGAAGGCAGCAGATACTGTTTCCCTTGATTTTAGCAAGGTTTTCAACATGGTCTCCCATAGTGTCCTGGTAGCCAAACTGGAGAGAGATGGACTGATGGGTGAGCTGGGAAGAACATTTTGTGGAAAGCTAGTTGCATGAAGAGGCTGAAAGATTAGTGTTTTGTAGTGCAAAGTGCAACTCTTGGTCAACATTAAAGGCATTAATGGGAACGTCATTGGGACAACGTTGTTTTATGTCTGTACTACATTTAACATCTTGAGAATGAATAAGATGGAATGTGCCCTTAGCAAGTTTGTGGATGACACCAAGCTGGAAAGATTGATCAGCACACTGCAGGGCAGGATTGTCTTTTGAAGGGATCTCAACAGGCTGTAAGAATTGGCCGAAAAAAACCTCAGGAATTCCGAGGGCAAAGTATCCACAGTAACAGTACTAGCTGGGAGTCTGCTGGAAAGCAGCTTTGTAGAAAGGACCTGGGCAGTCAGCGTGGACAAGCTCAGCAGTGTGCCCTTTCAACAATAAGCCTAACCACATACTGGGCTGCATTCAGAAGAATGGAGCCAGCATACCCTGGGAAGTGATTAGTCCCTTTTATTCAGCATCTGAAGGACACATCTAGATGACAATATTCTGTTTGGGGCTTGCCAGTATAACACTGATAAATTGGAATGAATTCAGTGAAGACTTCCCATGATGACTGGAGTGCTGAAGCATACAAATTGAGGAGAAGCTCAGTGAGCCTGAAAGGCAAAAGGTACAAATCTAACTTTGGTCTTAAATTACCCAATGCAATGGTCCCAACTGCAACAAGGGAAACTCCAATTCAATATAATGGGGGAAAAATCAAAATGAAGTTGGTTAAGCACAAGAACAGTTGCCTTGAGATGATGTAGAATGTCTCTTCTTGTTTGTTATAAAGCATAATCTTCTCCTATGGTGCTTGCCATATAACTGATAAGAACGGTTTCTCCTCCTTTCTCTTTGCCACTTCTGAAGTTGTCCTGTTTGTTTTTATGTTCAAGAACCATACTCATCATCAATGATTTCTCATGCATGTATCATAAAAAGCCCAGAAGCTGTAGACACTCTATAAATGCAGGACAAAATTTATTTATCTAAGCAACCTCTAATCCTTTCTTTAAGAGTATAAATATTAGCTCTGTGATCAGTTACTCAGGTAGCAAATGCTGAAAACAAAAAACAACCAGAGGAAAACATATCAGCAATAGTCTTCTTTCATTGCTTCATAATAAATCAACCCCTCTTTTCCTTTTTCTTAGTATTCATATTTATGTACAACTCTACTTTTTTACTGATTGTGTTTCAATTTTATTTGTATGCCTGGACCTCACCAAGGTCCTTCTGAAACATCTTCATAAGCTCTTTCTCTGAAATTTGACCTTCTTTCCTTTTTCTGCATGTTTTTTTCCCCTTAAAATTCAGATTTTTTTGATAAATACTGAGATATGACAGTTGGTCTTTAAACACCTCTTTCACCACTCCTTAACATTAGAAAGCTTAAGAGTCAAGAGTGAATTCTCTGAAATTTTCTGCTTTGATCTGTTTTTCCTTGCAGATCCCAATTCTAATTTTATTGGTGTTAGCTGTTGCTAAACTTAACAATTCTGCACATCAGGAAATCTGTCCAAGTGTTGCCAAAGAACTTCATCCTTTGGCCTGATAGTCTACACCAGACTCCACCATAATTAAGACGGTCCTTTGGAACCTCATGCTTTTCCTTAACAGCAAGTTCAGTGACAGTCAGATCGACAAAACCCAGGAGATCACACAAAATTACTGCAAAAAGGTCAGCCCAGATTTTGTCTCTTTGGCTACCACTGGTCAAAGGAATTATGAAAGTGATTTTCCCTTGCATTAGCAATTAGATTAACGGAAATATATCCACAGGACTGCTATCATAATAAAATCTGAAAAATGGCATAACTATAGAAAACTTTTAATATTTCAGAAAACCAGATAATTACTTTTGTTTATGGATTTCTGTTCCATGTCTCCATAACCAAAGAAAAATTTGTATGCCAGTTAAATATTAAATATTATTTCAGAGCCGACTTCTGTCAAAACTAAAACAGGTTGATTTCCTGGTTATGACATTTTTTGGCAGCAAAGCAAGATTTAGACATATTGGCATGCTTAATGAGAAGCAGACAATTTCTAGATGGAAATCTGTGGGAAAGAGTGAAGAAATTGTAATTGGTGATATAGCAGTAAGATGAGGATTAATTCACCAGCTATGTGGCTGGTTTTGATCAGTAGGCTCAGCATTTGGCTAGCAGGTGCAGCTACTATTCAACAGGCCTCATTTAGATCAAGTTTTGTGCCTTAGCATAAAGAAAGATGTTAAATGAGTGAAAGCATGTGACACTAGTTCCTGAATTATGTACATTATTTAATAATGCAGAGTTCTATTATATGTTATAGATGAACTGGGTTAGAGACAACAGGTTAAAATGTCTTGACAAGTATTTTACCAATGTATTTCTTGGGTTTCAGAGATCTGAATGCCAGTAAATTCATCATTCTGGAAGGAGAAGAGAGTATTAGGCTCACCAGAATTCTATCTTCAGAAACTGTCTGAAGGAGAGGAAGCAAGTAGGTACCCATGCAGCTAATAAAGTGATATTTTCTCTTTATAGGAGCCCTCAGCAATAAACACTCTACCAGCAATATCTACTTTTCTGTATCCATGAAAAATTGGTCTAAGTTTCAAACCATTTATCTAACCAATTCAGAGTGACTGCCTGAGGCCATGAACTTAACTCCCTCTCTCCCCTTATTCTTTTTATTCTGCTACATCCTAATCTCGTCTGTTTTTCTAACAAACACCAATCAGTGCAAACTTTTCACTAAACAAAAAAATCCCCACATTCTAGTGCCATCAGAAGCACCTTCTGTGTGCCCAGGTAGTTTTTGTGACAGTCAGCTACGTGGCATGCATGTATCTGGAGTGCCCCACCCTTTTTCAGAAGCACATCACTTCTACCTCCAGAGGAATAGAAGGCGACACAGACCTGACCAAAGACTTAGGTCTTATATGAGCGACCTTTCCAGTCAGAATCATTGCCACAGCCTGACTTTCAGGCCAACACACAGAAAGCACAAACAAAACGAGTTATATAATTTTAGAGGGAGAAATAAATAAATAAATAAATAAACAAATAAATAATAAGGTGCTGCACTTCTGGAATAACTTGCTCAATTAACTTTCATGTTTTGGTTATTGACCTTCCGATGTCTCATTAAGTCAGGGATCGCAGTTTAATGGGTTTAAAAAATAATTTAAATATAGAAGTGGATTCTAAGATACCTTAAAAATATATTGACCCTTTAAGCAAATGGGCCATTTGAAGCCTAGCTACAACTTCTAACTGATACTCTCCTGGAATATTTATCCAGTTTAAAAGACAAGCATTAGTAATCTTAGAACAGCTTAACAACATAAAGTTACTGGCAAGCGTGTAAGAGACAGCCGGCTTGTATTTCAAAGCAACAGCTCCTAGAACAATTACCAACATAAATTTCTTGATGCAGCATTTATGAAATAACTTGCAATGAGAATGTAGAAGAAAGCCTGAAAAAGCATGTGTATACTCAGTGTGCTCCAGCTGATACATCCTACTGTACGTGACACTGGTTGGTTGCCCAGATTAACAGATGCAGGCCCTCCTTCAGGGAGGCTGACATGACAAATCTCTCAGAATTTGATGCCAAGAGTCATACATGGAACTTGAATGAAGTCAAAGGAAAATATTTCTTTTCAGAATTAGTTACTGAGCGATATCCTAAAACAACCTTTGACGTGAGAATCTATTAACCCTATGTTTGGTACATGTTCTGTTGATCAAAAAAATTTAAAATATCTGCTGGCAGTCACAGTGTGTTCATAGTGTATTTAAAATTTTGCAACTTGATCATGTGCAATGTTATTTGTTTAAAGAAATTTCTAAACCTTCTGAGATTATGTAAAAATTTAAGTCCCTTTTTTAGGATTTCAGAAACATACTATTAAGATCTTGACACCTAAAAGGTTAGTATTTTCAATAAACTATTTCTTCTTGCTTATTGAAATTATGCAGCAGAATTGCAAGTTTTGCCTTCCTGAGGGATATGCAATCCACAACTATTTCAGAAGAGCAAATATATAATAATTACAATAAAGGAAAGGAAATGTTATTTTGAAGTTGAGCTTCTCTTCCTGTCTCATTGGCAGGAAAGAAAATCCCAAGTACATCCAGCAAATTGTTAATCCTGAGATCATAAACCCATAGGATAAGTCAAAGTTCTCATCATCTTGACAAATCCAATTAACTCCAATAAGGCCTGATTATGGCAGTGGAGTATTTAAACAGTGAGTAGTTTCACTGAGTGAACAGTGGGATTGCTGAAACACTGATGCCTTTAGGTGAGTATGACTTGGTGATGCTGTGTTTTGCTCATCATCACCAGTTGCTCCTTTTCCACCTTACAGATAAACATGATGCATAGAAATCATTTACCTGTAAAACAATTATATCAAAATTCAGTCAGGAATCTTTCCCATGCAGCAGAGGGGGGTGCAGTACAGAGGACTTGTTGTAACTCTCACTTTGGTTGCAAAAGCTTATTAGATTTGACAGATTTTAACAGTATACTGGCACAGCTGTTAACTTTAGGCCATAAATTAACAAAACTTGCACCTGCAGTTTAGTCCTTTGATTACAGCACCTGCACCTGCCAGGGTGATACCGTTTTCCTGGCTTTAAATTATATTTTCTATTCTACTGTGAGCATTAAACGTACTGAGTTCCAACAACGTGTAAAAAGTAATTTCTCAGCCAAGTCTTCCATGTTCAGTGGAAACAAAAATTCAGAGAAAAAAAATACCAAAGAAGATTAAGCTTTTCACCATTTTAACATCTCCACTGAAACGGTGACCCATGACAGAGTCCATGGTTATAGATGTTTCATAACCCTAGGGAACTCTCAAGCCATCAAAATTTCATTAGCTTCACAGCAGTCCCAGTACATTCTTAAGTTGGACTGCTGGCCTCCCTATTAATAAATAAATCAACTGTAATCCTTTTTAGTGGCTAAACTCTTCGTTGAAGTTCTATCAAAGACCAGACATTCTTTGCATAATTTTAACCACTGCAGAATAATGCATTTTTTAACATATTCAGTCTTTTCACACACGTAAAAACAAAACACTCTAACTTGCAGCTGATGGAGGATGTTTTGGCACATTGTAATCAGGTAACTTCCTTTCTAAAAAATTGTACATATAAAATTCGTTGAAAAGTATACCAAACTTATGGTACCTCTGAAGCAGTCAGCAGTACCTTTTTGGAAACATAAAGAAACAACTTCCTATGGAAATAGCGTGTGCATGGATGTATACATAAAAATATATTTTCAAGATAACCAAGGGTTTTACAAAAGGATCAAGAGAATTTGTTTTACCACAGACCTTTCAAAATCACAGGACTGCTCAACAACTTATTCTGGATGGCTCTACAGATGAAATACCATGCATTATCACACAGAAAAGCCACTGCCTAAAGGTGGTAGGCAAGTACTTCTGTCTTCCTCTTTCAGAACTTGCCTCTGACTCAAAACAAGTTTTCCAAGCATGACACAAGACACCTGTGAACATTGAGAGCTGTCTGCTCAGGTACCATGTAGCATTAAGTCCAAGAGAAAAGGAGGGTCCCATTTGAGACAGTGGTTTTGCACAGGCATCTTCATGTAGAAACAGCCACCAGCAGAAAAATATGTATGAATTAAGCAAATTACAGCTTTGGTGTTGCTTTGTCAAACAGAAGTTAAAATAATAAATAGGAAGGAGTAAACTTTACTGCTTGTAGTTTAAAATAGAAGTGCATTAATTTTTTAAGGATTTCCATACATACATACCTACATAGCTGTTTCCCACCATGTGTTACAGTCACTGCCGGAGGATAGCAATAAAATTGCTCTAATTTTTGTACAGCCAGGCCGACAGGTTTAATAAAGTAATAAAATGACATGTAGACATGCAGGCAATAGCCATCACTAATTTTCATTGTTACTCATTTTTCTTTATTCCTCTTTTGAATTTTTCACATAGAAAGTCATGAAGTTAATAGAAGAATTGTTTTAATTCTAGCAAAGCTGAAAATCTTCTGCAAATAAAAAGTTAAGATTGGTACATTTAGCATTTAACACCACATTAGATTCTGTTCATCACCTCAAGAGGAGGTAAAAAGCTTTGAAAAGCTTTAAAAATGAATCAGTTAATTGTATTAACCTATTTTTCATTTAAACTCTAAGACTTAATATACAATGGCCATACCCCACATCCTACAAAGCTGCAAAGATTTTTGTTGCAGATTTTAATTGCACAGTAATCCAGTCCCCCAGACACATCAAAGGCCACGTGTCCCTCTTCACCACAATTCCAATTGCTCTCATCAGCTAAGAAGTTTAAAGCACAATCAAATTTCTTTTTCAATCGCATGAGCCCTATTAATAAGCTATTCTTTGAGTTCACTCATCCATTCTAAGATTCTGCAACTTCTCCAAGATGTCTGGAAGAATAGTTTACAATGAAACTTTTCAATGCAATCTAGCCTGGGGAACAACTTTATCACCACTTAGCTGTTCCACAGAGGATTACAGGTGACATGGCTTGAGATAATACAGAACTAATCTTTTTTTGTGATTAAATTCTTTCAAAATTGCATCTAGAGCATCACACCCAAAGCTTGCATTAGTTAGGACTGATACTGAATAGGGACTTTTAGGGTAAGAGGAGAGGAAAAAACAAAAACAAAGAAGGTAAATAATTCAAGGCCATTTCTTTAATGACTTAAAATTACTGAGAGTCAGCCAAAACAGCAAATAAACATTAATTTATATATGGGCACGTATAAGAACTTACCATTTTCACTGTCGGACTTGTTTTCGTGTTCTGTATCAGTCAGAGTGAGGGCTGAGTTGGAACGGCTCGACAGACAGGAACTGCGCCCTGATTTGACCCCCCTGCCCCAAAGTCTCATGGCATGCTCTGGAGACATCACTCCTTCATTTTCAGTATCAGCATCTGACCCTGCACTGATAGAGTAACCTCTGTGGGGGAGCCCCATTTCCGCACAAAATGCCAGTCCTCGACGAGCTGCTGGTTCACAAACTCCTAACTGCCTTAGGGTAAAATTCTGTCCTGATTAGGGGAAAAAGAGATAACAAAAGATGAGAAAGTTTTAATTATTTTATTTTAAAGAATTTAAAAGTAAAAACTCTTCATGTGTATAATTGTCTCAGATATCACATAAGGTGTTTTGTCAAAACTCCACCTGCATTACAATCAAGTGGATTCTTTTGTCTCCAGCTCTCCTCAGCAGTATTTTGTCAATGCTTAAACACATCAAAACTGATCCTGGGTAGCAAATAAACAAACCAACCTCCTAACTAAGAAAAGCCAATTCAATACATGAAAGGATTAAAAAAAAAATTATGAACTTTTCCTTTTTTAAAAGAAAAATTATTTTTTCAAAGCATAAAAGCACTTAACAGGGTATTTGTCAGGATTTTTACTTGGTTGGCTTTGGGGAGGGTTTGGTCCTTCTTAGAGGCCAAAGCAAGAGGCTATTTTCCCCATACAAATGTCACCTAATGTGGCAATGGAAAAGCTAAACAGGAACAAAATTCACCTGGTTTTAATTTGATTTCTCTGCCCTACTTTAATACACAAATAAACAGAAACATGGCCACCTGTTACCTGCAAGTACTGCAGTAAAATTGTTATATTTCATGTCACTGTATTTTGAGAAGCATTTTACACTTTTACTGCTGAAGCAGAGTCTGTGCATTTCAACATACTTTTAGCCTGTTTTGGGGCAGAGCAGGAGACATAAGTGAATCCCAATGATTGTATTAATAAATTAGGTGCAATAAACTTGTGACACTTCAATAACTTAGAGTGTCTAAATTATGCGACACTCAAAAATGACTGCCTTTTTAATGGCTGTGTCTTCGTCCTACTTTTATGTCTGTAGATTTAAGACATTTTATGATATATAGACACTTGGCAAGCTCCTTTGCATATCTATAATACTTTTCCACCCTAGCCCACAATTATTTCACAGCTCTGAGAACAAATCAGGATACACATTCAATTTCTGAATCTGACAGGCATCCTAATTTCTCCATAATTAGTCATTTAACCTAAAAACACACTAGCAAGACAATTAAAGTTCATAATATGTTAAGAACAGAATTCTATACATGAGAAAGAAAGATAATTGCAGAAGTATGAATATAGAAGTGCAAATAATTCCTGAAAAATTAAGAGTTGATGCACTGGTCAGTGACATTTTAAAGTGCTCTGGTTAATTATTTTATTCCTTCAGTCACCTGAAGCTGTTGCTGCAAGTTTCTTTGCAGTCAGAACCATAAATTAATTCTGACAATGACTTTCATAAATAATGAAAATTAATTATTACAATTAGGTACAAATCAAGCTACTTATTATGCAGCTGTGAATAGATATTTGAATGAAAATATAGCTGGGGAGGTAAATATAAAGGAGTATCTATGACTATGTCTGAACAGTGTCAAGGGTATAAGAAAGGGGATTATCATGCTCGCTGATAGTATCTTGCAATTTTTTAAAGCTGTCATGCCATGTGAATTTCTGGGTTTTATGGGAGCTGAAACTAATCAGTGAATGAAACAGGCCAAACAAACCGCCCAGTGGTAATAGGGTCAGAGCTGAAAGTAGTAAAGTGTCTAAAATGCTTATTATTTTGCATTTTTGTAGATATATATACTACGGGTGACAGTTTAGAATGCTGGTTTATGCATTTGGTACATTAGTATGTGAATCAACATTTTCAAACAGTTGAAAATGAGATACAAATACAGAAGCCTCTGTGCATGTGTATGCATTCAGGTGTCCCTACACACATTGGAGTAGATAAGGTGTAAACACAGTTGCACATGCAGCACCTTATTTATTCTAAAAAGAGTGTTTTGAGAAGCAAAATGGAAAGGAACTAGGTATTTTGATCAAAGACAAGATTACTTGAGTCAGTAACAAAACTGCTGTTGACTTCAATGTGACAAGGTGTTAGGGCTACAGTCTGCACCGCCTCATGGTGCTGAGATGAGGTCAAGGAAGGATGCAGACAGACACAGCCGCTGCCCCCTGAGCTTCAATCACAGTGGATGCAGCCAGGGAGAGCTGCACCCTGCAGCTCCCCCAGTCACCTGCTCCACACAGCCCCTGCTCCCCTCACTGCAAAAATGCCCTTTGCAGGCAAAGCAATCTGAAAAGACTATTGCACACACACACTCCTTTTTTCATCATAATCACTTAAGAGAAGCTACCTGAGGCATTCCAGAACATCTTCAGGACCTTTGTAGGAGACTTGGTCTCAGGCATAACATACCACCTATCCAGTCATGGATTTTTAACTTGAACTTTACAACATCCTATCTCCGTGTAAAATATCTTTTTCCCTCTATTGTGAATGGTAAAAAATACCCCTCACCGAATGGCATTGCATAACCAAAACAGAAAAGGGGGGCAGGTTTGAATACTGCCCTCTCATCCCATTCAATATATTAGAGGTTTTCACTACACTCAGAAGTTTTACAGCATAGCCCAGAAATGTTGTAACAGCTTTAGAATCAGGCTATATAATCTTCTGACCTAAAGCCTTCCTAAGAGCCTCACTAAGAGGATTGCAGTACATGTAAGTTGCCTACACAAATGAAAAACCAAAACAAAACAGACCCCAAACAACCCACAAAACCTAAACTGAGAAGCTGACATGGAAAAATAAAATGTTTATATGTGTAGGAATTCAAAAATTCAAATCCCAAAGGAAATCATGCACATGTGATAGAAAAATTTTACATCGTCTTAAGGTTTCTGAACAATGAAAACAGGAAATCTTCCAGGATCCAGGGGAAGCTGAATACAGCTGGGATGCAGACCTAGTGGGTAGCAGACTAGTTGGGAGCTTTTACCTGAGAATGAACAACACTATGAAATCAAATTAGAAGCTGAAAAAGGTTGTATGAGCTCAGTGAGAAAAAAGAGCATGAAGTGAGGATGTTTGTCTTGTGTTCATAGACTTTCTAATTAATCTTTCCAGACTGACCTCTACGTGAGGTATTTACTCAAAGGTTTCTTACACTTCAACATTTGCAATTTCTCCAACTGACAGTAAGTGCCTCAAGAGTTCATAAAGACTTAAAAACAGCTTGGCCATTGTATGAACCAATTCCCTGAGAAAAAAATGGAGGTACACAATAAACAGGTACCATAATGCTTTGTGGATTTTTTTCCTTTCCTTTAAAAAATGTATGAAGTATCAATTAGAAACAAAATTAGGCACAACATTTCAAGGAGACTTGTTCTGGAGACACCTTTGAGGGTTTTGGACTATTTGGGATGATATGCCACGAAGTTAAATTTTAAAAACTGACAATAATACTGTTTACTACCACTCAACTATTAGATGCTGCATTTCTCCTGGCTAGGAATATCAATTTACGGGTATTGTAAGGATTGCTGACATCCTCCATTTGTGCAGACAAGAGCAAAACTAATGAATTAAAACTCTCAAATAACTTCCTAAAGCTTGTGCAGCAATCACTGTTAAAAACATAGCATTTGCCAACAGGAACCATACATGCCTACCTGTTAACACTGCAATTTTCTGTGTAAGCAATGATCCATGTAGGATTGGTGCACCTCTTTAATTACATCAGTTATAGATATCAGGATATCAATATACTTTCAATACATACATATGTCTATATAGAGAATTATTATTAATTGTAATTAATATATGTATGTATGCAGCATGTATATAATAATAAGTATATAATTAATGTGAATATATATATTTTTCTGCCAGAATCACACAGGTTACATCATCCATAAATGTAGGGTTTTTTTAGTTTAATCAAATACTGCTATAAGAAAATTTGACATATGCAGAAATGGTGTAGTTCTTTATAAAGCTGTAAGTTGAAGGCTGGAATTAAATGGAAACTTGCTGCACTCATGCTACATTTGTTTCCCAGGCCTATTTTGGGGAAGTCCTTCAAAGACCTTCATAAAAACTTAATCTTCGAGTTAGAAATGTTATCTGTGGAAATGGGTTTTTGAAGAGGACTACTAAACAAAAGAAAAGGTCCTGTGGTTCTTCAGTTGTCAGTGTCTGCTTTAAGTTGGATCTATACTAAATATAAACACAGAGATATTATCTTAAAAACCATGAAAAGGTGAAAGAATCAAACAGAAGGAATGAACAAAAGTTGCCAAAAGAAAATCTGTCAGCATCTCCAGCCATCAGCACTGTCCTTACTAATTCATTAACCACTGATAAATTGACAAGTCAGGTTTTAGCAACAATAGACCATAGAAAAAAAAATCTGAAAAGCCTCCAAAGCACCTGCCTAGTTAGCATAAAAATACACCCAACTCCCATAGCTTTTAAACAGAAGAATTATAGTGTGAGTGTCTTTGCTGACTTTGGTTTTGTCCTAATATGACGGACATAGTACCAAAAAGGCAGAAGTCACAAACACATAAAGTTAATATTTTAAATTCCATTCAGTTTGGCTTTTGATAATGTTTCATGGCATATCTGCCTCTCTGCATCACTCATTACTTGTTACCCTTTCTAATCTATTCTTCCTTTGTATTTTACTTTCTTCTACCTGCCTAGAATACATGTGAAGCATTCAAAAATCAAACACATTTTCCCTATAATCACTATGTGATAATACATGACAAAATTACTTACACGAAACATGGTAAAACTGTGAAACATCTAAAAGCTGTACAGATGCAAAACAGTGATCATGGTCCTTAGGAGAACCAAACTTCTCCTTTACATTTCCTTGACTTGCTACTTAATCCTATTTTTTTTTTTTTCAATTAAAAGTAGCTCTGTTTCTTCAGAAAGCAACTGAGGAAAAAGATCTTTCTCTGGTTTTTATTTTCTGTCTGCAGATTACTACGTGCAAATATATCCTGAATAACAGAACATTTATTATATAAGCTTATTGTATAAGCAGCACTGGTATCAAAGTGTTCCTGCAAGGACTGTACTGTTTTCTGCTACTCTGATATGGAAAAAATACTTCCTTTTTATTTCTTATTTAGACTGTATATAGGGGATACATTTCTCCTATTGAAGCTCTTTATGCAGAGCTCACACTTACAATGAGGTCACTTGTAAGGAAATGTCTTGAGAGGAAGAACTTGGAAATACATGTACAGTAGGATAAAAAAATTTCTGAAAATGAAAGGATAAGGATTTTTTTAAAAATAGCAAAACAGATACCTGAGATGCTCTAGAAACACTCAGACAAGGAGTGTACAAACACTATCTCCAGAAGTCAGGATGTTAGGTGGGTAGAATGCAATTGCACAAAAGAGAGAATGACTAACAGGTGTGATACATCCATTCTGTCACACAAACTTCACAATATATTTGGGAAAAGGGAGTTTTCAAAGCTGTATGTGCAGAATTCTGTTTGCTAGGATGCAAGAATGCAGCGAAGACTGACAGGTAATGAGCTTTCCCCATGTTAACATTTTCTTTCTGATTTGGTGTAGTATTTTGCTGTTATTACTTCAGCCTGAATTTGGCTTTTGTGAAAATTATCTGTGAAATTTAAACCATCCTAATCCACTGTATCACATTTTCCTCCTATTCTTAAGTCCTGTGTTTTTCTTTTCACTCATCACAACCATCTTCCTTGTCACCTTTTAATCTCTTTTTCTTGACCTTTCTGCTCTATTCACTTTTCCATCTTAACCTCCTTTTCTTGTCATTATCTGATTTAGAGTGGAGCTGTAAGATTCATATGAAAGACAGCTGCTTCTCTAATATATCCAGTAAACTACATAATAACAAAGAGCGTTGAAATACATTAAATCACACCAAGTGTGAATATAATTTTCAAATGCTCATTATTCTCAAAAAACATTAATCACAGTTCTCACATCTCTTGGGGACTTTTAAAAGCATTTGGGGACATAAGTCATGGTCTTGGTGACTTCTGAAAAGGTTAGTGCCAGACACCGTGAATTCCCTGATAGCTCTACTTATTGTGATACTCTTGATAGAAGAACTTTATGCAAGATTCAAAACCCAAGTCAATTATTGGGAAAAAAAGTAAAAATTCACATATATATATTTGCATATTTGTGGGAAACAAAGTATTTCAAACTTGATATGTGTTTTTATTACTACAGAATCACAAGGAAACGCTAACTGAAAAGATAGCCTGGGAAAGTTTTTATTTTCAGATGTCGGGAAGATTTTATGTGTATGAAATACAGTCATCTTCTTGTCACTGGTCTACCAAATTATGGTTCAAACATTCAGACTCTCCTGTGCAGTATGGGAAACTCATAGTTTTATTCCTTGTTAGACCTGAGACGGCTGATCTACAGTCCTAATCTTCAGACTAGAATATAAGAAGCACTTCTTAAACCAGTATAAGGATAAAGGGCTGTTGTTCATCAAGCCCATCTGAAGTTACCACAGAATAAGATTAAAGCCAGCTGAAGATAATTTCACAACTGCACAATTCAAAGCTGCAAAGCAAACATGTTCCACTAAATAAATTAATAATTAAAACATTATGGTTCCAAATTTGGCGATTTTATATTAAAATCTGATTTTATTACTATGATTATACAATATACAAACTAAATTAAGAGGAACCAGCACAGCTGTCCTAATCATAGGCTGCAAGAGGGGGGAAAAAAAGGATTTGTGGATTTAGAAAAGAAATGCAACTCCATGAGCAGCAAATAACATCTTGATTGTGAGCAGAATGACAGTATAGGCATTTCAGGCCTCTGTCTTAATCTTTGGATCCTGGGACCAAAACATCAACATTCGAGCATCCATTTATTACAAAATAAGAATTCCAAAAAGCCCAAATTTGATAGATGTGAAGAAAATATGACCCAAGGGTAAGCAATGTAGAGATGATGGATATCCAGTCTGCAAGGCGCCTACAAAGATCTGACAGGTATGAACTGCCACATTAAGGCCAGTACGGTGCTAATGACATCCAGCTTGAGATGGGGAAGGAAGGAGAGGAGGAAGGAGGCAGCATGAAGACATGCACGCAAACTGGAGCTCAGGTTTACTGCTATTCCTCCACGGAGGGAGGTGAGAAAACCCTACTATTATTTATGCCTTTCCATGAGGGAAAAGCATATCTGCCACCACAAGTGACCAGATGGGCTGGACCCATAGGGATATATCTCTCACTCAATTAGTTCTACAGGCTATGAACGGGTACAAATTAAAAACCCAACATGCCTCTTTGAAACTGCCCATACATTTCAGTTTGTGGAATTTAATATAGAAGTATTCCACATCTATGGGAATTGACTCTTCAATGTATGGACAGAATGAAGTGCTCAGACCATCGCTGTAGCTAAATGGAAGCAACAACACAGAACACTGACCCAAAAATTTCTACAGAAATGAAAAACCACTTATTCCCTCTATCACTTACACCTCCTGTCACAATTCCCCAAAAGGCTTTCCTCTTTGTGAACCCCCACAATAAATGTAGTGTAGTGATGTTTTAATTTAGATGTTCTAGCAAAATGCCCATTATGCTGAAGACATGAAAAGATTTATCGCTCAGAAATACTTACAGCAGTATGAAAAAAGAAAAGAAAAAAGAAAAAGAAGGCAGAAAAACAAAGCTTGAAGGAAATGTGTTCCCTAGGCTCTGCCATTTCCTCCTTTTGCTTTAATAAGCTCAGCAACACCAAGTACTAGCTCTCTAGCCCGTAAGTTGACACCTTACAAACTAATTGCAGAAAGCATCAAGGAACTTTCTGAGAAATTATCCCCATTTTACATCTCTGCTTCACTTTATGCATTTATTTGCCAGTGATGGAATGAGCAATCACTCACAACTTGGCCTCCAGCCCTGACTCTCAGCCCTAAGCACTAAATCAACAGACAGGAGAGACAGGACTCTTCAGCCTCTTTCATTCCTCCCCTCATCCCATCTCTAACCTCACACTTTTCTAGCTTTATCCTCTCTGTAGATGTTAACATACTGAAGACATCTTTCATAGCCATGCACGGGATCCATTCATCTCTCCAGTCCACCGTTTAGTTTTTATTACGAACAGAAGCAGCACATACATCTCAGTATATGAGCTATGGAAAGATATAAGAGCTGTTACAGACCCTCCACAGTATCTTCCTTTCCATGAGGCTGAAAATCCTCATGAAGGCCTCTTG
This sequence comes from Pseudopodoces humilis, assembly GCF_049639895.1. Lineage (NCBI taxonomy): Eukaryota > Metazoa > Chordata > Aves > Passeriformes > Paridae > Pseudopodoces > Pseudopodoces humilis. The sequence continues at coordinate 32,776,482 of NC_142205.1, forward strand.
CTCACCTTATAAATCTTTAATCATTATGATCAAAAACTTAATTCTCCTATTTTGCAACTGGACTAGTTGAAGACAAGGTTTCTTGTCTTCAAGACTCTATGGACTTGTAGTGGCTGTGTAGAACTGCCTGAACAAGCAGCCTGCTGCCAATAACCAAGGCTGATTTCTCCCTGGAGAATCACAATTACCCTTTGTCTCTAGATCTGTAGCTCATCTACAGGCCATGACCCACAAGGGGCCAATTTCACCTAGATGAATACCTTAGAGCATGTGTGCATATCACTGAGCATGAACTAAATATACTCCTAATCAAATAAAAGTGAAATGTTTTTCTTCATACTACTTTGCAGCTAATAGAATAACTTTAAAAGTCAACAGATCCTTATCACCTGGAACCTGAAAACCAATTAACTTCTTATTGTTGCTTTAAGAAGTTACCAGTATAGCTATGAGAGATTATAATGCTACTTAGCACTTACAGTGCTTTTCATCTTCAAAGCATTTTACAAACATAAACTAATTAATCTTTCCAAAATGCCTGTGAGGTAGATAGGTGTTATTATTCCTGTATCACACAAGGTAAAAAAGAAAAAACACCTCTGGCAGAAGGTTATGTGCTTAGCTCAAGGCCACAAAATTATCCAGAGCATACTGGCACCGTATGCTGCTTACAGAAGTTACCCACAGAAATCAGGCAGACACTGTAGGTGGCCATGTTTTAGCATAACAAAAAAGGATCTGTCATGATGACAATCAGGACACATCTTGCACCGCAGCCAGGAAACATAAAACACCAATTCTAATATCTGCCCTAGATTTTGAGAGACGGTGCTTGCAATGTCACTGAATGGTAATTAATTTGCTCATTGGGAGATCAAAAAGTCACTAATATATTATTTCATACCTTCACATAACTAGCTTGCAAAGCAAGCTGATTTGGTTCTAGTGAGAAGCACTCGCCTACTCAATAGGCAAAATCAGCTCATCAGTAAAGCCCAGGTAGAGGAAAATAAAGTTCCTAGGTGTCTGTTCTTTCACTGCTTCAGACAGGTAAAAATACTCAAGCTTTAGGTTTAAGAACATGACCATTTAAATCCTTTCATCCTGCAGTCGACATTTACGGTGACTAAAAAGATTAAACATTTTGCTATCCAAATAATTCATATTGGGCAGCTAGTATTTAAAGCAATAGACTTTGGAGTCATATTACATTAGCATAGTAGTTGCAATTAAGGTACTGGTTTCTAAGGTCTTAAAAATGTATCCTTGACAGTGTTTAATATCTTATGTTATAAAATAAAATTGTCAAAGCATATAAATCACTGTTTCAGGTCCCTCTTTTGCTGAATGGTGATATTTTTCTAGCACCTAAATCTAATTTTCATGGGAATAGCAGCTGAACAATAGCTGCGATAGATCCACACACTGTAACATACTGCACATGGCATTACTTTTTAGCACCCAGGTATGAGTTGTCCAGCATACTGTGAAAGAAAGGAATTAGTTTTCTTTACTTATTTGGTACATTCACCCTCTCTGCTAGCAGCTTCAAGGAGGTATTAGGGCATTTAATCTAATTTAGGCACTTAAGTATTCCAGAAGAGTAAAGACGCAAAAGTGTGCATAGGAATGGTTTCTCCTGCAATGAAATGAAATTGATCTTGAGACTTGGCTGACAGTGAACTGTTCTGATTGATAAACACAATCAAGTCATTCTCACTGCCATCTAAAAAGACCAAGTAACTTTACCCACAGTTTAAATCATATTTGACTCAAAATTTCCAGAAAGTAAAAATTTAACAAAATCTGCACTACCTCCTCAGGTCTTCTAATAGAAAAAGGTGTCCCACAGCTCAGTTTTCCAATTTACACAGTTTGCAAACAGTGCTTGATGATTTTGTAAGAAAATATGAACATGCACAAATCTGCACTGATTTCTGCCACCCGTGCTTGTGGGTCAGCTTCTGTCCCTGTGCAAAATCTCACTGACATGATACATGGATCTCTCTGTAGGGCCACTACAGCACTGTTCTGCTATTACAAAAGTCTTTGGAGTGGAACAATGACTACTTGAGAGATATTTAATAGTCCACTCTTCCCTTTAGCATGCATCCAATGGTAAATAAAACAGCTTTTGAATGCCTGTGTTTTTCTTACTAAATTAATACAAATTTCTTTCAGTTATGGTGAGTCCAGGTTTGATATATGATCTCTTTTCAATTATATTAATATTGTTAAAATATTACTTCAATTCTTTTTCCAATGCAATTTTAAAAATACTGCCTATTTTCTGTATTTATACTGTCCTTCCAACCCACACTGTAGTCATGCCACGCTTTCAGATATTTTTTGCATAGCAGTCTCCTACATACTTAATATCACTTCATACAGGAAGTGATATAAAATTTCTAAACACAGGAACTTCTCTCTGTACAACAGAGAAATTCAACTTTATACTGTCAACTTTAATCTTGAATTGAGCAAGAGACTTGGGTGTAATGCAATACACAATCATAGAATCAGTCACAGAATGGTTTGGCTTGGAAGGGACCTTAAAAATTATCTAGTTTCAACTCCTCACCAATGGCCCCTGTCTAACTACAAGCATTTAGGTTGCTGAATTCAATTAGAGAAGTACATTTAAATCAAACAGAAAAGAACATTGAAATCAGGCTACTCTGTATAGCTGGATACTTCAAAGTATGTGAAAACAGGTGTCATCTTCTTCCATAACACAGGAGACTATGATATCAAAACTTGAAAGAAAATATCAAAAATTGAAAGAAAACAATTTTTCATGGAGCTTCAGCCATTGTCAAGCATGAGATTAGGTATCTTCTCAAAGATTAATACAAACTTGAGTGTCTTTCTTGAAATTACTTTTAAGAAAAAAAAGGCTCATGGCCTCCACTTACATGGTTGTCCTGTGAGGTTTATAAACAAAGAGAAAATATATAACTAATTAAAAGTTCTAAAAATAGTAGGCTAATTATTCATCATCTGAAATTTTTAAAATACAACCATCTTTGCAACAGGTGAAGGGGCTTGAGAAAAAGAGGAGACTGGTCTTATCGCTCATGGATGTTAACTGGAAGCAGTTAACATTTATTACTAGATGGAGTTCCAATTTCCTAAAACAGCTTACTTGCTCTTCTAGTCCTGTCAGTTGGGTTTCAAAAGTAACAAGATAGTCTCCAGTTATACAACAATTTCATGTTCAAATACTTTACAGTATGTTTTAAATGATGTTTTGAGAATTATAATGATAACATATATTTTGGGGATCATATTTCTATTTATGTAATTAATCTAAAGCAACAGAAATTCAGCTCATCTGGAAAAATATCATTAGACTGGAACAGACAGTTGGACAATCTCCTCTCCACAAGAAAATATCTCATGGAATAAAGCTACCACAAAATAAAGCACACCTGTCTCTAACAGCAATATTCTAAATTCCTACCACTGGATTTTGGGAAATAGAAAGCATATAAACGGGTACTGAAACAACCCAGGAAGAAGAGACATGACAGTTCTCATTCACTAGCAGAAAGCTTTCCAGGGATTTACCCTAAAATATCAGGCATAAAAAACATACAGACATTTTAAATGTGACTCAGCAGTGCCCTGGCCAACCATGTCCTTCATCAGGCCCAGCATGGCCAGCCAGGCAAGGGAGGGAATTGTCCCACCCTGCTCTGCACTGGGGTGACCTCACCTTGAGGTCTGGGCTCAGAGACTGCTGGGGACAGATGTCCAGAACTGCTGGGGACAGTTCTGGGCATCACAATGTAAAAAAGACATTAAACTGCTGGAGAGCATCCAGAGGAGGCCAGTGACGATGTTGAAGGGCTTGAGGGGAAGGCTGAGGTCACTGTGCCCGTTCAGCCTGGAGGAGACTGAGGGGAGGCCTCCTTGTGGTCTTCAACATCCTCATGAGGGAAAGTGCAGGGTCAGGCACTGATCTCTTCTCTGTGGTGATCAGTGACAGGACCCACGGGAATGGCCTGAAGCTGTGTCAGAGGAGGTTGAGGCTGGATATTAGGGAAAGGTTTTTCACCCTGAGGGTGATTGGGCGCTGGAACAGGCTTCCAGGGAAGTGGTCACAGCACCAGCCTGACAGAGCTCAAGAAGCATTTGGACAAGACTCTCAAGCACACAGTGTGACTCTTGGGGTGTCCTCCACAAGGTGAGGAGTTGAACTCAGTGATCCTGATGGGTCTCTTCCAACTCAGAAGAGTCTATGATCTTATAATTTTAATTCCTTCACATTTAAGATACTTGAGAATCTTGCATAACTGTTCCAGTAACTTTCCAGCTGACACTGGAAATTTCATATTGTTGTTCTACACATGGCAAAAAGTGCAACACTGGTCATGATTAATTTTTTTAATTAATTCCCAATTTAATGTATTTATTAAAGGTTGCCTTTTTTATTTACAGAATAATTTCTTGTTGAATTAGGAGGCTGTCAATTACACTGCCAACAAAGCCACATATCTAATACTATTTCTAGGCAGAGGGGAAAAAAATAACGCACGGGAAACATCTTTTATATATTATTTAAAAATCTTTGAAATGACCTTGAGGACCTTTTCCACAAAATCCTTCCAATGCCAGAAGCTGTAAATTCTCAGTCAAAGATGAATCAAAGGAATATATTGCCTAAAACAAGCCCTTTATTATTACCTCACCCTATCAAACCTGCAGGTAGTCCCCAAAGGGGCAAAACCAGTCTGCAGTATAGGAAGCCAATAAGCCATACAAAAAGTATTGAAAGAGTAATGAGGAAAATTAAATGGGCACAGAAGACAGGGCTGAGACCACTGAAAGTTGAAGAGGGCATTATGCATCCTAGACTGCCATTTTAGGTCTGTAGACAGGCAATTTATTGCATATTGGGCAATAGGTATTAGCTAAATACTGTGTGTTTTTCTGAAGAAAGTGAAAAGGAATAAAAATAAAGTCCCAGTGCACCATCATATGTGACATGCCAGACCACATAACTTCTTCCAGTTTGTTATTGCTATTTAAAAAAGAATAATATTCTAGTCATGCAACAGTTTATTAATTCATTAAATAAATGGTGCCTATTCTGACATAATTCCATCCCTACTACAGTACTTAGTACTGTAGTACTAAGACAGTGCCTACAGTACAGGTGTTAGAAAACTTCCTCTTGATTTTACCTCATTAAAGTAATGATTTCAAGGTGGCTAATGACTTAAAAACTAGAAAACAGTGATAACCTGAAGTTTCAACACATCACAGAAACCAAAAACAAACAGCAGAAAGTAGAGTAGCAGCAAGCCTCAGTTACATGTGCATAAGAGAAATATTTTTATTTCCCTTGCAAACATTAGTCGGCAAAGAAGTCAACACCATCTGCCCAGCTCTAATTTTAATGTAAAGTTATTCTAAATGGAACAGAGAAAAAACATCAATGGAGAAAATGATTTAGATATTCTAAAATTAAAACTAAGGACTGTCTCACCAGAAATACGATTTCTAAATCTACTTCTGTTTCCGCATAAAATAGGAGATAGCTTCAAACAGAAAACTGAGTCATAGGTTCATACAGCTCTTGGCCTAGAGCTTTATCCTTTTAGATAGCTGGGCTTCTGTACTCTACACATTTCATAACTTTTTTTTTTTCTCTTTACATTATGTAGCCTAGTTGTGGAAATGTAGAAGTATCAATTCCAGACCCTACAGTTTTGAATCCAAAAGTGATGCTTAAGTGCTGAACCATAATTGTTGCTGAGTTCATTCACTCAGAATCCCTGAAATCTAAAAGGATCTCTTGAGATCATGTAGTCCAAGCCTTCTGCTCAAGCACAGTCAGCTGCACTAAGGTGCAAAGGAACTACATTTAGTGAAGTTTTGAGCATCTTGATGGATATTGAGACTTCTCATGTCACTGCAGTCCTGATCTCAAAAACTCAACAGTGAGCTTTAGCAACCTATTACCATCTGGTTATATATTAGAGATAACCACTAAAAAAATCATCTAACACACCCAAATGCACAAATTGTGAACTAATTTACCTTAATCACTGAGCAGCACTCTGCTACTGCCTTTTTAAGCTAAAATATAAAAGTACTGAGCTAACAAATTATTTGTATGCTCATCCATACATACTATATTTCCACAAATCTATTTGTAGGGCTTGGCCTTCATGGAACACTTGTATTTATTTACTTTTTATTAATTTTTAGATTATTTACAGTTTTAGCTATACTGGAATGGCAAACTTTTGGGCAACCTATTAATTAATGAGCCAAATAATTGGGGGGGTCTATTTTTAAATTGTAAGGCCTGAATGCTTCACAATTGATTCTGCAATATTGTCACTGACCCACTGCCCAACACAGGCCATTTACTTCCTGTCCATCATATGTTATTTATTCCAAAGATGGTACACAATGCTTCCCCATCTCTGTAAAACATTTATGGAGATACGAGGGAAGTGTACTATGTGTGTAGAGTATTACCAAAACTGATGAAACTGGCAAAGTAACTCTTCTGCAGCAAGAATGCCTTGGAACTAATGAGTCATACATCCTGAAGTCAAACATCTTGCCTACCTTGTCTGGTATACTCATCTGCTTCTCTGTGGACCAAATCTTTTACCCGGTTTCCATACAGCAACCTAGAGGAATCATGATCAAAAGCTTTCAAGGTTTCACTGGAGCTGTAAGACTTCTGAGTAGGCACTCTGCATTCCTCATTTTCTGCAGAAGAATTTGTATAGCGACGTTCCTTGTCCCGTCGGCTCTTTGTTAGGGAGCAATAAGGCCTACGTTCCTTCACATCCATACTTCATTCCTTCTCTGCGCACATCAGTCCAGCTTATTTGGAAGTCTTCTCTACATTCAGCTTACATTCACCTATAATAAAATTAGAAAGACAACCACTGATATGTTACAATGATCTCTAATTGCTGCAATTGATCCCTAACTGCCTGGAACAGAAAGAAAGATCTGCTCAGCAATGGGTTTCAGAAGCACTTCTGTATGACTTGCCAAAGTTCCATGCATGAGCTACCCAGATCTAAAACATTAGCAAAAAAATTCTTGTGAAAAACATCAACACAATATGACTCATTTTTATACAACAGGTTAAAAGATCAAAAGCAGAGAGTGATTGCAGCAGAAAATAGTAGTTTTTCATCTTCAGGAATATGTTAGTTCCCTAAGGTCTATCTGTAGTTAAGCTGTTTTTTTCTTTTTCTGAGAAACCAACATGCTTCAATAGTAAATACATCTTTCTTCTGCTTCTTGGAAACTTGTGGTTTTAATTTTTGGGGTTTTATACCTTTTTGTATACTTTTAGGCTTCTATAATTTTTATTGTAATTTCTATTCTAAGAAAATCATTCTCATCAGAGAACATGTACACATAATTTCACTGCAAGCTACATAAAGAACAGAGGTGATGTGCAGAAAGGTTTATCCAAGCCAGTATATTTTATGTAAGCTGTGCTAGAAGGCAAGAAAACATTTGATTTGTAAATGACAGTCAGCAATAGTTTTTTTCCACCTCAAGTTTTTATGGAATATTACAGTAAGAATAACATTTCTATTACTATTTATTTTGCTATAATATTTTATTCACATATTTTTCAAAACAAGACTCCTCAGTTTTCAAAACAAGATGTCTCAGTTTCATTTCTACTCTCAACCAAAATATCTACATTTCTGACAGAAAGAAAGCTTGGAAATTTTGCTTTTGTTTTTTAAAGAAAAGTGCTAAAATAAAGTTAAGAATATAATTTTTATCTTTAAACATCTGAGAAAGCATAAGCATATCACACAGCAACACATCACAAAGCAACAGCAAACTCCATTTGCACTCTTTTCAGCAAAAATAAGGTTGCTTTATAACTCTTCACTTATTTAAACACTTAATGTCAAACTAATTAGTCACTCTTTAAAATGTTTCTAGAGAGTATTTACTTTACTACAGAGCCATAATTCAAGTTTGTGAACAAGAGCCAGTCCTTTATCATTTTGTTTCACAATTTTCCAAAAAGTTTTTTGCATTTCTTGGCCTCTGTGAAGCTCAGTTTAGACTCAAGGATAAAGCTCCACAGCCTTCCATTTAAGAAAACAATCTTCTACTTTTATACTTCCAAATTTTAAGTGGTTAACTGAAATTTTTTACATGATTTAAAAAAAAAGTTTTTAAAACACAACAGTTTATTAAATTTATGACTGTTTACATGCCCAGGTAGCACACCTTTCTAGCTTATATGAAACACTCAGATTTTATAACATTTGACTTACTAATAAATGCAAGTCCTTTCCAGGAAAAATCAGTTTACTAGACATATTATAAACTCTGGGTTTTATTAATACTAAAGTGAATTGTGATTTTTAAACATAATTATTAAAAAGTACATATGGGAATTCTTTAGTGGTGTATAAAGCCTATCTCCCCTTTCATCTAAGCATGTCAAGACTTTAAAGGGCCACTAATTCCTAGTGTCTCTCAACTGCACCATGGGAAAACTGACACGCACTATCCACCATCAAAGAAGAAATAATTCTTATTTCTATCCAAGTTTCCAAAATCCTCTGTAATGTCAAAAAAAAAAACCCAAAACCAAAAAAAAGCCAAAACAACAAGAACAAAAAAGCACAACAAAAGCCAAACCAACAACCCAAACTCTTACTTGCACAATACCAAGCTAAAATCCTCAAAGATTTAATCTATGCTGTAGCATGAAGAAGTACTGATCTGCTTCCCACGGAAGTCAATGAATTCAATAAAACTTCAAAAAGCATTTCTCTGGATTATCTATTGCCTCTCTAGGCAAAGAATGAAAAGGTTAAAAAAATGCAAGCTGTTTAACAGCACCGCTTTATGGAGACACTTCAGCAGTGATTATCCTGCCAGAATAATGAGGACTACTGGATTATTTGTGGGCAGTTTTGAAAAAAAAACTAAAGTAACAACAAAACAAACCTTTTAGGTTTTAAGAATGTGGTCTTTTTGAATCTAGCATTATACAAATCACCTGTTTATTTTCAGCAGCCTTTAACTCAAAAAAAATTAATAGTATCTCTCAGCAAATCTTAGGAAACAACATCATCAGGCTTGTGTCTTTGAATTTATTTAATCAGTGAATTAATACACATATTTAAAAGAAGACAGAATAAAAGCTTTCTTAAAGATGTGTCCATAAATAAATGTTCTTTACTGAGATTCGACAACAAGCAGAAAGGGAGAACACAAATACATTTGCAGAACACAGAAATGAATATCAGAATTAATGTTTAAGTAGGGTAAGTCAGCAGTGACAAAAGGAGACTTGCAGATGGCTTTACTAGATCTTTACTTGTCCTATTATGCATCACCCCTTCTTTTTCCCTAGAAAACAATTCTCACACCCAAATGAGAGAAGTATTTTCAATTATTGAGAAAATTATTTTAATGAAAAACCAAACTGTTGTTTACTACATCTACTCAGCTCCTTTCTTTGAAAGATCACTACTAAAATACTAACAAGATTTCCATTCAAATCTTCACAGATTTAAATGAACCACTGCTGCACAAATTTCATCATACTTCCTTTTTTTCTTTTCTTCTGTTTCATATAACATTAAAGTTGCATCTCAGGGTCTTGGCGAGGATAGCCAAATGCACAGCAACTAATTTATAAAATGAGATTAAAATCTTAAACCAAAGAGAATGAAATTTATTTTGTGATGTATCATAAAACACTTGCCTTCATCTGCAAGGAATTTTTGCCCATATGTCAATATTTATGGTCTATCAGGTTACTTCACCCCAACTAAATGAAGTAATTTTCATAGAGCAATATTTACAGAGCTATTGAACTACTAACACACTCACAAAAGGATGTCAGTTCAGCCGTGCTGTAGACTGCTGCGTGCGTTATATTGCAATGCTAATGTCAAACAGCCGGCATGAACTGCAGAAAATAATAAAAAAAATTTTCATTGGTGCATTCCACTACTTCAAGCTTCTGTTTAATATTTTTGAAAGTATAAATACTGACTATGCTCATCTGTGTCACTGGGCATTGGGGTCTCCCATGACCTCTTCAGTGATCTCTCCAGTGCTGGGGGCTCCTGGCTGAATTTCACAGGGGGGTGTTCACTGATCACATGGCTGACATGTCAGCTCTCATACAGTCATGCTCAGCCCAGCTCTCTACACGGCTTAGCTGACTGCAGACTCAGAATCTACTTTTCCAGTCTCACTCCAAATTTTAAAAACAACTTGAAACCAAGAGATGCCCACTTTAAAATTAACACCTAAATATTTCTTTCAACTTAACTTAGAAGGAAAGAAGGAGAAGCAGAGAAATAATTCTTGTTGTGAAAAGGTCATTGGGATCAAAGAGTTCATTCCCTTATGTGTCAGGCTACATTGTAGACCTCTGGCATCATTATTAACCCCTTTAGCACAACATTTATTACCAAGTTGATAAGTTATGTGCAATTAATAATTAAAACAAATAAACAATCAAAATTTCTTCTTTTACTTTAAGTGTTGTAGAGACACCAAGTGTAAACACTAAAACAGAGCACAAGGCATATTCACACATGAGTGTCAAAGCTACCACAGGAGCTTCAATGACTGATGTCTCACACACAAAGTTGACTGATGTCTTACACTGCATTTAAAACTTACCAGGAAAGACTTTCATCAGTTTCTCTTATTGCAACATGAAATAAAGTCAATGTAGTGGAAAAAAAACTAAAACCACCAAATAAATCACAGTTACTTAACTTTTTCAATAAAAACCACTTGATACTTAAATTCTACATTGCAACACAGAAAAGTACTACAGACATTTTTTAATTGGTAAGATGCAAAAAGGCAAAGTGTTATTCAAAAGACCCGGGTACAACTTTAGCATGCCTGCAGGCATTTAAAATGTTCTGGAAAATTATTGCATTTCATTCAACACCTTGAACTCTGAGCTCTCAAAGGGTTGTTGCAGTTTGGCAGCAGGATGGCAATCATGCCTAAGGTACACAGTGCTCTCTCCCCACCTCTCACTTGAAGAAACTTCTCCCAGCATTAAACATGATTCAATGAACATCAATGTGCCTGTGATTCTAATATACCTCTGTATTTTATGTCCTTTGATATCTAAAGATCTACAGAAGCATGAAATAATAAACAGGTAAGAAATAAAACATGTTTGGTGCCAAAATGACAAGATAATTGAATAGAAAAGATGATGTCACTCTTTGGGTTGATTTATGGATCTACTATAGTCCCTTTCAACATCTATAACCATTTTAGACATCTCCAAACATACAAAGCAAAACTGGAATTAGTTCTAAGAATAATGAGAGTCATTAATATATACAGAGCTGGAATAAAAAATGTTCAGAAATGGAAAGATAAAATTTGTACATTTCTCTGTTCCAGGGGTACAGTAAGACAGTTTGAAATAAAAGGAAGCACAAAGGAAATCTCTCCTCCTCAGTCTCAAGGGGAAGCAGCAGCAAGGAAAGCAGCATGCTGTTGGAGCAGAGCCCTTCTTCCCTCCCAAGGCCAGCAAAACTGAGACAGGGAAGGAACTTACATATTACATATCACAAACTTCCCTCCCAACATCTAAATCTAAAAACTTAGGCATTCCAAAGAATCATAGTATTCCTAGCTGCATAAACCTACATTACTATTGAATTATTGTTGTTTTTCTTATTACCATTATTACAAAGAATCATTGATCCTTCCACATCGACTCCTAGGTGAAAGCACAATCTGAACACTTAGATGGGGACCAAATCTGCTTTCATGATTCTAGATAAACACAAGCAGTACAAGAACCCTGAGATTTCTAGGAGAAGAAGCAGGCTTGAACTTCTGTCTTGAGTAAGAGCAGAGGATTTTACAGGCTGTGAGCTAAGACAGTGCCTATTCTCAGTGTTGACAACAGCTGCTGAAAATAGCATCTAAGTAGTGCTGTTCGATAGATACATGTCTGCAAGTGCCATTATTTTTATTTAATAATAATAATTTCCTTTCTATCTGTAATTGTTGACCAGGTAAAACTAATGTAAATATTGCAGTAGTTACAAATTGCACCAGGTATAATATTTAACAGCCTCTTAATAGCAGAAGAACAAAGCAAAATTAAACTGATACATGTTAACAAGTAGATTAAAAAGCTTAGGTAAATATGCAAAAATTAAGAAAATCTTCTGTCCACAAAAAAAAACTTCACAATTCGCACAACTAATCACCCATAAAACCTATTACAAACAAATACTAAGAAAAACTCAAAAAGCATAAAAGAGTGATGAAATTTCCACTCCAATGGCTGATAAAGTGAGATATGTCAGAAATCAACTGAGCTGGAAAAATGACACTTTGAAGAGGTGCTTAGGATGATCTGTAGCCATGGTGTGCCATTAGTCAAACTGATGACTCTTAATACATGGACATTTCAGGTCATCATATCTAGAAACTCACTTCTTAATATAAAAAGTCTGTCTTCCAGCGTAGAAATTAGAGGGAATACATCCCAAGCCAGCCTTCCTAAGGGGGAGTGAGAAACAGATGGCTTTTCAGACAGCTCACATACTAAAATTTAGAAGAAGCCTCCTTAACTCATTAACTAATCTTTTATTTTAGAATCAAATTAAATCAAACAAACAAAAAATCCCAGCAAAAAAACCCTAACAAAAACACACATGCAAAATAAGTGTAATTAGTCAAGTAAAAATTATTTTGCATTTTTCTGCATCAGGGGAACAGAAGACTTATATCCACCATCACAACAGGATGTAATGTCAATATAAAAGATACTTTAGATAGTTTATCTAAAAATCTTAACTACATTAGAGACAGAATAAACAATAAATAAATGTTCAGTACAGAAGTTTCTTGCAATAAGAGTCAGGAAAATCAGCCAGATAAACTCTGCAGCATCCTGGTCAGTCACAGAGACTGACGTTTGTACAGCAATATTGGCGCCATTACTTAAAATTGAAATCCTTGGGAGTTGAGGGAAAGAGGGAAAGAACACCTCATGCTTTCCCTCACATGGGCAGAAAGATGTAATGTAATGATGGAACCAAGGGAGCACTTCTCAGGATTGCATTTTCTTGGGAGGGTATGAGGACCATACAGCAGCAGTTGAGATGGAGCTACAGCTATTTCTGCATGCCAGAAGCCCCTCCACAGCAAGGCTACAAACCTTAACACAAAACTGAAAATAACCCCAACCTGGCCACACAGATGCAGCCTGGGGCTGTGCTGGTTATTCAGTCACCAAGCAGGCTCTGCAGAAAACCCATAGCCTGCAAGGAGGGAGGGCTGAGACATTGAACCAGCTGGAACAGACTCTTCAGAGGAGCACGGTACAGGGTTACACTGACAGTTTCTGTTCCTCCTTTAGGAGAATGGTTTGCAGGAGCTGTCATGAACCCTGATTTTGAGCAGAAGCATCTACCTCTAATTTGGAGAATTCATATAAAAAGTGTTTTATCTCAAAGGGCTGAAAAAGCTAAGTGAGAAAGGGAACATGAAGATCAAAAGAGTATAATAATATGGTGTGCTCCTTTAGTAAAAAGAAGGGTGAGAATATGTGATGAAAAGACAGAGGGAAAGGAAGTCAACAGAGCAGAAATGCTGCAGTATGAAGAAAAAATTAATAGCAAAACAATCTCAGGACATAATGTGGAGAGAGAAGCACTCAGTAGCACTCATTATGGCACCACTGGGGAAGACAAGAGACACAGCAAACCTAGCAAGAGAAAATAATGTAAGAGAAAAAATAAGTGGAGAAAGAGAACAAAGCAAACTTAAGAAGGGAAGAACTTTGTGACTCATTTACTTCAGCACAAAGTAATAAACTTGTAGAGTCAGCACTGGGCAATTCATTACTCAGCAGCAACTAAAAAGGCCCAAGTACTTCCCTCTACTCCTTTAAACTTGAAATTCATCCTTTATGCCATCATCTCCTTCCCTTCTCATCTTTTGCACACTCTTTTCCCATCACTGTGTTTTTACTCAACCTATCTAAATGGTATCCTAATGTACGCAAGTATAATTCCTTCTTGAATCACGTCTCCCAAATCTTCTTTTGCACATGCTCAGAGCTCTTCCACAGAGTCCTATTTTGTTGTGGAACAAATCTACAGCAATTCTAGGGATTTTTTAAATTAAAGTAAGTGGGATGGAGAATTTGAGAAGAACAACATATAACAAACCATGAACAGCAGCAAAGGTGCTACAAGTCTCCAAGCAGGGAGCACAGCATAGTCATTTCTGCACTTCTGTTTGGAGAACAAAGCTATCAGTATGTCAGCTTCACTATCCGAACAGGCTGTCCATCATTCAAGTCCCCCTTCAACAACTCAGAGTTAATTTCAAACAATTTGACAGTAGTGAGGTTTCAAAAACAACACACCTCTCAAGTCACTATAAGGGAAATGAAGTATATTACATGTGACATGCAAGAGCTGGGCATACAGTCACAAGGCTGAGCTGAAAATATTACTGTGAAGGTGTCTGGAAATGAAAGGAGGACCTGAGGAAACTGTAACAAGGATGTCATTGAGGACACGCGGGAGAGGGAAGAAAAAATATAGTTAAGTGCAGTTGCTGAAGCTACTGCTGTGGTTGCATGACATAGGATACGATACACATGCAGCATCAGCTGAGGTTTCCAAGTACAGCTTCTCATAGTGAAAACTGAAATTCCACATGAACAGGAGACATTCATAAGATTTTTCCTTACGATATGGCAGGTAACCAGATTTTTAAGTCCCAGTGTCATTATGATGAGGATACTCTTGTAGCCTGGTAACCTGGAGAATTACTTAGTGACTCATCTCTATGAAGAATGACTAGTAAGATTTTCAAGGCATACTGACAATTGTTTTAATGCTCAAGAACTCTGTTTTCTTCAAAATTATCCCCTTGCCCCTCTGACTTTCTCAAATAGCAACAAATCAAAACCACACAGAAACAAACAAGAAAATTCCCAAACATAATGAAAAATTCCCACAGAAACAAGTACTCTACATTCATATTGTCACAACATTCACTTACTACTCCTAATGCAGTAGTGTAAAAAATTATTTACAATTGCTGCCATAAGATGCAGAAAAGCACTGTTTAACTTGATTATGTTCACGTTAGCAATGCCTACTACTGTATTTAACTATCCCATCTATTCAGATGGTATCAGCTGTCATGTGTTCCTCTATACTCCCCAGGTTCCTGCTTCCCTCTCTGCACAAGCTGTGTCCTCTTGTCACAACCTCTAATTCTCTCTTCTTTAGCACAATCCAACATCAGCAGACAGTAAAGGCTGGAGGTTGTTTGCCCTGCTGGATCTCTTCCTTTCTGTAATCCCTGTTCTAACTCTCTTTCAAAGCATCCCTTTCATTGCATCAGATTTTTACCCTTACCTTAAAGGTCAGACAAAAACTTTTTGTCCTGTAATCACCCCATTCCACTCTTACCTCCCAGATTTTGTGTCCAGTTTCAACAGAACTAAGACTTTGATTAGGGCAAACAAAAGAATAATGCATTTTTAAAATAAGTTCTTTGGCTAGCTATGTGAGACAAAAAATTTCCCACAGTAATTAGCAATTGTGTTCAAAGGACCACAGTGCTCTCTGGAAGTGTCCACACAACCTACTCTAACATGACCCTACCTGACTGCCAACCAAGATCCTCTCTCATAACTACTTAAAGAACAATTAACCCTTAGTAATGCAAAACCTCCTTCAGGAAGCTGGGGAACTAGGACAAAGGACTACCTCCTGCTGCCCTTCTCTCACCCTGGTGAGGTATCTGTAAGGCACCTGGCTGTGCTTCCACATCCTGCCAAATTTCAGCTGTGGAGATGAAGCTGACCTGCTGCTGAAGAGCCCAGTGACAGCACCTGCACTCACATGTCACAGAACCAAGTCTCAACTTTAAAATATGCTTCACTGCCAAATGATTCCAGTTTTGCAAAACAAGCACAAGCTTCTACAGGAAGTACTGAGCACCTGCATATTATGCTTTTGGAGGAAGTTGCTTCTTTAAATCCTTTAAATTACCACTTCATGTAATACTCAGAACTTCTCAGTACACACATTGATTAAAAATCCTTCTAATTAAAGTAACAATTTACTTCAGCAGCAGATATGAAGGTGACGTTTAAAGAATGGGCCATGTCTATCGTTAACAACATAAATGAAAATTTAGTCTACAAACACATGGACAATTAACTGTAACTGAAAAATGAAAATATTACTCAATTAACAACCAAATCCTTTTAGATCCAATAGGAGTCTGTAGAGCAGTTCCATAGCTTAGTCACACCAGAACTAAGCAATATGCAATTGTATCTCTTATCAAGAAAGTTTAGCGAGCAGAGGTTCAAGACAAAGCCAGGAATACTGGAGGCTTCCATTCATTTACAGGACACAGAAGGCACAAGCAGAAGAAGGAAGAGAATCTTTCCTACAAGGACAGTCAAGATGCCACAGACAAGTCCTTATTGACTACATGGGTGGATGAGCAGGTAATTTAATTTGTATCCTGTTTCAAATATTTCTAATTCCTTTTCAATATGAAACATAAAGTGGAACATCCATTTTTTTAATGGTCTTATACTTAAAATGAAACTATTTGTGATTTTCTTATTCTATATTTAAGGACAATAACAGCAGTTCCAGTATAGGTACTTCCAAGCATTAACTTTTTGTTGAATTGTCTAGATACTTGAGATAATTCTATGGGAATAAAAAGAGGGCATGAGATGCATGAGAAGATAGAGTCTAGAAACTGTCTTGATCTACACAATGCAGTTGAGGGGCTTACGTCCCTCCTAAACTGAAGAACTCTAGAAAAGTAAGAAGGAAATCCAAGGTGAAGTTCTTAAACTACATTAGCTATGTTCAGAAGAATTCAGAAAACTTTTAGAATTGATCCTGAGGGGTGGTCCAGGACTGAAGAAATGCAGGCATTAGAAAAAGAAGGAAACCCCTTACATTTGCACCTGAACTTGGTGGCATCAAAGTTTTGTCTCTGTATTTGCACAGCTCAAGAACATGCTTAAAAATGCAGTACTTAGAGATCTGATCTGTTCTATAAAATTCTGGCAGCAGAATTGAATTTACTAGAAGTCATAGCTTAAGCTAGCAAAATCTATTGTGCAGATGCAGCGATGCTGACAGAAGAGTGCACTTTTAAAACCACTGATGTAGATAAGCTCTGAGACTGGAGCCTTTCTGATTAATATCATAGGCTCTTAACGCACCCAGGTGAAAGGATGAGCACACCCAGCAGGGTGAATGAAGGGGTTCAGACTGCTCAGCTATCATTTCTGGACATACTCATCTTCCGGGGAGGGCTCATTCAGCTGGGAACAATGAATGTGCTACTCCACACCTTCGATTCATACCCAGACTGCCTGGTAGTGCTGCACTGAGCTGCCACATAGGGTTAGCAATACAATTTTTGTGTTGAAGTTAATTGAGGCTTCCAAGAAGCAACCTTCAGAAAGAAAAAGATTTAACAGGTGTTCTTTGCTAGGTACTGGGAGAGTTTATCTTTCATATGGAGGAACATGAGACATAAAGGAAATCTTAATATTCCTTCTTGTCATTTGGGGTGTCCAAATAACTGAATAGAAGTATATGTAATCAGAGAATTCTTAAATACATTCAGCAAGCAGTGCAAACAAAACCCAGAAAAAAGACCACAGCTGTAGCTGAGAAAGACAGACTTGTACAGAAAGTTTGAAATATGCTCATGGAGACTACAGCAAAGAAGGTAAAAGAGAGATTGGAAAGTTAAGAGACATTTTATAGCTCTGTGGAATGACTAGACATACACCATCAGATCTTATCCCATTTGCAGCTCATAATGCTTAAAAATGTTAATTGAACATTACAAAGCTAGTGAAATGTGTATTTATATGCGTACATATAAAAATAGCTGTTTTATATATATATATGAATAAAACCACCAATGAAAGACATGCTATGGGGAAAGTATTGCTAGTAGTATTCTTGTCCGAAATCTAAAACAACAAAACCACTATATGTAGCTAACCTAAGTCAAGACAGCTTGGGAAATAAGTGTATGTACCTAATCTAACTCCCCTTTGCTTTCAGCAGCTTCATATTCCAAAACGCCAAAATGCTGATAAATTGTCTCTTCACAAACTTATGGTAAAAGTGACCAAACCAAGACCACCAGGGAGTATTGGAGAGACAAAGCAGGAATGTTCTTATACCTATGTAAGTTAAGTTTTTCAGTAGTCTCTCTTCTATCTCCCCTGAAGAATAACAGGAGATCCTCCCCATCAAAAAAATAATGTGTATAAGTTTTTAAATTTAGGTTCCGAAGCCATTAGTAAAATGTGCAAAATACCATTGAGGAGAAAAATTCTATGTTGGTTTTGGACTTTGAAGCTAGAAAAACATAAAATTAATTGCTTCAAAATTCCTTTTATCTATTTAGTCAACTAAAATAAAATTTATTATGGAAGCAAACCCAGCATCACTAAAAATACTGAAATGTTGATAATTATGTATTGCTCTGTATTTCCTTACCTGTTATTCCCTCAGGGCTATGTTCCTCTGTACCTAACGGAGAAATTAGAAGCTTTTGGCAAGGGTGCTAGATTTATCAGGGGCTGCTGCCTGATTTCAGAGAAACACTGTATATCAGCAAGTCAAAAACATTGCTGTGACTCTGAATCTTCCATCTCCTATTTAAAGCATTTATTTACCTTTCACAAAAACATGGCATGAACAGCAAAACCATTACAGGCTGGTATATGACTCTGATTTAAGAGCACTCACTGTCCTGCAGAATTATGAAATTAGAGATCATGCCACAGTGATTCAGTAACAGCTAGAATATATGAAACTAATGAGGTAATACCTTACCTTACCTCACCAGGATATCAGTCCTGAACACTTGCACAGACCAGTTCAGTCGGTGCCATGCTTGAGACAGGACACAATACAGTTTCCTTAGAAAGCGGTCTGTCAGTCTCAATTTCTGAATTCAACTGAATTTCTGAATGCCTTATCCATAAATCATGAAGCAGGTTGGCTTCGTCAAACAAGACATAGTTCAGAGTCACAAAGTACCATTTGCCAGAATCCTGGTGATAAAATTCTAGAATCTGGGTCTTCATGCAACCATAGGAAAAAAAAATACTTGTGAGGCTTTTGAGGGAGTCTATGTTCTCCCTATGGACTAAAGATGAGACAAACTGGATTTGGCAAATGCTTAAAAGAAATTCAGTTTAAAACTTATTTAAAATAAAAGAAATAAAATAAACAAGAAAAACTGTTATTTTAAAGAGCAAAATGAGGAACAATAGTTACTGTAATAGCTATCCCTTCCCTCCTCTCCCCTTTGGAAATGTTCTCATTCAAACACTCATCCAAAATGATGCCCTGGATCTTGGCACTCTGCAGCCTCATGGGCCTGAGCTCCCAATGGATAATCTCACCCCTCTCTTGCTGAAGCTGGGTCTTGGTGCAGCACACAGGGTGGTTCTGAGGCTGGGGGAACAACAAGGAAGGATCTGATAGGGTTTGGAGAAAATGGGCAGTACAGCATTAGCTTATTCTATCTTCTTTGCTTTAGCATTAAAAAAAGGACCTTTTTAGCCAGATTTTATTAAGTTTCTGACCTACAGCTATGACTTCAGTCAGTCTGTTTTGAGTGCATTTGGTAGTGTTGACCGACACAGTTCTCTCAGACAGAAAATACAAGACAGATGCTCATGATTTCAGAAAGCTTTAATCTAATTTTATTTCTATATATGAAGTAGAATAATAAATAGGATTCTTGTCAATGCTGGTGAAAGGCCAGAGGCTTTGCACAGACTGGACAGCACAAGGTCTCAAGAGCTGTCTGGGCTCGTCTTCACCTGTCTGGTTTTAACAGTTGCCAGGTGCTTGAGCCATTATTGCCTGGCCTGACCCCAAAAACACGGAGGGAACGTCTGCCACCCTGTAGAAATAGTCACTGGGTAACAGGAAGAGCCCTTTCCGTCACCTGAGGCTGGGGAAGGCTTTGAAGCAAACCTTAAAACCCAGACTGGGGCCTGATGCAAATAAAGCAGGCTACAAAAAAGCCTATAAAAACAGCCCTAAGTGGACAGTGGACCAACATCAAGATGCCAGACCCACTGTGAACACCATGCTCTCTGCAGTGAAAGGCACAGAATGCCAGTGACTTCATGGAATCACCTCCCCACCTGTAGTTTTATTTCCACCCTCACGATCCAGAGGAACAAAAATTGCAGGAACTTGGAAGTTCTGTTTAACACTCTTAAGTGTATTATTATAGATACTTGTATGTTTTTATACATTCTATGGAATGTAACAATGTTAAAATATTAACTGGACCACTAGGAAAGTCTCGGTTCATTATCTATAGCATGTGCCTTTCAAGTTAGGAAGATTCAGAATGAATCTACAAAGCACACTTTCCATCCGCAAGGAGCAGTTTTTAAAAGCAAAGAGAGAACTGTAAAAGCTTTCGAAGATTTTTAAAAACTTGGTTTCCTGAGAAGTGTAGACATTAACTTTCCAGTCCCTTTGCACTGCTTTTCCCCTACTTTTTCCATATGCAACACCTTTGTCTTTAGTATCTTGCAGTAGAGAGTAACAGTGAGAATGGATGCAGCCACACAAGCTCTCATTTGGGCAATAGCATCTGACTGATGAGAGATGTGTAACAGGACTCTAATGACATGCTAAATCATGGCATAATAATTACACACTGCATCCAAGTTCCTACTTTCCAGTTTTATAATGATAAGCATCAATATTACAGAATTCAAAAAGGAGAAGAAACTTTAGAGAATATGTTACTAAATTTGACCTGTTGAAACAAAAAAATTTTAAAGACTATCATTAGAAGCTAACAATTTTGAGGAAAACATAAACAAGCTGCATTTTAGGTAGGCGAAGCTATTCATGACATCAAGAAAAGCATTACCTTCCACTGCGTATCAGTTATAACGAAGACAATCTTACTATCTTTGTTTCAAGTTCATTTTGCTATTATGGATATTAATTCATTTGTTTAGATAAATGGATAATTCGTATATCTAGTAATTACATTATGGGTCAAAAGGCCTGCTTTATTACTAATACTAATCAAGTCATTGGGATTACTCACTGAAACAGCAAACCCTTATCACGGACGTTCTTTGTTCCATTACTGCGTAAGAGCTGTGATTAATATTAACCTTTATTTCAACACTGATCCTTACAAAATTCAGAAGAAACTATTCTCTTTCTCGATTCTTTTGAAGAAAATGCTGTTTCTCCCACAGATCTTAAATACCCAAATTCCCAGAGACTGTTTTGTGAAATGAATCCTTTGATGAGCTTCAGAATAAGGCATTTTAACAAAATACTCAACCCTGTCTTGATAGTCTGCTGCTGCCACCGTTGCTGACGATTATAAGCTTCAGTACTGTGAATAATTCAGAAACTCATCTGTTCCATTCAGTGTAAAGACAATGTTGAGAGAAAAAGGCCACTTTTTTCCCTCTTCCAACCACTGACTTATGTATCCCAGCACTGGTCTGATCGCATGATACACCTAGAGTTTGACATGCATCCCCTGACAGCTTCTTAGCAGCAGTTAGTCTGTTTAGCTTAGACTCCAGAAATAATAGGAGCACAAAGGACAGACAAGTTTCTGCAGTTACACACACACTAGCTGCACTCACGTTTGCAGTGGCTCCTTCAGATACTCCATGTACAGTGAGCCTAATGCCTAATTATAAAATAGACAGATGCCAGCAAATGTATTGTAACCGGGCAATCTGGTACTGATGCACAGAAGCAGTGGTACTTGATAAACATTTCTTAAACAAAAACATGAGCAGTATAATCACCTGTTTCCCAAAGACTAATGATTGAAAACACACTGCTCCAAGCCTTTGTTGAAACACCTTTAAATTCAGTTCTACTTCCTTTTAAATCTTGTAATTAACAAGGACATGGAAGGCTGTCAATATATACACATACAACATGCAGTTTTACTTGAAAACAGTATCTGTCTGAGCAAGACAGACTCATGCAACATAGTATTTAAGCGATTAAGCACTGTTTATTTGAAACTTCTCCTCCCTTCACATAAATAACCTTTTTATTTTCCCAAGTTTACTTTAAATACATAAGCAAAGCATTTGTGTTATAGTGAATATTTCATCTTTCAAAGAAGACAAGTTAAAACTCTGACATGGTACTGAATGCATCCACATGCACTGACCCACAAGTTTCTATTTAACCATGAGAAATGCTACAGTATCCTTTGACCCTAAGCATTTTTACCCATCTCTTTCATTCTTTTCTTCCTTTGGCTGAAATCAACTCAATTGTCAAGGAAGATGACCACCTAAATGCAAAGGAAAGGTTATGACACTCCTTGAATAAAAGGTAAAATCTATAAAAACCCCCAACAAACAAAAAACTAACCCACTCCCTAAATCCTTAGTGTTCAAATAAGGTCTAGCAGGTCATGGTTTGTTACCTGGCATCTTTCCCCCGTTTCCTTCTTCCTCACCAAATAACTTTAGATACATCCCAATGTCAAATTTGGTCTCCCGGTTTTGCTGAAGGATTTTTCAATGTGTTGATCAATGAATTCCTCTCTCAGGCTTCAGCAGAAAGAAGAGCAGCACTCTACTCTGAGGAAAGCAACCTTTGTCCCAAGTGTCCTTCTCTCAGAACCACCTCCCCAAATAAGGCTAAAAATTATAAATTCCAAAAAAAATTAAAAACAACAACAAACAAAAAAGCAAACAAACTCTCCTGTGTTTGAACTTACTTATGAATTTTGTTTTAATGCTTTCTTGAGAGAAAATACCACAAATAGGTATATATCATTCTGACAGCAAGACAAAGCCTCTGTTTCAAATTTAAAAGCTCCCTATCTCAAGTCTATCGAGACTATCACAAGCATGCCAAAGAGTCAAAAATGGTTATAAACTTCCCACCTTAAAAATGCTGCCTGTCAGCTATCTCCCACTGCAAACATCCTGTGCAAAACTAAGTAATCCAGACAGTCGTAAAGCAATTCTTGATCATTTTTACGGCCATCTCAGCATCTCTCAAAAAAAAAAATTACATTACTACCACGTGAAGTTTTGGATTATGACAGGTACTAAAAGATTCTAATCAACATGCAAGCTCCTTTGCACAGGAGGAAAACAAGATATTCTTTTTTGTCTGCTAAAGAGAGCAATTCAAATACCTGTTTTGTTCTCTTGGTAGCATTTACATATCTACTTATTCTAAATGATACAGCAATTTTAAGAGAAGGATTTTTTTCCTTCAGACAGGCATCCTGCCTGAACATCCCACATACAGAGAAAATACTGGGGATTGTTAGGCTGCTCTTCTACCGATTAACAGAGCAGCTACTGCACTTGCAAATGGGAATCAGATGAACAGCTGTTCATGAAAGGCAGCTGCAGGCTCTCCTTAGCCACACGATCTACAGAATCATGGAGTCATTCAGGTTGGAGTAAACCTCTAAGATCATTGAGTCCAACAGTTAAGGTACTGTCAAGTCCACAATAAAAATGTGTCCCCAAGTGCCACATCTGCATTCTTTTAAATACCACCAGGGATGCTGACTCAACCACTTCCCTGAGCAGCTTCTTCCAGTTCTTGACAACCCTTTTGATGAAAAAAAATGTCCTAATAACCAATCTAAACACTCCCTCCACCCAGCACAGCTTAAAATTTGAGGCTATTGCTTCTCATCTTCAACACACTTCAGCAGCCTTAGAAGCCAGCCTGACTATTCAGGACAAAATACTTCCCCAAAGGCCACAACAGAATAAGGTGACCAACATACAGAAGATATATGTAGAAATTCATACCACACATTCAGCAAATTATTGCAGCTATTTAGCTTTTATGAACAAGAGACATAAAGAACATGATATAGAGCTCAATATAGACTATATTAAACTCATCATTAGGCAGAGTAACTCCTATTTACACTAAGACTTTTAACTAAGAAATTGAAATAACTCCCTTATTCCAGTGTTTTGTCTCAAGGCAGTAACAACCAATAACATCACTATGCTCTGTAAAATTGTTGGTGATTTTCCATGTTGGAAAGGAAGTCAAAAGTTTGGGTTTCTTAGACATCCGCTGGTGGAGAGTGAAGGAAACCTGAGCAGCAGAGCAAAAGAGGAAGTTAATTCAAATTAATTTATACCATTAGGTTTACCTGTCCAGTTCAGAGCCCTGTCCTTTGGGCTGCTGTGATGAACACAGATAAGTAGTGCTTAGTAACATGGATTTATTTTTTTTTTTGGCTGGAATTGCTTACCAGAAGTAATATTCAAGGCATACCATATTGAAAAGGAAGGCAAATAAAAATGGAGAGCTAAGGATTTATCTTCAGCTGTAAAGAAATACCAAGTGGTATAATGACTGCCATGTACAATACCTTTATCGTGTTATATGCTGCACAAGTATCAATGCAAATTATACTAAGAAAAAAAATAAAAATCAATCAAATATTTCTAAATTGTTGTTAAAACACAGCCAGAGCATACAACAGAAATATTCATGTAAGACTGTCAATTTTGATATATTTTTTACGTTTTTGTATTTAAGTTATTGCCTGAGTCCAAGAAACATCTAGGAAATATATACACAACTGTCTGTAACAAATCAAACCAATTAAAATATCTCAGTTTAAGGTTCATTCCTAAGTGTAGAAGCAACAAAACACAGATGAATGATGGAAAATACCTACATGAAAGATTTGTATTGTTACCAACTTTACAGTTTGTAAGCTCTGTGAATGTATTAGCAACATAAAGTCTTAAAAATATATTCGTATTTGTTACTTAAGAGATTCCCATTGCCTCCTCCTAACATGTTCATACTGTGAATTGTGTGCTAAAAACCAGAAGAATTTCCACAAATTAATTGCTCGCCTCTAAAATCATTAAACATTACTGGTAGCAGTAGAAAACACTGTTCATTAATTTTTATTGGCGGGCAAAGGAAGGAGGAAGAGGGCACTATAGTCCAGAGCCAGAGGAAAACAAGCATTAGAGGAAAAAAATGATAACAAATCTATTTTTTGGAGTGTGTACACAGCCATACACCACTGAACCCACTACCACTTACATATATACTTAATCTTGCTACTTTGAAGGGTCTAATGTCTGGAACAAAATTACACATACATTTTTCAAGGTCACACATGTGTGAGTCAGGCCATCACTGTAAAAAATTTGTTTTTCTTGTTGAATGATTTACATTCCAGTATTCCAATTTTAAGTAAGCTTTGACAACTCACCTTAGAGTGATTAGTCAGCATCTCAGAATTTGTGATGAGTATTTAAAAATCACCCTGTTTGAAACATACTCTGTAGGCTCTATAATTACGAAAGCTGTTTCTTTCGTAATTATCTCCCATAATAATTTACAATCCACATGCAACTATGTGTTGTTTACAAAAAAATTCTTGAACAGGATGGTAGGAAAATGTTGAACCCCTAGATTTTTGTATCTAGCTGCTCAGGTTCCTAAGGTGCTTCTCAAGAGTTTTCCAAACATACTTCTTCATGACAACAAAACAAACCTCGTAGAAAACAAAGATTAGGATTTATTGCAAATTTTTAATTTTTAAAATATCTATTATAAACTGCATAAAGAACACATAATAGCAAGCTTATTTAATGTAAAAAATACTTGTCAGTGAAGTTCCATTGGTGTGTAATGCATTGAGACCCATGTTTCAAACAGAGAGAGCAATCACAAATCACACCATTCACTAAAAGATGCAATGTGTAAAATATGACTTGAAGAACTCTCTTGGGAAATGTGAACTATTTAAATATATAGAAATTTACCTTTATGTGCCAGAAAAAGCCCTTCTCTTCCAGTCTTGGAATCTTTACCAATTTATATACTGTCTTCACTGATTTTTCTCACAGCAGAAGCTGGAGGAAGCAGCGTTTCCCCCCTTTCCTCTGTAGCAAGGTCAAGGAAAGCATAGGTCAAGGTTTGCTAGAAGCCAGAAGCCCCAAAGCCAAGCTCACAGAAAAGGGGCTATCAGCACTCTCCCTTCCTCTAGGCTCTTCTCACTCCATGTATTCTCCAGGTTTCACTACTAACTACTGAATTTAACTCAGGTAAATAGCACAAAGATTTCAGGCATACATTACAGATGCAGAACCCAATGGATTTGTTAAGAAGGTGGCTTATGTTTAAGGGTTGCTGAGTTTAGTATCCCTCACTACTTGCTACATAAAGCTTGTTCAGTTTACAAAAATGTATGCTTTCTCATTAGTGATCTCCAAACTTTCCCTTTCTCTTCAAGGCAAATGATCTGAATGAACCCATTTTGATCATATTCTGAGAGGATTAACACCATGGGTTATAGCTACCATGTGTCATCTTGCAGGGAGAAAAAGTAACTTTTAAGGTTTTCTATCAGCTTCTTGAAAATAAAGTTGAAGACCAGACCAGTCACCTGGTCCTGAGTATTCTGGGTAATTGGAAAAATTTAAAACTTTCTTCCTTCATTCAGAATCTTTTGCTCAGCAAAACAACAAATATTTTACAATGTTTATCTTGGAAGACCTTCTAAGATAATAATATTACCTTAGGAAAATCTACTTTCTCCTTACAACAACATTCCTTAAAAAAAAAAAATCACAAAAAGGAACAATAACATAATTGAAAGGAGGCACAGGAATTTTTTTCATGCCTAATTATCTTCTAACCCTTCCAAACTGAAAAGTATTTGAGAATATTAGGAAGTCTTAAGTATGTAAATACAATAAAGCACAAGCAAAAAGATCAACTAATGGGTAAATCTGAATTCATCCTATGGAAGGATTTTTATTTTTTTTTTCCATTGACTCAAAAATTTGATAATACTTGAGAATAATGTTCTGGAGACTTCTGCCAGACGGCTGCCTTAGAGACAAGATGTTCAGATCTTAGACTCCAAAGTAGCTCTGTAGCTCCTTGAATTACAATGATCAAATTCAGATTTTTAAAAGTAGCAGTAGTTGTCAAGAAATGCTAAAAGTACTGTTTGTTCATCCATACACACACACACACACACACACACACACACAAGAAATACATATAATACTCTGTTGATACAGTGGAGAATACTCAAACTTCTGGTTTGACACATTTTTACAGTCCTCTCTCTTCTAGATCTTTCAAATTTCTTGAACATTTTCTTATAGAAGTAAAATTAACATGACAAAGACATTTGATAAAGTTTCTTCAGAAATAGGCTCCAAAAATCTAAGTTGGCGTGGTGCAATGGGAGAAATATTCTCAGAGAGAAAGCAACAGACAAATGATAGCCAAATGGGGTACAAATAAATGTTTTCTCTATGGAGATTGGTCCCACAGAGTTATGCTGAGAAAACACCAACCTGAGACTGAAGATGTAATTATTCGCTGTCTCTTACAACTAAAGAAATTGCAATTTCTTCATACCTCTTCGCATTCGAGTACAGAAGGAAGCAGAATAACAAACCAGCTGAATGTTTGGCCTAACCACTACCTTTGTTCTTACACCTTTAAAGTAGCACAAGCTACAGCATTTCTTAATTCAAACTGCAAAAAACACTGCCAAACATGGTAGCCTTTTTCCTTTCTACCCAAGCCACACATTTGCAGTGTGTTATGAAGCAGCTGTACACCAGGATGAGAGAGAAAATTAGCTAATTGATTTTGCTGGGTTTGTCTTCCATGAGTTGACAGAAGCAGTGTATAAGGGGGGAAAAAAAAACCTGGTTTCACACCCTCACTCAGAATAAGGTTCTGTCCTGTGAAAAATTTCAAGATATGCAAGTAGCAAGCAGGTGGTTGGGAAAAAACAGTTAAAAATTAAAAATTTCTGAACTTTGACCTTTTCGTAAGGAGATTATAAATATATTTTTTGCAAGCTCCTCAACTCACACAGGTTCACAGTGGGTCACTGAGCGGAAGAGTTTCCCCATGCTGAATACCAGAGCTGGTGTGAGGAGTGAGGGAAATGGCACAGCTCAGGGAAAGGTCTCTTTTTGGTGGTGGACAAGTTATATAGTTTGGTTCCTTACACACCAGCATATATAAAAGAGAGAACATGGTTAAATATTCCATTAAAATTGTTCGTAATAGTCACAAACCACTAACTTTTCTGTATAAAGCCAAGAAAATTAATGAAGACTAGAATATAACTGAAGAAAATTTGAAAACCTATAGGTAAATGAAGACTATTCACCTGCAGAAAGTATTTTGTTTAGCTTGAAAAGCATATTTACCTAACACACAATGTTGCTGGTTTACAGTTGTGTATTGCTCATTATTTGAGACATACAGAATAAAAATAGGTATCCACTGAAAAAATATTTCCTTCCCCACACTTCCAAAGTAAAATCTACTGCTTGTAACCTCTTCATAATAGCTGACTCTTCAAATCTAATTTTTTGCTTCAAATATTTATCAAATCTTATGTTCACAGATACTGTTCTAAAGAAATCGCTTTCATATTAAACATTTTTATTTACAGCAACTTCTGTAAAGCAGAGAATTTTACAAGGAATATATTGATTCCAAGATAATAATAAATGGAAGCTGTGTTATCTACGTAGATTTTTCTCAGAAATAGGATCAAGTGATAAAGTAGTGTTGTGATTTGTAAAGGTCACTTCCTGGCAGATCAAATCAATCTTAATTTTGAGAATGGTGTAAGATTAAAAAAAAATTCAATTTCTGCGTGCTGGATTCTTATCAATACCTAGCTTGAAAGAGCCAATCATAACTGTAGCTCTAATTAAGATATTTTGATTAATTCACTGTATTAACTCCTGGTCCTAAGATAGAAAACTGCTGTGACCAGTCTGTTTGCAGCAAGGTTATCTTTCTACTCAGATATATTGTCTCCACATCTACCCTAGCTCCAGTATTTTTTCCAGTATTGTACTATTTTTACTACTAATAGAAAAACTGCACACATTAAAATAAAATTAAATAAAAAAATAAGCAATTAGAAAATCCTATTTGCATTTGGATTTAAACTATTTTACAGTATTCTGCAAAGTGCATCTTGAACTCAGAGAGAGAGTTTAAAAAACAAATCTTTAAGCTTAAAAGAAAAATTCAGTACAAGATAAAAAAGGACAGAGGACTGCTCTATCTCATTTGACCTGCCTAAATATGTTTCAAGGAGAAATCCCATTGAAATGGACAAACAAAAGTCTATGATTTAAGAGAAATATATGTATTCTGTCCCTTTGAAATTATTAATTATTAGATTTGGGGGCCAATTAGAATTTTACCAGCATGAAAAGTGTCAGTTCTAGTTTCTTAATTTCATGAATATTCAGAAGAACACACGTCTGAAGCAAAACTTACTCAGACATATCTATTTTGTATGAACAATCTAGCAAAATACTTGCATTACCACAGCCTTTAGGCAAAGGATGACTAGACAGACTAGGTGACAAACACTGCATATTTAATTTTTTTAATTTCCCCAAGCTTAATGATTACTTTAATAAAAGTATTTTGCTGTTCTTTGTTAATAAATATACTAGAAATATTACATACTAGAAATACTTCTACGTTTATAGTCCATATGAAGCTTGCTGAGAAGTCTGTCTGAGTCTCTTGCATGAAGACTTTTAAAGACTTTTTCAAAGAAAAACTAAAACTGCTTATGGGTATCTAATAGCATAACTGTGAAATACAAATACCATCCAAGAGCCTTTCCTTTTAAAAAAAGTTTTATGTCTTCCAGGAAAATATGTAATTTTTTTGTAAATCTAGTAATCAATAGCAACACAAAGTGCTTGGTAGTCATTGATCCTGGTCACAAGAAGGCAGCAAGAACACTAAGATTGCCGATATCCTTTTGTCCAGAGGTTTATTCCTCTTGCATACTTGCAGATCGCAGATGCCCAGGTGTGGATGCCAGCCACACATCAGCCACCAGCAGTATGTCACAGTCAGTTAGCACCTTTAACTTTGTGGAAGTGAAAAATATTGAGGTGTCTTTAGCCAAGAACGCTCCAAGTAACACCTGCCAAAGCCAGAGCATTGCTCCGAGCGCAGCTGCTGAAGATTCTCCAGTGATCCCGACTGCGACGGCATCTTCCAGCAGATGGAAACATACGCAACACGCAGCTGCTGGCTGTAGGAAAAGCTCTCATCCGTGGAGTAGAAAGTGAAGGACAACAGCTTCTCTAGAGCTGAGATGCTGCTCACACTATTGATGACAAAGTGATGGCAAGGAGCAAATCTGCAATGCTGCCACCTACAATGTGCCACCTACAAACCAGAAGGAGGGAGAATGTGTTCCCAAGGACAGAGCAGACACTGGGTAGAAGCAATGCAAGCAGCCTGGGAAGCTGAGCACCCACCACTGTATCAAATCCCACAGTGAGAGGGGGCTACCTTGATGTGTATGATGAGCTACCTTGACTGTCAGAACACCTGTCTTAGGAAAACAGCAAGAAGGAAGAATAAGGTGAGAAAAGAACACGAACGAGCCAGAAATTCAACAAAAGGGAGGAAAAAAACCCCTAATTCAGAAACAAAAAAGGGCTGCCATTGATCAAGAGAAATCAATTTCCAGAAAAGAATAAGGGAGGTTCAGCTAACCACTAGGCCAGTTAAGCTTCCTCTAGGCCAGTATTCATGTGTAGAATATCCCAATCTAGACCAATAGTAACAACAGAATAAAATTAATCACTTTTTCCCCTTTACCCCAAAATGTAAAGTCAGTATAAGCCAATATTCCAGATTACAATACAAACTCACTTAGTAGTCATATATTAAACCTAACATTTTATTTCAAAGTCACTTACTCTTCAGGTAAGCTTAGTGAAAATAATAATGGTATGCCTACACTGATAGAGATATCACAATTTCATACTCTTATTATGACAGAAATTTTTGACCCCTAACTTCTATTCCAAGACAGCTCTTAAGGATAACATATCAGTCTTGCCTTTATATCTAAATAATTAAGAAAGTACTGTCAGAGCCAGGCGGGGTCTATGATAAGGATGCTTAAACTACTTTTCTGTTTAAAAGAACATTCATTTTGCATATTAGAAGACTAATCCCAACAATAACTTCTAATAATTACCTGCCTGCACTGTGACTACTGAGATACTAAATCTGAAAAAACCCATTCAGATCCGTGCATACTCATAAAATATTGAAATACTGTATACGATTGACAAAACATTAAAGTGGAAGAATGTTCTACGAAAAAACAAAATTTTAAACTTTCAAACAAAGTAAGAGACTTTAATATCTCTCAAAGGCTTCTGGATAAAATTTGTCACTTGTACTTGAAAATTTGCTAACACTTAGTAAAGGTTTAGACAGAATTCAAAACGTAATAGCTTTCAGAGCTATTCTCTGGGCAGTCAGTGACGTCTAAGTGAATTTGTCATGATATGTAAACACCATTTTGGAAGGAACTGGTTTTCCTTAGTTCACATTTGAAGCTAAAACATTTTGACTGAAACAAACACAAGCTTCCAAATAGGCTCTGACCTTTGCATAACTGATCACCTCTTTTTAAGTTCTGCAGCTGTAGCTAACAACAACATGTTAATGAACCAGTTGCCTGTATTCAACAATCTCCGAAATGCCTCAACCCTTGACACTTGAAAAAATCCCCACACTTTTTTTGGTTGGAATTTGATGGTAGGAACATTATATCAGCTCTACAGATGTGACAGCTGATACAGTGTCAATATAGGTGTTCAGAGCTAGAGCTGTTGTTGCTGCTTAGCTCAGCTATGGGTATCACAGCAGCACAGCTCTGGAGTTGCTCCTTGTCTCTTGCACTTTGCTTGTGATGCAAACTGGCAGCTCCCACCCTACTGCAAGAGCCAAACACTGAAGGACTGTACGAAATGTCATGTATGAATCACAGCAAATGTACTTACACTTGAAAATCTGACAAATGAGAACAACCACAAGCAACTTCAAAATTAAGTTTTAAGAAAATTATTCACCCAAATAAGATGATAGAGTAGCTGCAAGAAAACAGCCTAAAGAAATATTTTTAAGCAATATGTACGACATAAGAGCTATTAAAATTCACTCGACTCATGTAACTCATTCACTGACTCATGATGTGCTAAAATGAGAACACTGAAAGTAAAATATACCACACAGCATATTCAGATTATGAGTAAGAAAGAATGGTTTCATATTGATCCCTGAAATTAATTGGAAGCCAGCCAAGTTATAGAACAGTCAGAAAAAGAATGAATGCTTCTTTCATACAATGCAAATATAGAGACAAAGAAGGGATGAAGAGAAATGAAACTGTCAAGACAGGAAATTCAGACCACAGGGAGAGTACTTAAAAAAAGTGCCAATGTTAT
Organism: Pseudopodoces humilis; assembly: GCF_049639895.1. Classification (NCBI taxonomy): domain Eukaryota; kingdom Metazoa; phylum Chordata; class Aves; order Passeriformes; family Paridae; genus Pseudopodoces; species Pseudopodoces humilis. The sequence continues at coordinate 32,808,865 of NC_142205.1, forward strand.
ATATAGTAAATTACATTTCCAGGTAGAGTAAAAGTATCAGTTGAGAACTTCAGGATCAAACACACTACCAAGGTTATTCATAGAAAGTCTAAATAGCAACTATACAAGAACAGTTGATTTGTCCCCAGGAGAAACACATTCATGCGAAGTATTTAGAGGGAAAGTCAGAACAAGCAGGCAAAGAGAAGAGAAGAGTCATTAAAGGTGTCAAGGAATGTGTACAGCTGAAAATCACAAGCACAGAATTGTCAGTCAGCAGCATAGTTTAGACCCTGTGTATAAGTAAGAGCAAATGGCCAGAAAGTGACCCCTGTGAGAAGGACCCGAGAGAGAAAGGGTCTTGTCACATAAGAAATGAACAAATACACACCTTTTATTTTTTAAGAGATGTGTAGAAAAAATGTCAACAAGAAAAGGATAGGGCAGGGAGTTGGATGAGAGATTTGTAGAAATACAGCAGTTATATAAGGAGGAGAAAAATGAAAGAAATAATACCTGCACAGAAACTGCACATATTCTCTCCCAGCAGTCATCATTATCCTGAGCTAGGTCCATCTCAAACGTAATTTCTTAACAACTATTATGGAAAAGACTATGAGTAAAGTCTAACACTGACTATCTTTTTACTACCAAAAAGTTGATGATAAAAATATTCCTTAGCTGGAGGAATTTTATATTAGGCCTTCTAGAGACATGACATCTAAAACTTTTATTAAGTGAGCAATCTAAGCCAACTCTTAGAAAGCAAAGCAGCAGGCAGACTAGTACCTCACTCCAGGTTCTGGGTACATTTACCCATTTATTTGCATTACCTAACTAGATAAAAATGACAAGACAAGAATATCACTTGTCAGCACGTATCAGCTCCAAATGGTGCTGCACATTTCAGGAATAAACTGGAAGACTCGATAAGTGTCTGACTAACTAGCAACTCAGTCTATGCCTAGGATTCTTCTCAGAGGCTGAACAGTTTCTAGATCATCCCCTTGCTTCTCTGAAACTAAAGATTTGATAGAATATGCATACCATCTGAGCTGTAATCACAGGAAACACTTCACAATTAATTATTACATACAATATAATCTCATAATAATAAAAAACAGTTTATGAGAAAATGGAATGACTATCAACTTACTCAAACCTGCTTAAAACAGTAACAAAATAGTACCTGTTTTGTTAAGAAAGAAGTCTTAACTAACAGCAATTTTTGTTAAAAAACGATTTTGGGGTTTTTTGTTTGGTTGGTTTTGTTTGTTTTCTTTTTACTGTGTTGATATTGGTTGAATATTAGGGGATGCTTTACTGCCTGGAAAACAGACTCATGTGACATCCATTTATGGCCTATGTTTGCTTGGTATGTCCTACACACAGGTTAGAGGTGAAAATGGGAGAAGTCTCTCCAGTCTTGCAGCTCTTACATGAATTAAGCAGTTAAGAGGCCATCTTAACAAGCAGACCTGTAAACTCCTGCATCCTTTTGCCAAAGCTTTGCCTTCCAAAAAACTCACAACAAAACAGAACACTAGAAACTGCCTTTTATTACTGAGATCAGGAGAACTAAAATAACAATTGAAAAAGAAAACTAAGAAGATAAAAAAATAAATGAAGATTTAAATGTTTTAAATCACAATGATGCATCATATGCACATCATTACACAGAACACAGAAGAACATAATACCCTAATATTACTATAAGGATAAGCGTATATGTTGTGACTTAAAATGTTTTAATTCCATTGAAGAAGTTCTATAGCTTTAAAACCTGCTGCAATTTTGCATGGCTGCTGCCTTTTACTTTCTTCAACATGAGGTGACAGATTCTGCAGAATATTTACTTACTAAGAACCTTGGCAGAACATGCAGGCTCTGATTTTATTGTAGGATTGTAACTCCATATACGCATTACCAGACCTTCTGCTTAGAATCATGGCATCAAATACTACAGTAATCTCAAGCAAAGTTTTTGTTCAATTGATTTTTCTCACTGTCTGAAGTCCTCTGCTTAAAAACCTTGATGGTTTGGAGCATCTAAAAATTGTTAATGTTCAGTACACAAGACATCTCTGCTGTATTGTCAGACCAAGACTCAGTGGATAAATCAGAAATACAAATACGTTACAGAATACAGATATTTGTATTTTACAGGACAGATTTTTAATCCTGCCTCAACTGATAAAGACAAACACATGCTAAGTACTTATGCAAAAACCTAACATATAAATAAATGTTCAAGAATATATTCTATATATGTACCTGCAAGTTACATATGTAACTGCTCAGACATAATACTCTAAGAATAATCTTATAATTAAAGATTAACAATGTAGATTTAAAAAACCCAAGATGAATGAATTAATACTGCTCATTTTCAAGTTTTAAACAGTGCAGGTTTCCAAGCCAAACATGAAAGCTGGGAATGGAACATGTTGCTCTGAAAACACTGAATAAACCAGCAAAATGGGGAAAGTTTGTTAAAAACAAAGATTATGTCATATGCCACAAGTAGGAAAGTAGCTTTGCCAGTGTTTGAAAACCAGCAGCACAATGACAAATAAAACCCAAGTTTCTTTTTATCAAATATTCAAGTCAGCCAATCTTGAAAAATGAAAGAATAACTCAATTATCTTTCATCCTCAAATCACAATGGAGAAAGAAATTTAGTAAATACAGGGATCAGTTTATGTATCACTAGCAATAATTCAGCAAATCTTCTCTATCTGTTATAAGTGTACAACATTAACAACTGTTTCATATTCAAATTGAAAAGGTTACTGTAAAAGAGAATAAGGAATGCATTTAACATCTTTTCACTGATTTTATTTACAGTGTTTCTTGCTGAAAAAATGTCTGCATAACATATAGAGCTTTGCTATTAACATACCACAATTCTCCAGTTTCCTTCCTGAAAAAGTAATGCTTATCTCACAAAAAAACAACCCTAGTCTCCCTATTTTGTACCAGAATCTCAACAGATTCCTCAGTCAAAGACATCAAAGACTTTCTTCTTCCAGGAAAGAGGCTTGAGAAAAAAATAGGAACAGCAGAAGTATCCCTCTCCCATGTTCTCTTCATCTGTGCCAGTGATTTTCACAAAGCCATGCTTCTAATTAAATGGACTGTCCAGATGGGCATTCCCTGTTTTCTGGGCAGCTTGAGACCATAATGACCTGGTGCTGAAGCCCTTCCGGCTTCCTCCACAGAAGTTTCTGTGGTTGCACTGTGCCATCCATGCTGCAGGACCCACCAAAGCACACAGGAACACTCTCAGCCCAGCTCTCCTTAACATGGTGGCTCCACTCTCCCAAGGCACAGCACACAGAGTGGCAATGTGAACCAAGAACTGGTAATGTCTGACTACAAACATGGATGTCAACTGCTGACATAAAGAAATCAGATTTACGGAAAACCAAAGAGAATGAAGACTGTTATCACCCATCCACCCCAATAAAAGCACCTGCATCCACAAGGGAAAGACAATTGAACAGTCATCTGAAATATAAGTCATCTTTCACTTTCCATTGCCCCCTGCAGAGGAAAAGCAAGTTATTCTTCAGTTCTAAAAGCTTTAATTGAGGAATTTCATAGATATTTGTACTTTTAGTTTGTTTACTGTTTGTTTTTAATCAAAAACTTTCTGTCAAAATGAAGTGGTAAGTTGATTGCAAGATAATTCTGTTTGAATATCGCTACATTATTTTAGTTGGTAGTCAGCCTTCAAAAATTCCAGTTATTCAAAGAGAGAAAACTAGCTTGAGAAATAAATACATTAGTAAGAAACAATCAATCACAGAGAAATAAAACAGAGGCTAAGAGAAGGATGGTACTTTCAAGGGAGGAAAGCAATCCACAGAAAGAAATCTACTTTAATAACTACATTTGCCAGAAAGCATGGAACTAATTATGGTTCTAATATACATAATGCATTCAGAGACCTCAAGTAACAGACATTACTACCTGGCATTTCCAGCCCAGTTGTTGAAGTATACTGATTGTAAGCATAAATGTTCATATTACGAAACAGGCAGATGGTCTGCTTCACCAGAAACATTACAGTCTGACATTTGTTATCAATTGTACTGATTTAATACTAATGAGAGTAAATGGAGACAGATTTGCAAAAATCTGTCTCTTGGGAAGATGTATGTGTACCTTTAAAAATCTTTTACTTCATACTTATCATGCTGTGGTACCAATAGGAATAATGATGTATTTCAATATACAGCACCACTCTGACATTTGCACAGAGTATTCAGGCCAGAAACCAAAACCTACAAGAGAATAAATTTCTTCAGGAAAAGAAGCAGAGGTGGTGCTTCAGTAACTCTGCCACAGCAGCAAACAAATCAAGATTAAACTCACTTTTTATGATGTAATAAAATACCATTATATCCAGTACTGAGGCTTTTGTTCACAAGTGCAGCAATTTGAAGATATGCACAGCAAGGGTAAGTAATGCTTATTCTCCAAATGCCAAAGTGTTCTGCTCTTTCTCAGTGTGTCCTGCTGACTGCGTGCTCACTGTGGGCAGGGGAGAGAAGGAAGAGGCACCAGGCTCACCACAGGACGATGGGCTACCAGGAGCCCTGCACTGCCAGGAACCCAAGCTGGGTTAAGCAGCACAGCCTGCCCCATCACAGTCACTGGCTGCGTTACGGACAACAGTATAAATCAGAAATGCAAACTGAGGAATGTTAAAGAAGAGGCATAAATTATCAGTGCTTTCTCAAGCCTAACACTTCTCCTTACACTTGTGCTTTATGCAATTGCTTCAGGCCTTTAGAACCATTAAGGCTGGCTATGTTTCTCATAACAAAGCAGCAGTGAAAGTGTTCCCTGTATGTCAGTGTCTGGTCATCAGCATTTCTGTGAAATGACTACATTATCATCCTCTCAGATTTTTGCTGTTATGAAATGCCACTAGCACTCCTTGTCCAGAAAGACACACCAAGGCAGGGATGCAGAGCCTCTACAACAAACCAATATCACAGAATAATTGTTCTTGTTTGTCTTGCTTGTTTTGTTTCCTTCAGACACTTTCTTTCCTGTTCCATCTCTTCTGCACCACCATAGTGTGATCAAACATACAGTTTCATTACTTTCTCATTAATAACAGCATTAATTCCATGGAGATTTCCAAGTTTATTCAAATGACTTTTAGTACAAGCACAATTTATGACCGAGGTGTAATGACACAGCATTATGTTGCAATTAAATTGCTTCACTTCAATTTATGTCAGACACCGAACTTGAGAACTGATTTGGACAGACTAATAGTGAACACCTGGATTTCTTCTTTTATAGCCAGAACTGTCAATATGATCATTCACTCACTATTTCATCGAAAGCCAATGCCTGTTCATTATCCCAGGTTAGAACACTAGGGGCTTCATTATGAAGCAAAATTTTATTTTTTTCTAATTACCCATGTACTATACCAAATAAATAAATTCAGTAAAGAGGTGTTAAAAATAAGCCTTTTAACCTAACCTTCCTATAAACTATTGATAAAAATTAGATTTAAGTGTATTTTTCATTGCTTGGAAAAACTGATTTCAACTAGATTTCAACTATAGACCCTATGTACCGAGGGTCAGGCATTAAATATTGCGTTTTCCCAATTTTTTTATGTTTTATAGCAAAGACATGGTCATTGCCAGTAACTTCTAAAGTAAGATCAAAACCAAGATTCTATTCCTTGCACAGATTGCTGTATTAGCATACTGCAAAAAAATATATACAGTACTTCTAGCAGAGATAAAAACGCCTCTGGTATGAAGTCAAGAAAATTTAAAGTAAAGTCAGTTGTACATGCTGTAACACACTTTTTCTGAAGCTTCTACACTGAAACATAACACAAATTAACTGTCATGTTTAAGCAATTATCTTCTATCAAAACTATCAGAAAACTAATTTACACAAGAGATACAGTAGATGCATTTCCAATTTTCCCTCTAGCTTCCCCAAGACAGTGCAACTGATCTAAACAAATACAGTCAATCACTTGTGAGAGTGTGTATGTGGGGAAAGAGTGCTTTTTAAAATTATTATTTATTCTTAAGTAAAGGGAAGAAGTGTCATCTTGCCTGTAAGGGATAGACTGGAAATACAGAAGAGACATCAGTGAATGTTTTATGTATAGGGATGTTATCCAGATCAATATTCTATTTTTCATTATAAGAATTTTTTCTCACAGAAAACTGATAGTACAAATGGGTACTATTCAATTTTCCAAACAAGCTATTTAGGGTAAAGAGGGAACAAAGTGGAGAGAAAAAAAAATTTATATTCAGCATCCTGAAACTTAATTTACCTCTTGTGACCTTGAGCAAGATGTCTTCTCCTATGTCACAAACCATAGCATCTAGAACATGAACCATATCAAGCCTGGGTTCCTAATCAAAACTTATAAACAAATCAGCAGCATTAGGCAAGAGGAGAGGGGACTGGACACCACAGATGACACAAACAGAGGGGAAACAAAACTTATTTTTTCCTCCGTTCTTTCTAGCAACTCTCAGAGAGCTACAGCAGCAGAATCTTCAAATCACTTTTATTTTTAAGTACAGGGCTGAGTGTTACTTCTACAATTTTCATACTTGAAAGTGATTTGCTGTAATAAATTAACATACACTGCTTCATATATGCCCTTTTTTCTGCATGCAAGATGGCAATTCCACTAAAATCTACCAAAATAGCAGTGCCTATTTTTGAAAAGTTACTAAAAAAGCACAATGCTCAAAAGAACAGTCTTTTTGTTGCTAAAAATATGTCTTCTGGAGATATGAACTACTTTTCCTCTCATATTGTTTTTTTGTTTTCCCTCAACCCTTCCTAAATACCATCTCAAAGCCTTGTGTTAGCATTGGTATTGAACCTAGGGCTTTCTGACTAAGAAAAAGAATATGAGTAATTTCTATGCCAAACTTCATAACATTAAGCTACTTGTAAATTCTTTCTTTTAAATTGAATCAGGCGCTTAAACACTCACTCACATGCCAGGCAGTAAATATTTTTTCAATTGCTAAAGAGATACAACAGAGTTTGGTTTTTTTTTTGGTTTTTTTCATCAAAACAAAATAAACCCCACCAATCCACAACCTTTCTGAGCAAAGACAACTGAAGTCAATTGTACATTTTATATATTCTTTAATTAGGACCTATCCCTTACTTCATCATCTATAACCCTGGCAAAACTCTGGGATTTTTCACATTAACAGGACTTGCATATCTATCACTGTCATCTTCTAAACCAGAAAGGTGTATATGTATTTCCACAATAGGATTAAGATTACTTTTCATGAAACTTTACACAAGGGCAGCAACCCTGTGTCCTGCTACCTCTAGCCAAGTCTGTGCCCAGCCCTTTGTCCCATCCCAAAGTTTGGGGTGTCCCTGTTACCAAGGCTCACCTGAGCTAAATATTTACTGTCACCAAGTCAGTTTTAAGGTGGGTCTGTTCCCCTGCCTGCATCTGCATTCATCCCCTCTAAAAGGCAGGCAGGACAGGGACAGGCACAGACAAGGACTCCGACCGTGCTCATGAAAGAAACCATGATCCTCACCACATAACCTGGCTTCATTATCTGAATCCAGCAAGAATTACCCAGTGAATCCAGACCTGGAAACTGGTTCTGATCCAACAGCTACTTTTGCTGAAGCACTCATCTTCTTACAGCAAGAACACCATAAAAAATTACAGAGGACAGACAAGAATTGCTCTTTCTTGTCTACTCCCGCTCTTCTCCTGTACTGGTGACCCCAAGCATTTACCAGCGACATTCAGCACATAAGTCAGGTGTCCATACAAAATTCAGTTTGGAGCCTTGATAGCTAGATTTCTATTGTTTATTTCTCATTCTCTTTGCAACCAGAGTTTGGCACCACTACCAAAGGCGTTACATCTTTAATGATACAAGCTGGAAAATGTCATATTATCATACTGGTCTGAAACTTGAATTTTGTGGAGAATGCAAAATAAAAATTCAGTCAAGGGTAGGGAAGCTGAACAACAAGACAGTAATTGTTGGCACACATACATATATATATTTGCCACAAAAATCTGAATGCAGTGGTGAAAAGCAGGAGATGAAGGAAATAAAAAATGGATCAATTACTGCCCAGGAAAAAAGTGCACCTTGGGAATAGAGCCTATGACAAACAAGCTCACTAAACCAGCAACTATCTGAATACATTTTTTCCCCTCACATTACACAAGATAAGACAATATTGTAGGCTTCTTCCTGCTGAAAGGCCACTAGCAGTTTGGAGTAATCAAAACCCTTTAAGAGACAGTAGTTGTGTAAGGCAGAATTACAGAGGCTTAGCGGATCTATCGGTGATTGATAAAAAACTGAACATAGTACTAATAATATATTTTCAGGTCTTATCATGTGTGTAAATTCATAAAGGGAATTCAAAGGACAGTTTTAGACAGACTCAATATTTCTGTTACAAATAGGCATATACATTATGAAGCGTCCTCTGGCTGAAAGGCAGATGTTTTGTTATCTGAAAATAGTATCGCAAGTTATGTTTAATCCTGTCCAGTCACAGTAATTCTTGCAATGATTTTCCTTACTCTTTTACTATGGGGAAAAAATCCATGGTCTTATTGGAGTCTTTAAGCAAAAATTACATTCTGGCTCCAAGTGTTTTAGCTTGATTTTTCCAGGGAGAGAAAAAAAAAATAAATTAATATGAAATGACTAAACAGAAAATCATAAAATTTGAACCACATTGTCCAAGTCCTATCAAATTTTGCAAGATACTAGATGTCTCAGATATGAATTTCACAGAAGTTAGATACCTTTCAGAAAAAATAGGATGCAACAGTGAGTCTTGAGGAAGAGCAACCACAGCTTTTCCCCTTTTCCCTCGAAGGAAAGGCAATCTACTTACTAATCAAAATTCACATTCTATTTGTTGAAACCACAAGCATGACATTCCTAATACACCCAAAAAAACATTGAAAGAGACTAAAATGAAAGGCACACTTGAGGAACATGGCAGGGAGCTAGGGTACCTGACAGTGGAGACTAAAATATATAGGGAATGGACCTAGAAAGAAAGTCAGGTTTAGTAGGTTTTAGTAGGTCCTCTACTCATGAAACAACTCCACAGTTATGAGTATTCCCAAGTCATTGCACCTGAGAAAGAAAACCAAACAAACAACACTTGAAGAGGAGATACATCTAAAACATACACATAGATAATATGAGTAAGTCAATACCAATTAAAAAGAAGGGATGAAAAACACTGCAATTATTATTGTAACTGGATAGTTTTAACTCTCTCGGTAGCATGCAATTTAGCAATGTAGATTTGTGCTGAGGTGCCTAAACAAAAGACAGAGCCTATCTCTCTTCGTCAAAATGTCCAAGTAATATGATAAACATTGAAATAGAACAGTGGAGAAAACCTCCTACCATTTATTCCTCATATAAATAGATACTATTTGTATATGTAGACTGTAAGCACACATGCATCCCTTTAAAGACCTGGCTTTCAAAGTAGATTTCATTTTTTTCCCTGTTCATCTAAGAAGAAAATATCATTCAGGGAAGGCAAATAAAATAAAGAGAATAACTGATGCCCCCCAAAATCAAGAGCAGATACAAATTATTGTTGACTCATATTGTAAATTGCCTGTCCACTACTAAGCTTTTAGAGTAATGCAACAAGGAAAAAAATGTTTTTCAATCACTGCCATCCATCAACTTGGTAAACAAGTAAAACGTATACTCTGCCATCTGCTAGCTATTAGTCTGGGTAATCACAAAATATCATGTAATGTAATCATAAAAAACCACTATTATTACCTACTCTTTCAATTTATAAGCAAATATTTATATCTGTCGAATGATTTTATGCTAGCATGAGGCTTGAACCTTCTGCGCTGCTTACCATCAATCTAGTCGTCAATCTAAGATAAGTCTGTCTCCTGTTCAGTCCTCCTGCGTTTGGAAAATGCTCAGCATGGCAGTGCTGTATTTGATCCCAGAAGAAATCGCATGAAGAGAAGGGTCAGTAATGATCCAGCTGCCAAGGACCTGAACAGTTTAACAGCAATGGCTATGTCAGTAGTCTTGCTCTTGGTCAGACTGGCTTAGATGGTCAGAGTAGTCTTGCTCTTGGTCAGACTGGCTTAGATGCTGCCAAGAAAGAAGAGAATTCTCAGTTCTAGGATTATTTCTTTCTGCACCTTATTCTATTTACCCTTGATACTTTCAACATATCTCCATGAGAAAGAGCATTAGAAAAGTCACAGTTTTCTTAAATTGCCTCTTTTAAAGGTACAGTAGAAATAGCTGTTCTAAAATGCTTAAGTCAGAGGAATAGTGGTTTTTTTCCCCCAGATTTCCAACCAAAATTATCCATTAGAAAGCAAATACATTAGTAGGAAACTGTGCAGTGAAACTAAAAAAATCATACTGAATTTTTTTTTCAGTGATATGTACTATTAAAATATGTTTAAACAATGGAACTTGATCTTGTTCCTAGAAATTTCTCAATAAACTGAAAAGTCTTCACATAAAGGGACATTCACTATTTTTATTAGCTCACAGAACTTGCCAGAGCTATTACACCATCAGACCAATAGCAACAAGAGGTCCAGTTGGCTAGAGCTAAGACACTTATTCCTTATTAACTATTTAAATTTATGGCAGAAAACCAAGTATTTTATGGCAGGGAAGACTCTACTTAAGCAGATTCTTTTTCCCAACAGCTAAATGTCAAAACCAAAGGTAATAGTGTGACACAGAAGCCATTATTTCAGCTGTACATGACTCTCATTTGTTCCTGAACGTGATCCTCTGCCAACTTGAGGGCTAGAATCTGCTCCTGCAGTGACACAACCAAGTGGAACAGCATACCAGGGGAATACCTGGGGTGCTGGTGGCCTCCCAGGTGTCACAGTAAATTAAAATGGCAACTTTTTAAAGATAGATCTGCTGGGCTAAGACTGACTTTGAAACTCTGAATGGATATGTCTCTCAAGCTACAGAAATATCTTTTCTTTCTTCAGATCAGCTGTTTTAGGGCTAATTTCCATATAATCTGTCAAAAACCTTCATTTTCTTTCATGCTTTGGTCAGTAAAATTGTCATGTTCCACAAACACTATCAATAAACCTTAAAGGTACAGTCCAGGATCCCAAATCAATTAAGAGTGTAATAACACAGTCACAGGGACAGGAGAGAGGTTATGCTTTTTAAAACACAAGTATGAAGTCTGCACTACCAGAAAGAGCAACCTTCTTTGCATCATGGGGTAAACACCTGCAGTAATTAGGGTTTTCTTTGAGGCAACAGCCACTCAGTCTGGCATATGGTGCTGCCAATCCAGTTTTGGAGCCCTTTAAGTAACAGAGGTCATCCAAACTACTGAAATAAGGAGCAGACTCAACCAGATCTCTCAAACACATCTGTCTCCCAAATCTAAACTTGTCATCCTTTTCCAGGTGTTTGTTAAATATTTCTGCAATTTGTATGGCAGAATCTCTTGCAATGGAGAGGAATTAGGAGTTGAAAACCCACATTTAAAAACTATATTATCCATGCTGCAAGGTGACCATGAAAATTATGGAATGAAATGTGTATGATGGCAAGTGAGATTTCAAATTTAAAGCTAAATATTGATACATAAACTGAGAAATGTTCGTTTAGTTTCATGTATTTGATACAATATTTAATTATGTGTTTGCTGCAGAATCCATTACTGTTGCCACAGGAAAACAGTAGCAAGATTGTATGTGCCAGCATCACTCTCTCATTTTCTCACTTCCTAAACTTTGTGTGTCTATCGTATTTCATTTTGATATCTACATTTATTATATATAGTATTTATGAAATTTAAAAATTAATGCTGTTATAAAAAGTATACATAGATAACAGAAAAGAGATAGTGATTTTAAGATGGTTTTCAGTCTAGGAGAGGTTTCATTTCTTAGGAGATATCCTCTAAGTCTATTCAGCTTGACCACTAATGCAAATTTTTACTTCAGTGACTGAAAATGTAAAGGAAATCTCTAAAAGCAAAGGCATTTCCTTTTTTTTCTGGATCAATTCTGTAATTATGCCATATGCTATATGACAGAAATAAGGGAATTTACTGATTAACAGAAACAGAAGACTTCAGTAAATGATTGCACAATATTTTTCAACTAGACTGGCACAAAGAGAGAAATAAGTGGGAGGGAAAGGGCAAGAGAAGGGAAATTTAAAACCAAAAATTAAACAAAAACCCACAAACAAACCAAAAAACCCGACACCCCAATGACAAACTAAACCTTCTAGACTATGCCAATTTAAATTCCCTCTGCAAAATTTTAAAACAGGCTCTTTCCCTAAAGGCCCATGCCTCTGTCACTCTTATAAAACACAGGGAAAAGGGAATGTCCCAAGAGAAGAACATACACGGATATGTTTAACCAGAGAAGCTGACTGACTTATATTAACCATACAGTGTACAGTAAAGTCATAAAACAGTTTGCTGTCTTTAATTCTATACTTTTTTTAGAAAAAGATATTTTTCACTTCTTTACAATACTTTTTATTTAGTCTAGCTAGGTTTTTTTTTTTTTAGAATTCATAACTTCTGATCACTTCAGAAGTTTTAAGACCAACTCCACAGAATCACACCCAAAAGGCTCAGTTTGTAGCCTTTGCTGGTGGCTGCAAAATGAATGCAGAAAAATGCCTGCTTGGCCATTTTTCCTGCTGCATTAATACAGAGGGAAATTTACCTCTGTCAATGGTTGACAAGATAAGCTGCCAGCACTCAAACTAAAAATGTTTACTAGGCTAACAAGGCAGCGATTCCCTGAACAGTGGCAGCAGAGGGGAGCACTGCGCTCTCGTCTAAAGGTACAAACTTGACCTCAACAAGAACGACTGCTCCATCTGCCAAACTAGCCACAGTGAGCATAGGCAAGCGCAAACAAGACAATCCTGTCGTGCACCATGTCAGAATGGTATGGGTAACAGACATGCATGTCAACATAAAACTGCTTCTGGGAAGTAAAAAAACACAAACCCCGAGGAGCAAATTGCTATTGACTCAGAATTGTATTTTGATCTTGTACTGGGGTATTGGATATTCCAGTGATTGATGTATTGTACTGTTAAGCCATAACATATTTTGAAGACAAGGGAACACAGGTACTTGACTGAAGAGATGGAAAGTGGGATGTGATGTGCAGAGCTCAGCCACCATGCAGGGCTGGAGCTGTGAAGAAGTCACAGCGGCAAACTGCACAGCAAGTTGTCAATGCCACGGCTGAAGAAGAAGTGGCGAGGAAATAGGATATGGTGAAGTAAATGTAGAACTAGAACTCCACTTTCTCCTTCCCACACTGCCAAGTGAATCTCCACTAAATGTATTACATTTTACTCATGATAAGAAAACATAATTGCCACTTGAGAAAGTGTATCTGCAATAAATATCAAAGCATATGTATTTTCTAAGAAAGAAAAGGCAGCCTAACCAGAAAATAAATTATAGCTATTAATTCCCCACCAAAATTTCTGACGTTATCCATTATATGCATGAAATTAATGGCTGTAAGTTCATGACAAGCAGATATTGCTAAAGCAGCCCACTACTTTTAAGTGACAATGCTCTCACTTGAGACATCAGTTGGGGAGATATTAATAATCCAAGTACAGTTTAATTTCTTACAATGTAGTCAATATTTTAACTATCCATAACAAATGGCCAAACAAGTTTTTAACCCTACAACAAATGACTATGCAGCATTTTAACAATCGATAGCAAATGATGGAACACAACAGTAAAGTATCTTCCCTAGCTTTAGATGACTAAGTAAGGAAGATGAATATTGAAGAGCCTTGGATGCAAGATCAGCACACCTATTCACATTTTCAAGAAATACAAAATCAAAATTATGCATAAATTGAGGATTTACTTGCATATCCTTTAAGATACAAATAACACAATATTATCAGGAAAAATTTTTTCTATTCAGCATTTCACATTCAAATAAGTATTTAGTAAAAGTTTAGGTAATATATTAATAATATATATAACTAGTAATATAATTACTAGTATTAATATATCAATATTAATATATTACTATAATTATAAATTCTATATAATATTTAAATAATATTTAATATATATTATAATATAATAGAAAATTATAATTATATATTACTGTAGTAATATAGTATAGTATGACTATCTAAAGGAAATTTTTTTCATACAGCTAAATCTTAAAATCATCAACAGGTTTTGTTAATAACCCAGACTCCAGCTTTCTCAGCCTGGACTCACATAGCTGGGTGGAGTCCTTCATGTACTGGATTTCCCTTTAAGACTATGTATGAACAGATAGATACTTACGTACCTGATAAAAAAATAAGAATCAATAGAAGATTAGCAGCAGGATTGTTACAAATGCTGTTTGTACAAGCACTGTTACACCAGCAGATATCATAAGGGTATATCCAGGGATTCTCAAAAGTCCAAATGCCTGATTCCTACCTAATAGAAATAGGGTCTTAACCCTTGTCTCTTGAAAAGAGATTATTACTGAAACTCAGAATAGGGGCTGTGCTCCCTTTTTCAAGGCAAGGTCCGTTCTTGGCAATTCAGTTCACGCACTTTGGGTTCAAGTGGCTTTTAACAGGATCAAAGACCAACATAAAAATGTAACTGTACCAGGTACATAGCTGTTGTTTACTTTGTCCCTTGCAATGGTGATCCAGTGACCTACTAAGTTAACCTTAGGTGAACAGAAATTTGTAATATTTCACTACATCACAATCCACTCCAACTTCTACATTTATATTACAGAGAAGACCCATTTCTACTTCTAGTATGAGCAGGTATTAAGGGATCTTAAAAAAAAAGAAGTCCCAGAAAAATAAACCACAAAATTTTCTCTAAAAAGATATAATATTAACAATATAACAGGTAACAATAATGTTAGTGTACTTCTTACAATATTTTTAAACAGTTTCTCACTCAAGTGGTCAAAACTTGCATGGATGGGTTTTTCTGACACATGTTTGGAATGACTGGTGTAACTCACCAGTTGCAAGTTCCCCTAAGTCAGGGAAGTGTACTAAACACACTGCTTTTTGCTTTAAAAATATTTTTCTAATGTAGCACCTAAAGATATATTTTGGAAAATACATACCAGACAGACTACATAAACACCTCCTCTCTCAACGCTTTCATCGTAATTCACACAGACAGCACCTTAGACTTTCGAAGACATTTGCTATGAGGTATCAAGTAAACTAACTTCTTGTTCCTGAAAATACCATTTGCAGCAGTGACAGCTTTAGTTCTTTACACTTCATTAGCACTGCAGTCAAGTCCCTTTCTCCAAAAGATAGAAGTGTTCATACAGAAAGAAAAATAATTTTCAGAGACATGAAAAGTGATAAAACCTTTTGGATAACTTTATCTTCAACAACCTATGTCGTACAAAAACTGTGTAATTTTAAAACCTCCTGATTAGATAGAGGGTTACATGAGAAAAACCCTACACCTTCCCACTTTCATTTTCCCTTCAAGAACACACCTAACAGCAATTTCATGTTTTAATTACATAAACAACTACTTTCAGACCCTATATTCTATAGAGTATATGCTCTCCTGGGAATAATACAATTATCAAGCTATGCAGTTTGATGCACACATTACAACTGGATCATTTTGTTTTTTGTTTTTTTTCTGAAGACAGAAAATAATAGCCCTTTATAGAGATAGGTGCAAAAACCAGATGGATGCAAGCTCCTCATCTCACCATTAGCCAAAAATTAAGACTCCCATTGCGCACTGGAGAAACAAAATGTAAATGTATGTAAACTGTGTTACAAGGTAACAGAACTAAACATCTCATGAGTTACAAAACATTCCCTTGCAGCTCCAATATATCAAAACAGGATGCCAAAAAGTAAAATCCTAACACTGATTTAAAAGCAATTTGGTATCCTTAGAGGGCGTCAGTTAAAAGCTCTAGATCAAAAACAAACAGGCTTGGTATGTTCAATTAACCTGCATCTTACCCAGAAGTAAAAAGTGAGACACCCAAGTCAGCATCAGAATCCAAAATCTACAAAATACACTGCAAACCCCTTCCTGCAGCTTCGTAATGAGAATGGTTAAGGGCTGGAACTGCCTGCCAAGAGAGGCTGTGAAATCTTCATCCTTGGGGATTTTCTGAGTTTGACTTAACAACACCCTCAACCACCTGATTCCGCTTTGAAGGAAGCCCTGCTTTGAGCAAGGGGCTGAACTAGATGACCTGAAGAATACCCCTACAACTGTAATTATTCCCCAATTTACCATATCACACACTGGAGAACCCTTTAATGAGACACTAACAAGGGCTGATAGAACTACAAAATATACATTCATGACCTGAATTATGAGTTTCCCAAACAAGAAAATAAAATAAAAAAAAAAAAAAGAAAAAAATTATATGCTACCCTGAAAAGGTGATTACTAGTCGAAAGTCAGATGGAATATCTTTCAGTGAACTAATAGAGATGCACTATTCTGACAGTGTTAACAAGAAAGGACTGCAGGTCCCAGGAGCTTAAGGCTCTGAAGAGACTTTGGCACAGTTCCCTCTCCTTGTCCGTGCTGGCAAACGTCCCCATTCTTCCCTTAAATTAGGCTTTGCAGTAGAGATGATTAAGCCTCCTAGTAAGAGTCTGACCTCATGGAATCCTGTTCACTGTGTGTGCAGCGCTTCACAGGGCTCCAAGACTTGAAGGCATTCTAGATTAATCAGCCATACCACGAGGAAAATGAGTGAAAAGGATAGCTGCAAAACACAGTGATTCCAGATTTGGGTTTTAACTACACAGATAATGTTAAAAGAAATATATGCGCATGCGAACAAAACTGTAAAGGCACACTCATTTCCCTGCCTCAGTTTCCTCAATAGCAAGAAAAGACTGCTCAAGCCAAAGCTATTTTGCATATCCAAGCTTCTCTTAAAACAGCTTTTTCTTGTCCTAAGGGAATTTCTCAGCTCCCTTGAGACCATGTTGAATGTATTTCTGCTTTCTCCAGGTATTTCCCAGTACTCTGGGAAATATTGCTCCCATTAGAAATCTTAGTTCACTTTGGATGACAGCCTGTAGATCAGACTCACAAATGTCTTCTAAAACTCTTGAAAGATGATTAACTGCTTCTGAGCTCAAATGTGAAAAATCAGTCTAGCCAGCAGCTATTCCTTTGTAAAAAATGCTCCTTTCAATAATAATTTTAAAAAAGGCAAGCATTAGCATCATTATTAGGACTATACCAGGTAAAAGTTTTGCACCCGATCACTTGCGGGTTCTATTTCTCATCATGTTTTCAGCCCAACATTTGTACATTTTCCACAGTCTGGCATCAAACAGAATCAATATGCAGAAGACATGAGATTGCCTGACACATCACAGCACCCTTTCAGCCACACACTGATGAGACTTACATGTATTACAGAATCTAATGAAGTTAATGAAATTTTGTAACAATTTAAATCAAAGTCGCTTCTACTTCTGTCCATCCCCTTAGCCACGTCCACAGAATTCCTCCCTTGCACTGACATTTGAATGACTGCAAGGTACACAGTTTTAGAAAGAAGTAACAATACTGAAGGAAAAAAGAGCAGTCAAAGTTAATATTTGCTCTGCACAGCTTTCTGAACCAGCCTTGATTTGTTTCGTATAAGCACGGGCAAGGACACAAGGAAACAGCACAGCCCTGCCTCACTTCTGCTTAAACAACAACAGAACACCAGCCTCACAAATGTCAACTACGGTTAAAAAAAGCCACATACAACTTTTTTTTTTTTTTTTTTTTTAAAGTGCATCTATATCAGCATCTCCTACCTGAAACACAAAATCATTGAATATACTGTGCCTCCCTGATTTTAAGTTTTTCTGTAAGTATTTATTGACTTCCTAATCGACAATTTTTTGGCTGAATTTCAAGGCAGCTTCTTTTTCCAAGTTGAATTGGAAGTTTTTTAACCCCTTGGTTTACACTGGTAATTGGAGGTTAGGAAAAAAAACCGAAACAAATTTATTTTATCCATTACAGAGCCAAACAGAAAAAATGCCTATAGTCTTTGACACAGTAGTTTTCCCTGAAATCTCTAATTCTACTGCAGCTTTTTTAATTTTTTTAATCTTTTCAAACAGATTTTTAAAAAGGAAACTTTAAAAGGTTAATGTCAATCCCATTATTTCAAATAGTCTTTACACAACTTAAGAATGTTGCCATTCAGTGTTGCCCAGGAATCCAATTAGACTCCAAATCAGAGTATCCAAATTACAAAAGCACCATAAAACCTACTGTGCTGCTGCTAACAGCATGCTGGATGATCATGTTTGTTATGCATTTTAGGAAAAGTTAATTCTCATCTAGTTTATGTTGTACTATAGTCTGATTCCACCTCCTCTGCCCACAACTTAGCTTGCACAGATATTCTCCTTCACAACAGTACAACTGTGAAGTCCCAATTAGACTGAATAAATCTGCATGTGATATTTTAGCCATTTCAAAATATTGAAATAATTCTCTGAAGTACTGTGCAGCAACATATGGTATTTTATCCTGTTTCATCATTTGTACAGAATAGCTTGCAGTGATTTGTTACACAATATTCTGAAATACTCTGCAGCTGTAGTCTGCAGGAATAGAAGCTTTCTCCTTTTTTCACTACTTATTAGGATCTCAGAAATGCTTTAAAAAACTTAGCAGAAGATCCACTTATAAGGATAACAGGTTCTTGACAAACCAGCTTCTATCCAAGAGGGAAATAGATGGAAAACAAGCAGTTAAAAATGAAGGTGTACAAAATTAATTTTACTGTTTCTCTTTAGATACCTATAGCCCTTACAATAATATAAATCTTGGAATTAAGGAGATGGGTATCACCTAGAGATATTAGCATGCTTGGAACTACGTGCAAACTTAATTTCATTAAAAGCAATGTCTGTTACGCTTCCCACCACCAGCACTTTCTTCATTAAGAAGAGCAGTCAATGACTTGCTTTAGCATTCAATGCACATTGGATGCATGTGTTCAACTGCCTTGATTTTTTAAAAAAAAATATGAGCCTAACAGAAACTCAATGTGATACATCCACACCAATGCATTCATTAACAATCTTTATTTAGAAAGTACTTTTTATGTACTCACACAACAAAGGGAAATGGTTTCTGCTCCAGCCCATTCGCTCATCGTTTCTATTGCTGCCTTTGCAAATAGAAGTCTGAAATTCCTTTCAGGAGTCCTCTGGGGTGGAAAGTTCTATACTGCTGTTTCCAAGCATCCCTGCGTGCTGCTGCATGCCACCTCCAAAATGCTATGCACTTTTTCCTTATATACAAACTGAAAGTGCTTGGCACCATGGTAAAAAAAGGCTGACATGCCCTTAACACACCTTTTTTAGACTTCAGTTATTCTTTTCATCTGTCTGCACTGTCAGGCTTTAGAGGCTGCGTGATTTGAAAGCCATGAGGACGCTGTGGTTTGTGTAGCAGACAGATCTGGGCAGGTTGGCAGCTGCAGGTAAAGCAGAACCACTGCCTGATCCCTACACCTCTCCCCTGTGCCTGATGACAATTATTCACAGTAGCAACACAAGCAGACTCACTAAAGCAAAGCTACTACTGTTCCCAGCCCAACACATTCATCCACAGTGTTAGAAACTTCCCAGAATATCACTGAATGAAAATCATTCCTTAATGGCAATGCAGTCAGTCAGACCTTATACTACATGCTGTAATTATTAAATCATTCTATAACCATAGATAAGAATAACTGGATAATTTTAATAATATTTCAAACAAAACATAGAGATGAAAATAAAAAAAAGTGAACACTGGTGAATACACATGATTAGAATATAGGTTACAGAGAAGCTATCTAAGCACTGCCTATGCAGATAACAAAGCCTTAGAAACAAACTGGAAAGGATGGTGTGGAAAATACTAGTTAAAGATATGTTAAAGATAAAGATATGTTAAAGATAACAAAGGGTCCTAGAGTTCTAGAACATTAGCTGTAAATGCATATAATAAGTTAAAAAAAAAAAGAAAAAAAAAAAAAAGAGGCTTGTCAGCCTTACCAAAGGAATCTGAAATAAAGCAGGAGGGACAGAATATTCTTTCAGGTATTTCTACGATATTGTTCAAACTGTCCAGCATTCCATAAATTAATCCAAAACACACATTCCCTGTTTATTTACAGATGCATTATGATGTGCTTATTCTAATAGCAACCTAACTGTGCACATGGCAGTGCATGTAAGTGTGGTTACAATTTCCAGTGGTATGAGTCCTTTGTGGTTACCGACCAAGCAATGAAATTTTATTACTATAGTGATAAAGCTCATGTATGAATCTTACAAAAGATGAATGACCTCGTTTTTCCTCAAAGGGGAGTTCCACTGTTACAAGAGCGACGGCTGGCAAAATAATTATGCCATCAAAAGACTTAACTGATTCAGCTGGAGCTCAAGATCTGTCAGTAATGCTGCTCACGAACGCTACTGAAAACGCTTATGAACCTGGCAAAAACGACATTAGAAGACTGACAGTTTTTCAGATAGATAATATTCCAAAGAAATCTGGGTGAAGTTAGAAAAAGAAATAGTGAGAGAGATGATTCACCTGATCCAAACTGAAATTTGAAATCTATGTTAAAAAAGGATACATTCATATACTGGCATTAAAAATTGTTAAATTTCTAAAATCCTGTATCTGGGGAGGAATCCATCAAGCATTATAAACAGGAGCAATACTTGTTTTAAATGGATTGCACATTTAAGCTTTGAAATGTAACAGTTAAAACCTGCAAAAAAATACCATGCATTAGCTCTTTTATAATAGAATTTATAATGGCAAATTCTACCATGCACAATGGTGTACTTGGAATAGTATTTCCAAGGAACACTCATGTATAGATTTAAGTTACAACCACTGCAACTGAACACTCCCAAATTAAAGAAACGCTTACAATGGTATTACAAACAAATAAGAAACCCACTTGGCAGTTACTCACAATGAAACATAAATTATTCCCCCCCAGTTTACAAAAAGACACAGTTACAAGTGAAAATATAACACACAACTAGGCAGAATGCTAAAAACCTACTTTACAGGTATTATTAACAGCAATATTCAGCTTTTTAGCATCAAAGAATAACAACACTAAACCCTCCCTTAAAGGTGATTGTTTCCATTGTTGATAGGTCAGCAACCGAGATTTCAAAACTTTACCTCTGACTAGAAGATATCAAGTCTTTTTAGGTCATGGGGTCCTACATGAGGTCTCTCAGAAGAAAGCATAATAGTCCTAAAATAACGAGTACACACAGAGGTTTCTCTTAATTTGCCCTGTTGGATTCCCATAATAAGTGCTTAATAGCTCCAACCCCAGAGCAACTCTGCAGTCATCAACAAGACCATTTACCACATGATTTAGCAAACGTATTTCCAAGACTTTCACTTACATGTGCTACACAAAATTAGAATAGAAATTAATGTAGGACAATTTATGAGTAATGTTATTCTGGGATTCACAGTTCTTTGCTTATCAGATCCACAAAAGAATCTCAGCTTCCCAGAGGCATAAACAAGCCACACAGTACCATCCTCTTCCTCACCATTTACTGCGCTATGGGCAACCAGTCCAAGATTGTGCCCTTTCCTTTTCCAGACCATCTGGGATTTGGGTTTGAAGAAAGACAGTGAAAAAAGTAATAAAATTTAGTGATATTCACATAAACCCACGGTGAAACTCAACTGTTTGTAGTATCCAAACAAAATATACAGCCACCTTTCACAGAACGTATTTTCCTTACCCTAGATTACTGCCTCCATGCAGACTTCTGAGTAACAGCTCAGCTAATTGCCAGCTTTGCCTTCCTCTGTACCACCACTAGCTAAGCATTCCAAACAGCAGGAGGCACAAATGTAAGGCTAGCTGAAATCAGAGGTACCTAGAAGATTGCAGAGACTATTTTAACTGATGGATGAACACTGTTTCCTGGCTCTCCCACTCTACCTTTTCCATAATCTTGTATGAGGGGAATGTATGACCATCATGCAAACTGAGAGGTGAGGGTAGAAACCATTTTAATGGCCTCTCTTGTCCACCACCTTCTCCACACTTAACAATCCATATAAATTAAGTCCATCCATATAGCTATTGTATTTCCTTAAAGAAAGTAGACTCCTCCAACAGAGGACACACAGCTCTAGCTCAAGTCTTCACAATACTGATTAGCTTCTAGATCTTGCAACATAAACTTCAGCTCAGCCTTGGGGTTGCTTATATTTTTTTAACCCCTCTCCCTCAGCTCTAAGGCAATGGGATCTACTCTAACTTTACATATTTTTCTTTAGTGAAATAATAGTCATGGTCAGTGCATGCTCACCACCCCTGGTTCTATTTAGTTTATTCCTCCATTCCACCAGCAGTAATTGAAAAGTATCCAATTAAATACATTCATACAGAATGATGGTCTAATACTTCAAATAAGGAAGTGTTTTCAGAAGAGCAAAATATTCTCTTTTAACAGATTTTGTTAAAATTACTTCATTCTGACCAATTCTAAAGGATTGACAATTAAGTACAAAAAAGTCTTATGGTCTTTTCCATGATCTCATAAAAACAAACAAAAAAAGATTCAGTGGAGTTTGGTCACCATACAAGACCTAACTTGATACAACCTTCTGTGCAGGCAATGAATTGCTGATAGTTACCTTTGTAAGTAAAATTCCCCAAGCAGTGCCAAATCCACCTGGCACAGCTTCTGCTGGAGAGGAAAGTAGCTGTTTATTTCACATGAGGAGTCATCAGAAGACTTTAAAAACCCACACTGTCCAAAATGACACAAAATGGAAGGAAGTTGGACTGGTGGTGTCTCCCTATGTCCCCAGAAAACTCACACAAACCTTCAAACCTAAGTTGTATTTTAGACATATTTTTATCATCATCTTGACATGTGTGCTTGTAGAAACAAAAGAAACTAAATTGTCTTAGTTAGTTTTTACTCTTTTGGTACATCACCTTTCACAACTTTTCAAAGACCTCTCATTACAGCACTGAAATATTCATGACTAGAAGGATGGAAGAAAAATCACCAACAGAAACCAGACATGATTTCTATCTTCTTCTCTTAAAAAATAAAAAAAAAAGTGAGCAAGCAGGAGATAGGAAGCAACAGCTTAACATCAATTAATTTGTTTCCAGAGAAATAATAGAAGTAAATAGTGCAAGATGGGTAAATGACTGAGCTGCCATCTGCTTCTGTACTCAGCAGCACTTTGGAAACACAGAGACTACAGTGAAGTGTTTTGCAAATACTGCAGTAAAGAAGGCAGTGTGTAAACTGAGGGGAGTGAGGCAGTAAAGTAAAACTGATATCTGCTCATCTGTAGGAGTTTCTTATATATGTGCCACCTTTCTAAGCAGAGAATCTCTTGAGATAATGTAAGCCCCACGTGTGATCTGCACTCACCTGTTTGATGCACCTACACCTGCTGATAATCAGAACTACTCACACAGAATATTTATTTTGTCCAGAAACATTCCTACTATCTCAGCAGATTAACATATACCTGCACAGAGAAACATCTACAATTTTAGTTTCAATTTCCTTAACATACAACTAATCTGATTACAAGCAGACAAATAAAACAGAATAATTATAGACTAAAGAAGTATAAACACTAGCTTCTTAGCTTTTTGGAAAAGTATTTTTCAGCTACTTTTTGATGGATTATTAGCTGATTTACAACATGTGCTATCTATCAATACAGTTACATATATATATTTATATAATTGCAAAAATTTATCATTCAAGGTACAAATTCCACTCAACTGGCCACTGTCTTAATGATCGATAGAAAAAAAGCCTACCAACATTATATTCACCCATCAGTTTATCACAAATGGCAATTGCCCAAGGAGCAACTTTTACAACTTTAACCACATTAGTTATGCACTTTGGATCCCATTGCTTGTCAGTTTCAGCTTCCTGCCCCCAAGATATGACACCAAGAAATCCTAACACCTCAGAAATTATGAAACACTGCTGAATCACCAGCATCACAGAGCAACAGAGATGCCTAAGTGCACACAAGCACAAAAATAACTACATTAAAATTAAATTTCAAGGTCCTCTTAAAAAAATCCTGAAAATCCATCCACAGGCATACCATATTTAAAATTAAAAAAAAAAAAAAAAAGAAAAAGAAAAAAAAAGAGTGAAAAGTAGAAAATAGCCAGGAAAAGGCATTAGTACATACAATTACAGGAAGCAGGAGGAATACAGCAGAACACATTTGGTTTCTTTTGTCTAAATGCTCATATGCATCAGAGCCTCTACGTCTCTCATGCAGAGCTCCTTTTTCTCACACCACTTCTCAGGTTCTGGTGAAACACCTCTCCTGCTTTGTGTTTGTTTTCATACAAAATACATATATACTGGACTTCTAGACAAACATGAAGATGACTTTTATAATTTACATCAACTTAATGATCTCCTTTATCTGAAGTTTAGACAACTGTAAGAATTACCATTTCTGAATAGGGCACATTCACTCTCTGTGAGGGAGTAGCCCTGGACTCCCCTATGATTTTTCTAACTACAAAGAAGAATCCTGTTAAAATGTCTGGTTCAGAAATAATGACAGAATTTCTAGACAGGAAAAAAAGTCACATTTTATTTTTTGAGCTAAAAATTCTAATACAAATATTAACCTTCAAATCAAGATATTCTTCCCTGCCCTGAAAAGAATTAAAATAAAAAGAAGTGCCTCAGACAGTTCAGTCATTGATTATTAAGGCATTTACAATGTGTACACCTGCTGAAAGCAAAATTGGCAGAGACAACAAATTTATCCAAACAATCTGGTGACATAATACTAAATTGCTACTCAAAAAATTCACCACATGATTTGTTATCTCAGAACCTTTCAGTTTAATTGCAATTAACACGACATGAATAGAGCCATCTTGGACTATGACCACCAAAGCTTCTAGAATTATTCTAAAATTATCCTTTTAGCCATAGTTTTCAAGGTAAAGCTGTTTAGAATTAATCAAGTGAAGTAACAAAAATATTATGGAATTCTGGGTTCAAGAACTGGTATGAGAAAGCATTAGTCATTAAAGAAATAAGTATTTCTCAGGGTATGCCAACCCTGAAAAAGCTAAATGCTTGGAAGGTCAGCTTTAGGTCACTGTACACCTGATTCTCTACACTACAACACAGGAAAACAAAGCTCCCAGGCTCCTCTGTGAGAGACAGCTAGGACTATCAAAGAGACATCTGCAAATTTCTTAACAGACACACTGATCTAAATCAAACACTCCTGGATGCAAATGGAGCATTAAGTCAGATGACTTATGGAGAAGTTCTAAATTTATCATGGAAAGATAGCAGCAGCTTAATTAAGGCTGTTATCAGCTTCCACTATGAATATTTGCTATCAGCTCTCCAGTTCTCGCCTCAGACATCTGACTTGATTTAGCAACTAATACACATTAAAGACAGAGTTCAGTATTTATAGGAAGCTTATGTACAAATACATATTTGTCAGGTTCCAATTTTCATATAATTTACCATTAATTACTTATTTCTTCAAGTAAATTTGCACAAAAAAGAATTATTTTGAATAAAGCACAATGATTTTGATAGTTTAACTGGTGATTCTAGTGACCTGAAAAGGAACATTTAGTTCACAAAGGCATTCATTGATAGCTACACAAGTTTGTTTTATTAATTTAACTCCTAAGATTTTCAATAAGCAGAACCAAGTGTTGAATTTGTGAATACTTCACCTTTTACAAAATTACAAGGGATCACGAAAATTACTACTGGATCTCTCCGTACTGAGAGTTACGTAAGCTGCTCCTTTGTTCTGCAGATAACTGAGCTCTGTGTGTGAGCAGTGTTCTATCTCCAACATTGGCAGTGCACACATAATTGCTAACCTGCTTCCTTTAGTTAAGGTTCCTTTTATCCTTAAAGTCGGTCATTTCTCCACCTTTTCTGCTTCATCTTGCCAAGAAATCCAGGTGTTTACAAAATCAGATTACAATTTAATAAAAATTTGCACAATTTAAATGTTCACATAGCCTAACTCCAAAAAAAACCAAAAAAGGCAGCTTGAAAATGACTGAGATTTTTCCTCTTCTATAGCATTTTTGCACCCACTTTGTGCAACATGTGAACTTAGCCCCTGAAGAGCCAGTAGGCTGCACAAGACAAAGAAAAAAGCTAAGTACTAAAACACCATTACAAAATTATCATTACTTCAAAACCAGACATGATGTCCCAAGGTGACACTGAAAGTAAAAAGTCAATGGTGGATGTGGCCTGTTCTATCACAGCCCTGCTGTCAGCACATTCTCTCTAGGAGCAAAGAAACGAAGGTGATGTATTTGTTGCAAACCACGTTCCTTAAAAAAACCATGCCCCAATCCTTCAAGGTGATCTATGAAGCCAGAGATGCTTCAGGCGAGTACACAGGTTCTTCTTGCAGTGAAAAATTAGCATGCATGAGATCACACTGTAGTCACACGTTCCTTGTAATGTTATTTGCTGACAGTCCTTTAACAATTTTAAAGTTTCCCAAAGAATATGGATGTTCATCATTAGCCTTATCAACTGCTTATCACTGGTTTTGCAGTGCAGCAGTTACAAACAGACAAAACAAACATGACAGAAACCATGGGAGGAAAGAAAAAGAAAAGCTTTTTAGAATAAAACCAAACCGAAGTACTTTTCAAGAAGCAGCTAAAGCTACCAAGTGAAGATTGAATACTCGCTCATCACATCATTTACAGATCCCTAAAGGAAACAATTTGCCATTGTCAAACAACACTAAGCAGTCGATGGTAACATCTATATTTAGGCTAACTCTTAATTATAAAAGATGGTGGCCTTTTTTTTTTGCCCTGAAATAATCTAAAAAATTCATTTTCTGGAGAAGGTTTTTATTACTCAATAGGGAGAAAGTAGTAACGTGCCTTTGCCAAGTAAAATTATCAGCATATTGGTCAAAGTCAGAAGCTTCCCAAAACATTCCTCTTCTGTCATCTGCCACACCAGAAAAATTAGTGAACTAATGCAATAATAGCTTAATGTGGTCTTGCCAACACAAGGCAGGTCCCACACTGATTTCAAGGGAAATAACAGTGGTGTACAGGAAACCTTGAGAGACAATAAATTTCTGAAAGGCAATAACAGGTCCTTGCTATTCTTGGTAGCTTTCACAACATCTGGCTCATGATACCTATAAATCACCTTTAAGTAGAAAGCCTCACAAACCTGCCTAACCCTCAGACCCAGAAGACCCCGGACCATGGAATAACAGCCTCCCCCTGTTAGTGCCTTACATATTCAGTCCTGCATTGAAAATATTCTTTAAAGCTTCACTGTGATGCCTCCTTGTAATTACAGCTGTACAAAACAGAAGCCATTTACATCCCGTGCTCCCCAGACCACCCGTGTCAGAAACAAAGGCCTGGGGCTTCCCATACGCACAACTACACAGCGAGACAAGCGCCGCAGGTTGCAGCCTGCCCAGAGAGTTAGAACGGCCAGATTCCTACGCGGTCCCGTCGTCTTGAGCACAAGTACTGTCATGCTTCTCCATTTATATGCACACAATGTTTAAAAAAAAAAAAAAAAAGAAAAAAAGAAATCCTTAGCTACATCAAACT
Organism: Pseudopodoces humilis; assembly: GCF_049639895.1. NCBI lineage: Eukaryota > Metazoa > Chordata > Aves > Passeriformes > Paridae > Pseudopodoces > Pseudopodoces humilis. The sequence goes on from NC_142205.1 coordinate 32,836,586, forward strand.
GCTACCACAGCTCCCTACTCAGTTTGGCAAAACTCTATGAGAGGTTTTGTACTGCATTGCTTTTTGCAGCCAGATGAGGAGGGATTCAAACTACTTTGCTATGCCCTGATCTCACTCTATTTCGAGGAATAAATTGTTGATTTGTTTAATTTGTTTTAACAATCTCCAATTGTTAAACTGGAGATACCACAAACTGGTACCTGGAAGTTACAGAATTACACAGAATTTTTACCTCTCTGCCTGAAGTCATGCATATTTTTTTTTCTACTTTATTTCAAGTTTTAGATAAGTCAGAATATAATTGAAGACTCACAATATATGGGATTATTTAAGAACTTTTATAAAGACACAAATAAAAGCTAACCTTTTAAACTTGAATGACCTGGAAAAAAAAAATCTCTTCTATGCTTAAAAATCTCTCCAAAATCTTTGGGTTTTCCATGCAAGCAAAGGAAAACAAAGGAGTTATAACATTTTATGTAACATTTCAGTAAAGGCCAAAAACATGTATTTCTTCATTTTTGTACTCTCACATCTTCTGTTACATCCTCAGCAAATACAGCAGATCTCAGCAAGATATTTAACCAGGCTAAAAGACACCCTGATTGAAGTTTTGAGAACAAAAGCAGGCTGAAAACATGTTCCACTTTGTATTAAAACATTCACTTCTTCATTGTCTTATGTGATTCATACCAAATTTTTTTAAAAAAAAGAATTTAAGATACACAACATTTTCAGTATGTATTTCTGAAATTGTTTTTTTAAATTAAAAATAGCTGATTTAATTTTCGTCTGTTTAATGAATCCCATCAGTTATTCATACATTCTTTATCAAGAATCAATCAAAGTTATGCTTGAGAACAAGGACAAAAAGCAAGAAGGATCAGGAGTACAGTAAGATTTCCTTACACTAACAACAATCATAAATTATTTACTGAACTTCAAAGCTTTGAAACTGGTGATGAATATGGTGGGGAAAAATAAGATGTGTTTGTTTACTATCAATTATTTATTACATATGTTTTACAGTATAAGATGAAGAAAAAAATAAAAATGTATTGTGCTCATTTCACCAAAATTTACTGTTCTTTCTATCCATTCAGAGATTATGAATGAATTATTTGGTAACTTTGTAATAATAAGACATGCAAAAAACCTGACATGTTAAAAAAAAAAAGATTCAATCCATACTTTCCAGTAAGAAATGTACATCTATATATGCAAAACATTACTCAAGACTAGGGAAAATGAGTCCTGAATCAAAAAAAAAAAATAGTTATATAAGCCAACTCAAGTAATAAAACATTCAGAACCGAGAATACAAATGATAGCTGAACTAAATTCAGTTCCAAACCAGACAGATCAAAGAATTAACATGTCAGTCCCTCTAAGCAAAGCAGGAACCAAACCAGCCGAGCCATGAAAGGTCCAAATTTTCTACTGATAGGAAGCAAGTCTGGGATGCCTGGCTGTATGGCAGATAGCTGCTGTTTTTAATGTGCCTTAGGTCAGACTTGGTAAACTTCACACTTCTAACCAGTGCTGTTTGTAATAGATTGGATGAAACACGTTTACAAAAGAATCAATAAATGTAAAGACTGGAAAGAATTAGAGAGGCTTGCAGGCTTGTACCTATTGTCTGGGGGAATTAGATGTCAGTTTGAGCACTATAACTCCAACAAAGGTTTCCTAGTTTTAATTTACTAGAACACATAATGGGCTATGTAGAAGCTGGGAAACACCCATCTGTCCGAATATATTACTTAACAAACAGTTTAATGAATGTTACAAACATTATTATAGCCTGGCATACTCTTCTGCTCATTCACTCCTACTTTGCAATCTTATCATCAAAGGGCACTTCTTTGTGAGGCTGTTCCACTAAGTCTCAAAAGTAAGAAACAATGCAACATGCTCAAAACATGGATCTAAATAAATTGCGAAGAACAGGAATGCTAAAAGCAATATAAATAACGAGTGATACACAGCCTTCTAATCTCACACAGCATATATTATATATATAAATATATATTTTAAGAAAATTTTCCATTTGTAAACTACTATATAAAACAAATATATAAAATAAGACAAGTAAATAACTGTTGGCTACAGTGAAAAGAAAAAAAAAAAACAACAAACCAAACCAAACAAAAAAAACCCAGCCAAACCAAAAACCAAAACACCACCACCACCACCAGGATTTTCTAAAAATCTCAAAAAGACTGCTGGTGTCAGAAAATATAGCTCAAGTCTAGCTCACATAATATCTTTCCTGAGGTGGTTCAATACTTCACCTAGTTCTTGTGAAACAAAATATCCATACTTTTTTCTAATTAAATTTTCACAATTAAAATGATTTTATACAACAGCTCAATCTGACTTTACTTCAAATGTGCAGCCTAAATAAAAAAGACAACTTCTGTATTCCAATAAAAGAAATAAGACACAAGGTATAGTTTAACACCATGCCGAACTTCAGTGTTTACCTTTGATATTCACAATACATTTCCCCACATTATCTGATATATAAAGTAGAAAATAAGGAAACAAAGATGAACAAACCATCCATAAGCTTCTCCAAATAAACCATATGGTCTAGTGTTCCAACAGACAAAATTAAATTTTAAACACAATAGGATTGTTTAATGCCATATTCCACTGGGTAAAATTGGTTTACAGAAGGTTGAATTTCTCCATCCCAGGTTCCCTCTTCAAACCACAAACTGTTCATGTGCAGCTGATAAGTACAGTATCTCTGAAATTCCCTTTATAACCCAGTGCATACATTGAAACAATCACTGGAGTGCATTTTTTCCCAGGGAAATGTGCAAAGAACCCAATTTCTAAAGACAGAAATGTATTCTATCACAGGGTTTTGAATAACAAGTTATTGAGTTCTTGTTCTATCATGATGGGAAAGTCTCACTTGGGACTTTTTGGTTCATTTGACAAGAAGTTGTTATGACTGTAAAGGCAAAGGTATACATATATCTACATCACAAAGAATGTCCTTGTTACCAAGTAAGACTTTGTCGATATTCCCAACCCCAGACAAAGAAAAGCATAACCTGTATTCATTCTTATGTATTAAATGCTTGCATGTTCAGATATGAGAACGTTGCTGTATGTGTCTCACTGCTGGTGGATTTGGATTCCATCCTGTCAGCAACAACCTGTGTGGTTGACGGACTCACATGTGCTTCAACCAGTACAAAGTGCTGCTACACTCCATCTACAGCAACGTGTATTTGACATCCTGCTTTCTTCTCATTTAAATCTACTTTAACAACTTGAGAGCCTTGTCACTTGGACAGCCAAGTTCATGATTTTTAAAGAAAGTTCACTGCAGGCAAATCCCAAAGGGATATTTGAGTCTCTCTTTTTGTCCGGTCACATCAAAAGAAAGCTTTAAAAAGGGTTAATTGACGTTTTAAAATAAAAAGGAAGTGCATTCCACAACAGAAGCTTCTGTTTATGCTCCTTTGGTTCATTGTAGAAATCTAGTTGACAGAAATTGGAATGAAAAGCTTAGAAACAGCTATTCCTAGAAAAAGCTGCCTTAGAAAAAGAGAACACACAATTAACTTTTTGGTATATCCTTAGCCTAGTAAATGATAGCATTCGACAGTGCAGTAACACATTACACAGTTTCTTCTCTGAAAAGAAATCTTACTGAAATTTATATTTCAGCATATTCCTTGATGTCTAAAATAACACAAATTTAAGTAGTTAAGATGTGAAAAAGTAAAATCAATGCTTCATTCTCTTGGTAACCCCCTACCTTCCCCAATAAAGGGAGAGTTACTACCGCTCTTCTATAACTGATGAGTGCCCAGTTTTTAAAACTGAGGTGCAGGGGCTGGAACTCCAATATTTTGAAAGTAGGCAAAACCCATCTTCAATAAAGTTTTTTCTCAGTGAGAAACTTCAGGGAAATACTGTCCTGGCAAAAAGTGTGATTGTCCTTGCCTCAACCAAAAACTAGATTCCCAGATATACACTCCTATAAAAACCATATCATCGTGGTTACATAACCAACCAAATATTTAAAGTAGTTTTTCTGCTTCCAGTGAGAGAGGGAAGAAACACACTTATTTAAAATATTTGCCAGCTAGAGTTGGGCGAAGTAGGAAGTTCCGCACTCCAGTGGATGAAGGGTAAAAGGTATGTAACACTGATAAAAGATAAGCAGCTTTTGATAATGACAGCTTACCTCTAAATTAAAGAAATAGTTGCCTGATCATTGACAATGTCTCACAGACTTTCTTTCACCTTGCAATAGATTCCTATGGAAAATGGAAAGCCAATTATTGAAGCAGAATCAACCAGAAATGTGCTCTTTCTCACTAACACAAAATTACAATCAGACTACATATTTTTTTTAAAGTATTTCAGTGTAAGAAGTGCTCTCCTCTACGAGGAGAAGAAAGCAGTCCAGCAAGAGCTGCAGGATGAAAGCAGCTGCTTTGGTTTATGCTCAGGTTCAGGAAGAGAGGAAAAGGGGTCAGTGGACAACAACAGAAAGATGAAGCAATCTGCTCCTACTTGCTAGCTCATCCTAAACCAGTAAGTATTTACACCAGGGATGGGCAAACAACCTGCTCAGGATGCTCAGAGAGGTCATGGGGTCTCCATCCTGCCAGGATTCAAGACTCAGCTGGACACAGCACTGAGCAACTTCATCTAACCAGTCCTGCTTGGAGCTGATCAAGGACATGAATGAGGAAACCTCTGGAGGTACCCTCCAAACCTAAATAATTATTCATATACAATCAGAGAATAATTTTTAACCAGTTGTTTTTCTAGTCGTACAACCTCTGCATTTAGTCTCTTTGTACTCCTGCCAGAGCAAATAGCCTGAAGAATATGGCAGCCTTCATAGTCCATGAAAAATTAATAACTCACTGGCACACAGCAGAAATAAGTAATTTTGGAATTTTCTGATACCCAGAGAGGTAACAGGCTCCAGGACACCTGAGATATGCTGTTTTTTTGGATACAACAATTATTTCTCATTTAATTTTTAAATATTAGAAAAGAAATAATTTTTGTTCTGCACATTCTCCAGGAAATTTCCAAGCTAGTATAGAAGCTGATTGATTGCTTTGTCTAATTATAAATTTCAGGGTGTCACTAAATACCACCGCAGAGAACGGTTCCATATTTTAGGTACCCCTGTGAATAATTTCTCATTTTTTCCTCCTGTAAGAATCTCTATGTAGCACGTAGTTCAGCTACAAATCTTTACTCACAAGTAGATTTTCTATCAATATATTTCCACTGCTAATCTAGACTAAAAAGGCAGAGCAAAAGAAACATGCATCTAAGAGACAACAACTTAAATTTAGCACTAATGTGACAAATATTTCTTTCCACAAAATTAAACCTGTCAGTCCACACCTGTTCATGAAGACGGAAACAACTCAGTATTCCAGCAACTTCTATTCCAGCAATCTTTCAAAACAAAAGTCTAGGCTTACTATGCTCATCTCCAGTACAGGAATCATTAACATAAACTATCTCTTGATTCATGAGCATCACAGCAGGTGAGACATTACTTTCTCCCATTCTGCACTTGCAGTTGATTTTTCCATGTTTATGCTGTTCAGATAGACAAGCACTATGGCACATTCAGCTGCAAACCCCTTCAGAAGCACACCTGACACTGCTTTAGATTAAATACTTGCTGCAAGTACCAGTGTGGGATACTTTGTGCACAGAGATCCATAAGACTGTACTGCTGTTAAGACATTCACATAATTTAGCCCATTTGAGAGATTTTTGAATGCTGGTATCCAAGCCATTTATCATACTACACATGGTATTGGTACAGCTAATCAATAGTATTTGTAATTTAGCAAGAGTGAAACAGCAATCCTACAGTCCAGAACAACAAACATGGCTTGCTTATGCACACTCAGTTATGAAGGATGAAAAAAAAAATTTTTTTGCTAATGAATTAACAAAGAATTCTGTTTTTTAAATGCCATGCAGCCCACATAGCATTAATTATTGCCATCCTCATCTGAATTGACATCATTTACATAAGACAATTACCATACTTCATAATGGCCTAACTAAAATTTTAGAGCATTTTCTTGACCCAAATGGCATGTTCTATTTTTGTCAATTGCGTTTATTAAAAAGAAGAAAGCAAATTAAGACAAAGTAGCAGGGGAAAAAAGTAATCTTAGAATGTTCAGGTAGTTTCTGTGCTGTAGAAACCACATATACAAATGCCAGATTTTCTTTAATTATTTTTCTCCCCTTATTAAAACAGCCAAGAGACCCTATGTTGGTAGCTGTCCTAAGGAATCAATTTCAACTCTTGACACAAAATAGAACACACTAGGACATTTAGCAAAAATTCAATTATATTATAAAATATTTTAGCTAACAAAGATAAACTTTTTGCATTTCTGTTCCCATTTTACAGCTTTATCAGCATTTTAAGGAATCAAACAAATTGTCCTTATTTTACTGTTTCCCAAAATCTAAAGACGGCTACTTAATGAGCTAAAACATTTGCTTGCAACCCAGAGTAATCCTCACATCCTAAGAACCTTTCAAATAAGGTAACTCTCTCAGGAGCCTGAAAATAACTTTTTTTAGTGGTTATCATATTTTCTGATTTGCAACTTATCACTGTTTATTTTTCCTCTACTAGAAAATACCCAAACATTGGGTCTTATCTCTTAGCCCTACTGTATAATTTACTGCCACAAAGATAAAACCACGTAGTTGATCTACTCACATCTCTAGCTCAGAGCTACAGCTCCTTATCACACAGCTCTATACAGCTCAATGTATACAAGAGCAGTAGCCCAAACCAATTACTGTGATATCAACTACTAGATCTTTCTACCTAAGAATTCCAAACCCCACCCCTCAACTTAGATACCGGTTACTCTGTGTTCCAACAAAGCAATAGAAACAAGGTTATTTCTTAGTTCTGATCTACGTTTTCACTAACTGATTTCTGTGAAGCCATGAGAGAGCATGTTTGGGGTTTGGGGTTTTTTTGCTTGCTTGGGTGTTTTGGTTCTTGCTGGGTTTTTCATTGGGGGAAAGGAAGGTTTAGGATTTTTTCAGTTTGTTTTTTGAGTGTTTTGTTTTTTAATTAAACCTTTTCCTTTACAGATAAAAATTGTTCAAGCATGGCTATGGTTTCTCCATCCCATATCAACACCTTTTAATCTCTTACACTATTATTTATAATTGGTAATCTAATTTTTCCTAAAAATGCCTATTTTTTATCTCTGGGTCATGTCAGTGAATATTTCTTTTCTCTCAATATACCTGTTCTCACAATGCATCAAAAAGGAGAAATCTAAAAGTAGTTATCTAACATACATATACTTATTGGAAGTTGGTTTAAGCTTAGTGTGTTGTTTTAGAAGGTTAATACTGACTGGGATCAAACACAAAAGTTATTTGTATTTCCACTTATTAAAATAAAGTGCCAATAAGAAGCAAATGAAAGACAAATTTCTGATTGCAAGGACTGAAGTGTTAAACAAAAAACTACATAAACTACATTTAAACCAGCAAGCAACTAATTCCTATTCAATTTATGGAATTGTGCTATATATGTCACACTATTATTCAGCAGAGGGCATTCCACTGGTCATATACTATTACACAAGCCATTTTAGCCTTAAATTTGTATTCTAAGGAGCAAAATAAGAGCATGTAACCAAAATTAGAAAAAAAAAATAAAAAATAGGCATTGCAAATATATTCTCCTGAAGTAATTTTTGATACCATAGGGATAACTCTGAACACACACACAAAGCAGATTTATCTTCCACAAGCATCAGAACACTTGACCAGGACTGGGACCGTTCCTTTTTCATAAATGGAAAAACCAGGTTAAAGGTAATTTTCATAAATTCAGTGGCAGGCATGAAAAGAATCAAAGTCCATAATTAAAATACTTTTACTGTATTCTGCAAAGAAAATGTAATATCTTTAAATGCTAATTAACTGTTTGATTTTAAATATTAATATTTATTTCAGATGAAACATGCCTAATTTTACCCAAATAAGAAGTAAACACTGAACAAACCTGATATTTAACATTCCCTTCTATGCACGTCAAAACCAAGAATGTACTAGATGCAAGAAACACAATATCTTGAAATTGTGTACTCTGCTTTTCAAAATATAGAAGACTTAAATAGAATTGGTTTCATATAAATTGAACATCACCCATCTCTACCTGAAAGGCCTAACATCTGTTACTAGTTCAATGAAAGTACATAAAAGAATAAACAAGCTGCCCAATATATCTTGGGGTATGTTTATATCAAGATGGAAACAATTTAAAATTGGAAATAATGTTTATTTACATCATCAATATTCTATGCTTGATTTTCTTTCTTATTTGTATTTTTTTCTTTTAAATCATCTTAGAATGTTTTTGAACAGCTGGTTCATTCTCTTGGTTCTCTTTGATATCTACATATTTAGAATTTCATACCCAGAGTTTTTCTAGAGTATCCCAAATTAATTGACACATTTTATTTCTAAATCATCTACTTACCAAATAAACATGACTACCTCACATTAACTAACTACATAGTAGCAACATATTAGGCTAGAGACTAATTATTCTAATTATCTTAGGGTTTACAGCTCAGACAGATTCTTAGCTCCTGATGAAATCTCCTGGTTTTTTGCAACAGTACATACTGAAAACATTGCTGTTTTTAAAAATTAAGCCATAGAGAATGTTTTTGTGCATTTGCCATAGGCAAAAAGTATTTTCTTCTGGACAATTTGATCTTGCACTGTAAATTGTACACACAGAGCATGTTTCACTCACAGATCAATTTGGTAAACGGAAGCACAAAATTTCTGAAAGGGAAGGATTTTGCTTTAAGATCTTCCACATCATTATTTTTTTCACTTACTTGGTCAGATAAGACCACTTACAGCATGCAATGTATTTCACTGCTCTCCTGTTGAAGGGCACAGAGCTGTCAGACCGTGGGTAAGAGCAGTAACGGATTTGTAACCAAGAAGTACTTTATCTTTGGGAGACCACTCAGAAAACATTAACTAGACAGCAATGGCTAAGAGGACTTTTTTGTCTCAGTAAAAATTAAAGTATTTTTGCTGTTTGTGAATGCCCTCAAACTCTGACCTTATGATCAGAAAGTCAGAACCACCTGAGTAACTCAGTAGCTTTGGTCAGGTTCACGATACAGCCTCTACAGTGGATCACTGCAAGGATGGAAAACACTTTCTCGTCAAAAAATCAAGTGGCTGTGGACTGTGCTGTTTATTCTGCTGTACTGTCAATTTAAACCTTATTACCTTCAATTAACAGCTGAAAATGACTACATAAAGATATGCAAACACACATACATTAACATGAACACGCTATGTGACTCAAGCAACTACTTGGCTCAAGTAACCATTTAAAGAATGTTACTGAATTAAATCATTGCAACGTGCACTTTGGTTTAATTTTCAAACCTTTCAGTATTCATTTTCATGAAAGAAATGAAAGTAGGTTTTTACAGAATACATAAAGGATAACAAAAAATAAAGTGCGCACAGCAGTCTGCTTTATTCTGCACAATTGGCTAATCTTCGGTACAAAAGCATCGTTGAGATGTTAATCAATTCAGATACACAGCTTTACAATAAGAACAAAAACTAAAATAAAAAGAGTAGTGAACAGAAGAGTTTAAGAACTGGAAACCGATAAAAAGCTCTTATAGTCAGATATTCCACAGTCTAAGCCGCAAACCCGCCTTAGTTACCTATAACCACGTATGATCACTGGCATTGTGAAATTCTGTATATAGAAAACAGAGCAGAAGTGTCTTAATGTACAGCAGTGCTAAATACACCAAGATTAAGCACTGACAGCAAATGATGATGATTACTGAGATGCTGTAAGAGTTTTTATAGCATAAAAAATTACTATGAATAATGGTCTTATTTGTATAAATTTAGGAATTCTATAGATAATAAAAATAAGTCCATTTGTTCTAAAACAACTTCAAAGGAATATGGTAAAGGCACCTCTTTGACCCCCAGAAAATTATACCAGCACATAGAAGCAATTTCAGCCCCAGTCTCCCCAAAAAAATAAACAAAAACAAAGCAACACACCCAGACACTAAACAACCTGTCACAAAGAATTTTAGTCTCTTCAAAAAGCTCTTTAAAAAACTTGCCTAGCAAAGGTAAACATCAACAAGGTAAAGCTAAGCACTATGCCCATATCACTTAACCCTCTATTCCAAACCAACAACCTCACATTATTTTTGCACACCCTTGATACTTTTTCTGGTCACTGCCAGTGTCCTCCCACCTGCTCCTGCACAAACCTTGTTTAATAGCTGAGCTCTGTTGTCATGCGTGGCCGCGACTCTGAAAGACCAAAGGCTGAAACAGGGGATATCAAGTACTCTCCTCCTACTAGCTGTAAAAATCTTTTCCACTGTAAGGGGTTGATATCCAACATGTACTTTCACTACAACTGAAAAAATATTTTAACTTAAAGTAAAATAAGACCCAGGCTTGTATAGCAGAGAGAAAAATCCAGCTATTTTTTGCTACATGAGTCATACATTAGATTCAGTTTTCAATTTGAGATCATTACTACCCCTAAACTTAGACTATGCAAAGCAAGACACAGAAAATATCTCAATCATTTCAACAGAACATTGAACATAGATACCCAATTTTGAATTTTAGAAGTCTACCTCTTGAAGGCAGCTTTCCACTCTCTAGCAATATTGTATCATTGTTTCATTGATATTTAAAATATGCAGTCAGTGTGATGATTTTTTTTCAGTATCAGCTTCACACATTCTGCCTTGAAATACCTATTTCTTATATTTTATCCTTCAAAAACCAGATAGAATTCAAGTTTCTACTTAGGACCCATGACTTTCTGCTTCACCCATCCCTGGGTACTTGCTACACAGTATCAATACCAGCCAAGAAAAACAGTAACAACCCAACCTCCTTGAGCTTAGCTACTTCTAGGATTTCTCTAATGGGAAGTTCCATACCTTTTCTTCATCTCAAAATACTTATTCTCAGAAAAATATAAGCTCAAATTTCTGCCACTGTCACATTGCTGAGTCTGTTCTTGAAACAGACTGGCACTTTTTCAGTTCCTGAGTATCTCTAGGACCTTCCTGTCTTACACAAAACATGACAGAAATCTCCCCCATAAGAAGGGTTAAGAAAATGTCAAAACTGACAGTATGACTCAAAAATTACAAAAAAGGGTGGGGAGAGGAAATTTTCATGCCTTATTAATACATATTAAAAAAACCAAAACCCTCTTGTAATTACTGAGTTCTGTGCAGCACAAAGGAAAAATTAAATATTGTCTCACAGTCTGCTAAGCAATTTCTATATCACCAAAACCGTAACATGCTACAATAAATTTTATTTAAAGACAATTGCTTTTGACAGATAAAAAGCTAATACAGAATATTTTGAATGTTACTAATTTAAATCCAATACATCACTAAACGTACCTTTTATCAAAAATTCCTACTATGGAAACAAAATTTGTTTTATGGATTCAAACACAGCCACTTAAAATGTTTAAAGTTGTACACTCCATTCATGTGCACTTCAGCCCTTTGAAATAGATCATTTTTGTACTGCAGTCGTAACTGGCTGTTGTCAGTTCTATATATTAGCTTCCTGCTTACACTGCATATGTCCTTTCAAGTGGCTAAATCGGGGATCATGCTTTACAGTACTCACACTTAAAACTGTTTCATGATTCTCAATATTAGTGCTAACATGTAAAAAAAAAAAAAAACCCACAAACAAAAACCCTACAAAAAAACCCCCACTCAGAAGAAAAAGCCCCCCAGGAAATAGAATACTTTAATAGCCCTTTCCATCATTACTTATATTGCATTATTTATAAAAACAAAGCAAAAAATCATCTCCTAAACTTTACATGTCAGATAATCAAGCAATAATAAACAAAATAAATTAGCTTCTGAGCTTTAAGATACTTCTGTCAAATCTCAAATATCTAGAGAGCAGGTCTCATTTCTGTTAGATATGGTTCTTTCAGCTAAACTCAAATCACAAATCACAAAATACTTGGTCAAACGTATTTATTTTATTGAGTCACAAGTGTCTTTCTCTTGAGGTTCTGACTGAAGACTTCTCCACTTCATGAAATCAGGCTAAAGGCAGCTAGGAATCTGTGCCAGATGAGCACCAAAAACCTCCCCTCCTCCTCAAATACCAGTGACCCATTTATTACTAGCATTTCCCTCCTTTTCACCTTTAGTCAAAATGGTTTATAATTTTCTCTCTGATCAATACATTTTAAATGACCAAACTTTTGTCCAAGTCCTTTCCCTCAGGCCAATCTTCATAAGTTCAACCTTTCCTTGAACACTCCATAGCACTTATTTTCACCTAATTGAACTCAGAAATTTTTACTTCTAACTACAATATATATTAGTGAAATACAATGAAAAAGCACAACTCTTTGAAGTTCATTTTGTGATGTGTTTTAATGTGTTTCAGCAGCAGAAAAATATGGTTGCGCAACTAAATTTCCAAGAGTATTAAAAAACTCCTTTTTTTTTTTTTTGTCAGTCATTCTCTAAGTTTTCTGAAATGGCACTGACCCTGTTCTCAGTACTCACCTTCTGCTAACACACTATCAGCTACTTGTAACTGGGTTTTTTTTTTCAGAGAAGGTTTGCAAACCAAGTAGGCCAGGTAAGCTTCAACCAGCCTATTCAGGAAAAGAAAAGGTAGCAGAAATGATAGGAAGAGTAAAATGTCACCGAATTATATAAAACACTGCAGGCCACAACTAATTCTCATGACAGATGGTGAGATTGTGATTGGCAGGTGGCAGTGAAACAGGGCCTCAGCATTTACAGAAGATAATGGAAAACTTCATAGACCATTTGTGCTGAAAATGCTGGCCAGAGCTGGTGTAAAGCCATCACCATCATGCACTGGAAAACTTCCACCACCATCCGTGCCAATAGATCTAGACAACTCTTTTCAGAAGCCACTGGCAAAGGGGAATTATTTGGACTCCTGGGAGTCCAATTATTTGGACACACTGGGCTCCTGACTACCAAAAGTACTGATACAACCAGCACTGAGCTGCGAGCGAAGTGGTGTTCTTTGAAAGGCAAAGCATCCCGCGTGCCTTGCAAGAGGTTCATCACCATCAAACCTTGACTTGTATGATTAATTCAGCTTTGGCTCTTAAAAAGATCACTGCTTGCTCCTTGCTTGCTAACTATACTGAAAATATTAAGATGTCAAACGTTTATTTTGTCATTCGGACATTTTTGGTACTGACATAACATTTTCGAGAGGAGGTAGCTCCTTCCTGAAGGGCTTTCCCATTTGTAACTTTAAAATCTAGCAAAGAGCACAGAAATTTCTTTAGTATTTACCTTTGAGATAATACTTTGAGATATCTTTGGCATGGTTAAACAAGAAAAAAACCCAGATCTACAGAATACCAAGGACTCCAATATTGTCTATGCTTTCTACTTTACACCATGCTGAAACATAAATCAGGGAGCAGCATGATGTCCTGTTATAACAATTCCCCTAATAAATATTTCTATTTCATAATATACACTGAATCTTTATTCCAATCCAAAAGTTATTTTAATTGATATATATTTGATTTGATTTCCTTGTCACTATTATACCTCTAAAGTATCACTTGTAGTATTTAGAACCTTCACACATCTGTATTTAGAAACATTAATCTCTTTTCATAATCATAAGATATGAAGTTTTTTCTTCTTAGCCTAACCATTTACTGTAAGAGAGAAACAACACTCAATCTGTCACCAATTTCATGCAATTATCTTACCCATATTAGACCTGATTAACAGTTAAATCTAATAATTTCTATGCTCTCTTCTTTTTGAAGACTTTCAGTATAACTGCACTGTTTACATATTTCAGATTTTACAATAAAATGTAGAACAAATATAAAGTATTCCTAATGAGTCTCTGCTTAACTCGTATGTGCCAGGCACAAACAAAATCTTGGAGTTCTAAAGAAAACAGCAAAAAATTCTGAATTTCATGGAAAAATCACATCATTTACAATGCGGAAAAGATAGCTTAGGGTCAAAAGACAGCAACAGAAAATTGTGATTTTTGCATGTACATGACTGAAATATCTATAAAATTAAAAACTGCAAGTCAGATAAGCTGCATCAACAGGAAACTCTATAAATGGTAATAAAAGTAATCATTATAATTTTTTAAGTCTCTGAAAGACTGTATACAATAGCATGGTGTACTAAGACTAAGAATAATCTCGTCTCAGAAGTTTATTAAGACAGTACTCCAGTCTAAAAAAATACATAAAGATGTGAATTACTTAGCTAAAATAGAGGGAATAACCATTTGCTCATCAGGGGAATCAAGCAGTGACACATTGTGTAAATACCAAGAACATCATATATCTAAGTTCTGAAGTCAAACTGTTCGGATCGCCCAAATGATGTGTTTCCATGTAAAAAACCTCAAAAAATAGCAGAGAGAACAATACTGGAAAAATAATGCTGTTGTAATACATTCATACTAAGTCACATTATTCAAAGAAACTTGTGATAAAAAAGGTTTTCTAAATTTACCTGATCATTATTATTTTCATAAAGGTCTGTATTTTGTTTACTCACTGCTCAAGTGCTAATCAGGGAAGAGAACTTGGATATCACCTCTAGCTGAAAAAAACACTAATAATATTTCCTGTTTGCAAGCTACAATGTGAATATTTTGGACACACAGTCTAAGCAGGGCTCACTATTTTTGTAGCTGTTCCTTTTGCTCCTAAGCGAGCCAGGTCTTGTGACCCACTTTCAACAAGACTGAGAAGAACTCTAGTAAAAAACAATGCCAAGTTGTAAAAGCTGACAATTGGAATCAGTAGAAAAGGCCAAACCAACCTACCAAACACACACACAAAAAAATCCATCATTTGATATGCTTGAGAAAGATAACAATAAATTTATTTGTTTAGCCTTGACATCAGTAGTTCTGAACTCCATTTAGAAAATGAGACCCAAAGCGTTTTCATTAGTGGCAATGCTTTCAGAGTGAGAATCTGGTATAATAGAATTACATCAATGCAGTCCAGGTAAGTCTGGTCTATGTGCTAAAGGAAGTTTTTTTAATTTTAACAATGTACTGTCATGCCATGTATGCACAATGAAATTTTAACCCTGATGTTAGAGCTATACTCTCACCCTTTAAGAAGGAGCACATTTTTACAAATACTGTTCTTTCTTTAGTTCTTTTACACAAAGATCAAAGATTTCTACAACATCCCTCTGTGAATCAGAAATCCAAACCACCTTTGCAATATTCAGTTTCCACTGCAAGAAGGTGCAACACTTTAAGTTAAATTCAGAAAAATCCAGGACCATGCACTACTGACCTGCTGAGGTTTTGGTTCAGCTTGGCTGTACATGGCAAGTGGGTTTGACTGAGCAGGCATTATGTAAATGGATGGACTTAAATAAAAGGCAGCCCCTCATGTATTAATCCAAGGCCTGGGGTGCTTTCAAAGTAGGCTGGAGACAATCCCAGACACCTGGCTTTTGAAAGACCACCAAGGGAATATGCAAGGGGAGAAGGGGAGCGAAGGTCAGTAAAAGCAGCCTGAAATAAAATTTAACTAAATTCAAACCTATTTTAAAGCATCTGGGTCAGCAGCCTTGAAAGTTTCTTTACCGTTATCAGATGCTGAAATATGCTTTTCTATCTTAAGGATACAAAATGCTTTCCAAAGCAATTCATATTACATGCTTCAGGATTCAGCAAGAAGTACTACCTGGAAACAAGATGTTTTTAACTATAGGTTTAGAACGCATTTTGCCTTGGCAGCTTCAATGTTTACAGTCCCTCTGGAAAAGTGTCAAAAGCAACTGTGCCATTCAAATTGGGGAGATGCAAATCTGAAGAGCACAAACTTGGCTATCAGATGGAAAAGCTACTGCTCCATAATCATGAACAACCAGGGGTTTAAGCTAGGCTGGGCAAATGAAAAAACATCAATATAATCAGCTATCCAATACTCTGCTTCATTCAACTGTCTCTTCTCTCTTCCCACACTACAGCCTAAAGTAGGTTCTCCAGAAACCATCCATAAAAAAAATTCAAGAGAAAATCAGTTCAATCTTTTTCTTTCTTCTGACTATTTGTTTTCTTTGTAATTTTTTTAAAGTGCTTTTCTTGAAACTCAAGTAAATAGGAGCAGACAGAACATTCACCTTTTCTTCTTTCCATGATTTTCTTTGCCTCAAATTTATTATACAGTATCCTTATCTATATGCTTCTCCATGTTACTTTCCTTCCACAGAATTGATTTTCAGTTATTTACCCCTTTTTGCTGAATTTCTGACTCCTCCTTTCTCCCTATCCTTTTGCTGTTATCCTCGCACTCAGCTTCCTACACATTCTCCATCTGATGCAGACATTTGCTTGCCTGCTTGGTTCTGCCCTCTGGCAGCTCTGGGGAAGTGGCCAATGGCCATCCATGTCAGCTCGTGACCAATAAGCCATCCAGCACCTTGGCAGCTCTGCATCCACCACGGCATCTGCTGCCTCCCAAATTGATGACCCAAAGCCAACAACTCCAAAATCAAAGAAAGGATAAGGGGGAAGCTACTGTGAGGAGAGGATGGTGATGTCAATAAAACGAAGGTTTTGGAAGCCTATCAGAACTATCTGGTGCACTGCCATCCATCAACTCCTAGCTTGCTATGGGAAAAGGGTGCCACCTGGTGCCCACTCCATCCTCCTCCAGCGAGTCACTTAACCTGCTCTTCTGGCTTTTCTGGCCACTGTTCTCCAGAAGGTCACCTACTTTCCTACTACGAGTCCTCAAAACTTAACATATTCCTAGAATCTCTTAATCTCATACAAGTTTTAATAGACTTTGAAACATTTTCCAACTTATTAGACACTGAAAAGAGCAACAAAAAAGCAAGTAATGCCCCAAATCCAACCCATACACCTGAACAAGTCACCAGGTAGGAAATGTCCGCTATAAATCAACCTGATGCTTCTTGCTCAATAATTACCTATACAGCGGGCCAGGATCCTCAAAGGATAAGAGAAGAGGAAATAAAATCACTAGATCTTTGCTCTAGAAAACCTGTTTAATAAACTAAGGGTTTTCCCCATTACTTTGCTCTTAGTCTCTACTACACTATACTCAGCTAAACAGTCATTTTATTTCCCATGGTGCTGCTCACAGCTACCCCAACAAATGAAAGCAAAGGCAGTTAGATTCTGATTCTTTGAAACAGACATTTAATAATTTCTTGTCTGTACAGGATGCTTAAACTACATAAAATATAAAGACCATACTGGGTCCAAAGTAGAGTTTGTAAAGGTTTTTTGGTGCTGTTTTGGCGTCTTTTGGTTGGTTGGGTTTCTTTGTTTGGTGGGATTTTTTTGTTGGTTTTTTTGTGTGTGTGTGTTTATTTTTGGGGGCTTTTGTTTGTTTGGGTTTTTTGGTTCGGTTTTTTTTGCTTTTGTTTTTTGGTGTTTTGGTGGGGTTTTTTGTGGGGTTTGTGTGCATTTGCAGTGAATAAAAACCTTAAAGGGTGTATCCTAACTGGCTGGAAGACGCTCTGAGACTGTCTCTGAGTTGGAGAAGAGATACTTCCTCCTTTTATTTAAAACATCCAGCTGAAATTCAGCTTTATGAGATGTGAATGCTTTCTATTATTCTAGATTTTCATATCTCTGTTTCCCTGCTTTCCTTGTCAGCTCAGTGGCTGCAGCCTAGAAAATGCACACAGGCTCCAACAATGGGCAACTTTCATCTTCTGAAAGTGTTTAGTACTAAGTACAATATTCATATGTCTGGGTGAAACATAGTTAAAGGAACAAAAATAAAACCCTCCCTATTACTTATTGCAAAATGGAATTCATACTTCATTTGTCACATTGAATTGAATCACTTTTTATTTCAGGACTCCTTTCAATTTAAAGACAAAACATTTCCAAGTATTTATTTGCACTTAGACTAGTTCTTGATGTAGAGCAGCTGGCTATTTTGTGCCGTTTCTATATCCATCTTCTAACTACAGCATCTTGAGTGATAATGGGAATATATTTGACTTGGTTTTCTTATTACAGTTGGGTTGCAAATGAACTTCAACCCATAAATGCCTAAAGAGTGCTGTTTTAAAACAAAGTTTAAAGTAGACTAGAAGCAAAAAATAAATACATATATGCCACTTTATTATCAGGAAGATTGTTTTTCCCTTTTGTTTTGATAATTCAAGTATTTTTAAACTAGTTTCATTTAGGAAGGAAAAAAAAAGGCAAACCACCAAGAAAACTTGCATTTTCCATACTGTTAGCCTAGAAACTAACTTATTGTTATTAGAGCTTAGAATAGCCTTTCACTGAGGCCCCAGTATAACGCTATTTAACAAGTTGGCATGTGTAAATAAAACATTACCGTGTTCTATGTTTTAAGCTTTTAATTCTGTATTATGCACATATTCACACTTACACATACAGTATTGAGCTCTATAATTACATATACATTGCCTTCGTACATAAGTATTTATAAACACACAATTATGCATGTAATAATACTACAACAAATACATATTTGTTCTCATAAGATACTTTTAAAATATGTGAGAATTTCAGTATGATTTCTCTGAAAAATAAAAAACAAACCCAAAATAATTAAGAACTGTACCCTAATCATTGCTGTAAAATAGAAACCCTAGAAGGGAAACTGACAAGTTAACTCATAAGATATGCCTGCTAAATTTAACAGAAATACCTACTTTTTTGAGTTTTATAGGGGAGGTAATTGGAAAAGCAGAGAAGTAACTGAAAATCCTATTCCTTAAAGATGAGGCAATTTCTTCCCAGGCTAAAGTACATATTCCTTTTTAAATGTAAATGTTTGAGTATCTCTCTTCTAGTTGTGAAGTCATTTATCCCTCCCAATCAGACCACAGAGTTTCAAAAAGATAAATATCATCAAGTAAAAGGATGTTGACTGTTCAATTTCTTACAAAGTGCCATTCTCTATGCTCTGATTAGTCATAATTTCCTGACCTATAGGCTGATGAAATGATGAGTAGATCAGAGAGAGCCCTTTCATGGAGGAAACATATAAGATCCTGAAAATTAATAATATAGGTGAAATTTAATTTAGAACAACATTACTAGCAAGCAAGATTGTAAACCACTGCTAGGAAAAAATAAGCTGTTTAGAGTGGAAGTGAAAACAGAAGCTCTGCTCCCCATCACTCCAATGCAGCTAATAACATGCCAAACTCCACAATTATCTCTTGCTTTAATGTTGTTCCCATAAGGAAATCCATAGGAAGAGCTGACAGAATATTCCTTGCCAGGGCAACTTCTTTACAAATGGCAGCCAACCACATCCAAAAGATAGAAAACACAAGATATTGTTAAAAAAATACTCATTAATCATTATAATACCCTTTAATACATTCTTAACATAGCAGTAATAGTTGTGTGTAAATTATTATATATATTACATTTGTTAAAACTGAAGTATTACTATTTTCACACAAACAGCTCCCAGTCATATCTTACAAAAGCTAGGCCTTTAAAAATTAATTTTAAAATAAAAATTAAAAACTAAAAGTCAAAGCAGCAAATACTAAGCTCATCAAGAAAACAGATATCACTGTGATTTTTTCCAAATCATATAAAAGTCCCAAGTCCAATATAAAATATTTTTATACATCTTCTTAATGCAATATATAACAAGCATCAGTGAAAACACTGCTTCCATCACTTAAAGATTTACACAGCCTGTAATATGGTTGACTAATAAGATTCTATTATAGCTACTGATTGACTACTTCTAAGAGGGTTTCTTTTTTTTTACTTGGAATAAGATCAAAATGCTTGCAGATTTCAGATTGCTATTAGACAAAATAATTATATGCTAAACTAATTACAACTAAAGCAAAACCCGACTTACAACTAATTAAATTTTATTGCATGAAAATAAAGCATAGTCCTTATTTAACACCAGGGCACAGCTATAAATGCTTATGAACTCACCAGTCTGTGTACTAGTGCCTAGATCACACTGACAAAGTTGGAATGTGTCATGATTTGGACAGCAAATAGCTCACTTAATAAAGTAATTCATATGCAAGACAATAAAAATCAGATCAACATTCCTAAAATTGTTGCTTCTACTGCTAAGAAGCAATTCTAAATGAGAAATTCTCCATTAACATCCTATTCCATTCTCATGTAGTTCTTCATTGCAGTTTTACAACACGGATCAGGTTTAAATTTCAGGAGTAGATAAGCAACTTACGAGCTTAAGTTCAATTATCAAGGCTTAGAGCTAGATCCTTTTAAAAAGCCTATTCAGACCTAAAAAAATGCTGACAGGCAGCTTCCACTGAATATGAAGTTAGATATTTCCGTTTTAAATCCCATTATTTGACCAGCTACTATATGGCAACAGTATTTTTAACTTTAGCAGAACATTAGCATGCTTGTACAAGATCAATGCTTTAGCAGAACAGAGCAAAGCAAGACGATGTAGACATCAAGAAGGAAGGGTGAATATAATCTCAAAGAGCAGAGAAAACAGAGGTTGAAAGAACAGCTGAAGCCACCAGACACCAAAGTTAAGCAGGAACAGACTATAGCTTTCTTCTGGTTTTACTGACCCTTTCCAGACTGCTGAAAAATAATATTTTCTCTTGTTACTATTACCATGCTATTTCTGCTGAGTCCATACCTCTGCTAATTTTTTCCTGCCCTTCTTCCCTTAGGAGCCAAGGGCACTACACCATACTATTGGCTCATTGGTCTTTTCACAAAATCCTATAATTTTCAATAAATGTTGCATAATTCAGAGATCTCCTTAATATAAAGATTTCATTAAATAATAATAACAAAGCAGCAAATATCCGTCAAAAAGATAAAGACGATCTTAAAGGCTCAAAACGTAAAGGCAAACCAAACTGTCATGTGTTCCACGTGTAAAATGGCTGAAACTGTCCACCCCTTCAAATCATGCATATCTAAAATCAGCTTCCCACTATAAATATCTTTTGTTTATATAAATGTTCTAGGCCATGACAAATATAAAAACATCTTGCCTTTCCCCCATCATGTAAAATGTCTCATCAGACTGCTCAAACAGAAAACAGAAGGGAACGGGCTAGTATTTAAGCAATTTTATGAACATGATTAACCCAGGTTTGCAAAGGTATCTCTAGTCTTTCCTTCTCTCTCCAAATATCTCATGCTGTAGGGCACTGTTTCTCCTCCCCACCAAGCCACCTGGACTCACACACTATGGAAATCCAATACCTTTGGAATCTTCTCCTGACTCCAAGTTTATTTGAAAGTGACTAACAGGTTCAAAATTATCACAGGGGGACTGATACACACATGGCATGACTGTGTAAACTCTTTCTTTAGAAAACTAAGCAAAAAAACTTGAAAAATTATTCAAATTATTAAAAGCAAATAATAAAGCATACAAATAAAGAAAAAAAGAGTAGATATTTGACAAGCAAAATGTAATATAGAATTAAAAAAAAACAAGCAAAAGAATAGGGAAAACAACAAAAATATGAGAAGAAAAGCAATCACATAAGTGTTTCAGTCACACCTATTCATTCTTCATGCATGCGCTTCTCATGTTTTATCACATTTCACTAGAAAAACATGCTGGTTTTATCTGAGCAGAAGAAAGGCATCTAACTATTGAATAAGTAGGGAAGTTAATAAAGCAGATATTCTGAAACAATTTTATGCATCAATGCACTTGCATAACAGTCCCCTCAACAAACATAACCATGATCCCCTCCCTACTGAAGATTTTCATCAGCTTGGCACAACTTAACTTATTTGCAACAGCCAGAAACCACAAGGGGCTTGCTACCTTAACTTCAATTTCCTAAAAAATGTTTACTTTCTTCCAGATGGCAAGATTAAATTACATAAACACTGTCAGCAAGTTGAATCCTCAAATGTATTCATTTCCAACACAGAAGCTTCAAAACCATCTATAATTTTGTTACTGATGTTTGGAAACAGCTGTAGCTGACATGGCTGTGTGTTGTATATGTCAGCGTTAAAGGATTAAATGTTCTTAACCCCCGATGGAACAAACCTGCTCTATTAGCAAGACACAGTGTAAGGTATGTCTGAGACCAGTGCTACAACAGGAATGTCTTATTAGTTCACCAATAAACAAAAGAAGTCAAAGATGATGTAGTTGGTCTTTCTCTGGAGAAATGCTGGGGAGAAGGCTGGAATTTAACATATACTGATATTTTTAAATATCACGTGGTTTGTGGGCCATATTAAGTTTACTCTCTAGCTACAAAAAATATTTTTAGATAGTTTTATTTTTATCAATTTCTTAAAATATTTTTAAAATAACATCATATGATTCTACAATCAGAAAAAATAAAAGAAGCTTTTATGTTCCAGTCTTGTGTAGGTTTATGTAAAAACAATTTATACAAACGATGTATCACCCGAGTAAATCCAAGTGTATACTTGTGAACAGTCTTCCTTGGGAAGAGTCCTTGATATGACTGAATGTCCCACGTACATGAGTGAAATCAAAACTGTGCTGATGTCTTCACCTAAATCAGACAGGCCAAAGGCCAGCAATCAGCTGCAAAGCTGTGTACTTGAGTTTTCTTGTTATAGGACTGAAGAATGGAGCAACAGCTTATGACCAGTAGGAAAAACCCCAAGCATTGTGATAAAGCCAGGAAGGAAAGTACACACACTGTACACACTTTATCCTCACTGAGCACATATAAAAGTCTCAAAGCCCTGTTCTATACATGTTCCTGACCCTACTATTTCATGGCATTTTCACATTAAGGTGAGCAGGAGAGGATGTTTAAAAGTAATGTTGCAATTTTCTTGCCTACACTTGTTTAAAAGAACTTCCTTCATAAAAAATGCTGAATCCTACATTGTCCACACCAATGGGAAGCTTGTCTCCAGCCTGAATGGAAGCAGGGGGAAGTGTCATTGCTGCGGGAAAAAATGGAAAGCAGAAGAAAAAACAGCATATGAGCCGCATGATTTCTGGTACCTTATTGAAAATGTTGTGAACCCTTGAAAAAGAATGAGATGACAAATTAGGGCTGCCCCAGACAGTTCAGCACTTCAGTAGATCACATGGAGAGCTTGAAGTAATACCAGAGATATTTTCCCATTGCAGATGACATGGAATTTTTTTCTCTTAAATATTTCCTGAGGTACATTTTAAATTCAACATGTTTTTTCATTAGACTTTCATGTCTTCCCCTTTTCCCTTAATTTTCAACTCAGTTTTGGCTATTGCTAGAAAAACTCTCCTGCTTGTCTGCTTCTACCCTCCACTACTAACCTCTTTCAGAGAGCTGTGTGAGGGATGAGTAAGAAATTCATCTTTTTCCCCATTTAAACTCCATAGGCATTGCCAATCCACCTAATTCCAAACCTAAATGAGATTTAAGATTTCATTTCCTCACTTTAACACATGGAAGATCCAGGTTGTTCCTTTTGTCCCATCGATTTAGGGTATGCTTTGGCAGCAGACACGCTGAAAGCCGTATTCTGGGGCATCGAAATGAACATCGGCAGGAACAGACTGTTCCATCAATTTTGCTACCACTTTCCCACAGATGCAAGCTGTTCAGTGCCCTGCCATTGGGAGAAAGTTGTCCTGTGGCAAAACACTACATACAGTATGATAAAAAAAACCTCCATCTTACTTGAAATTTTAGGGGTTTTTATACATCTGACATATCACACCCCAACTATAATGCATAGTAACAATTTGGAGGAAGAAACAGAACAGCAAAATGGTGGAACAGGTATCTGTAAAATGATTATTTTTTTCCTGTAAATGTTTACATACTTGCATGCTACATGAATATGCAAAACATTTTCTTAGTGACATAACATTCTAAAAGGAATAGGCTGCTGAATTACAAAGACTAGCTTTGTTTCTTTTCAAATTCAATGTATCCCCATATCTCATGTATTTCTGCAATCTAAGGTAAAAAATTATGTTTGCACGAAGTATTTTGAAACAGAAAAATGTAGACTCTGCAGAAGGCACCGACAACCTGATTTACAAAGAAAACAACATATAAAATGACCCCTGTACCAAAGTTAGAGCAGATGCACAATTGCAAGGTCATTCTCCCATTACTGTTCAGACTAGGTCAGCTTTTGAAGACATATTACTCTAAGCACGCTTGCTGCTGTGACACAGACCTCACAGGCACGAACCTACCTTCATACCAGACAGCTTAACTAAAATGTCTGTTCTGCTTAGGAAGGACACAGCCTCCTACACCAACAACCCAGTACTTACATATCTGTAATCTGCAATACCAATCTTTTGCTTTATCACATCATCTAGCCAAACACTTTGATTCCTCACATCAGGAGGAAATCTTTTGGTTTCACTAAAATCATGGGGACAGAGCTGCATCATTACAATTCACATGGATGTCAGCAGATTCAATTATCTGGTTCTAAAATTTGGTGAAGTCAGTCTGTAAAGCCATCCAATATAATTGCTTGGCATCAGTACCAGAACAGTATGACTTCTTCTCCTGCCCACTGCATTTGTTAACCCCACACCAACTGAGCAAGTTTTAATCTCCATCCTGAACACACCCACTCCTTATGCAATAGCAGTAAGGAACTCCAGCTCATGGGAGTTTATTGTGCAGCACATAAAACCCCTCTAGGCAAAGTCTAAAACAAGAAATAACGACAACAGATAAACAGGATCACTAGGTATCGTGTGTTTTAAAGGAAAGAAGTATTACAATAAAAATTGCAGTAAAGCTAAATGCTAAAAAACTCTCTAGTCAGACAGATGTTTTGTACCACTTTAAAATAAGAAAGGCTCATGGAAATCAGAAAGCTGCTAAAAATGACACTAGAAAAGTGGAGAAAGTAATAATGATTTAAATCAAATTGGCACTGAGTCAGAGTGACCTACAAAAGTTAAATTGGAAGAGCCACAAAATAATCTAGCCATCTTTATGGACAGATCAAAGCCAGCCATCTCAGTCCACAAATTGTTAATGATTGAGCTGACAGTAAAAGAAAGAAAAAGGACATATCTTAGAACTGAAAGTCAATGTTTTCTTTTCTGTAGGACAATGCATTCATTCCAGAGCCTTCCCAACAAAGACCCACAGACCAAGCAGTAGGCAAAGATGCAGTTTATGATTTACAGTTGATTACGAGCAAATGATTCTCTTTCTAAAGATAGCTTAAAAAAAAATATTACTTCCTTAACCTTACTTTTCCAAGTTGATCCAAGGACATTGCATAACTGAAAGCAGAGGAAAGGTGAGGGATGAAACATGCTCTCTTTCCGAGTAAATGGTCCTTAATCTCACAAAGCACAGGAGACTTTGGAGTCTAAATGTTTTACACACTAAATGAGTATGCCTTTTTCATCTCAGTTGTCATCTGAGAACTTTCTAAACATTCAACGAAAACATCACCTGATTGGGAATTTTCTAGAGATGTTTTCCCCTTTTGGAATAATAATCCTGTCTGGTGAGCTGCATCCTCCACCCTGTGACTTCTTGACAGATACAGAGTACAGACCTGAAAGAGGCTGAGCACTGCACACCATCTTCCAGGACCATTCAACCAGGAGCTCAGCCACTTCCATCCAGCCCCTTTCAACCCAGCACAGCTCAGCTCACACTGTTTGAAACCAGGTTAACATTAACTACTCCAGTGTGTAAACTGGTATGGGTAAAAACACATTAGGTCTCAACAATACACACCTAGACTGGAACACCTCTTCGTTTGGATTCACGAGATGAAACAGAAAAATGCCATAATCATCATTGTCTAGTCTTCTTTGGACTGGTTTGTGAGAGAAACACACTATTCTATGTCATCATCTTTTCTTTCAACACTCCCTTATAGAGAAGTATGGTCAAACTCCAAATACTGTCAGTATCTTTATCTTTCAAATGCTTCTTTTTCTTGATAACTACCTCACCTCTAAGAAAACATCAAAATTCTTTTAAGAAGTAACTATACATATAGAAGTAAGCTTTTGATCCAAAAAGGTAACCCAAGTCATACAAGGTCTTTACCAGATTATAGGATTTAGTAAACTATGTTCATAATGCTGTTAATGCATATTTTAATACTCTTGAGAAAATGGAATACAGTAATTTTCAACTCATTTTAACTGTAATCTATACAAATCCGTGAAGCCAACTACCTAATAACAGTTCTAATAAAAGATGAACAGTAACACCAAAACAACAGACTTCTATTACCCACCTTAAAGGACATGAGCATCAGTGTTTAGACATAAAACATTTCTCCTCAATGACTTCTTCATCTTTGATTCTTAGCTTTAAAGGGTAAGTTGCAACTAAGAAAAAAACCCCCAGCAAATCTACATTCAAAAGGCATATTGTACACCATTATGGGAATATTTTTGAGACTACTTAATTTAAGTCCATGCCTATGCTACCATGTACACTTTAGAACAATCACTGTTTTCACTGATGGCAGCAGCAAGGAATTGATAGTATTAAAATGTGTGAGCTGCTGAGCCTGTCACCTAAAATTATTAAAAACATGGTTAGTCAGCACCTTTAACTTCGTATATAACCAGCAAAGTTTTTCAAAGAAATTTAATCACACTGGAACTAGGAAGCAACAGTGGTGATGATTTTCAAACAAAAGGAATGGAGTCAAAACATCTTCCCCTTTGAAACATGGCCATATTTAAGGACAGGCAACTCAAAACCACAGCTTGATACACTTCACTTTATACAGAAGTACAGACTTCCAGAAAGCTGTAAGACAAATAAATGCAAAGTCAAAATTATGGGAAAAAAGTCAAAATTAGCCAAAAATAAGCCTATAAAGAACCTGATTCCTCCATACCACCTAAGGAAGAATCAGGTTATACGAGAGGCTCTGCTCTAATGTTCTTGTGGTCCTACAAGCAAATGGTCTTATACTGTCTCAGTGCTCAGGTCTGTAAAATAAGGGTAAACTCCAAAGGTTTTATGAAAAGTAATATACTCCACTGGTAGCTTCTAGACATGAACAACTGAAAAGAGTTTGGAGTGTCAGTTGTGTTTCAACCTGTATTGGCAGCAGTTCTTACTGGGGGGACAAGCATGCAAGTGATTAGAGGGCAGGCTCAGGTACCCAGACACACAGGAATAATCTACTGAATTACATCAGAAACACGGTGCCACTTACAGCATATGAGAAATAAAGATTTTTTTTTAATCTATTATATTTAATTTTGGAACTGTTTACTTTGCCACATGATTTTCATTTTATATTTCTTCCCTTTATATGTGCAAAACTAGTGCCATGTGGACCACAATCTGACCCAAAGGCCAAACTGGCATTGTTTCTCTAGAGAAAAGCAAAAGTCTAATCCAGAAAGGCACACACACCTTTGGCTTCAGATTTGGGCTAGGAAAGTGGTAACGACCCTTGAAAGCAGATGGTCATGTTTTTCCAGCCTAGTTTTTCAGTATCTATGCATTCATGTTGTAGATCCATGTTTTAATACCATATAATCCCTTTTAAAAGTGCATTTCCAGCCCTCTTAGCAATTTCTCATTCCCAGCTTCTGCTACGAATTCCTTCTCCTTGTGTGCCAGCACTAGCAACTGTACTGTGGCACCAAGAGACACTTTGTAAGTGGAGTTAGCAAAGACTAACTCAAAAAAAAAAAAGAAAAGGAAAATTAACTTCAGAGGAAAAAATATATATGTGTGTGTATGTGTATATATATGCATCTGTGTCTCCTTAAGACAGATAAATTCTGGCTCAGCCCAAAGGCATACCAACTCTCATGTCAGTACCAGGAATGAAGGAAAAGGACACTTCTGGCGGATTAAAAGAAGCTGTAAGTTTTCCTATTCTCAGATGCATGCCCTAAGCACCAGGCTGCAATGACACACTCCCCCTTCTTGCCCTCTTCTCATCCAATGAATCTGTTGTTCACGGGTAACAGAACAGCCCCAACAGGAAAAATAAAAGCATCAGCATCATAACCTATGGCTAAGTGATGATGACCTTCTCCAGGAAAAAACAGGAACTGAATTGTGCTGCCTCCTAACAGCAAGGCTGCACAAGGCATAACCATAAGTCCATCACAGAATGCAGAATTACCTGCTGTCACATTAGCTGGTACTAAAGGGAAGGGTTAAAGTGTGAAAAGCCCTATGATCCCTTTATATATCCATGTCTGGAAAGAGAAATAGGTGGGCAGAGGGAAAAGCTATATAAATAGCTGCATCTCCTCTTTCAGGTTTGTTTCTCAGACAAAGCAATCAATTGCAGGTTAGTCTTTCCTTGAAAACTTCAAAAAGCACAAACCACCTATACAGACATTGATAGCACTGACACTACTGACAACACCTGCTATTTCAAAAAACTCAAATACCAAAGTACATAGGCTATCCTCTGTAAACAAGTGGCAATTGCCATGACATCCCTCTTGCTGCTGGAGAATTAATGCAATTTGAATACAGAGCAAGGGAGGCATAGCATCACTTATCACAGAATGGCTTGGGTGGGAAGGAAACTTGAAGAGCTTCCAGTTCTAACCCACTTGTCATTGACAGGGACACCTTCCACTAGAACTGGTTGTTCAGAGCTGCATCATCCAGACTGGCCCTGAAGACTTCCAGGGATGGAGCATCCACAACTTCCCTGGGCAATCTGTTCAAGTGCCTCGCCACCCTCACAATAAAGAATTTCTTCCCATCATCCAGTCTAAACCTACTGTCTTTTAGTTAGAAGCCATTCCTCCTTGTTCTACATGTCACTGTTCTACATTCTCCTTGTCACTACATGCTCTTGTAAAAAGTCCCTCTCCCATTGTCCTGCAAGATGCCTTCACGTACTGGAAGGTGGCAATTAGGTCACCCCAAAGCCTTCTCTTCCCCTGGCTGAACAGTCCCAATTCTCAGCCTTTCCTCACAGGAAAGGTGGCTCATACATTTGATCATCTTGGTGGCCCTCCTCTGAACTCAGTATCATTGCTTTTCCTTCCATAAAATGATATATATGGTACATACATATGGTATAAAAACAACCCCACCAAGCAACCATGTGGTCCTACTATATGAACACACATAAAGGTATTGGAGGGGGAAGAAAAAAGGTAGTCATGTATTTCAACTTCCTCTCTTTTATTTATGGTTTGTCTTGGTTAGGTTAGCCCCAAAGGTTTTCTGCTGTGATGCTGAGCACAAAACAGAGCAATTCACAGAGAGTAAAACACATGAGTTGCAAACTCATTTCTAGAACCTACTTTTCTCCTGTAGGTGTTCCCAGTTTAATAAGTAAGGAAAATGTAGGTGGTGTGCTACTCCTTTTTTTAAAACTAACTAAAAATGCAGTCCTATCCTCCTTGTATTCCAGCCCTACACCTACACCACTATGCTGTGTCTGTCTGTCGAATTGGGTCAGTGCTACTATCAATGCAGAAAAAAAAAAGAAAAAAAGAAAAAAAGAAAAGAAAATTATAAAAATTGAAAATTAAACATTCAAAATCCCTTTTAACTACACTGCTGCTCTGAATTCAGTATACAGTCAAGCAAACAGCTGAGTTTACAACAAGGGAGAGGGCAACAGAGAGGACAGGATGCAAGATGGCAATTTTTTATTTTTAAAGGATGCACTGACAGCTTATAAAAGCTTAAACTGTTAATCAAACCAACACCTTACTGTTTTTTGAGACAGTTATGAACCATCATAGAGGAGACAAAAGAACAAGCAGCTCCTGCACTTGTTACCCAAAAATTGTATAACCCATCTCCTGCAAGTTGAAATTGATATCTAGCAGTCATTTTCAGCCATCAGGGAGAAATGTAACAGGGCTGAGTGAAGCAGTCATGTGAATGGCACAGGAGAGCAGGAAGAAGAAATATTAAGACCAAGCTTTAAGAAACCCTGGTACTTTTGATTTGTAGGATATTAAACTAAACTAAATATATTGGTAACGTTATTGGGGGGGGGGGGGGGGGAAGTCCACATCTATTGTCTATTTACATTTTTGAAAATATCAGTGAACTAGAACAGTTTTAATGGTTATATGCAGTTAACCCAATTTTTGCACATCTTCTCATTTAAAATTGTTTGAATTGCATTTAACAAAAATATTCAAAATACCAGTAGATACAGTGCTTATCTGTTTATAAGCAAATAATTTATATAGCTTTTCCCCCTGAAACAATCCATATTAAAAACATGAAACCTTTTACATATTTGAAGCAACATTTGCTTCTAATATGCAGTTCCTGTATGTTAATGTAGAAGCCAAAGTCCTATTTTAACCTGGGGACAATATTCAACCTACAAATCATTGATGAAAAAACAGTTTTGAAACATCTATAATGTGATTCCTGTTATAATATTAAAAGTATTAATTTAAATTATTATTATTATTAAAAAAGCAAACCTGAAAATAGTTGCTTCAGTTCCAATCAAAGAAACCCTTAGCTTCCTCACTATTTTTACATTCTTTCATAGATGTTGATGCAGTTTTGGTTGAGGCAGCACGTATGAAATGCTGTCTGTTTAGCTTAAATCATTAAACTGAGACTATGCTTAAGGCATCTCAAAGCAGAGCTACTGCAGAAAGTGTCCGGCTTTCACAGCACTGGGGAGAAGGTCATGACATGCCTTAAAGACCTGCACAAAGATAGCCCGTTTGGGTGCCTAATCTCAGGCAGACAAGATCCCTTATAGGCTGTTTCATTTCTTTTCCTCCACGGAGTGGGTATGACACTGAAGCACAGCAAAGAAGGTCCTGCAAAGAAACCTCGTCTAGGTTTCATTCAGCCTCTTGGGCTCACTGAGCTACAGCCCACACAGGATGGTAAGTGGGCTTAACAGCAGTTCAATGCGATACCTGGTGACGTAGCTTTCATTTAGGCTAGATGTAAGCAAAGCCTCTTCACAAGCAAAAAGTGATGGGCTAGAGGGCTTTTTTATTATTTTTTCATTAATATTAAAAAAATTAGCATTGTAACTTGTTACTCTTGTATATTCTTTAACCAACCACACAAAAAGAAAACTTTAAAAAACCCCTACAGATTTTATTCTCATAATAAAGAAATCAGTTAACATCATCCTTAATCCAGTCTCACAATAAAAACCTTAACAAAAAAAACTGTTAATACTGTTTTCTTGCATGACGTTGCACATAAACAGCTAGCTATTGTGCACTTGTATCAGTAAACTTAAATTCTGTCAGGTTAGTAGTGTGTAATAATTAGCAGGTGTATAGACTAAAATGAAGCTAGTTTTTACTTAATATTTAAATTAATTGAATCAAGTTTCTAGTGCAGGAAAACTTACTGCACCTAACAATGATTCTAACATGGAGAGTCCTTTTTATGCTTTTCCACTCCCATGAATCCTCTTGTTAATAGGAACAAACTTACACAAGCAGGGTGGAAAAAAAACTTACTCCTACAATAGGTTATAAAACACTAACATTTGTTCATTTAAACTAATTAAAACACCAATAAGATGATTTTACTTCTGAGCCTATTAAACAATTATTTTTGGAAGTGTAGTCAATAGAATCACCATTGGCAACACTGAATTTAGGTGTGACACCCAAATAGTGAATGCAGAAGGACTGCAAGGAGTGCAACCAAAAGGCTTGGAGTCACACAATAGTTTAGGCTGGAAAGGACTTCTGGAGGTCATCTTGTCCAAAACTGTGCTTAAAGCCAGTCTAATTAAATTGGGTCTAGTAACTAGTGCTAGCAACAAGTCTTAACCTTAGGAAGCTGGAAGCAAAATGCTTAATGGGAATGGTCCCCAGAACAAATAACATCTCTGGTCTTAACTGCTAAACCATGCCCAAGAATTGTTTGGGAGTCCCATGAATCTGTACAGATCGAAATGCCATTAAGGAAGCTCTTTGAGAATTAAGCCACACAGATGACGGAGTCCCAGCACGTGGGAAAGTTACAGCGCTGTGTTTAACATGGTAGCACAGGCGTAACCTCACTGTGCCCCCTTTTGGACAAGTGCACTCCTTTGTGTGGCTCAGCAAATAAACAGTTATTGGATTTCCTTGTTCCAAATGCTGGGAATGGGGGTGAAAATCATCCTAAATACATTTAACAATAAGATTTGACTGAGGACTAGAGTGCAGTCAACCCATTCTGTGCTTTATGGGCAAAACTGAGCAGTTCATCAACTCATTTCTAGTCAAGTATTTACTAAAAAAAGAACACAAAACAAAGGTAGATTTATATCAAAGGTTACAGGCAGAGTGTGTAATCCCGTATCAAGAAAAAAAAAGAAGAAAACACATGCTGATTATTCTCAGACTTTCCTCTGAAAGCAATGAGCCTAAGCCTATAGACCACTGATCACAGGGACAATGCCTATTCACTACACAGTCCCATTGAAGTCCCTGAAACTACCAACTGAACAGATTATTTAGAGGTTTTCAAAACCTGACTCAATACCAACCAATTTCCTATTTCTATCTTAAATTCACATTTAAGAATTCAGAAGATTATCTGAGTTCAAGATAATCTGTATGTCCTATAGCTCCCGTGATAAAAATCTAATCCTTGTAATTTACAAATCTTAAGTACTCACAGGTTTTTAAAAAAATTAAATAGTTTTTTATTTTCCACTTTCTTTGAAAAGTAAGGTTTTCAAATGAAAATAAAGATTACTCTACTGGCATTTTAATTCTACCTAAATAAATAAAAACTGATATAACAATAATTACAGCAAAGCAACCAACAGAAAATTTTGTATCAAATAAGCAAATACGAAATATTCTGCCCTAGATCCTTGAATGAATTTTAATGAGCATCACCATTTTGATTGAATGAATATTTTATTTTGGACCTCAGGAATTCTACCTCTTGATGACAAAAAAATTATGGAGAGAACACGGGAAACATTCCTACCCACATACTTTTTTTTAATTACAATATTTAAAATCTCAAACAATGTTAAAACACCTTATTTAAAGAGAAAAGCTTATGTATAACCCCCAATATATTACATTTCTAGTACTGATCTGCACTGATTAAGTAAGAGTTGACTTATGCAGCTAATATTAAATTTAGAAATTAAATACATGTCCATATTGTATGCAGCCTAGCTGGAATTCACTAGATTAAACATACTAATTAATTTGGTCATGGTGTGCTTTGTATTATAATTCAGCACTTATTTATGAGGCCCACATATTCAGTTTACTGAATTTAATGTCTGCACTGTTCTTAAACATATGATTAAAAGTGCTAACATTTTATATTAACCCTGTATCACTCCACAATTAACATGAAATTATCAAAAGAATAATAAAAGCAGCTATACATTTTTAAGCTACTTAAAACATTTCTAAATGTAATTATAACTATTTCATGCTAAGTAAGAGTTGATATTTCATTTTCATGCTAAGATACTCCTCACTCAAGAAAGAAACTAAAACCCCAGCTTTTTTAATCACTTATTACTTCTAGGTTTTCTGTAGAGCACAGTCATTCACAGTTGTATTCCTGAGTAACCATACCTTTGGATAGATTGGATTACCAGGTGGGTCTTTTTTCATACTCTTATCAACACACAAATGATTGAAAAACCTCCTGATAGGTGATAAGCATTTCTGCTCCCAGCACTCACTGAGGTGTCACTGTGGACTTCAGACCCTAAGTTTTTTGACACTGGCCTGTGCTGAAATCATGAACTTCTGCAATTTTCAGACAAATGAGGGGAAAAGGACAAATCCACCTGTAATTTTGCACTGGATGTTTACCAAGTCAGTCCTGAATGGCCAAAGTACATGCACACACAGATACGCATCTATATTTTTAAAAATCTGCCAGGAAAGCTTTTCATTCATCTGCCATTAATTTACACTAAACCTGAAGTAGTAATATTGAAGATTAGACAATCCAAAATGTGTGCATGTATGCACATTACCAGCAAAGCAAGATATGAAAAATACTTCCCACCATCTATACAATTTCGCCTAAATTTTTAATTTTCTAATTAGTTATGGATGAAGGGATATCAAATTTGAGGATTTCACATTTATCAGCTTTATACGGCAAATGCAACCTAGAATTAGCACCCTCAATTACCTGTTTATTTGTCTGGACTAAGCTCAATAATTTTCAGAGGTTGAGAATTTCTCCAGTTCCTTCATTACTTTAAAAATTCAACATTTCTGCCTTCCAGCATGGGAACAATGGTGAATAAATGCTAATTTAGTAACTGCTACCTCAATGTTAAGACTTCCAGAGACTGTCTTTGTTGCTAAAGCAATACACAAACACTCCCAACTTGTAACCAAGATTTCAAACAGCAGATTTGTTGGAATATAGTATCTTTCCTCAGTTCCAGTTGCATAGGTTTGGATGCTGCCACTCAACCTTTTGACATTGAAATCAAGAATCTCTCTTAAAAGGAGTAGGGAGACATCAAATACTTGAATATATTCAGTAGCATGAATAAAGAATGTCTTCCTTTAAAAAATCTGATTCAATAAAATGAATTATTTTCTGTTTTGACAAGTTTACTAACAGAATAACATTATTTTTCTTTTAATGGAAAAAACCCATCTGAACCATGATGCTTTTGAGAGGCACCAAAGCCTATTAAAATAAGCCATGTATTTTATAAAAGGAAAGAAGTAAACTGCTTATAAAAAAGAAGAGGAAAAAAAGAGTAAGAGTTAAAATGAAATCTAAATTGAAAGTGTTTCACGAGCATAGCCCTACATGTCGTGACCCAGAAGGTAAATGGCAATGTCTTCACTGGGGTGAGGAGAGCTGGTTTGCTTTAGCTGGGCATGCCCTAGCTGCACAAACCTTCACAACAAAACAACTCCACCTACCTCAGCTTTCTATAGGCGTAAACTACAACAAAGCTGAGAGGGAAAAATATTAGCAATACAATTTGGTTTTGTTAGAGAACTGTGGTATTTGCTTTTTAAAAGCTGCTTTACACTCATTAGTTTCAAGTATTACATTGTGATATTTAAAAATAAATTAACAATTTGCTGTGGCGAGTAACATTTGATACATTTGTGTTAAAAAGATGTATTATTGCTCCTGTCATTAGATTACAAACTTCTTGAGACAAGTGCTGGTCAGTTTATCTACGCCGAACCCTAAGCATAAAGTTTCTGTAGAATTTCTTTAGAAAGGTCAGACAAATGTTCAAAGGATTATAATGAGAATGGATGAGGCCTTTGAAGGACTATGCAGCCTTTCATTTGCTAATCTAAAGTAACACTTATTAGCAATGATGATTTCTTCAACCACTGCATAGTCACCCCTCTCCATGATCCAGTCAAAGTGTATCAAGGACTTCTATGATTAGGAATCTATTGCTGTATTATATTAAATCATGTGGTGATTAATTTCTTTCCCCCTCCTCTAAAAATTCTCACATGCGACTTTCTATTCAACTCCTGCCAAGAAAAATGTTTTAAATCTGTATTTTACCAATTTTACCCTTGACAGTTTTCTTAAGACACTAAAAATTGTCAAGACTCAAATAAGGAAATAAGACACATTAGTTTCTTTGTAGGTTGGCTTAACCGCTGTCAAGAATACTATTAGAAATTCAATACAATGTTGAAAAATAACACCACCAGCACAACTGATTTCAACACGATGCATTCTAAGTTCCACACCAAGACAGCTTTTACAATAATAACTGCTGCTTTTCTGAATGTTTTTCTATGCTGTTGCAGGAAAAGCTGAAGTAATAATAGCTTAAGATTTTTGCAAGCTGCAATTTTACACTTCCATAATTCAGATGCAAAAGAGATGTGTAAGTATTCACTCATGAAATTTAAAGGTTTATAGAATACAGATTTTAGACCATCATTATAAAATATATTCTCCTTTCTTTTAAAATAAATTACTTGAAAGAGTAAACCAAGTTGGCAAACCTGTTTTGCAGTAAAAATTTTTGCAATCATTCCAGAATTTTGCCAGGGATGGAATGGAGGTATGTTGGGGGAAGAATAAAAAAAGAGGCATAGAGACTCTATTATCATACAATTATAATCCATAGCTAGTGCATGTTAAGATTTTCATTTTAAAGATTTACTAGCAGTGTGATAAAAATATAAAAGCCAGGAAAGTAAACAAAAAACCCCATCTTTTCTCAAGCTGGAAAGTAATTTTCTTCTATACACAAAGATTGAACTTGCGTTCATGAACTCCTACTGTAAAAGTGAATCAAAGTTACTATACCTTATAGCACGCATTTCAGTTATTAAGAGATTTTAACACAAGGTTCTACTACAGCCTCCCAGTTCACTAGTACGCGACAATCCAGGTAATTTGCTGATTTTAGTGGATTTGCAGAGTATGTTAATCAGTGCTGAATTTAGTACAGCACTTTGCAGTTTCTAGTTTACTGTTTTGCTTTCCATACATCTAGGCACTAATGTTTGCAATTAACTTTTTTTGTAGACACAAACATACACACCAAGTATCAACAACCTCAATCTGTTACAGACTCAAGTTGTAAAATTTAAAATAATTAGGTCACCTAGGCTTGAACTCATATGTTGAATTTCAGTCTAAATTATAAAAGCACGCCTACTTCTTTGTAAGACTCACAACATATATCAGCACAAAACAGTTCCAGACTTTAACTGCTTTTCAACCTTGTGTCATCCAAGCATCAGCTTTGCATAAAATGTATTTTAAAACAACAGTAAATTGCCCATAAGGTGAAAGTATAGAACACACAGACAGACTTGCATCTAAGAAGGCAATCAGAGATACTGTTCGTGTTGTACTCTCCATTTTATTATATGTTTAAGATATAATTCCCTTCATATTTGTTCAGTAGCAGCTATTTCAGTTACAATATTAAAATGAGCCTGTACAAATAATGTTTATTCCATAAAGCCAGACTGAACTAAAAGGTGAGGAGCACTTAGAGCCTGGTATTCATAAATATTTTGTAATTTTATTACTTCTGATCTGCATAAGATCAGGAATATTTTTATGCAGTGCTTCAGTTGCAACGTTCTGTTACTGTTTACATGTATATTTGAACTAAAAGACTGATGTAATTAGTCCAATATGAAAACTTTAAAAATGTACTGAATGCAATTAGCACATCTTGCAAGAAACATATAAATAACTATAATTTAGATTTAAATTACTATCCTCATAATAGATGCATACACCTATATCTTCCTAGAATTGTTTAGCATTTTCAGAGGTTTCTCATATTTTTTTTTTTTTTAATTTGGCCTTTTTAAACTTATTTTTCTCTCACTATTGAGGAAGCATTTTTTTTTCCTGGACTTTAAATCTTTATGCATCACACTAAGAAGTAGTGTGTTAGCCTATTGGTTAAGAATTAAACAGTGGTGAAGCTGAGACCGAAAAGTGCACAGACGGAATGTGCAAATATTTCACTACCTACGGAAACAAGTCCAATCCTTGTTACTTTTAAAAGAGAAAAAAAATAGCATTGGCATGTCTTTCAATAATTACGCAGGCAATATCCAGTGGGTGTGCACCTTGCATTTGAAAGTAGCCTTCTGAGTTTTGAGTTCAAATGCTAAAGCTGGTCCTCCAAATAATTCAGGAGACATGCATTGTAACAGCACGTAGTGATGCACAAAGACACTGTCTGTGCCTCATACTTGTCACTTCAGACTCTCTGTGAAGCCAAATACCACAGTAAGGGACAACATTTAATACAAATGTAGCATTTTGGTTTTAGGATTTTTGGAGTTTGTTGGGTTTTTTTTTAGCTTTAAAAAAAAAACAGCACAGAATTTTTTTCTAACTCCTCTGTCAAGCTTGAGTCAGGCCGCAGAATGGGCACCTGAGTCTCCTGACCCTGGTACACAAACTCCTGGAACCTGTAACACTTGTTTTCTAACAAATCATCTCTGGAGATGGAGCAGGCTTCCTATCAATCACTAACAAGTTAATTTCACATAATAAGGCAGGTTCGGATGCAGACTGATACATTGTGAAATACTGTATCTAAAATTGATTAGAAGAGCACTCAAAATGAATGCAGCCCTCCAAACCACTTCTTTGCTCAGAAACATTAATCTCACTTATAAGGAGAGCTTCATAATGGTAATGCTTGGTATGAAAAAAGTATGAAATAAATCAGGTTTTATAAGACACAGCAATTAATCAGTTTTAGAACTAAGGAAAGGCTGTTAAAGCGGCACATTTTTACAATGGTAACTTCTTTAAAGCCTGTTACCTACAAAAAACTGAAAGTTTAGGGCTTTCTTTTAATTGCTCAGCTGACAGTGTGAACCCCAACCCTAACTCTGGGTCCCTGAAATGTTTTCTACAAGCTTTGTAAATAATACTACCCTTTTAGAAAGATAAAGCATTTATTTTAAGACACTCTTCAGTCTAAGAAGAATTTCATGCAGGTATCCTGAAAGGACTTACTTAATTTAAGTAGTTAGCCTGGGGTAAAAAATTTATTTCATCAAACCAAGAATTTTCTAATAAACACACTAAAATTATTTCTGGTAATATTTTTTGTACTTGATACAGGTGATAAGCATCACATTATCACTACATTTACTAGAACAGAAAAACCTAACAAGTTTACATGTATTCATTTAATAGAACAGATTCTACAGTAAAGTTATTAAAAGAAAATAATATTATATAGATGTATTATTCTTATTAACAATCTCTAACGTGTAGTACCAGTATAGTACAAATCAGCCTCTAAATCTTACACAAGCACAACTTGCGTAACATTTTGAAAAAAAAATTTTAAGGTTTTGCTATAATAATTTTGCTCCATAAGAATTTTATGTTCTCTTGTATGCTGACAGAGAAATGAGTTTTCTGTAATAGAAATGCAGCATTAAATACAGTATCACTATAAAAATAAGAGCAGTTCTGACCTGAAGCCTTAGCATCTCTGGTCCTTTAAGTCTGTACAGCACAATGCCCCTTCACAAACAGCACCTGATCTCCAAGTTGCTGGGCACTCTCAGCTTTTATTGGGCCCAATCCAAAACTGATGCAAGTTAGTGGGAGATTTTCCATCAATCTAGAGGGGCATAAGTCTGCACAATGTTTACTAACTTTAACTGAAGGTAAAGGTTCTGACTATCTTACTGAGCCAAGCCTATAATCTGTTAATTGTTGGGGCTAGGAGATGACAAAATTTACTTTCAGGTTATTATTTAATTTTCTAATATTTTATGGGACTTTTATAAAACAGATGTTTATTAAAGCGGTCATTGTGTGTTCATTTGTAACTTCAAATCTAGTTTCTAGTAATATATCCTTTTAATCTCTTTTTTTCCTTTGAACAGAGAGTAATTACTCCCAGCTCTAAGAGATTTGACTGAAGTACCAGTCTTAAACTGCTAACTGGATTATGAATGTTATTTTGGTTTTTCCTCAAAACGTATGAAACAAAAGAATCTCAGAAGAGTCAAGTATTTCTTATACCAAACAGTATCTTTTATCTCAGTGATCGCTCCACTGAACCCCTTTCCATTTTTAATCAGATGTATGCATCTAATATTTCTGTACTGTTGGCTTTCTTTTCTCTCCCCTAATATACTACAGCATTGAAAATAACCCAGCAAGTTCAAAATAGCAAAGCTTCAGAATTGTAAGGTAATACTTTTTCAAACCTGTCATATTTTTCAAAATGTAATTGATACAATTTTCACGTATATTCATACTTACATAGGGACCCTTCTTCCAGACTATTCTTATATTATATAAAAGTACAATTTATGAAAATTTTTCCCTGCATACAGTATAAAACTAATCTCCTAGATGTGAGTGCAATAATAATTCTGAATAGCACTTGGATTATTTTAGAAGGGAAGAGCAGTGGTATTTTCAGAGTGTCTTCAAGTGTTTTACAATTAACTTTTCTGTAAGACCATAGATGAACAACATTTATACTCCAATATACTCTTTACTAGATTGAATTTTAGGATCTACACATTCAAAGAATAGCTCTATAACTCTTCAGTGGTATGCCTAAGGAAGTTTATATAAAATGCAGGGGTAACAGTCAAATAAAACCAAACAAACATTGAACTAAGGCTTAGCTTAAGAGACACATGATATTTAGAAAGTACAAAAATAAAACTGTTAAAGGTCTTGTATAAAAATATTTTAAATCTAAATATTTAAAGGAGCCTGCATCTACATGATACCTTATGGAAACTACTCATATTAAAAAACTTCTGTGATCCCATCAAGATGGGAGTTTAGGTATGTAATCTTTTTGTTGTTTGCTTAAATGCAACTTCATAACATAAAACTTGCAAGTCCACAGAACAGTGGATCTGCTTACTACATACATGTGAAGAAAACCTTCACCAGACATCAAAAATATTTGGAATTTCGCGTGGGAGACCACCCCTTTCTCTCCCCATACTACAGTGACATACAATTTCTTTGGTCGCCATGCGTTTTCGCTGCACAGCAATAGTTTTCACTATAGTTTACTAACTAGAGCATTACAGACGCGAGCCTCAAAAACCCCGTCCTTTAGCAGGAGGGCAGGTAGAGCCCCGGTAGCAGCTCTGGAGCACGGACCACCCCGCAGCTGTCACCGCCCGCCGCCGCTTGACAAACGCGCTGCCCGAGGATGCCGGATCCGGCGGGAGCGCCCCGCGCCCGCACACCCGAGGTAACAAACACCAAGTTCCAAACCCACCAGAAACTTGCTCGCACGAGCTTTCGCGTCTCCGCCCGCGCCTCTACGCTCACCGGACAGGAGCGCGGACACTTCCGTTTATCTTCCGAAAGTGAGGATGCCGACTTGGGAAAGCACCGAAATTGTTGTGGTGCCCGATGCCACCGCCGCCCCGCGCCGCCGGGAGCGCGCTCAGCCCCCCCAGGAGCGCGCACACCAGCAGCCCCAGACCCCGCTCCGAGGCCGCCGAGGCCAGCAGCGCTGCTGCCCGATCCAGTCCCCTCCCCCCCCCACCCCCCGCTCAGTTTTCCGCCCGGCACCGCGGAGTTTCCACGTTAAGTTGCGTCCACGACCCTTTCCTCCAGCTCCCCCGCGCCCGCGTAGCCCTACCTTGGGCCGCGCTCCGGCCGTAGCCGCGCGCCCCGGGGCGCCCCGCGACTCCCGCCCACAGCCCAGCGAAGGTCCCGCCGCCAACGGTGCCACCGTGGGGGCGCTGGGGAAGGGGGGGACGGAGGGCCGCAAAAACCTCCGCCGGCCCCCGCGCACCAGCCCCAGCCCGGGCTCAGGGTAGCGGCCCCGGCTCCCCGCTACCGGCCGGACAGCCGCGGGCGCGGAGCGCAGCGCACCACTTACCGCGGGCACGCCGCGAGCCTCGCCGCCTCCGCGCCCCGGCAGCAGCGCGGGGGAGAGCGGCGCACGCCGGCACTTTGTCAGGCCGGGCGGGCGGGAGCGGAGGGCGGGCGGGAGCGAGGGGAGGGCCGGGGGCCGGGCCGGGGGGAGGGCCACGAGTTGCTGCCCGCGCCCCGCGCCGCGGGAGCTTACGCACCCCGCGGAGCTCACTCTCCCCTCCTCCTCCCCCGCCGGGCGGGCAGGGAGTTTGGCCCCTCTTCTTGCGGGAGGGGAGGGCGAAGGTGCGCGCACAGCGACGCGCCGGGCGGGGGAGGAGCGCGGGGAGGAGCCGCCGCCGCCACCAGCACCTACTTTCTTCCTAAGGTGGGGGACCCGGCTGAGGGCCCCGGTGCTTCCCCGCGCCGCCCCGGGCCGGGCCATGACCCGGCGGGCTGTGGACGCTCAGCCTGCTACCCCCCCGTCCCCACCGCTGCCGTGGAGCGACGTGGCGCGGCTCCCACGCTGAGCCTAATCAGCGCATCCACGACGCCGGCGGTGATTTAGGGGTCATCCGCGAGCGGCACTTCAGGCTGATGAATGGCTCTTGGCCGCTGTCTGCCCTGATGAGGGTGTCTGCGTGCTCCTGATTGCAAACACTAATGAACTTACACGGCTCTGCTGCGCGTTCCCTCCACCCGGCGGGGCACGAAGCATCCCTCTGCTGCATTTTGTTTTCCGCGGGGACCTATTTATTTTTAGCAGGGGAGGGCAAGAATTTGGGGAAGTAATCCGCAGCTCCCCGCAGCACCGCACCGCGCCTGGCCAAGCAGAGCCGGCGCCGCGGGCAGCCCGCCCGCCGAGGCTCTTTGGCGCTGCCGGCAGCCCGGGTGCGGCGCGGCCGCCCGGCAAGGCCGGAGGGTGCCGGAGGGTGCGGAGGGGCTCCCCGGCCCGGCAGCCCGCCCCTCGCACGGGCACCCGCAGCCCCCCCGCCCGGCCTTTCCGCCGCACCCCGGCAATTTTCGGAGTTGGGCGGGAGCCGGCTGCCGAGTGACCTGATTACAGCTTAAACATCTGCTTTTAAAGCCATTTCTCCGTGGTGTACAAAGGCGCTTCTGCTTATTTTTCTCCCTGACTCCTCAGCAACCTCTCGGCTCAAAGTAGTAGCTGTAACTTTTCACATACTGAGATGTTACCTACCTACCTATCTAGGACCGCTCTCTTTTTACGCCTTTATCCTTCCCTTTTAAACTCAAAGGCGTTTCACACACGAGATGCGAAACACCCGGAGAAGTCAGACAGATGAGCAGCTTTGAACGTTTAGCTGGCTAGCCGCTGCAGTACTTTGATTTTCCTAACTTTATCCACCACATCTCTGACTCTGTAATGAAAGATGCACGACTGTGTTATCTTAAACGCTCCCAAGGAAAATCCCTATATTCCTCTGTCCTGAAATAACTGGAAATATCTCCTAATCATAGAAACGTTACTGCAGATGTAACCAACAGGCATTGCGAGGGGGCTGTTTAAGATCAGTCCAGCAGTTTTCTCTCACATGTCCGTGTTTTACCCCTGTGTTTTTCTTTGTGCTTGTACTTTGCCGGGCTCGACCCGAGAGACAAGGTGCCTGGATATATAAACCGATTCGACAGTGCTGAGGTCAGCATGTGGGAATTACAGCAGGTACAACACACACAGAGCCAGCATCACACAGCACCGTTATACAGCAAGTGCAATAGAAAACCATAAATGTTTCAAGCCTTTTTAAGTGTACAGCCAATGTGTAATTCATAATATTGAGCATACAGAAAGAAAGAAAACAGAAAAAGTACTTTATAATGGAAATGACGTGTCTTCATCCTCAGAAAAGTTGTAATAAAAGTAATTACATTTAAATACAGGTTTGCAAAAGTATTTTGAAGATACAACAACTAAACCAGTGAGAATGAAATGAATACTGTCTACTGATTTTGTGGGTGGCTCTGAAGTGGCAGCATTTCATTTCAAAAAGTAGGAGCCAGAGACCTCTCCAGAGAGAGAGTTCTGTGCAGGTAAGTGCACATACAATACAGGTAGAACTGGAATCATCATGACCTTGTCCTTCAAATAAAATATTCTACAAAGGGTTTAGCCCTTATAAGAAAGCACTCGAAGTGCAAAAATGGGAATTGCACAAAATTTATTGTTACAAAATGCCTAATAAGCTAGCCACACAGGAACAATCAACCCTGAATTTACGCCAAATGCTGCAATTGTTGTTGCATATTATACAAAATAGCATTTCTGCTAAACTAAAAGCAAATCTTG
Organism: Pseudopodoces humilis; assembly: GCF_049639895.1. NCBI lineage: Eukaryota > Metazoa > Chordata > Aves > Passeriformes > Paridae > Pseudopodoces > Pseudopodoces humilis. The sequence goes on from NC_142205.1 coordinate 32,880,224, forward strand.
TAGACTCAGGGTTTTACAATTTTTTTTGGTTTTGGCTTACAGTGCTAACACAGTATTTAAAGTTATGTTTTGCAAATGCGAATTTGAAGCTCCATATTTTGCAGTACTACATGCATTTGCAATACCTTTGCTAAATCCATTCATCTAGTACTAATTTGAACTTTTTACTGCCCTCAAATACACTGAGTTAAGATGCTGCTTTATTATAAATAGAAAGATAACCTGCCTTCCTTGTGCAAAGCCCACTGGATAGACAACAAAAGTCAACTACTTATTGATATACATTTGAAGTTCAGAGGAAGTTATTTTGGTACTCTTAACTTGGACAGCATTGCAGTGGCATTACCAGGCTTACCAAAATTTAATTAAATTTCAGGCTTCAGAGTTTAAGTTAATTTGAAAAGTGCGCAGGCACATTTGAGTTAGAGCTTTGTAGGAAACTATCTGCCTAATGTCAACTATTAAATGTGACTAAACTCTCTAAAATCACACGGCAGTCATGCCTTACTCTTTTGGATTTTTTGGATTTCCAGTAAGCTCACTACTTCAGTACAAATAGGGTATACGTTCCTCACCGACTTAGAGTTTTTTTTATTTTTAATTTTTTTTCCAGATGGGTCTATCAGTAAATCTTTTTGGATGGTTGGTGTTACCGAGAGGAAAGAGCAGGATGTTCTCTGATGTGAGACAAGCCGACTCCTGCACTAATCTACCAGTAACTCCAAAAGACGACACACATTCAAGACTTTGTCACGTTCTTTGCAAACTTCCTAAACTGTTCTTAACGTGTCCTTCGGTACTTAAACAGGAACTCGGGCTTTGCCAGGCTTATCGGCACTTTCTGGTTCCAGGACTCCAAGCTCTTTAGGACACTCGCACATCTGAAAAAAACCAGATCTCAAGATCTCTGCATTGTCAGAGGTCCTGGATCTACAGCTCATGGAGGAAGGAAATCTTTCTAACCATCCATTTTCCTTCGGGGTAAGAGTCAAGATGCGCTTTAGTGCAGCTAGGTAGGGATTGCCTCTGCGTAACAGAAAGAGCTAGCAGCATTATCCTGGCTCAGGATACTTCATAATCACAACTCTAATTAAAAAAAAAAAAAAAAAATCCTCCTTAAGTCCTCCTTTCGACTCAGTCTTGCTGGTTGGTCATCACATGGCAACAACTGTCCCGATGAGTTCGCGCGGTCAGCTCCGCGGCTCCTGCTCCTGTGCAAGCCCCGCGAAGGGACGGAGTTCTCAGCCGCTGGAGCGGCCGCTTTCGAGCTGCCGGCGGAGCCGCCTCACTGCCCCGCCCGGCCGAGCCCGCGCACCCCCCGCTCAGCCCCCGCGCCGCGCCGGGCCAGGTCGGGAGGTGACCGACCGGCCGCGACCACGGTGTGCGCTAAGCCCCGGGGAGAACCGCACCGCTCCTCGGTGGGAACGCAGAAACTTTGGGAAGAAGGGGCCGCCCGTGCCGCCCCGGTGTCAGGAGGAAGCCCCGGTGCGCGGGGGCGCAGTGACGGAGCGGAGCGGCTGCGGACACGGGGAGCTGCGCCGGGCTCTCTCGCTCGGCGGGAAGGGCTGAGCTGTCTCGCCCTTCTCACCGGCAGCAGCAGCTCGAGAGGCACTTTTTCCCCGAGTATCGAGTTGCGGTAAAATTGTAAAACAAATATTCTAATCTGATCACTGACAAAGCCATAAAATTAAATAGCTGTCTGCAGAGGGAAATATGTCTTAATTACCTTAATTAAAGCAAGATAGGGCCTTACACACGTTCGTTTTGATGCCACTAAATGTACTGATTATCATACAAATCAACCTTTAAATGGGGGTCATGCTTTTCCACTACATTAGTTTGTGTTCCACTGCATAAAACAAAGCTATATGGGAAGCTGACCTCTGGTGAAAATGATGCACTTCAGCTGCACGAAACTGCTGACCCTCTTCATTGGGTCCTCGGGAAAGAACCTGAAGGAGTTTGCATACGATTTGGAATACAAAAATGCCTTTCATATTGTGTTAACACTGCATTAGGAACTATTGCCTGAGCTAAACTTATGGCCTTAAACCGAAGCACATAATCATTTTAATCACCTTGTATTCATAAGTAGGAGCCATTATTGCCATCATTGTGTGAGTTAGTACACAAGGCCATGAAAAATGTAAGATTTGTGTTTGCTGGTATAACACTTCCCAGTAAGGGAGTAACTATCCATATTTTCCTTTAACAGGAGGAATGCAGAATATTTATAGCAATTCAGGAGTCAATATACAGTCCTTATATGTACATACAGAAGTTTATGCAATTAAGTCACATTCAGAATTTATGATGTTTGCAATAAGAAAGAGGCCTTGTTTTACCTAAGCTTCATAGTCATAATTTACATTTTTGTTTTCCTTTCTAGCTTTCTAGAGAAAAGACATATTTTAAAAAAATAATAAGAAATTCCAGCAGAAAATTTTTCAGATTTAGGAAATGTACAGAAAAGATGATTTAAAGAAAAGCACTTTGCATGAGCAAAAAAAGAAACCAAAAGTGCTTTTCTGTTGTCTGGTTCTTTCCTCTTCTTCTCCTGTGCCATGTACTCCTTCTAGCAGAAGACATCACTAACAAATGCAGTCTGGGAAAAATACCTCTCTAACCAAAAGCTCTAATAGCAATCTGCTATTTTATTGTGATAATTTGGATGTTAATTGCTCTGACGTGCCAAAACAGAGATTTCATTAAAATACTACTAGTTAAAAAAAAAAAAACTTAGGCTATTAGTAGTAAAATATGTTGTATTCAAGATGACTGCTTTCATTCCTGGAAGACAAAAGTTCAGGCAGTGGAGTGGTAACAATCTGTGTTTGTTCCTTTCTGCTCAGGAGAACTGTTTCTAATTGATCTGGCATGGAATTTAGTTGGAAATGTGTATGTTGCAACCTAAGCACAGTCCCTGTATGCTTTGTAAAGTGATCACCATATGGGCCTTATTTGAAACATTTGAAGGTTTTAGCTATTAACCTTGTTTAAATTGTGCTGTAAATTCAACTCTCTGAGCTGAAAAATATATGTAACTGTGTGTATATCTACCGATACATAAATCTGTATGTGTCTATATGAATACAGACATACATACAGACACATATATGAATAAACACACATCTACATCAACAGCCATATATACCCACCAACCATTTTGGGTATCATGAACATGTATTAGCTATTTGCATATTATTTCCTATTAATAAAGGTACTAGTTACATATTTAGAAAATCTGCTGAGTGGAAATATTGTACTTAAACAGACATGGCTGATGTTACAGTCATTTTCTGTAGATGACATTTTAATATTTGCAAGTATTTTTGCATTCATTTTTTGTGAAAAAAATATGCCCAGATCTATTTCCACAGATCAGAATATTTTTTAACCACCATTCTGATGTCATAGAGATTTAAATAAGAAAGCTCAGATAAACTAAGTTCTTTCACAGAAAACTCTTAGGAGACAATGGTTAACTGTGATTCCTTCAATGGTAGGGCCAATCATCATATTTTAACCCTAAAAATCTTAATAGTGATTTCTTCTTCTGAATGTAAAATGAATAGCTAGGCTTTGTTACAGGTAATAGTGCTAAATTATGAATGCTGATGGTCTTCTTGTACAGCCTTAAATTACGTTGAAAAAGATACAGTTTCTTTAATTAAAAAAGCTGCACTGAACTAATCCCTCTAGCTGAAAAAAGAAAAGTTTTAAGCAATCTCTTTCTGCTCTGGGAGAGAAAAGCAGACAATACCATAACAGATCAGAAACATAAGCTATAGTGTGCAGCCAGGAGCACAGCAGGGAACTGAATACTGCTCCGACTGTGTCATTTTTTAATCCCCCATCCCAGTTTTCCCCGTCTGACCTCATGCTGAGATGAAGTTATCACAGAAGACAGCTTTACTCTTACCAATGAATCCAACCCTGGGTCTGTATTATCCTCAGCAGATCAAAACACCGCTTTCATCAAATAGCATTATCTGCATAAAAGGCATGCAATTGCCTGATAATTTCACCCAAACTACGCTATTCATTTAAAGGACAAGAAGAGAAATGTAATTCATTCCTTTTTTTCCCCCTGGAAAAGCTAACTTATACTTCACTCATGGGAACTTTTCTTTTTTTAACATGAGATCTCAAGAAGAGGTCCATTAAAAGTTTCCCTCTGGTTTACAATTAATTGTTAGAGTACCCCTGTGCTGTGTGAGTGACACAAGTGTAGTTATGCAGAAAACTGGCAGGGAGAATTCACAAAGCTTGCTGTAGCCATGATACTGATTCCATTAGCCATGGTCCTGCTAACCCTAATAATCAAATCATATATGGCATAATTGTAGCAGCCTACAAATAAATAGTAGCTGAAGGTGTTTACAGGACTTTCCTACAAATGGAAATTTGAAGTCTAATAATTTTGCCCTCAGAAAGGGCTCAGAAAGGCTGCACCACAAGATCCTGAAATATCTTCACTAATGCATGTGTTGTTTATAAAAAGACACGTACATATATTAAAAACTCATGCTGGTGCCTTGTCTTCCAGAAAGGAAAGCACACAATACTATGGCTCATTGGTTTTACTGATATACACAAACCATTAAAGTCATGACTGAGGTGGGGCAGATCGCTCCAAGTGAGTGCTGTTACAACATCTCTTGTACTTGTACTGTTACATGTACTCTGCTTGTTAAACTATTCTTGCTATTTGTCTGTTTGTAAAGGGCTCGTGCATATCTCTTCCACAATACAAAACCCCTCAAACCTAAATATAATGTGTTCTTTTTTAACTTTGTTTTTGTTTTCTAATACTTGTTTGAAAGAGTAAAGATACTTTCGTGTTGAAGTCTTGTGTTTTCTATGTTGTTGGGAAGAGGTTTACTTGTTTCTTGAATTAGAGTGTTTATGTTCAGCACCAGAAATGAGCGCTGATTTGTATCTGGCAGAAGGAATTCTCTCTTTCTTTTTCTAATAGTACAAAGGCCTTGGAATGTCCTGGGACTGCAAATGCTAAACTGAGTACTTGTTGTGGCCTAAATATTGCCTACTCCATACAATGACAGTTACTTTTCTTTGGGACCACCGGACAGGTACTGTCCTCTATTCAGAGGATAATTTTTTTTCCCCAGCATGTCTTTGATACTTTTTAAAACAGGAGTTCTTTGAAGTGGCTCAGAGGTTTGGAATCACAGGACTTGCCTCAGAAGAGCTGGATTATTGAGCCTTACACAGGCACATCACACATTTACCATGGGGCCACAACCTCTCTGTGTACATACAGACCCTACGGAACTTTATACTATAAAAAAAACCTGTTAAGTTCACAACTTTCTGTGTCTTTTCAGCTTCAAGACAGAACCCTTTATTCCCCCGATTTCACAAAAGCTTTGAATGTTTCAGTGCTTCTTTATAAAATTAAAAAATATAAACATATATATATTCACTTTCCCTGCCAAGTGTTATCTTACTTTTTAATGGAAACACTTTCCTATCATAATTTATGGAAGATTGTGATGGAGGAACTCTGAATGTGAAAGCTTGTGTCCTTTATCCAGCTGTATGAGCTAATCAGAGAAAATAACTGTGGTTTTCTTTTTTTGCATAACCACTTCTCATATATTCTCAGAACATCTCACTTATGGCAATATAAATGGTGTATTATTATTAAGGATTAATGTGTGCAACTATACTTGGGTTTGGATCTGTGTTCATCAGCATTATTTCTTATTTGAACATTGTTTGTAGGTTTTATTATGTGTTTCCATGGCAATGGAATGTAACTTCATACTGAAAGATTACTTTTTTAAAATTATTTGTTGTGGTTGAAATGGCTTGTACCCCTAGACACTCATACCAAGATTCTTGTGGGAAAGAAAAGAGCATGGGCTAAAACTGCTGATTCCCTGTTTTGATATGGTATTATGCTACGTATATTGATATAATCACCTGTATTGCCCCACAGGCTGTTAGCAACTACGGGGTCTTCTTTCTATTCCTGAAAAGCAGGACAACCTGAAGATGGAGTAATTTAGGAAAAGGAAGAGTGAGAGTCAGAACATAATATGTTAGCTGCCCTTCCTCCAGGCTTCATGGCTCCTTCTTACCTACAATTTTGTGGAGCAAGGGCACAGATAAAGGGGAGGTCAGCACTAGAACCACACCCCTGTACAGGTACCGTGGATGAAGATGGAAGAGTATGGTAACTCCTAGTTTACTGGGTAGAAATCTCATTTTAATCCTTCCCTCTGTTGCCAGTCCAGTGATACCATGGCAGCCATAACCAAGAGTTCTGTTAATATGGCATGTTAACTGCATCACAGCCTATCAGTCTAATCTTCTAAAAAGTTACAAGAAATATAATGCAGAAAGCCAATCCTCTCAAGAGAGATTTTCATTTAGGAAAACCAAGGAAGTAAGACAGAAAAGCACTGATAAATACAGACAGCAATCAAAAACTTTGGCACAGATGCTAATATTGATGCATGTGTACAACCTTTGTTCAACCACAACTCAATTTTTTAAAATTTATGCTATATCAGGATGTACACATTATCCTCATTCTGCATTTCCAAATCTTTTTTGCTCAAATGTGTTTATTTATGGTTTAAAAGAAGTTTGCAACACATTAAAAATAGAGGGGTTTTCTGCTTGTTTGTTTTAAAAACTGAAATAAATGGAATTGAATATACAGAGTTCTTAAAACACTAGAAACTAAATATGGAAACTCCAAATGTTTTCTGTGATAATTACACACACACACAAAAATTGTCTAAAATATAATTCTGACCTCAAACAGCAGTTCAGAACAGAATTGACTTCAGCCATTTCAAGTGATTTAACCTTGAATTCTACAATATTCATCTCAGATGCAGAACATGACTTCCAAATGCACAAACACCACAGTTTGACTGATGTACTCTGTACTCTTTTACATATTTCACCTCAGCATTAGAGAACCACCAACAGTTGATACAGTTTTGAGAGTGATACAAATTTGGACTTCTGTAGTCCCTCCCATCATACACTTTCAACCACCTGTTTGTGTTTTCTTTCAGTTGTCTATTAAGCACAACATATATTAGTTGAGGTGATGTCAAAACACCTACAACTTCTGGATATATGAGTTCTTTTCCCTTTTTACCAGAATTTAAATGTAGAAAAACAAGGAGGATGACAACAGTAAACACACTTTTGCATTCTCTAGCTTATTTTCAGCTCTCATCTCCTACCATAGCAGTACAATATTTGTGCTGCTGATCTCATGGCAGTATAATTGCACAGAGCATGCCTGATTGTACATTTCTTCTCCTGAATTATATTGGATCAAGATCACATCTACAAGAGTCCATTCACCAAAGCTTTTAATAGAAGACAAAATGGCAGGATCTTTTAAAAGCCAAAATTGTCATCAGACCATTGAACACCTATGATGTGTTGATGATATCACAGCAAGTCCCTGAATTCAGACAAAAGAGTTGAATCTTAGAAAAATCTAAATCCCAGTTCAGCACTAAGGCAAATTCTAGCATTTGCCAACTCAGAGAAAAGCTGTACCATTCTGTGAACAGGTCTTACAACAAGGCAAAATGGAAAAGGAAATAGTTCTAAGTAGCTTCATTTTACAACATAAATCTTCTTGGAGGCTTTCTAAAGCACACAGCTATAGTTCCTCTTTCTTAAATATTCAGTACTTCTAGAAAGTAGTGAAACCCGTTGCATATGCACATTGTAAAAATATAGCTTTTCTGTTCTTACACCAGTCATAAAGAAATGGAAAATTATAAAGAAGCAGCAGAAGAAATCTATAGCTTATGTGCCGGCAACACTAGAGCTCTGCATTTATATTTTTTCATTATAAAATAAATAGTTCTAAAAAAAATCTCAGAACAATAAACTTGTAGTGTCTGTCAGAAAGAATTATATAATGGAAATTAAAAAAAAAAATTAAAAACACCTATTGATTCAGTTTTTATGTAGCTTATGACTTTCTCTAGTATTGCTGCCAAGGCTGTATTTGTACAGCCTGCCACTTTGGCCATTTTGGGTACTGTGGCAATAGCACTTTCTTCCACTGGCAGCTTCTTCTCTAGTAGCAAACTTAAGCTACCCAACTTCATTTTAAGGATCCTCCAATTGCCCTTTTCCATCCTGCCAGTCACCGCTTTCTTCCTGTCAAGAGCTCAACACCCATGTCATACTGGCATATGATACCAGCAGCTGTTGCCAACTCCTAAAATTCAAAATGCTCTCTGCCTTTTTTTTTTTTCTGCCCTCCCATGATTCCTCTCATACTTGGGAGAAACTTTTTGTAGAGATTTTCTTTCCCAGGCTAAGTTCAAAAAGCTTGGACAGTATTTATGATTGTGCTGACCAGTACTCCTTTTGCTGCTGTGCTGCCATTAGCTGCACTGCCTTGTTGCTTTTGTTTAATGCTTAGATGGTAAAGCTCCCTGGAAGCAGGAAAAGTCTTTTTCCATTTATGCTACATCTAATGCAGCGTGTCTGAGAGCTCTCACAGTCTGAGTGCTCATTGAAGCCATGGCAATACAAATAAGTAACATCACTGCCAATAATCAAATTCACACACCACTTCCTTCGGTAATTTGATAATAGGTTCTGTGTCTCTGCTGATAATATTCCTCATTTTTCTATTTTCTATATGTGTAAGGACTACTTTGACTTTCAGGAAGTGCACCTGGGATGTGTTAATCCTCAAGTAAATTCCCAGCTATTTTAACACATATACTTAGTGCACCCCAAAATAAGATGTGATATGCAAATAGCAGTGAGATTTCTATATCCATCAATAATCAACCAATGACATTAATGATCAAGGCTGCCCATTACAATGCCCCTGTAATTCTGTATCCAGCTTTTAGATACAAGGGTATTCTAATGATCAAATACTTAGTTTTTGCAGAGGCCAGTCTTATTCAGAGGAAAGGTAGTTAATCAGTATTTAGATTTATCCCCTACAATCAGTAGATTTTGCCAGATCTTCCTTACTCCATGCCACCAGAATTACACACTGAATAAGAAGGGGCAGGACTTTGATGATCCCTGTGGGTTCTTTCCAACTCAGGGTATTCTATAATTCTACGGAAACATCACCATTTCTGTCACAGGCAGCTCTGTGCTACTGTGGACATGTTTTAGTATTTTACATAGAAAATAAACCTACTGGGGCTCAGAATTCAAACTCTAGAATTGTTTGAATAGCACAGAAATTTTGTGTGCCTAATTTGAAACCCACAAGTAGGCCTGAGACAGAAAGCAGTGTGCTGCACAGCATTGTCAATGTTTCTAGAAAACAACTAGCCCAGTGGAGCCAACTGTGAACACTGGGCTTGAGCTACTCACCCCTAACCACATAAAAACCTTTAGCAGATACAAACTGATTGCTGTGCTCTTCGGGTGACATGTTCCTTAACCAGGAAATCACCTTTTGCCTTGCAATCCATCACAAACATACAGTAATATTTTTCAACTCAAGGAGAAAAGATTCTAAGAAAAACCCATTTGGTACCAACTGGTGATTCATTTCTACAGTGGGGCCACTCTGTGCCTGAGGCAATTGCTTAATTAAATCATGTAACACCACCACAGAAATAATATTTTACAGGCATCCACAGCTTGCTGTTTCTTACTTTTAGAATATAGTTTTGCAAATTTTAATATTAATTTACTTTATTCTTATAACTTATGAGAAAAAAACCGAAAAAATTAAAAACTTGTTTGATGGATAAACATTATCTCCCACAGTAAGTACTAAGAAATTTTAGCCTTTGGTCAATAAATCTTTATCAACTAAGAAATTTATATGATGGTCAACTAATGAAAAGAAAAATCTCTCTATTCTCCTATTCAGTTTCAGCTGTCAGTTTCTTTTAAATGCTTAGCTTTGGAATATGTTACAATGAAATAAATATCAAATTTCAGTTTGAAACACCATTCTTAGGGGAAAAAACCCCTCAACCAAATCTGAAAGTAAAATGCTAACCAAAGTTAAACAATCAAATTGAAAGAAGACTTTTAATTTTTTACTTGGGGTGGAAAAAAAGTTAGCATTAGCAAACTCTTGACACTCTCTTTCCCTGGTAACTTTATAACTCTCCATTATTCTGTTTCAGTTCTACTTGAAACAGTCTTCTTCTCTCTTTATTATTTCTGTTTGGACATCAGACTAAATCAGTGATCACTCAGTCAGCTTCCCTGAGGACATTCACTGGGTCTCCCCAAGTACATCCCCTCCTGTTCACACATGTCAGACACAAATCCACCTTACTCAAGCTCTGGACTTTTTTCCACAGCTTTGTCCACCTCAAATTCCTCTTAATGCTCTCTCATACTTGCAGTACTCTCTCTTCAGTTTTACACTTTAATTGACCACAGGAGATGTGTGGGCATCGGCTCACTAAAATATGACCGTGCTGGGACTAGCAGACAGACTACAGTTGAAAAAGAAATCTCTTTTTATTTTAAATTCCATTGCTCATCATCAAGTGTCCTTTTAGAAACTAGGCAGAAGGGCTGAGATGAAATTTTTTCAATTTTTAAATAAGAAATACATAGTTCAGACAGTATCTTCAGAAAAGTCATCTTCCAAAGAAGACACTTCTTTCCCAGCAGGGGACATTATCCAGTCCTTAGCTCCACTGTCCCTCTTCACTGCTGCTGGTTGTCAGGTGGTAAGGTTTGCATTAAAAGAAGTTTCTGCAGTGTACCAGTATCAGTGAAGTGATTCAACTTAACCTTAGCTCTTTGAGTAGCCCTTGTGGCATCATTCTAACCCATTTAATTTAAAATAACCAGAAAATGAGTGGAAGATTTTCTCAGACCATTTTAGCCGTCACCTGACTACACAGAAGTGACTTAAACCCAAAACAAACCCTTCCTAAACAGGAAAAAAAAATAATCTAGAATAAAGAAACAAATGAGTGAACCAATGCAGCTTAAGAAAAAACTAATATAAGTTATTTCAGAATTTCAAGCACTTAGGTTAGAATAAAATTGTATGGCTTTACTAATCTAATTTTGTACCAGTTACTAGTTATTTCACTTGTACTAGCAGCAGCTTTAAAAAAATACTTAATAAAAACCTATCCAAAAGTTATGCTGAGGAAAGAACGAGTTTTTAAATTTACATTGCCATGGCTCCATTAACTATTTTTCCTACTTCAAAACATTTTTCCTAAGTTTATGGGAAGGAATTAGTCACCTTTCCTTGTTGCCACTGTATAGAAATGTCAGTTACAGCTGCATGACTTTCCATCAATGCATGAATAACTCATGTTTGTGTATTTTTACAGTATATATTACCATTTTATAATGAAATGCTAAATATTTTACTGGTATTTGTATTTTGCTGTGATTTGTACTGAGTACTGAGCACTTGCCATGTTTCTATTCACTAGAATATTTTATTTAAATGAATTTTTAAAATCACCCATTGCTTAAAAACAGTATTGTTATTTTGTACACTTATTGTCTTCCTTTCATTACTGTGACCAACATTTAGTCTGCTATAGTGCAATATCATGGATAGTGTAGGACTTTAATCCACCTTTTATTTTATAAATTAAGAACAGGTTCTGGACCTCTCTTCCCTGGAAAGTATCTCCATTTTAACTGTGTCACCAGTTGGTGAACTTCTCCCTTACAGAATAACCACTTTGCTAGTAAGTTCTCACCAATAGTTTTATTGCATTCTTTTCTCCACTCTGCTACATCTGTTCTTACCTGGATATCTTAAATTTGACCTACTGTCCAGTATGATAACTAAAAAAAAAAAAAAAGAAAAATGATACACACAAGAAAGTCTTACTGAATCACTTCTCTTGATGTGTGATTTTTTTAAAATCTGAAATTAGCTGCTAACTGGAATTATATTGTTGTACTTCACACTACACAGAACATAGGATGCTTGCTTCCATGCTCATAGCTAAAATATGGAGTGTGCCTCCTTGTCTCCTCTTATGTTAACACACAGCTATGATCACCCATCAGGCAGGCTTTCAGCACTTAGAAGTTTAAAAGGCTAGAAGCCTCTCAAACATACATTGCAAGTGCCATGCTTTGGTATTAATAAAACTCAAGATCTACTTACAATTTTCGCCCTCTAATTATTCAATGTATTTGTCATTATATATGATTTTTGTTTATTGTTTGAATTTCTCACAACTTGCTAAATGAAAATTAATGAAGCATTGTCCTTGCATATTCTTTGTAGCAGACATTAGGATTTCATCAATAAAATATGTGATTAAGAATAAAAGTTTTCTGTCATCCAAAAAACCGAATGACAATATTTTTTTTTTAATTTTTCCTTACACTTGTGTTTTGTGTGAAATCCTCTTTTAATAATACTATCAACATTTGGCCTAACACAGATTTATTTTTTAAACCCTGCATATATCAATCCTAACATTAAAAAATTATCAAATTCATTCTAAGATTTTCATTAGACAATAGGGTCTTATATTTTGTACAAATGTGCAGTTTCTTCTCACTGTCAGGATCCTCTGCCCACACTGACATTTCCCACAAAGAAGACCAATTAATGTCCACTTTTGTTTCAGTTATTGTAGGACTACTTAATCATGTTCCAGCCCAGAGATTCTCTACAATTTCTTCTCACCCTCCCCTTCCACAGTATGTTAGCACTGATGAAATTTTCTTTTGGTATTGAAAATTGAAAAGATGACTCAAGAAATAGTAGCCTAAATCCTCACTTTCTCACTCACTAAATCCTAAAATTCTCACTTTCCTAATCCTAAACTCTCACTTTCTATTCTCACTTTCAGCAGAGGGTCTTACACAACACCCATCACTAAATTGTCTCATCCAATTCTGGGTCGAAGTGCTGCCAGGCTTTTGGGTTGACCAAAATTTTGTTTGGTCAGATTTTGTTGACCAAATCCAATTAAAAATTCATCAAAGTATTATTCTCAAAGGCAAAAGTCTATGTAAGAGTAGAGAGATGTGGTTCTGAAGATGTGCTCATATTTCACAGGACAAGAAGAGGCAATACTTTAAAAACAGATGGCCCCAAAATCAAGATATACTGTTCATTCACATCTATAATTTAAAGCAAAATCCTATCATCTGGCTTCAAAAGCCAAACGACTTTGCAGCTACCAAGGTGGATGTTTGGGTAGTTGTGGTGGAGGTTATAGAGATTCCAGAGATATACAGCAAAGCACAGATAAATGATATGTGCAGCCAGAGTGGTGTGAAAAAATTCATTGGCTTTCTGTTGTTAAGACTGATAACAAGCCTTTCTTTTGATGCTACTTGTAAAATACCTTCCAGAGAAGTTCCTCAGATAATATATTTTAACAATTCAATCTGAGGCTATAAAGACATGTTTTTTAAAACATCCATATTCAGATAAAATCCTTAGGGGTTTTTTTCCCCCCCCTGGGCAAATGGTCCTGTATACTGTTGTTACTTTGATCAGGTGCTGACTACAAGATATAAAACATTGTTGTTGGTTCCAGATTAACTAACCTGGAACAGATTCCCAACTGTTAAATGCTGACATGCAACTGCAACAGCACCATCTGTGTTCAAAACCTACTTTATAGATGTAATAATAAATATTGACAATGGAAATTGTAATGTAAAAAAAAATTACCTAGTAAGAAAAACTGTAGGTCATATCTCAGAAACAAATTATACATTGATCACGTCCACTTTTTGAAAGATCCAGTGTTGTAATTTATGAGTTCTGAAATAATACTTCCTTTGTATTTTCCCAATTGTTTGTAACTTGATTTGAAAGTGTCCTGGTGACAAATATTGACAAAAACACTCCTCACTCAGGAAGCCCCTCAGAATCAGCAGGAAAAATGATAGTACTTTTGTGGGATCATTGTACCTGAAAAGAATGAATTGGTATCCTATGATGGCAGAACTAAGGGATTCTCTGCATATCCTGACTTCCAGAAATTCATTTTTACTATCACAAAAAACAGCTTCATAGTTAAGCTGGAATTTTTTGTACTTAACTTCCACTCAAGGAACAGAAAGAAATGGGTACTATGTCCCAGCACTGTTAGCTATTTTAGAAGGTTCGAGCTGCTTTCTGTGATTGCTGCCTCTCTAAAACCTACAGAAGTTGTTCACAAAACTAGATTAAGGCAGATGAATAATGAGTAGACATATGTAAAATAGGACATGAAGTTAGAGACAGCCACTCTAAATAACTGACATAACACAGAAAATCTGAGAGGCAGAGCTAAAAACTGGAGTCACTTTTCCCTACCAACCACACTATAACTACACATACTACTAAAGTTAAACTTAAGACTAGTGATGACTGCCATTGTGATGGAATTATCAAATCAAAGATGGTCATATTTCCTTATAACCTTAAACTTCTGCAATTAGAGCTCATCAATATATCCCATGTATATTTTGGAAGTTATTCTTAGGGGGGGTTTTTTTATAATCTACAAATTTATGAACTATCACATCTGTTCAAAGCAGTTCTGGAAGTTGCAAGTGACTTTAAATACATGGTTAACAAATTAACAAAAATAATATAAATAACTCTCGTGAGTTTTTTTTCTTTTTAACCCTTTGCTTAATCTTTTTGTTTCATAATCCAGGTATAAAAAAAGTAAAATTGATCAATGTGTTTCTCTGCAGAAGAATACATACATGAGCAAACAGATTTAAGTGATGCTACTGCACTGAACTTGCAAATCTATGGGAATGCACAAAAAGGGATTTTGTCCATTTCCCAAAGGCTTAGCAGGTAGTGTGTTGCA